>NC_136345.1:631600-1263200 GCF_964198595.1 Lampetra fluviatilis | reverse complement strand
GTGTGAATTAGAGTGTTAGAGAGTGTGAGTGAGTGAAAGTCTTCTTCTTTCGTATGGCTGATGTAGATGTAGAGCCAACGACTACAATATCACATTCAGGTAGTCAATCTCAGACAAACCACGTCAGGAGCAAGCGGAGTAGTAGTGAATCATCATCATCGTTGCTGTGATGTCTCCTTATTTGTGGATAGGGAGCATTGCGTCGTGAGCCATACATTATTGATACATGCATAGCACATCCGACTAGCATGGTTGACTACATTTGGTGCGAAATAAGTTTAACGCACGTTACATCACGTACGTTACACGTCGTACGGTATCTGTACTGGATGACCCACAGTGGCACCACGACTACTAGGGTGAATTTTTGATTTAAAGCTTTCGTGATTGCAGGGATTCATCTTCTTGGTTCTTTCGGTAAAGTCACGTAGAAGGGAAATAATAAAATAATACAAATAAAACATAATAAAATAATTCTCACGACGTTTCGGCCACAACGCAAGCAGCCGTCCTCAGGTGAAGAACAGGTCTGTCGGGAAGACAGCGTCTGAATGATTCATTCAGACGCTGATTCATTCAGACGCTGTCTTCCCGACAGACCTGTTCTTCACCTGAGGACGGCTGCTTGCATTGTGGCCGAAACGTCGTGAGAATTGTATTTTATTATGTTTAATTTGTATTATTTTATTATTTCCCTTCTACGTGACTTTACCGAAAGAACCAAGAAGAGGAGGAGGGTGGCTGGCAGCTTGCAAGAAATCCAGGGGGGGGGGGGGCGGGAGGGGGTTATATTTTTGAGGCGTCTTTCTCGTCGTCAGGCTGTATTGGGGGGTTCTTTGAGCCGGGAGATGTCGAGCCGTGCGGAGTTCGAGGAAACATCCCAGGAAGGTCGCCCTCCTCTTGGGCCACGATAGGTCTCCCGCCTCTACATTTAGATGGCGAGGATGCGGTGACGGGCCCCACGCTGCGGTAAGTGTTGCCCTGAACAGGACCGCTTTGGTGTTCGATCGCCGCCAGGTTGACGGCATCAGTTTGTGACGAGCGGGTTAATGGTGGAGACCGCGGGAAGGTTGTCGTCTTCTCCACCCACATCGGTGGCCGTTGAAGTCACATACGTATAGGGCTGGGATTGGTGCACTTGGGGGCGCTGGCTTTGGCCATTTTGAATGAGGGGGACTTTGTAAACACGTTGGTGATGTGCACTCTCACTCTCTTACACTCTCTCACACTCTCTCTCTCTGTCACACTCTCTCATACTCTCACTCTGACACTGCCTCGCTCTCTCTCGCACTCTCACTCTTTCTCTCTTACATGCTCTCTAACACTCTCACTCGCTCGCTCGAACTCTCACTCAAATGTACAAGTCGCCCATAGCCCAACGCTGCAGTGACCTCCAGTGGACGTTGCCATCGGCCGTGCAGCCCAGCCGAATCTCTCCGAGGGGTACCAGACCTCTGCGCTATCTGTGGTGCCAGGGAGGATCTGCCCCACCAGCAGAGGTCGCAACCGGGTACCCGATACCCGTACCCTACCCGATACCCGGCTACCCATACCCGGCCGGGTACGGGTACCCGTTTACGACCCTGGTGCAGCCGGGAACGGGTACGGGTAGACCGTGAGTCACTGGTGAGTAACTGTTTGTCACTCATTTCCCAACGTCTTGTCTCTTCTCACAATTCAAGTTCCTAGAATCAACCCACCCGCGCCTGCAACATGGCTTCATCCCAGAGGTCACAATCAGGTACCCGATACCCGTACCCGTACCCGGCTGGGTACGGGTAGGGTACGGGTACGGCCGGGTACGGGTACGGGTACCCGTTTGCGACCCTGGTGCGGCCGGGTACGGGTACGGGGGGTAAGGAATCAAACCCCGTTTGCGACCTCTGCCCACCAGTGCTGGCGCTGCCAGTGGCTCAAACCCAACGTTCCACATTTTGGAGACCGATTTTCATGAGGCTGGAGCTGCCCCTCTACAACAGCAGCTTTGTATATGGGGGGTGCCCCTGACCTGGCTAACAAGTGCCACGATCTCACCAACTTCGTCTGTGCCCAAGCGAAGATTGCAGTGGACAAGACGAGGAAAAAGATGCTGCAAGGTGAAACTGATGGCTGCTCTGTGGTGCCAGTGTTCAGAGGCCTGCTCAAGGCACGGCTCTGGCTGGAGCACGACACGTACCGCTCAGCCGGTGACGCTTTGCACGTCTTCTTCGAACGCCGGGGGGGGGGAGGGGGGCGGACAAAGCCCTCTGCACCTTCTAAGGGACCGTCCATAAATTACGTCACGCGATTTTGGACGATTTTTGACCCCCCCCCCCCCCCGTCGTTGTCACACGGCGTCACAAATGTCTGACCCCCCCCACCTAGGTGCGTGACGTCATTTACGGACGGCCCCTAACGCGGTCGCTTGTCGGGCGTGGCGTGCGCGACGACGACCACCACCACGTGATGTTTATGGTGCACATGTCACGTGACACGCGTCATGTGCGGCGTCACGCGTCACGTGACACGCGCCACGTGACACGTGACGTGCGAACGCGCAAGCTGCACCTTGCCACGTTTTGTATCGAAATCGGCTCCAGTGCTGTTGCTGCTCGCGGCAATAAAGAAGTGGTTTACAAGTCAAAGTCTCACACTCTCACTCACTAACACTCTTACACTCACTCACTACCACTCTCACTCACACTCCCACTCTGACTCACACTCCCTCTCACTAACACTCTCACTCACTAACACTCTCACTCCCTCACTCTCACTCCATCTCACACACGCTCTCACTCTCACTCACTAACACTCTCACTCTGACTCACACGCTCACTCACTAACATGCTCACTCTCACTCCATCTCACGAACACTCTCTCACTCTCTAGCATTCTCACTCTGACTCACACTCTCACTCACTAACACTCTCACTCACGAACACTCTCACTCACTAACACTGTCACACTCATTCACTCACACTCTCACTCACTAACACTCTCACTCACTAACACTCTCACTCACTAACACTGTCACACTCATTCACTCACACTCTCACTCACTAACACTCTCACACTCTCACTCCCTCACTCTCACTCCATCTCACACACTCTCTCACTCTCACTCACTAACACTCTCACACTCACTCACTAACACACTCACTCACTAACACTCTCACTCACTAACACTGTCACTCTGACTCACACTCTGTCACTCTGACTCACACTCTCACACTCACTAACACTCTCATTCACTAACACTCTCACACTCACTCACTAACACTCTCACTAACACTCTCACTCACCAACACTCTCACACTCACTCTCTAACATTCTCACTCTGACTCATACTCTCACTCTCTCACTCTGACTCACACTCCTTCACACACTCACTCTGTCTATCTTCCTCTCACTCACTTTCATGCTATCTCTAACACTCGCTCTCTAACTCTCTCTCACACTCTAACTACCTCACTCTCTAACACTCACTCTCTAACACTCTCGAATACTCTCTTCGCACTCTAACTCACATTATCACTCACCCTCACTCCGACTCACACACACTTTCACTCACTCTCACACACCCTCACTCTCTCACATTCGCACTCTCACACTCTCACTATGACTCACACTCTCAGTGACTCTCTCTCACTCTCGCTCACTTTCATACTCTCTCTAACTCTCTCTTACACTCCCTTGAGTCAGAATGTGTCAGAGTGTGAGAGTGAGGGAAAGTGCTGTCAGCCGTACGCATGAGATTGTGTGCGGGCAGAGGTAACTCCACACTCCCTATCTCAATCCCTCTCTATCTCTCTCCCCAATCATCATAATCGGCGCGGAGAGAGAGCGAGAGAGGGAGATGGTTTATCTCTCTCTCCGCTTATCTCCCACCCACCGCTTTCAGAATCGGTTATCGGTTCGGAGAGTCAGGAAACAACGGTGAACCGGTAACCGATTCCAAGTTACCCACTCTTCACCCCACCCATCCTCCGCTCAGACTTCTGCACTGTTGAGTTGGTAGGTGAGTGGGTCAGTAAGTGGGTAGGTGGGTGAGTGAGTGGATGGGGGGAGTGAGTGGGTGGGTGAGTGAGTGGAAACGTGAGTGGGTGGGTGAGTGAGTGAACGGGTGTGTTGGTGAGTGGGTGAGTGAGTGAGTGGTTGAGTGAGTGAGTTAGTGGGTGAGTGAGTAAGTGGGTAAGTGTGTGAGTGAGTGAGTGGGTGAGTGGGTGGGTGGGTAGGTGGGTGAGTATGTGGTTGAATGAGTGGTTGGGTGAGGGATTGAGTGAGTGCATGAATGAATGGGTGGGTGAATGGGTGGGTGAGTGGGTGGGTGAGTGGGTAGGTGGGTGAGTGAGTTGGTGGGGGAGTGAGTGAATGGGTGGGTAAGTGGGTGAGTGAGTGAGTGGGTTGGGAAGTGAGTGGGTAAGTGAGTGGGTAGGTGAGTGAGTGAGTGGGTAAGTGGGTGAGTGGGTAAATGGGTGGGTGAGTGAGTATGTGAGTGTGTGTGTGGGTGAGTGAGTGTGTGGGTGAGTGAGTTAGTGGTTGGGTGAGTGGTTAAGTAAATGAGTGGGTGGGTGGGTGATTTGGTGGGTGAGTGAGTGGTTGAGTGAGTGAGTTGATGGGTGGGTGAGTGGGTGGGTGAATGAGTGGGTGAATGGTTGGGTGGGGGAGTGAGTTGGTGGTGAGTGGGTGAGTGAGTGTATGGGTGAATGTTTGGGTAGGGGAGTGATTTGCTGGGTGGGTGGATGAGTGAGTGAATGGTTGAGAAAGTGGGTGAGTGAGTGGGTAAGTGAGTGGTTGCGTGATTAAGTGAGTGAATGAGTGAGTGGGTGAGTGAGTGAGTGGGTGATTGGGTGGGTGAGTGAGTGAGTGAGTGAATGATTAAGAGTCTGAGTAGGTGGTTGAGTGTAAAGGTGAGTGGGTGTGAGAGTGAGTGGGTGAGTTAATGAGTGGGTGATTTAGTGAATGGGTTAGTGAGTGAGTGGGTGGGTGAGTGCGTGAGTTATACAGTCAGTGAGTGAGTGGATGAGTGGTTGGGTGAGTAAGTGAGTGATTTGGTTAGTGAGTCACTCAGTGAGTAGTGAGTGAGTGGGTGAGTGAGTGAATAAGTGAGTGGTTGGGTGAGTGGGTGAGTAAGTGAGTGAGTTGGTGAGTGGGTAGGTGAGTGGGTGGGGGAGTGAGCTGGTGGGTGAGTGGGTGGGTGGATGAGTGGGTGAGTGAGTGGGTGGGTGAATGGTTGGGTGGGGGAGTTAGTTGGTGGGTGGGTGAGTGAGTGAATGGTTGGGTGGGTGAGTGGGTTGGTGAGTGAGTGGGTGGGTGAATGGTTGGGTGGGGGAGTTAGTTGGTGGGTGAGTGAGTGAATGGTTGGGTGGGTGAGTGGGTTGGTGAGTGAGTGGGTGGTTGGGTGGGTGAGTGGGTGAGTGAGTGAATGATTAAGTGGCTGAGCGGGTGGGTGAGTGTAATAGTGAGTGAGTGTGAAAGTGAGTGGGGTAGTGGATGAGTGGGTGAATGAGTGGGTGAGTTAGTGAGTGGTTAGTGAGTGGGTGGGCGAGTCGGTGCGCGGGTGAGTGAGTTGGTTGGTGGGTTAGTGGGTGACTGGTTGGGTGAGTTAGTGAGTGGTTGATTGAGTGAGTGGGTGGGTAAGTGAGTACGTTGGTGAGTTAGTGAGTTGGTGAATAGGAAAGTTGTTGGGTAAGTGGGTGAGTGAGTGGGTGAGTACAGTGAGTGGGTGAGTGAATGGGTAAGGGAGTGAGTAGGTTGGTGTGTTAGTGAGGGTGAGTAAGTGGGTGGGTGAGTGAGTGGGTGAGTGGGTGAATGAGTTAATGGATGAGTGAGTGGGTGGGTGAATGAGTCAGTGAGTGAGTGGGTGAGTGAGTTGGTGGGTGTGTGGTTGGTTGGGTGAGGGTCTGAGTGAGTGGGTGAGTGAGTGGCTGGGAATAGTGAGTGGGTGGTTGGGTGAGTTGGTGGATGGGTGAGTGAGTGGATGGGTGGGTGAGTGAGTGGGTGGGTTAGTGATTGGATGGTGAGTGGGTGAATGGAGGGTGGGTGAGTGAATGGGTGTGTGTATGTTGATAATCTGGTGATTGCTGATCACTCAGAGGAGGAGTTGGAGGAGCTGCTGCTGAACTTGGAGTGTGCCACTAAGAGGTGGGTTCTTACCATCATCCCCACAAAAACTAAGCACCTGCCTGGTTATTTTGTACCACCAAACACTCCATCCCCTCAGCTCGCCATTAGTGATGGAGCAGTTGTGGAGAGAGAGGAGAGTTTCACATACCTGGACGGTGAACTTATGACCAGCTCCGGTTTGACAGCAGAGGTCTCACTCCCAATCAGTCGAGCGGCAATATCTTTTCATCGGATGCGCAATGCTGTGTGGAAGCTACCTGGTCTGTCGCGCAAGCACGAAGCTTCGGGTCTTCGCAGCCACTGTCATTCCCTCCCTTCTCTATGCTTGTGAAACGTGGACCCCTCTTATGGAGCATCTGTGCCTGTTAGAAATATTCAGGCTGCCCTGCCTATGATCCATCCTGGATTGTGTGAGGAGCTCACAAATCCTTGAAAGATCTGGACACATAGCCATTAGTGAACACCTCCGGCAGGCAAGGCTGCGCTGGTTGGGTCATGTAGCCCGCATACCCAGCCACCGCATGCCCAAGCAGCTTCTGTTTGGCCATATCGAGGGGGCTAAACAAGCAGGACACGGGCTAGAGAGGAGATGGACTGATGCGGTACACGAGGATGATGAGCTGAGTGGACTTGCTGACGACCGGTACCAGCGGTGTCAAGATCACCCTCTGTGGAGGAGGCTCGTGAAGGACGCTGCTGCTCTTGGGCAGTTGGAGGCAGTCGCCCTCCAGCAACAACGCAGGGCGGAGGAGCGACGCTCACAACAACGAGCGGTAACACAGCAAGTTGGCACAATGGGAGGGGGGGGGGGTGGTAGAGCTGGTGCATTGGCCAATCATCTCAGCCAGCCGATCCATGGCACCTGGGACTGTTCCGTGGAAGATGTTTGGGACAACTTTCTCCATGAATAGAAAATGAACGAGAGCCCAGTTTGGGACTGTGGTGGTGGTGCGACAGTAAGGGGGGTACAGCTGGCAGTGAATCTGCCGGTCATCTCAGTCAGTCAACCCATGGCACCTGCTGGGTCTGTCCCGATACCTCCTCCCGTCAGCGAGCCTTCGACACTTCATGTGACTGCCTCAAAGTGCACCTAGCCGGGCACAGGCGCCGTGGTCATGCCACCGTCACTTAGTGGAGAATGGCGGGGATTGGTATTGGTAGTTATTGGTGGGTGAGTGGGTGAGTGGTGGGTGGGTGAGTGAGTGGGTGGGTGAGTGGGTGAGTGTGTGGGTGAGTGTGTGGGTGGGTGCGTGGGTGGGTGAGTTAGTGGATGAGTAAGTGGGTGAGTGAGTGGGTAGGTGGGTGAGTGAATGGGTGAGTGAGTGAGTGAGTGGGTGGGTGGGTGAGTGAGTGAGTGAGTGCGTGAGTGGGTGAGTCAGTGGGTGAGTGAGTGAGTGGGTGAGTGGGTGGGTGAGTGAGTGGGTGAGTGAGCGTGTGAGTGAGTGGGTGGGTGGGTGCGTGAATGGGTGAGTGAGTGAGTGGGTGGGTGAGTGGGTGGGTGGGTGAGTGAGTGGGTGGGTGGGTGAATGAGTGGGTGGGTGGGTGAGTGGCTGGGTGAGTGGTTGCGTGAGCGAGTGGATGAGTAAGTAGCTGGGTGACTGAGTGGATGAGTGGGTGAGGGGTTGACTGGGTGAGTAACTGGGTGAGTGAGTGGCTGGGTGAGTGGGTGGCTGGGTGAGTGAGTGGCTGGGTGAGTGAGTGGGTGAGTTGCTGGGTGATTGAGTGGCTGGGTGAATGAGGGACTGGGTGAATGAGTGGGTGATTGAGTGAGTTGGTGGGTGGGTGAGTGAGTGAGTGGGTGAGTGATTGGGTGAGTGGGTGGGTGGGTGAGTGGGTGAGTCAGTGAGTGGGTGAGTGAGTGAGTGGGTGAGTGGGTAAGTGGGTGGGTGAGTGAGTGAGTGGTTGAGTGGGTGACTGTGTGGGTGTGTGGGTGGGTGCGTGGGTGAGTGAGTGAGTGGGTGAGTGAGTGCGTGAGTGGGTGAGT
This sequence comes from Lampetra fluviatilis, assembly GCF_964198595.1. Lineage (NCBI taxonomy): Eukaryota > Metazoa > Chordata > Hyperoartia > Petromyzontiformes > Petromyzontidae > Lampetra > Lampetra fluviatilis. Next base: position 1,255,111 of record NC_136345.1, on the reverse strand, counting down.
GAGTGAGTGGGTGAGTGGGTGGGTGAGTGAGTGGGTGAGTGAGCGTGTGAGTGAGTGGGTGGGTGAGTGAATGGGTGGGTGAGTGAGTGAGTGGGTGGGTGGGTGAATGAGTGGGTGGGTGGGTGAGTGGCTGGGTGAGTGGTTGCGTGAGCGAGTGGATGAGTAAGTGGCTGGGTGACTGAGTGGATGAGTGGGTGAGGGGTTGACTGGGTGAGTAACTGGGTGAGTGAGTGGCTGGGTGAGTGGGTGGCTGGGTGAGTGAGTGGCTGGGTGAGTGAGTGGGTGAGTTGCTGGGTGATTGAGTGGCTGGGTGAATGAGGGACTGGGTGAATGAGTGGGTGGTTGAGTGAGTTGGTGGGTGGGTGAGTGAGTGAGTGGGTGAGTGATTGGGTGAGTGGGTGGGTGGGTGAGTGGGTGAGTCAGTGAGTGGGTGAGTGAGTGAGTGGGTGACTGGGTGAGTGAGTGGGTGGTGAGTGAGTGTGTGAGTGAGTGGGTGAGTGAGTGGGTCAGTGGGTGGGTGGGTGAGTTGGTGAGTGAGTGGGTGAGTGGGTGGCTGAGTGGGAGAGTGCAGCAGAGTTGCTGCAGGATTTTTTTATCGTTTGTCACAAACCGTTTTTCTTTTTTTAATAATCTGTCATACGGTAAGCGATTATCCATCAGTTACGCATTGCAGCTTCTACAACCCGCGGTTACAACAACAAACATCGTCATGTTGATGATGATGACTATGGTCCTGAGGGCAGGCAGTGGAGTGTGTTGGTGGGTGTGTTGGTGAGTGTGTATGGGGGCGTGTGTGTGAGTGTGTGGCTGGGTGTGTGTGAGTGTGCGTGTGAGGGTGTGTGCGTGAGTGTGTGTGCGTGAGTGTGTGTGCGTGAGTGTGTGGGGGTGTGTGTGAGTGTGCGTGTGAGGGATGTGTGCGTGAGTGTGTGTGCGTGAGTGTGTGTGCGTGAGTGTGTGGGGGTGTGTGTGTGAGTGTGTGTGTGTGAGTGTGTGAGTGTGCGTGTGAGTGTGTGGCTGGGTGTGTGGGGGTGTGTGTGTGAGTGTGTGTGGGGGGGGTGTGTGAGTGTGTGTGTGAGTGTCTGAGTGAGTGAGTGTGTGGGGGTGTGTGTGCGTGAGTGTGTGAGTGCGTGAGTGTGTGTGAGTGTGTGGGGGTGTGTGTGAGTGTGTGTGTGAGTGTGTGTGTGAGTGAGAGTGCGTGAGTGTGTGGGTAGCGCTGCGTTATGAACCCGGTGAGCCGAGTTAGATTCCCGCTCACGGCCACCACCAGTGACGATTTCTTAACCTATCCTGGGCCTCCCCTAGGTCGACTCAGCCTCAAATGAGTACCTGGTGCAGTGGGTAAACACCGCCACTGGGGAGACAAAGGCGGTGGGGCGTGGTGCTGGCCACCCACCCCCTCGTGTACCGTTCCGGCCTTCATAGGTGCTCACTCGCAGCACTTGCCCCAACAGTCTGTTAAGTGTATATGGGGGATCTTTGCTTTTTTTCGTGGCGGTGGTTGTGGTGGTTGTGTTGGTGGTTGTGGTGGCTGTTGTGTTGGTAGTTGTGTTGGTAGTTGTGGTGGTGGTTGCAGTGGCAGTTGTGGTGGTAGTTGTGGTGGCGGTGGTTACGTTGATTGCTGTGGTGGTTGAGGTGGTTGTGGTTGTGGTGGTTGCGGTGTTTGCGGTGGTGGTTCTGGTGGTTGCGGTTGTGGTGGTGTTTAAGGTTGTAGTGAGTGGGTGAGTGGATGAGTGAGTGGGTTAGTAGTTGAGTCTGCAGCTAGGTGAGTGGCTGGGTGAGTGGATGAGTGAGTAGCTTGGTGGGTGATTGACTGGGTGTTTCGATGGGTTAGTGGCTGAGTGAGTGAGTGACTGGGTGAGTGGGTGGTTGGCTGAGTGAGTGAAGGAGTCAGTGAGTGGTTGGATGGGTGGCTGGGTGAGTGGCTGGGTGGTGAGTATCTGGGTGAGTGGTTGTGTGAGTGGTTGGCTGGGTGGCTGGGTGACTGGGTAGCTGGGTGAGTGTGTGGCTGGCTGGCAGGCTGAGTGGCTGGGTGAGTGGCAGGGTGAGTGAGTGGCTGGGTGAGTGGCTGCGTGAGCGAGTGGATGAGTAAGTGGCTGGGTGACTGAGTGGATGAGTGGGTGAGGGGTTGATTGGGTGAGTAACTGGGTGCATCAGTGGCTGGGTGAGTGAGTGGCTGGGTGAGTGAGTGGGTGAGTTGCTGGGTGAGTGAGTGGCTGGGTGATTGAGGGACTGGGTGAATGAGTGGGTGGTTGAGTGAGTGGCTGGGTGAGTGGCTGGCTGGTTGAATGGCTAGTTGAGTGAGTGGCTGACTGAGTGAGTGGCTCGGTGAGTGAGTGGGTGAGTGAGTGGGTAAGTGGTTGGGTCAGTGAGTAGCTGGGTGAGTGAGTGGTTGGGTGAGTGGCTGGATGGGTGGCTGGGTGAGTAGCTGAGTGAGTGGGTGGGTGAGTGGCTGGGTGAGTGGCTGGGTGAGTGGCTGTGTGAGTGGCTGGGTGAGTGGCTGGGTGAGTGAGCGGTTGGGTGAGTGGCTGGGTGAGTGAGTGGTTGGGTGAGTGGCTGGGTGAGTGGCTGGGTGAGTGAGTGGTTGGGTGAGTGGCTGGGTGAGTGAGTGGATGGGTGAGTGAGTGGTTGGGTGAGTGGCTGCGTGAGTAGCTGAGTGTGCAGCTGGCTGAGTGGCTGGGTGAGTGCGTATCTGGGTGATGGCCGGGTCAGTGGCTGGGTGAGTGGATGAGTGAGTAGCTTGGTGGGTGATTGACTCGGTGAGCCGATGGGTGAGTGGCTGAGTGAGTGAGTGGCTGGGTAAGTGGGTGAGTGAATGGCTGGCTGTGTGAGTGGGTGAGTGAGTGGCTGGGTGAGTGAGGGGGTCAGTGAGTGGTTGGCTGGGTGGCTGGGTGAGTGGCTGGGTGGTGAGTATCTGGGTGAGTGGCTGGGTGAGTGAGTGGCTGGGTGAGTGGCTGGGTGAGTTGGTGGGTGAGTGGGTGGGTGAGTGGCTGGGTGAGTGGCTGGGTGAGTGAGTGGGTGAGTGGCTGGGTGAATCGCTGGGTGATTGGCTGGGTGAGTGGCTGGGTGAGTGGCTGGGTGAGTGAGTGGCTGGGTGAGTGAGTGGCTGGGTGAGTGAGTAGCTGGGTGAGTGGCTGGGTGGGTGGCTGGGTGAGTGAGTGGCTGGGTGAGTGGCTGGGTGAGTGGCTGGGTGAGTGAGTGGCTGGGTAAGTGGCTGGGTGGGTGGCTGGGTGAGTGAGTGGCTGGGTTAGTGGCTGGGTGAGTGAGCGGCTGGGTGCGTGAGTGGCTGGGTGAGTGGCTGGGTGAGTGAGCGGCTGGGTGAGTGAGTGGCTGGGTGAGTGAGCGGCTGGGTGAGTGGCTGGGTGAGTGGCTGGGTGAGTGAGTGGGTGAGTGGCTGGGTGAGTGGCTGGGTGAGTGGCTGGGTGAGTGAGTGGGTGAGTGGCTGGGTGAGTGGCTGTGTGAGTGAGTGGCTGTGTGAGTGAGTGGCTGGGTTAGTGGCTGGGTGAGAGGTGCCTCTCTCTCTTGCCCTAATTGCCATCTCCCACTATCGCGCTCATTAATTATCAGGACGGAAACTCGCGGCATACATCAGTCGCACTTACAAAGTCACTCTCTCCGCTCCATCTCCCTCTCCATCTCCCCCTCCCCCGTTCTCTCTGAGAGAGGGCGTGGGGGAGGGGGAGAGATGGGTGAGAGAGAGAGATAAGAGAGAGATATGGCGAGCTCGTAACAGCCGGATCATCATCACCACCCATCACCGTAACCTCATCATTCTTCCATCCCATAACCTCTCAATGCCTTACAAAGGCATTGGGGTGTGGTTGAGTGTTGGGGGAGCGGTGGCGCAGCGGTTAGCGCGTCGCGCTACCAACCCGCCTACGGCCTGAGTTCAATTCCCGCTCGTGGCCACCAACACCACCGGCGATGACCAGAAACGGTCCCGGGGCCTCCCCTGGGTCCACTCAGCCTCAAATTGAGTACTCGGGAGACAAAGGCGGCCGGGCCTGTCGTTGGCCACCCACCCCCTCGTGTGCCGAGCCGGCCTTCGTAGGTGCTGCTCGCTAACAGCACTTGCCCCACCAGTCTGTTGAGGCTATACGGGGGGTCTTTGTCTTTGATGCTGGTAGTGTTGATGGTGGTGGTGCTGTTGATGATGGTGGTGGTGCTGCTGCTGATGATGGTGGTGGTGCTGATGGTGGTGCTGATAATGATGGTGGTGCTAGTGCTGATGATGGTGGTGGTGCTGATGATGATGGTGGTGCTGATGATGGTGGTGCTGATAATGGTGGTGCTGATAATAGTGGTGATGCTGATGATGACGGTGGTGCTGAAAATGATGGTGGTGGTGATAATGGTGATGGTCGGTGAGTGTGTGTGTGGGTGTAGGGACGTTGTTGTTGTTGTTGTTCGCGAGTGGCACCTGTGAAGGCCATTGGGAGCACAGACACATCCCGGCTGCCCGGTCAGTTCCCACCGCACCGCGTCTGTCGCGCTCAACTCGGGAGCCCACGCCAGGGTGCCTGTTCAGTGGCCTCCTGTTCCTGGAGGCTCCTCGACACAGCTGCCGGGTCCTGGTTGTAGGGAGCGCGCGCCTGGTCTCCTCCTGAATCCTGCCGACGTGGCCCCGAGCACCCCTCCGGGACTCTGCTCACCCCCCCCACCCTACGCGGCGGGGTCCTCTGCGGCGCACGCGGCACTCTCACTTGACGCGAAGGGATCAGTCTCGGGGGGCTCCCCAAGGGGGGGCTTGTCGTCTGCAGTCACTGCCCCCCCCCCCCCCATGAAACACGGGCGGGCCTCCTAGGGCCGGTGCCTCGGGGCCCACGACGGGGACGCGCCGCGTGGGTTCGCCCGGCCCGCCGCTCGATGTTCGGGCTGCGCTCCATGCGGTTTAGCGCCAGCCGCTGAGCCATGTGTGCCCACGGCTCCTTGAACGTGAGGAGGAACCGCAAGGCACGCGACAACCCTCCTGTCGGGTCACTCGGTAGTTCAGCTCCCACCCCCCCTTCCCTCCACCACTCAGCGTTCGGCCGGCGGACGCGATCATCCGATCCGCGTCCACCTGTGTAGTGGGTTCGAACAGTGGCGGCTCCTGCAAAATCTCTCAGGGGGGGGCAAATGTCTGGATGATTTATAAGAATAAGGTCCACCCATGCAAAGGATAAATTAACAGCTTAAGCATGTAAAGGCAACTTCACTTCTTTAATATTAATGAAAAATAAAGTGACTCTTACAATACATCTTGTTTGTTTCTATACTCACTATTAATACAATCCACTCAAGTTTCTTTTATTAAAGATTCCACTAGGTGGCGACAAATAACATTGTTGGATGAAACGTGCTTACGTATGATGACGTAAGCACGTTAGTGCGAGCCCTCCCGGAAGCCATAGAGAATGCATTGCAGCGCCCCCCGTTCGAAAAAAAACATCTTTGAATGTAAGTCTATGGGGCCACTCTGGGCGATTCTCAGCTGGAGTGAAATCGCCCAAAAAGAGGCGGTACTCCACAGAACGTGACATGACGCTGATTGGACTATATCCAGAGGCACAGTGACGGCTAGCGTGACTCTGTGGTTGAATGACATTGGTGGTGCGTCGCCCAATCGCCCTAATGAAGAAACCGCCCCTGGGTTCGAATTAGGTGCACACACACACACAGCTTGGAGGCAACACTATTTATTAAACGGTAAGCAATATAACACTGTACATGAGGTGGTGACCACCTTCCTCAACTCACTAACACTCTGGGACACGACACAGAGTGGACCAGGCAGCCCGTTGGCTGCCTGGTCCAGGACGACGACCTGGGACTTGAGGACCAATGATGTTGTCTTCACTTCGGAGTTCAACAGCCCCGCTCTGCATCCACACCCCGCTTATATCTGCTCTGGCGTGGCCGGCTCTGCCCAGGCCATGCCTCCCTTCCCAGGCCACGCCTCCCTTCCCCCACCTCTGGGAAGGTCCGGGTCCCTCCACCACGTGACCCCCCAGACACCCCCTTGGGGCCCCCAGCCCTCGTACGGGCCGACACAGTAGTGACCTTCCTATGTCACTACACCTGCATCTGCGACAGAACCGCTGCAGGCATCGGTGTCCAGGATAGCAATCTGCGGAGAAGTCAGGGAAAGCCAGCGTGGGGGTATGGTTGAGGTGGTCTTCGAGGGTGGTGAAGGAGGCTTGGCAAGCCTCCGTCCAGTGGGAGGGATTCTTGTGAGAGGTGAGTTGCGTTCGTGGGCTCACTAAATCACCGCACAAATGGGCGGTAATCGGTGGCTGGTCCCGAGAACGAGCGGATCTCCACTACGGAGTACGCCCCTGCCTCGCTGACGCGATGTCCAAAATCACCCTCCGTCACGTTGCGCCGATGGAGCCACTCGGTAGGTGGGGAGCTTCGTGCGTCGAGCAGGAGGACGACCTCAGCACGGGGGGGGGGGGGGGGGGGTCGGGCCGACCACGTCAAACCAGGCCGGAGGTGTCCTGTGGGTGGCTGGGGTCGTCCACCCAGAGGGCGACCGCGGAGTCGCTGGCATGGCGCGTGTCTGGGGGGGGGGGGGGGGGTGCACCTCCACCGACGTAGCCTTGCCGGGGTTGCGCGAAGTGTTAGAAACACGCATCAACAACGGGCCCCCCCGTCGGCGTCCACCAACGTAGCCGACCCCACCACCCCGTGGCGTGTTGCTGGCTCCGGGTGGGGGAAGGGGGTCAGCATTACCTCACCAGATGGTTGGTGAGAGGGGCCTGTGGCGGCCGCTGTCACTGGCAACAGTGTCTCGGTAAGCAGGCCGATGGTGACGGTCAACGCGAGATTGACGGCCGCGGGCCCCAAGCGGAGCTGGCGGCCTGGCTTCCATTTCAGGAACAGGATCCTCTCTCCGCCGCTCTCGACGGTGGCAGAACGCCGGCAGGAGCCGCACCTGCTCGGAGTGAAGTTATCGGCGGGAATTACAAGCGCCACCGCACCCCGGCGCGCATTGATGCATTGGGCGATGACGTCCACGGGGACTGCCACGCAGCGCTAACAACAGCACCACGACTCCCCTCACGCGCCTCGAGACGCATGCACTCCTCAACGCCATGGACACCAGAATCGCGGCAATCTTTCAACCGTTTTTTTTATTTAACGGTACGCTCAAACCAACGGGGTTACTAAGGATTCGCTGGGGCGGCCCGAGAGCGTGCGGGCAAAGAAGAGAGCCCTTGCCACCATGGTACAGTTGCTCGGTCGGACGGACTCACCCATTCGTGTCTCTCGCACGCTAACAGTCAGCGAAGAAGAGCTGTACTCCTCGGCTGACCGGGCGTAGACCTCCTCCCTCCGTCTCGCGGTTCTTCTACCCTTACATCAAAGGCTTGGACCCGTGATCTCTGTGCAGCCAATCGTGCGCTTACCTGTGTCCCACCCCTCCGAAGCTCCCAAGTTATTGTTTTGATTCATAGTTACTTCACTTCCATTGTGCCCCCCCACTCACCCAGCGCTATCTGTGAGCATGTGTAATAAAGGTCGTTGAAGCGACTTCTGGGATCCGGTCTTTATTTGTCTTTCGTTCACAACACTCCCATCTTACTCCTTCACGCTGCTGACAGACAGCGTGAGAGGGATAGAAAGAGACACGCGCAGCCACGTGGCAGCTTGGACCCCCGCTCTCGCGTGGCCTCTCCCCTTCGGTCGTTCCAGTTCTGACCACGTGTTGTTCGTCTCCACCCCTATTTAATACCTGGGTCACGTGGTACGTTTCCACCAATCCTGGTTAGCCTCTATGGAATCTTCCAGACTCCACCATAGGCTCCCGGGACCACGCCCCTGACTCGTCTCCCCATTGGCTGTGGCTAAAGCCAGCAGAACCAATCCTCTACTTACAGCTGTCACCTTTCCATTATGTCAGGGCCACGCCCCTAGGCTTCCCCCCATTGGCTATGGACCAAGACCCGCAGAGCCAATCATCGTGATGAGTTGTAACCCGTCAATTACCCGGATATATCCTCACATTACACATGTATTGCTCACCGCGGGCGGACCGGGCAATTCTTTGACAACACAATATGGGGTCGGATTCCACGGGGTGCCCACGCGTCAATTATTGCCCCATTGAGCTCAAGCCAATATCTCGACGCCCATTGTCTACATTGCCACGGATTAAAACCTGACCCACCGAGTGACCTCAACAGGACCCATTGTGTGGGTGGTGCAATCAATCATGGGGGCGGGCGGGCCAGAGGTTGGGATCGGGGATGTAATGGACGTTTGGAGGGTGACGTCATGTGTATTGTGGGTGTGCATTCAATCATGAGGGGAGTGGTGGGGGTTTGGGAGGGGTGATGGCCGCCTGCGGGGTGATGTCGCTGAGTCAGGCGCCAGCTGACCGGCGTCACCACAAGATTTCCGCGGTAAATGGTCACACTTTTGAATTGTCCGCGATTTTGAATTACCCGCGGCCGGCCTCCCCTGTCAAGAGCACGGATGATCGAGGTTCGACTTGTCCTCTAAAACGCGTCGTGACGTTGATTCTAAGTGTGAATTGGGAAGAACGGAGGACCCGGAGAAAAAATCAACGGGGAGGGAAAGAGTCGCAGACTCCAAATATACAGCAGCAGACATCGTCAGGATCTGGGCTCGAACCCCCGCACCTCCTACCTACCAGGCAAAGTTGTTAACACCTCTTGGTACCAAACATACAGCAGCAGGCATCGTCAGGATCTGTGATCGAACCCCTGCACCTCCTACGTACCAGGCAAAGTAGTTAACATCTCTTGGTACCAAATATACAGCAGCAGGCATCGCCAGGATCTGTGATCGAACCCCCGCACCTCCTACGTACCAGGCAAAGTAGTTAACACCTCTTGGTACCAAACATACAGCAGCAGGCATCGTCAGGATCTGTGATCGAACCCCTGCACCTCCTACGTACCAGGCAAAGTAGTTAACATCTCTTGGTACCAAATATACAGCAGCAGGCATCGTCAGGATCTGGGATCGAATCCATGACCTTGCATAGGGAGAGGCAGATAACATCTCCTGGCCACCACGGTGCCCAGGAAGGGGCGGGGCATACAGAGGAAGGGGGCGGGGCATACAGAGGAAGGGGGCGGGGCCTGCAGAGGATGAACTTTGGCGACCACCCACGCGAGCGAACCGGCGCAGAACCCTCCTCACCCTCCCGACCCTCCTCACCCTCTTCACCCTCCCGACCCTCCTCACCCTCTTCACCCTCCTCACCCTCCCGACCCTCCTCACCCTCCCGACCCTCCTCACCCCCTCCTCACCCTCCCGACCCTCCTCACCCTCCCGACCCTCCTCACCCTCTTCACCCTCCTCACCCTCTTCACCCTCCCGACCCTCCTCACCCTCTTCACCCTCCCGACCCTCCTCACCCTCCCGACCCTCCTCACCCTCCCGACCCTCCTCACCCTCCTCACCCTCCTCACCCTCCTCACTCTCCCCACCCTCCCGACCCTCCTCACCCTCCCGACCCTCCTCACCCTCCTCTTGCACCGAAGTCCACGAAGCTCCGAACACGAGGGGGTTTATAATTATTTATTCATTGAGACCGGCACAGGGAACGCAATTTACACGCAATGACGACGACCGCACAACGACGACGACCGGGCGACAAAGACGACGACGATGACCGTGAGATGATGATGACCGTGAGATGATGATGACCGTGAGATGATGATGACCGTGCGACGATGACGACGACCGTGAGATGATGGCGACGACGGTGAGATGATGATGACCGTGCGACGACAATGACGACGATGACCGTGCGATGACGACGACAACAACGACGATGACGATGAACTGTACAGGGATATTTATTCGCACCGAGCACCTAAAGTAAAAAATACCAGTGGCTGCGGGGTCCCCCACAAGGACTCCCTCCCCCAGTGGGGTTCACTGCTGTTGCCTCCTCCTTCTACAGTGAGAGTGAGTCAGTGTGGGTGTGAGTCAGTGTGGGTGTGAGTGAGTGTGAGTCAGTGTGAGAGTGAGTCAGTGTGGGTGTGAGTCAGTGTGGGTGTGAGTCAGTGTGGGTGTGAGTCAGTGTGAGAGTGAGTCAGTGTGGGTGTGAGTCAGTGTGGGTGTGAGTCAGTGTGGGTGTGAGTCAGTGTGGGTGTGAGTCAGTGTGAGAGTGAGTGAGTGTGGGTGTGAGTCAGTGTGGGTGTGAGTCAGTGTGGGTGTGAGTCAGTGTGTGTCAGTGTCCGAGTGACTGAGTCAGTGTGAGAGTGCTGAGCCTATGGTCACTCTGTGGGTGTGAGTGAGTGCTGAGTGGGTGGTCACTCTGTGGGTGTGAGTGAATGCTGAGTGGGTGGTCACTCTGTGGGTGTGAGTGAGTGCTGAGTGAGTGGTCACCCTGTGAGTGTGAGTGAGTGCTGAGTGTGTGGTCACTCTGTGGGTGTGAGTGCTGAGTGAGTAGTCACTCTGTGGGTGTGAGTGAGTGCTGAGTGGGTGGTCACTCTGTGGGTGTGAGTGAGTGCTGAGTGTGGTCACTCTGTCGGTGTGAGTGAGTGCTGAGTGGGTGGGTCACTCTGTGGGTGTGAGTGAGTGCTGAGTGGGTGGTCACTCTGTGGGTGTGAGTGAGTGCTGAGTGAGTGGTCACTCTGTGGGCGTGAGTGAGTGCTGAGTGAGTGGTCACTGTGGGTGTGAGTGAGTGCTGAGTGGGTGGTCACTCTGTGGGTGTGAGTGAGTGCTGAGTGAGTGGTCACTCTGTGGGCGTGAGTGAGTGCTGAGTGAGTGGTCACTCTGTGGGTGTAAGTGAGTGCTGAGTGGGTGGTCACTCTGTGGGTGTGAGTGAGTGGGTGGTCACTCTGTGGGTGTGAGTGAGTGCCGAGTGTGGTCACTCTGTGGGTGTGAGTGAGTACCGAATGTGGTCACTCTGTGGGTGTGAGTGAGTGCTGAGTGGGTGGCCACTCTGTGGGTGTGAGTGAGTGCTGAGTGGGTGGTCACTCTGTGGGTGTGAGTGAGTGGGTGGTCACTCTGTGGGTGTGAGTGAGTACTGGGTGGGTGGCCGCTCTTACATTGGGGGGGGAGGGGGCCGCGCCATGAATCCGAAATTTGTACAAATTTTAACAACGAAAGATTATCTGCAGATTAAGCACTCAGTTGGGATGACACAAAGACAGCTGTCACTGGGGATGCCCCTAGGCTATAGACCCACACAGCAGCAGCAATCATCGCGCGCTGCTCCGATAACTCGGGAAGGACCCTTCTGGAAACGAGCCTTGAGTTTGTGGTGAGAGGTGAGTGAGCAGCGTGTGGGATGGTGAGCAGAGAGTGGGTCGGAGGGGAGTGGGTGGGTGAGTGGGTGAGTGGGTGAGTGGGTGAGTGGGTGGGTGAGTGGGTTGGCGAGTGGACGAGTGGGTGGGTGAGTGGAAGGGTAGATGAGTGAGAGGGCAGGTGAGCGGGTAGGTGAGTTGTTTGGTGGGTGGGTGAGTGGATTGGTGAGTGGGTTGGTGAGCAGAGAGTGGGTGGGGGGGAGTGAGTTGTTGGGTGGGTTAGTGAGAGGTTGGGTGAGTGGGTTGGTGAGTGGACGAGTGGGTGGGTGAGTGGTGAGGTGTGGCCGCGCCTCACACAGTGAGGAGCCAAAGGAAGATGACGATGGCGACGATGATGAAGAAGACTTCGTGGAGGTTGTGTGGGGAGAGGAGCAGAGGGGCCGCTCCACCTGCAGAGACACGGAGAAGCAGAGACAGAGACACAGAGACATAAACACAGTGACACAGAGACACGTACACAGAGACACAGAGTCAGAGACACACAGAGACACAGAGACATGTACACAGAGACACAGAGACATGTACACAGAGACACAGAGACACGTACACAGAGACACAGAGACATGTACACAGAGACACGTACACAGAGACACAGAGACATGTAGTACACAGAGACACGTACACAGAGACACAGAGAGACACAGAGAGACACGCAGAGACACAGAGACACGCAGAGACATAGAGTCACAGAGATACACAGACACACAGACACACAGACACAGAGACACGTACACAGAGACACACACAGAGACACAGAGAGACACAGAGAGACACAGAGAGACACAGAGACATGGACACAGAGACATGAACACAGAGACACAGAGACATGAACACAGAGACACGTACACAAAGACACAGTGACACAGAGACACGTACACAGAGACACGCACACAGAGACACGCACACAGAGACACAGAGTCACAGAGACACAGAGACACGTACACAGAGACACCGAGACACGTACACAGAGACATAGAGACACAGAGACATGAACACAGAGATACGTACACAGAGACACAGAGACACGTACACACAGAGACACGGAGACACAGAGTCACATGAATCCGTGAGCTCCCCACGCTGTGACCCAAATTCGATTCCAGCTCATGGCCAACACCACTGATGATCAGCTCAACCGGTCCTTGGCCTCCCCTAGGTCGACTCAGCCTCAAACGAGTACCTGGTGCAGTGGGTAAACACCGCCACTGGGGAGACAAAGCGGCCGGGCGAGGTGCTAGCCACCCACCCCCTTTGTGTGTGCCACAGTTTCGGCCTTCATAGGTGCTGCTACTCGCTACTAACAGCACTTGCCCCTACAGCCTGTTAAGGTGTGTGAGGGTGTGATGGTGAGTGTGTGGGTGAGTGAGTGTGAATGAGGGTGAGTGTGAGTGAGTGAGGGTGAGTGTGGTTGAGTGAGTGTGAGTGTGGGTCAGTGAGTGAGTGTGAGTGTTGGTGAGTGAGTGTGGGTGAGTGTGAGGGTGAGTGTAAGTTAGGCCTCGGCAAGGTAAGGTAATTTACCCTTTTTAACGGGTAAAAGGGTAAAGATGTCGACATGCCAAGGGGTAAGGTAAAGGGTAGGGTAAAGGTAGCTCGGAAGAATTACCCGGTAGGGTAAAGGTAGCGCAAAGTATTACCCGGTAAATACGGTACCTTGTTTACCGCTAAAAGCTCCGTCGCGCAGTCCGTGGCCTACATTTAATAAGTAATATTTAAAAAAACTTTATAAAAAACACGCTTTTATTAAATGTACGAGTAATGACAGAACTCCACGACTCCAGGAAGTGGCCCCGAAGCTTGCCATAACGTAAGGGACCGTGGTGATTTACAGCCAACGTCGGTTGACTGTGGACAATTAGACCCAAGCCGAAACAAAACATAAAAAAAAGATTGTTTAAAAATATTTAGATTTTTTATGATAGAATATAGTATTGTCATCAGTATGACCTAAGTATACCAAGTTTGCAGTCGATACCACATTAGGAAGTGGGTTAAAATTTACTTTCAAGATTTGAGGATACAACAATAGCGACGACAGAGTGAGTTAAAACAAAGCATGTAAAATTGGAATAATCGAGAGTATTCTATATGATTAAAGCTTGATACAGCAAATCTGGCTGTGACGGTCCCACCTGATGACGGAGACTTGTGTTGCCTCCGAAACGTCGTGATTTATTTTTATTTCATTTTTTTTACCTACGTGACTTTACCGAAAAAACTAAGAGTATGATTAAAGTGCTCTACCTTGTAGCATTTACCGTTATAAACCTTGTTCATGTGTAGTAGTTCCCTAGTAATTACCCTGTAATCGGGTAATTTGTATGAGGTAAGGGTAAAAGGTAGGGTAAAAGGTAGGCTCGTTGTTATTACCTTTAACCTTTTACCTTACCTGCTAAAGGGTAAAAGGTAGGGTAGAGTGATTGTATTGTGGCAAGGTAAAAGGTAGGGTAAAGGTAGGCTCGTTTTTACCCTTAAACTTTTACCTTACCTTGCCGAGGCCTAGTGTAAGTGAGGGTGAGTGTGAGTGACTGTGTGAGTGAGGGTGAGTGACTGTGAGTGTGAGTGACTGAGTGTGAGTGACTGTGAGTGAGTGACTGAGTGAGTGACTTGAGTGAGTGACTGTGTGTGAATGACTGAGTGACTGTGAGTGACTGTGTCAGTGAAGGCTGCTACTCGCTAACAACACTTGCCTCCAGCAGTCTGTTGCAGGCTAACAGGGGGGGGCGGGGGGGGGGGCTTTACCTTTTGTACCGGAGCGGTTACAAACAGGTTTAAACCGGTTCAACGTTTACAATGATCGAGAGCGGTCACTCGAGAGATGCTTCGTGAACTCTGTGGTCAGGAGGATCTTGCCCAGGTTCTGCTCTCAGTAAGGCAGCGGGAGACAGAGGCGGGCAGGGAGGGAGGCGATGCTTCTACTGCTGCTGCTGCTCTGAGGTCTCGGGTTGCAGGGGATGCTGAGAGACCCATAGAGACCCACAGAGATCCATAGAGACCCACAGAGATCCACAGAGATCCATAGAGACCCACAGAGACCCACAGAGATCCATAGAGATCCATAGAGACCCACAGAGACCCATAGAGACCCACAGAGACCCATATAGACCCATACAGACCCACAGAGACCCATAGAGACCTACAGAGATCCACAGAGACCCACAGAGAACCATAGAGACCCATAGAGACCGACAGAGATCCACAGAGATCCACAGAGACCCACAGAGACCCACAGAGACCCACAGAGACCCACAGAGATCCAGAGACCCACAGAGATCCAGAGAGACCCATAGAGACCCATAGAGACCCACAGAGATCCATAGAGACCCACAGAGACCCACAGAGACCTATACAGACCCATACGGACCCACAAAGACTCAGAGACCCATAGAGACCCACAGACACATACAGATCCAGAGACCCATACAGACCCACAGAGACCCATACAGACCCATAGACACTCACAGACACATACAGACCCAGAGACCCACAGAGACCCATACAGATCCACAGAGACCCACAGAAACCCACAGAGACCCCTACAGAGCCACAGACACATACAGATCCAAAGAAACCCATACAGACCCACCGAGACCCATAGAGACCCACACAGACCCACAGAGACCCATAGAGACCCACACAGACCCACACAGACCCATACAGACCCACACAGACCCATACAGACCCACAGAGACCAACAGAGACCCATACAGACCCACAGAGACCCACACAAAAACACAAAGACATATACTCATAATAAAGGTTTTTGGGTTAGATCGCGTTATTTCTAAATATGTCGCAACCCTTGACCACCCAACACGGCCAATCAGTAAAAATTGTGTCACGTTGACAAAAGAGTTCACTACTTTAGCCCACCGGTGTGTTGAAGAGTGGATCCACAACATTTACAATTTGAGAACGACGTTTCGCTCGAAATTACATCCAGCATCTTCGGGCGATTTGCCAGAATAGACTCTACTCATGAAGACTGACAGAGACCCATACTCATAAAGACTCACATAGTTAACGTCTCGCCACGTGGCGCCCTAGGGGAGAGGATATACACGACACGCTCTCTCACTCACTCACCACACAATCCGTCACTCGCTCGCCCTGCAAGGCAAATCCAGTCATCTACCCACTCACACCAAAGACGAAGACCCCCCCCCCCCATGCAGCCTCAACAGACTGTTTGGTGCAAGTGCTGTTAGCGAGCACTGATGAAGACCGGCACGGCACGCCAGGGGGTGGGTGGCCAGCACCACGCCCGGCCGCCTTTGTCTCCCCAGTGGCGATGTTTACTACCCACCGCTCCAGGTAACTCATTTGAGGCTGAGTCGACCTAGGGGAAGGCCTAGGACCAGTTCGGATAATCGTCGTCACTGGTGTTGGTGGCCGTTAGCAGGAATCCAACTCGGGTCACCGGGTTCGTAGCACAGCGTGGCGTTAACCACGACACTACCGCCCCCCACACACCTTCACACCCCCAACAACAACCGCCATTCACCACTAGGTGGCGGTGAAGTAACCAGGGTGCGTATGCCAGGCCAGGTGGACTTCGTGGCCATGTGAAGTGTGGAAGGCTCGCTGCTGGCAAGAGGTCAAGGAACAGACCCAGGTGCATGGGTGGGTGTGTGAATGGGTGGGTTGGAGATAGCCAGAAACCCTGGCAGACAGAGGTGGTGTTCCGACTGGTTGAAAGTCAGCAGCAGGTCCACTCCCACCCTCCACAGCATCCCACGTCCGAGAACGAAGCGGCTTAACCGCAGCCTTCGCTCGGAGGTTCGGAGAGCCGTGTGCCGCTGCAAGAACGAGTGATGGTCGCGAGTTGCTGAGGAGATGGCATCTGCCTCAGCAGTGATCATAAATCAATCTTTAACTTCATCAAAAAGGTAACTTGCAGAACCTCACCTATCACCATCATTAAGGGAAAGGATGACTTGATCTGACCCCCCAGGAACTGATCTGCAGGTTTGCTGAACATTTCTGTGAGAAACTGTGGGCAGGAGAATCCCTCAGCCCAGATGACATCATGGGGCAATGTGGGGATGATCCTGCTGAGATCGCCATGCCTCAAATATCAGCAGAAGTAGCCACCCCTTCCGAGCGGTTGGCTGAGGCGCCATCTGTTGAGGAAGTACGGAAGGTGACACAAAGTCTGAGACCAGGAAAAGTGCCGGGCAGAGATGATCTCCCAAGAGGACTACTGAGACAGGGTGGTGTTTGTGTGCACTGCCCTATAACGACATTATTATAACAGTCTGGACCGCTGGATGAGTTCCACAGGATTGAAAGGATGCCCTGGTGGTCCCCCGATTTAAGAAGGGGGACCTTACAGACTGTAACAACTACAGGGGCATCTCTCGCCTCAGTGTGAGCCCAGAAAAGGTTCTGGCAAGGTTTGTTCAACATCACCTTGCTAGGCAACGCGCTGAGGAGAGGCTTGCAGAGCCTGGATGTGGTTTCAGGCAAGGATGGTCCTGCACAGATTCTCTGTCCGTCTGCGACAGGAAAGGTGTAGGGCAGGGGTCGGCAACCTACGGCTCCGGAGCCGCATGCGGCTCTTTACGGGCTGCTTCTTGACGATATGTACGTATGTACATAGATGCATTGCGGCTCTTGAAATACTGAATTTTGTACCGAATTGGAAAGAAATGGCTCTTCTTGTTATTTTGGTTGCCGACCCCTGGTGTAGGGAATTCCAACCGGACCTACATATCTGCTTTATCGACCTGGTCAAGGCCTATGATATCATAAATAGGCCAGGGCTCTGGGTTATTTTTCGTACTTTCGGAGGCCCAAACCATCGGCTCAGAATTATTAAGGGCATTTCATGAAGGTGGGCAGGCCCGGGTGAAGTTGCGTGGCCGGGAGTTGGAGCCATTCCCTGTTCAACTTCGGGGTGCGACAGGGATGTCCTCTGGCTCGCACAGTTTTTAACAAACTTTGACCACGTAGTTCAAGAAGCTTTCCATGGCTGTATTGAAGGAATCTCCATATGGTACAGATACAATGGGAGGATTGATTGATGCCTGGGTGTGATTAAGGGATGGCTCCCTATGTGGTAAACCATGTTACGTACACGGATGATCTAGTGATCATCACTAGATCTATAGATCACTAGATCTATCGATCTAGTGATTGCTGCTGACTCAAAGGAGTTGGAGATGCTCCTGTTCAACCTGGAACATGCCACTATGAGATGGAGCCTTACCATCAGCCCTACAAAAACAAAGCACCTGCCTGGGTATTGTGTCAAACAATGCTCCCCCCCCCTTCAGTCCCCCCCCCCCCCCGAGTGATGAGGCAGTTGTGGAGAGAGTGGAGAAGTTTCCATACCTGGGCAGTGTGCTTAGGACCAGATCCTATTAAGCAGCAGAGGTCTCACTAAATCAGTCTGGTGGCATTGTTTTTGTCATTGGCTGCATAACGCTACTTGTGTGGAAGCTACCTGGCCTGTCGCTCTGTACAAGGCTCTGCCCTCCCTTCTCTATACTTGAGACGTACATCCCTCTATAAGGAACATCTGTGCCAGTTAGAAACATTCAGGCTGGCTTGTCAGCCTGAATGTTTCTAACTGGAAGAGCTCACAGCTGCTTGAAAGATCTGAACGCAGTCCCGTCAGTGAGCTACTCCGGCAGGCAAGGCTGCATTGGCTGGGCAATGTCTCTCACATGACCAGCCACAGCATGCCCAAGCAGCTTTTGTTTGTCTGGATAAAGCGGGCTAAACGGGCACAGCATGGGCGAGAGAAGAGATGGACTGATGCTGTGCAGGAGGATGTGGAGCTGAGTGTACTTGCCAATGACTGGTATCAGCGGTGTCAAGATCGGCCTCTGTGGGGGAGGCTCGTGAAGGACGCTGCTGCTACTGGGCAGTTGGAGGCAGTCGCCCTCCAGCAACAACGGAGGCTAGAGGAGTGACGCTCACAACAACCAGCGGAGCGCCGGGTGGCTAAAGAGCAGAAAGTTGGAACAGTGGGGAGGACAGGTGGTGGTGCATCTGCAAGTCATCTCAGTCAGTCGACCCATGGTACCTGATGGATCTGACCCATGACCTCCTGCCAGCAGGGCCTTCAACACTTCAGGTGGCCTCCAAGTGCACCTAGCCTGGCACAGGCGCCATGATGCCACTGCCAATTTGTGGTGAAAGCGGTTGTTGTTGTTGATGGTGGTGGTAGCCATGATAGTGGTGGTGGCTGTGGTGGTGGTGGCCGTAGTGGCTGTGGTGGGGGTGGAGGTGGTAGCGGTAGTGGTGATGGCTGTGGTGGTGGCTGTGGTTGGGGTGGTGGCCGCTGTAGTGGTGGTGGCCGTGGTGGTGGTGGCCGTGGTGGGGGTGGTGGTGGTAGCGGTAGTGGTGATGGCTGTGGTGGTGGATGTGGTGGTGGCCGTGGTGGTGGTGGCTGTGGTAGTGGTGGCCATGGAGGCCGCTGTGGTGGTGGTGGCTGTGGTAGTGGTGGTGGCTGTGGTGGTGGCTTTGGTGGTGGGGGCCGTGCCTAGGCGATAAAGAGCCAGAACATGATGAGCAGGGCGACGTAGAGGAAGATTCGGGACAGGAACTGCTCTTCGGTGTGCTGCGGGGTTCCCGGGACAGCTACGCACACACAGCACACACACAGCACACGCACAGCACACGCACAGCACACGCACAGCACACGCACAGCACACGCATAACACACGCACAGCACACACACACATTTACCCTTACACAGTGTACACACAGCACACACATGCACATTTACCAGTACACAGTGCAAACACAGCACACACACACTTACCCGTAGACAGTACACACACACACTTACCAATGCACAGTGCACGCCCAGCACGCGCACACACAGCACACACACATTTACCCTTACACAGTGCGCACACACACAGCACACACACCCACTAACCCTTACACAGTGCACACACAATACACACACACCCTTACACTACACAATGCACACACAGTAAACGCACATCCTTACACGACACAGTGCACATACACAGTACACACATAGCACACCCACTAACCCTTACACAGTGCACACACAGTACACACACACAGCACACGCACAACACAGACGCTTACCCTTACACAGGGCACACACAGTACACACACACCCTTACACTACACAATGCACACAGTACACATACAGCCCACCCACTAACCCTTACACAGTGCACACACAGTACACACACTTACCTTGACACAGTGCACACACAGTACACATACAGCACACACACCCTTACAGTGTACACACAGTACACACACACCCTTACACTACACAATGCACACACAGTACACACACCCTGCCACTACACAATGTACACACAATACACACACAGCACACCCACTAACCCTTACACAGTGCACACACAGTACACACACACCCTGACACTACAGAATGCACACACACAATGCACACCCACTAACCCTGACACTACACAATGCACACACACAGTACACACACCCTGACACTACACAATGCACACAAAGTACACACACACCCTTACACTACACAATGCACACACACACAGTACACACACACCCTTACACTACACAATGCACACACACACACAGTACACACACACAGTACACACACTGAAAGCCTCTCCTCAGCGTGCCTGGCAAAGGGGCGATGTTGATTCATCCTTGCCAGGACCGTTTCTGGCCTCACACCGAGGAGGGAGATACCCCGGAAGTTGGCACAATCAGTACGGTCATCCTTCCAATCCTGCGGAACCCGTCCAGTGGTCCAGACTGTTATTGTGATGTCATGTAGGGCAGTCTGCACACAAACGCCACCCTTCCCTCAGCATTTCGCTTGGGAGATCATCTCAGAATCTGAATCGCCTTCCGTACTTCCTCAACAGATGGCACTTCAGCCAGCCACTTCACAAGGGGTGACTAATTCCTCCAATATTTGATGCACAGCAGGCCCATCAGGGTCCTCCCCACCTTGCCCCATGATGTCGTCTGGGATGAGGGATTTCCCCTCCCCCAAGGCCTCACATAAATGTTCGGTAAAACCTGCAGACCTAAGGATGGTGATAGGTGCGGTGCTGCAAGTTATTTTTTTTGATCGAGTTAAAGAGTGATTTGTGATCGCGGACTACTGAGGCAGGTTCCATCTCCTCATTAACCCGCGACCACAAACCCATCCTCGCAGCACCGCATGGCTCTCCGAACCTCCGAGCAAAGGCTGCGGTAAGCCTCCTCATTCTCTGACGTGGGATGCTCTAGAACAGGGGTCCTCAAACGTTTTAAACAGGGGGCCAGTTCACTGTCCCTCAGACCGTTGGAGGGCCGGACTATAGTTAAAAAAAACTATGAACAAATTCCTATGCACACTGCATATATCTTATTTTGAAGTGAAGAAACAAAACGGGAACAAATACAATATTTAAAATGAAGAACAAGTAAAGTTAAATCAACAAACTTGCCAGTATTTCAATGGGAACTATGGGCCTGCGTTTGGCTAATGAGATGGTCAATGTCCGGTTCCATATTTGTCATTGCTAGTCATAACAAGTGATGCAAGTGTGCATCCGTTAGTCTAGATCTGGTTGGAGATTTCAAATGTTTCATTCTGGAAAAAGTCTGTTCACAGACATAAGTGCTGCCAAAGATGGTTGCCATTTTGAGTGCATGGTTCCTGAGATGAGGATATGTCTCAGAGGGGAAAGATGCATAGAAATTATGAAGGCTGCTTGACTTGAATGCGTCTTTCAGAGAGTCACAATTCTGCAGTTCAGCCAGTTCCATTTGGTAAATTGTATCCACATTTTCAATGTCAATAGAAAATGGGTTACGGAAAAGCTGTATGTCCTGTTCATGGAGATGAAGCTCTTTAAATATAAATTGGAACTCATTTTTGTTTGGGAATGCAACCAATGGTTTTTCCGCTAACAGATTTTGAGTTGTGGGGAGATGGCAGACGTTTTCCTTCTTCACTTGTTTGATGAGGCCTAATTTTACTTCAAATGCTTTGACATGTGATTGCATATCACAGATGAGCTTCCCCTTTCCTTGAAGTTGCACATTGAAACTGTTGAGTAGCTCTGTTACATCTGTCAGAAAGGCAAGGTGCAATTTCCATTCTGCATCACTGAGCTCTGGTACTTCTTTGTTTTTTGAAAGCAGAAAAGCTGTGATCTATGGAAGTAAGTCATAGAAACGTTTCAAACCTCTCCCTCGATTTAGCCAACGGACTTCTGTGTGGTACAGAACATCTTCATAGTCAACATTTAGCTCAGACAGAAATTCCTGAAATTGTCTGTGGTTTAGTGCATGAGCTCTAATGAAGTTAACACAAGATACCACAATTTTCATAACAGAGTCCCACTTCAGTGATTTACTACACAGCGCTTGTTGGTGGATGAGGCAGTGTATGGCTATTGGATGAGAATGGTTATGTTTGTCCATCTCTTGGTTAATGCGAGCAATTACTCCTTTCTTAGATCCCACCATGCTAGGAGCACCATCAGATGTCACACTGGCTAGTTTAGCCCAGTTCAGCTCCAAACCATTCACAGTTTGGCAAACCTTTTCATAGATATCCTCTCCTGTAGTTGTGCCTTTGATGCTTTGCAGTGCAGCAAGCTCTTCTGTGACTTCGAAATAGTCATTCGTCCCACGAATAAAAATTAGAAGTTGTGCAGAATCACGAACATCATTGCTTTCGTCAAGTGCCAAGGAAAAATAGGAAAGTTTTTTTTGTGGAGTTTTGCAAATGCTGATGCAAATTGTCTCCCATTTCTTCAATCCTCCGTGTAATTGTAGGTCCTGAAAGACTCACTGTACTAAATAAATCGGCCTTCTCTGGACACATCTCTTTGGCAACAGAAAGAAGGCATTCTTTAACAAATTCTCCCTCCACGAATGGTCTGCCAGTGCACGCTATTAGCTTGGCAACTTGAAAACTTGCTCGCAGTGATGAAATATTTAGCTGCTTCTGCTTCACAAAAGTATTTTGCTGAGTTGTTAATGTATTTTTCAGTTTTAATATTTTATCTTTTCTCCCTTCTCCGACCAAACAATCATATTTATCTTTATGTTGAGTTTCATAGTGTCGACGTAAATTGTATTCTTTGAACACAGACACTATATTCTGGCATATCAGACACACAGCTCTTTCCTTGTACTGCATGAAAAAGTAATCATAAGTCCACTGTTCTTTGAATATCCTACACTCCGAGTCAATTTTTCTCTTTCTTGACATCATTGTTTCCTAGGAAGTCAAAATTGCTATTAGTAAAATACAAATATATATATACAGCGCTACAAAAACAATATACCAGCAATAACTTTGCCCACACAGAGATATACAGACTGCACTGCCCATCAATACAGTCTGATTGGGGGAACTCCGCTTTTACCCCAGGGTCACACTGGTGCGGGTGCCATTAAAAAGTTAATTACACCTGCAGTTTTGTTCACAGATCGCAGTGCGATCTGCGAACTCGCATAGGAATCTGATCGCATGGGGGAGAAGACCCATGCGATCCGATTCCACTGCAGGAAAAAAGAAGGCACATGTGCCTTTTTTCTTCCGAATCTAATGCAAGTTCAGCCATACAAGCATATGGCTGAACTCGCACTGCTCAGAGATCGCAACAGTATGAACCGGGGCTTACACAACATGCAACATATAACCTCATACAACTGAATAGCAATCAGAATATAAATGCACTTACTGTCATTTAAATTGGGTTTCCTACTCCTCGGCTGTCTGTCACTGACCAGCACGGAAAAACAGCAAGCAGCCCCTCCAGAGATCAGAAATCACTCTGTTATTACCCCTCTATCATTTACTCAGCGGTGCGTGTGCTGGGGATCTACATCCCCAGCACACAGGAATATCACTGGGAGTGGAGCCGAGGGGCAAGTGAGGGAGCTGAGGGAGGGAGAGCCAGTCAAGCGCAGCCAGGGGAGGGCTGGCAGCCTTAGGCCTGGGGGGCAAGTCCAGTCAATTGGCCCATTGAACCATTCACCAGCGCAGCCAAATCAGTGCTCGCCACCGCAGCCCAATCAGTGCCCACCACCGCAGCCCAATGAGTGCTCACCACCGCAGCCCAATTAGTGCTCACAAGCGCAGCCCAATTAGTGACCATGGGCTGGATAAATGTCCTCGGCGGGCCGCATGTGGCCCGCGGGCCATAGTTTGAGGACCCCTGCTCTAGAAGGTGAGAGTGGGCCTGTCTCTTTCTCCCAGCCAGAACACCTCCATGGTCAGTCAGGGTCTCCGCGGAGGTCTGGACTGCATACCCAATGTAGCGATTACAGCTGCATGAGCCACAGTCCTGAACCTCACCCATTTCCCCTCGGCATCAGCAGGAGGGGGGGGGGGGAAATGTCAACCCCAGCTGCAAGCGATCTTGACATTCTCAATTGGGAACTTTCATCAGCAATTGAGACCAGGCCGCTGTGGGTTTGAATGGGGTCTTAGATGGACAACCCACCACCGGAGTGGAAGAATGGCAGGTGCATCTTATAGCTGACAAGCTGATGGATCAGCGGGCAGATCAGCTCCACGGTAGGTCTTGATATCAAGGACATGAGCCCAAATTGACGGTTACATCACTCGATAGTCCAGCAAATGTTCTTGTTTCGATTCGGCATACATCCATGATGTTGTGTGGATGCGATGCCGGAACAGTGTGTTGATGATTACAGGCCCATGGACAGCACAGACATATAGCAGCTTCCTCCCATTGTTATCTGGCCCATGTCTTCCAATCACTGCAGCCCATGGACCCACTCAGGCATTAAAGACACCCAACAGTATGATTCTATCCTGAGCGGGCCACTTTAGCTAGCACCTAGGACAGGAGGTTATAGAAAGCATCTGACTCATCGGCCTTGCCTGCGTCCCTCCACTGATGTTCATCTTCGGTGGAGGGTGTAAGCCACTGCCATTCATCGCCTCCCGTTGATGAGGACGTGAACCCACAGTAGGCTGGGACTCGCATCTTACCTCACTTCACCACCACGCCCCCTTCATTCTTTTGTTCAGAAGAAGAGTCACTACCCGTTGTTTGGCAGTCTCCTGCCCCGAGTAGAAGACTGTTCACCCCTCATGGCGACTGGAGCCAGAGCCAGTCCACCGGACCTCCTGAATGCCGCAGAAATCCAGGCGGAAAAACCGGCCCAGCTCCCGACGAGATTAGTGGCAGCCTCTCCTCCGCCGCAGGGAGCGTTCAAACATTCCCCGCAGCCCCGAGGTGTGGCCGTTGGGGTGTTAAGCCGCCTCGCTCTGGTGATTTGAGTTGAAGCTGGGGGGAGGTCAGCCCACCCAGAGGCTACCAGCTGATTGTATCGGGCTCTCGGGCTCCCCCGTCACCACACCCCCACCCCCACCACCCCCCCAACCCCAACCCCCCATCCCCTAATGGCATTGCTCACAGCCACCACAGCATTCCTGGCTGGAAACTACCAACAACAACAACCGCCATTCGCCACTAAGTGGCGGTGACGTCACCACGACGCTTGTGCCAGGCTAGGTGCACGTTGATGCCACGTGAAATGTCGAACGCCCACTGGCAGGAGGTCATGGGGCAGACCGAGGTTCCACAGGTCGACTGACTGAGATGACTGAGACGACTGGCTGATGCACCACCTGTGCCCCCTACTGTGCCAACTTGCTGTGCTTTAATCACCCGGCGCTCCACTCGTTGTTGTGAGCGTTGCTCCTCCACCCTCCGTTGTTATTGGAAACTAACACAACCACCATCACCACCACCACAGCGTTGCCATCTGGCAACCACCACCACCACCACCACCGCATTACCGACCTCCAACCACTACCAAGGAGGTGGGGAGTTGTTGTTGCTGGTCACACATGGAGACAAAGGCAAAGATCCCCCGTATAGCCTTCACAGACTGTAGGGGGCAAGTCCCGTCAGCGCGCTGCACCTATGAAGGCCGGCACTGTGGCACACGAGGGGGTGGGTGGCCAGCACCACGCCCGGCCGCCTTTGTCTCCCCAGTGGAGATGTTTACTACACACCGCAGCACCAGGTACTCATTTGAGGCTGAGTCGACCTCAGGGGGGAGGGCCCTGAAGGCCGGTTATTAAGACAATCGTCACCACCGGTGGTTGCTGGTGGCCCCAAGAGGTGCATAGCGCCATCACGCGTGCATTCGCGCACAAGGACGATGGTTCGAACCCAGTGGGCCGCCCCGATTAACACTGCGGCCGTGCGCGTTGAGCACACACAGCTACTCTGCACAGGGACAGCTGACACTGGGGGAGCCCCTAGGCTACAGACCCCCACAGCAGCAATCATCACTACCCATTCTCGCAGCAGACTAACGCACAGGGACAGCTGACACGGGGGGTGCCCCTAGGCTATAGACCGCACAGCAGTGATTATCGCTACCCCTACTGGCAGCAGACTCACTCACAGGGACAGCTGACACTGGGGGAGCCCCTAGGCTATAGACAGCACAGCAGCAGCAGCCGATAGCATCACGTTCACTGCCGGAGAGACTTCTGTAACTGCGGCCCAAACCGGTATTCAGCAGTTTCCTTCAGTTAAGCAGAAAAAAAAGAGATTGTATGTGTGTGCGTGTATCGGTGTGTGTGTCTGCGTGTATCAGTGTGTGTGTCAGTATACGTGCGTGTGTGTGGGGAGCGGTAGTATAGCGGTTAACGCTACGCTGCGCTACGAACCAGACGAGCTGAGTTCCATTCCCGCTCACGGCCAACACCAGTGTCGATTATCTAAACCGGCATCTTTGCCTGTGGCTGTGTGTGAGTGAGTGAGATACCTGGGGTATCTTTGCCTGTGGCTGTGTGTGAGCGAGTGTGTTACCTGGGTGATCTTTGTCTGTGGCTGTGTGTGAGTGAGTGTGTTACCTGGGGTATCTTTGCCTGTGGCTGTGTGTGAGTGAGTGTGTTACCTGGGGGATCTTTGTCTGTGGCTGTGTGTGAGTGAGTGTGTTACCTGGGGTATCTTTGCCTGTGGCTGTGTGTGAGTGAGTGTGTTACCTGGGGGATCTTTGTCTGTGGCTGTGTGTGAGTGAGTGTGTTACCTGGGGTATCTTTGCCTGTGGCTGTGTGTGAGTGAGTGTGTTACCTGGGGGATCTTTGTCTGTGGCTGTGTGTGAGTGAGTGTGTTACCTGGGTGATCTTTGTCTGTGGCTGTGTGTGAGTGAGTGTGCTACCTGGGGCGTCTTTGCCTGTGGCTGTGTGAGTGTGTTACCTGGGGCATCTTTGCCTGTGGCTGTGTGTGAGTGTGTTACCTGGGGTATCTTTGCCTGTGGCTGTGTGTGTGTGAGTGTTACCTGGGGGTCTTTGCCTGTGGCTGTGTGTGTGTGAGTGTTACCTGGGCAAAACAACCTCCTACCTCCTCGCGGTGCCGGACGGGCAACACTGTCGTGGGCAGTGCTGTGGGGGGAGGGCCAATGCCCATTGGCCTCTCCCCTCATGGCGTCTGTGACCACCACAGTGGCTAAACGGGGGCTCTGGACGGGTGCGAGGGGCTGGTAACCCCTCCACCTTCAATTAACCACCACTAAACTACGAATTAAACATAAACCTGTAATTAATAAGCTTGTGCCGGAGGCCCCGGGGGGGTCAGGCTTTTATGATGTCTCCTGGCCAAACCCCATTTGGCGGAGCCAGGAGATTGAATTTTCACCGTCGGGGCTCCTCCAGAAACAACGAAAAACCATTGCGGATGGCCACGTGGAATGTTCGAACGCTCACTGCGGAGGAGAGGCTGCCACTCCTCTGTCGGGAGCTGGACCGGTACCGCCTGGATCTCTGTGGCATTCAGGAGGTCCGGTGGACCGGTTCTGGCTCCTGCCACCATGAGGGGTGGACAGTCCTCTACTCGGGGCAGGAGACTGCCAAACAACAGGGTGTGGCTCTTCTTCTGAACAAAAGAATGAAGGGGGCGTGGGAGCGTGGCGGTGAGGTGTGGGAAGCTGTAAGCCCCAGGATACTTTGGGCTCGCCTTCCCATCAACCAGAGGCGAGGAGTGGTGGTCGTGGTTACTTATGCCCCCACTGAAGACGAACATCCGTGGAGGGATGCAGGCAAAGCCGATGAGTCAGACGCTTTCTATGACCTCCTGTCACAGGTGCTGGCTAAAGTGGCCACTCGGGACAGAGTCATCTTGTTGGGTGACTTCAATGCCCGAGTTGGTCAAGATGCTGGCACCTGGTCTGGAGTGATTGGAAGGCATGGGCCAGATCAGCTCAATAATAACGGTAGGAGGCTGCTAGATTTTTGTGCAGCCCATGGGCTTGTAATTACCAACACGCTCTTCCGGCATCGGCGCATCCACACAACATCATGGATACATGCCGGGTCCAAGCAAGAACATCTGCTGGACTACATAGTGACGGACCAGCGGATGCGAGCCCATGTCCTTGACACCAGGACCTACCGTGGAGCTGATCTGACCTCTGACCATCGACTAGTCATCTGTAAGATGCGCCTGCCATTCTTCCACTCCGGTGGTGGGTGTACACCCAGGACCCCATTCCAACCAAAAGTGGCCTGGTCTCAGCTAGCTGATGAAAGTTGCAAGCGAGAATTTCATCATTGCTTGCAGCTGGGGTTGGCATCGTCCCCCACTCCACCTGATGTCGAGGGTAAATGGGCGAGGTTTAAGACTGTGACTCATGCAGCTGCAATGGCTGCTTTGGGTACACGGTCCAGACCTCCCCAGAAACCCTGGCTGACGGAGGAGGTGTTCAGGTTAATTGAGAAAAAGCGACAGGCCCACTCTCATCGCCTACAGCATCCCACGTCAGAGAATGAGGAGGTTTACCGCAGCCTTCGCTCGGAGGTTCGGAGAGCCGTAAGGCGCTGTAAGGATGGGTGGTGGTCGCGGGTTGCTGAGGAGATGGAGTCTGCCTCAGTGGCCCGCGATCACAAATCACTATTTAACTCCATCAAAAAAGTAACCTGCAGCGCCACACCTATTACCATCATTAGAGGAAAAAACGGTGATCCAATCTCCGACCCCCAGGAACAGGTTTGCAGATTTGCTGAGCATTTCTGTGAGGTCCTGGGGGAGGGAAAATCTCTCAGCCAGGAAAACATCATGGCACAAAGTGGGGATAACCCTGCTGAGGCTGCGGTGCCTCAAATATTGGAAGAGGTCACCCCCTGTGAGTGGCTGGCTGAGGTGCCAGCTGTTGAGGAAGTACTGAGGGCGATCCGGAGTCTGAGACCAGGGAAGGCACCGGGCAGAGATGATCTCCCAAGCGAAATGCTGAGGGAGGGTGGCGTTTGTGCACAGACTGCCCTATATGACATCATAACAACAGTCTGGACCACTGGACGGGTTCCGCAGGACTGGAAGGATGCCCTGGTGGTCCCCCTCTTTAAGAAGGGGGACCGTACCGACTGTAACAACTACAGGGGCATCTCACTCCTCAGTGTGCCGGGTAAGGTCCTGGCAAGGATTATTCAACATCGCCTTGCTAGGCACGCTGAGGAGAGGCTTGCGGAGCCCCAATGCGGTTTCAGGAAAGGGCGGTCCTGCACAAATGCCATATTTTCTGTCCGTCTGCTTCAGCAGAGGTGTAGGGAATTCCAAAAAGACCTACATCTCTGCTTTATTGACCTGGTCAAGGCCTATGATACCATCAGTAGGACTGGGCTCTGGGTTGTTCTTCGTGCTTTCGGAGTCCCTGACCCTCTGCTCACGATCATTCAGGACCTTCATGATGGTGAGCGGGCCCGGGTAAAACTACGTGGCCGGGAGTCGGAGCCTTTCCCTGTACACCTTGGGGTGCGACAGGGATGTCCTCTGGCTCCCACATTATTTAACATCTATTTCGACTGCGTAGTTCGTGAAGCCTTCAATAGCTGTACCGGGGGAATTACCATTTGGTACAGATATAATGGGAGGCTGATCGACGCCCGGGTGCGATCAAGGGATGGCTCCCTATTGGTCAACCACGTTATGTATGCTGATGATTTGGTAATAGCTGCTCATTCAGAAGAGGAGTTGGAGACGCTGCTGCTGAGACTGGAGCGTGCCACTAAGAGGTGGGGCCTTACCATCAGCCCCACAAAAACTAAGCACCTGCCTGGGTATTTTGTACCATCGGGCACTCCACCCCCACAACTCCCAATCGGTGATGGGGCAGTTGTGGAGAGAGTGGAGAGTTTCCCATACCTGGGCAGTGTGCTTATGACCGGCTCCAGTTTATCAGCAGAGGTCTCACTCCGAATCAGTCGAGCGGCAATATATTTTCATCGGTTGCGTAACGCTGTGTGGAAGCTACCTGGTCTGTCGCTCCGCACGAAGCTTCAGGTCTTCTCGGCCACGGTCATTCCCTCCCTTCTCTACGCTTGCGAAACGTGGACCCCCCTAGTGGAGCATCTTCGCCGGTTGGAAACATTTAGGCTGGCCTGCCTACGATCCATCCTGGGTTTAACCAGGCTTGATTGTGTGAGGAGCTCACAAGTCCTTGAAAGATCTGGGCAAAGTCCCATCAGTGAGCTCCTCCGGCAGGCAAGGCTGCGTTGGCTGGGTCATGTAGCCCGCATGCCCAGCCACCGCATGCCTAAACAGCTTTTGTTCGGCCGGATCGAGGGGGCTAAACGGGCGCGGCACGGGCTAGAGAAGAGATGGAGTGATGTGGTACAGGAGGACGTGGAGCTGAGTGGACTTGCCGATGACTGGTACCAGCGGTGTCAAGATCGGCCTCAGTGGAGGAGGCTCGTGAAGGACGCTACTGGGCAGTTGGAGGCAGTCGCCCTCCAACAACAACGGAGGGCGGAGGAGCGACGCTCACAACAACGAGCGGAGCGCCGGGTGGCTAAAGCACAGCAAGTTGGCACAGTAGGGGGCACAGGTGGTGCATCAGCCAGTCATCTCGGTCATCTCGGTCAGTCGACCCGTGGCACCTGGGTCTGCCCCGTGACCTCCTGCCAGCGGGCGTTCGACACTTCACGTGGCCTCAGGGTGCACATGGCCTGGCACAAGCGTCGTGGTGACGTCACCGCCACTTAGTGGCGAATGGCGGTTGTTGTTGTTGTTGTTACCTGGGGCATCTTTGCCTGTGGCTGTGTGTGAGTGAGTGTGTTACCTGGGGTATCTTTGCCTGTGGCTGTATGAGTGTGCTACCTGGGGGATCTTTGCCTGTGGCTGTGTGTGTGAGTGAGTGTGTTACCTGGGGGCGGCCGTCCGTCGTTGATGTTGAAGGCCGTGGCGATGAAGCCGAAGGGGAAAGCGCCGATGCCAAATGACATCTGAAGCCCTCCGTCCCCAAAGCCGAACCCTTGGAACCCCTGGGAAGGAGCCGGCGGGGGGGGGGGGGGGGAGAGATTTTAAACTACTTATTAATTTCGCCAGGTGAAAGGCCCCGCTAAGATGCTACGTAGCTCGTGTTCAGTCGCTGAAATCATCATCATCGCGTGGACATTTATAGCAGCCAGCAAACACTCCAAACGCACCATTCTACATACCCACAGAGACCCACGTTCATACAGAGACCCATACTCAAACTCAACTAGTTTCATGTTGCCGGATGTAACACCCCTCTGAACTGCTGGGTGGCTCTTTGTACTATGCACTTTCTTTTAACTCACTCTGCCTGTTGTCGTTGTTGTATCCTCAAACCTTGTAACTCAATTTTAACCCACTTCCCAATGTGGTATTGACTGCAAACTTGGTATACTTATGTCATACTGATGACAATACTATATTCTATCATAAAAAATAAAGAATATATTTTTAAACAATCTTTTAACACGCTTTCTTTTAACTCACTCTGCCTGTTGTCGTTGTTGTTGTCATATCCTGAAATCTTGTAACTCAATTTGAACCCGCTTCCCAATGTGGTATCGACTGCAAACTTGGTATACTTATGTCATACTGATGACAAAACTATATTCTATCATAAAAAATATAAAATACATATTTTTAAACAATCTTTTTTATATGTTATGTTTTGGCTTGGGTCTAATTGTCCACGGTCAACTGACGTTGGCTGTAATTGGCCACGGTCCCTTACGTTATGGCAAACTTCGGGGCCACTTCCTGGAGTCGTGGAGTTCTGCCATTACTACAGTACATTCCATAAAAGCGTGTTTAAAAAAAATATTTTTTTGACTTATTCAGAAGCTACCCGCCCATCACAAATGATAGCAGCAGTTTAACCAAGTGGCTATCATCATCATCACCATCACGTGGAGATTCATGGCAGCAGCCAAATAGTCTAAAACACACGATTCTACATACTCACAGAGACCTGTAGAGAGTGTGGATGAGTGAGGGTGAGTGAGGGTGAGTGAGGGTGAGTGGGTGAGTGAGGGTGAGTGATGGTAAGGGTGGGTGAGTGAGGGCGAGTGAGTGTGTGATGGTGAGTGATGGTAATGGTGGGTGAGTGAGGGTGGGTGAGTGATGGTGAGTGATGGTAAGGGTGGGTGAGTGAGGGCGAGTGAGTGTGTGATGGTGAGTGATGGTAAGGGTGGGTGAGTGAGGGTGAGTGAGGGTGAGGGTGGGTGAGTGAGAGGGTGAGTGATGGTGAGGGTGGGTGAGTGAGGGCGAGTGATGGTGATGGTGTGTGATGGTGTGTGATGGTGAGTGTGAGGGTGTCTCACCCCTCGTGCTTCTGGTTCTGGGCGCTGTCCCTGGGGTCTGGGCGGAGTTTTCTCTCTGCAGAGCAAACGACACCGCTCACCACTCACTCACCACTCACACACCGCTCACCACTCACTCACCGCTCACACACCGCTCACACACCGCTCACACACCGCTCACTCACCACTCACTCACCTCTCACTCACCTCTCACTCACCACTCACTCACCACTCGACTCACCCACTCGACTCACCCACTCAGTGGTGGTGGTTATAGTGGTAATGGTATGTGGTGGTGGAGGTGGTTATAATGGTAATAGTTGTGGTGGTTGTGGTTATAGTGGTGATGGTTATAGCGGCCATAGTGGTGGAGGTGGTTATGGTGGTGGTTATAGTGGTGGTTGTGGTGGCTATAGTGGTGGTGGTTGTGGTGGTGGTTACAGTGGCGGTGGTTGTGGCGGTGATTCTAGTGGTGGTGGTTGTGATAGTATGGGGAGCGGTAGCAGAGTGGTTAGCATGCTGCGCTATGAACCCGGCGACCCGAGTTCCACTCCCGCTCACGGCCAACGACAGCGTTGTGCAGCAGAACCACGCGGATACGAGGAAGCTGCAAGGGCTGTTGCCGTTCATTAACGCTGTTGCACACAACACCCTCAACTCACCCCAGAGGGCGGTGCTCTCTATCGGGTCCTTTACCCCGGACACTGAACATTGTCTGGTCCTGACTGGATGTCTCACTCGGGAAGCCTCTCCCTCGGCCCATCCTTACTGCATATCTAGATTTGAAGCTTCCGTGACTGCAGGGATCCATACTCTTTGGTTCTTTCGGTCACGTAGGTAGAAAATAAAATAAATCACGACGTTTGCGGGCGCAACGCAAGCGTCCGTCATCAGGTGGGAAGGCGCGGTCTGCTGCCGAGGCAGACTGTTTTAAAATGTTTGAAATGGGTGTAGCTCAAGGGTCATACAGAAGCAGAGTTCGCAAACGGGTTTTGATTCCTTACCCGTACCCAGCCGCACCAGGGTCGCAAATGGGTACCCGTTCCCTACCTGTACCCTACCCGAAATGAGTGACAAATGGTTACTCACCAGTGACTCACGGCCTACCCGTACCCGTACCCGGCCGCACCAGGGTCGCAAACGGCTACCCGTACCCATACCCGGCCGGGTACGGGTAGCCGGGTATCGGGTAGGGTACGGGTATCGGGTACCCAGTTGCGACCTCTGTACAGAAGTGGCCGGGGCTAGTGATGGATTAGCATAAATGCTAATCAGCATGAATGCTAATCAGCATGAACGCTAATCCCTCACATTAACATAGCCACTCCCGTGCCCTCGTCGAGGAGGCCGCTCTCCTCCTATCTTACAGTTACTTGCTCATTCCTTACTGAATTTTTTTTTTGAGACCCCCCCCCACCTCCTACACATTCCACAAGTAGTGACTAATCCCATATCTGCATTTTCCATAAATTTGCTAAATTCCTCTGCTGACATGCAAATTCCTTTGTCAAGGTGCCCTCCTCCTCTAACCCAGCTTAAATATATGCTGCCAAGCCTGGTGGTGTTCATTCAGACGCTGTATTGCCAACAGACCTGTTCTTCACCTGAGGACGGCTGCTTGCGTTGCGGCCGAAACGTCGTGAGAATTGTATTTTATAACGTTTTATTTTTATTATTTTATTATTTCCCTTCTACGTGACTTTACCGAAAGAACCAAGAAGATGATTCCTTACTGAATGTTCGGGACGCTACTCTCAGCTATTCCCTTGGCTCTCGCACTTGTCTGCCCGGAGCGGGGGCTCATCCAACGCCGCCTGGCGACGAGGGGGCAGACCCCTTGCAGCCGATCCTTGTCGTTTATTGTGAAAATTCGGTCACAGTTCCTATGATCACCGTTACATTGCTTTAATGGCTTTATTTTGGTGATTTCGAAAACGCTTTTTTGGTTTGGCCATGTTTGTTTGTTGTAGTACGGCGTTAGACTGATGGCCTTAATCTAAGTTGTCTTGCGGTTGTTGTTGTTTGACTTGCATCCCACTGGGATTTTTGCACACAGCGTTGGTGTACGGTGCTTTTTCTGCAATATTTTGCCGTCTTTTCTTGGATTTTCTGTTTGCACATAGTCACATAGTCACTTTAAGATGTTTTCTTCTTCATGGTTTGTTTTTTGTTTGTTGCGGTTGCACCCGACTCAAGAGCCGAATGGCTCACAGGGCTATACCAAATCAATGAAACTGAAAACTTAAACTGAAACACCACCGGTGACACGACGTGATCCCTAACTGGCAACTCGCTCGCACCCCCCTCTGTTCGCCCGCTCAAGGTTCCTCACACAACTCCTCTACACCAGCAATGATTATTTGAACTGGTCCTGGGACTCTTTTAGGTCGATTAAGCCTCAAATGAGTACATGGATGCTGTTTGTAAACATCGCCACTGGGGAGACAAAGGCGGCTGGGGGCGGTGCTGGCCACCCACCCCCTCGTGTGCAATGCCGGCCTTTATAGGTGTTGGCTAACAGCACTTGCCCCAATAGTCTGTTACAGATTATATGGAGGTCTGTTTTGGTGGTTATAGTGGTGGTGGTTATAGTGGTGGTGGTTATAGAGGTAGTGGCTATAGTGGTGGTGGTTATAGTGGTGGTTGTGGTTTTAGTGGTGGTGGTGGTTATAATGGTGGTGGTTATAGTAGTGGTGGTTATAGTAGTGGTGGTTATAGTGGTGGTGGTTATAGTTGTGGTGGTTATAGAGGTAGTGGTTATAGTGGTGGTGGTTATAGTGGTGGTGGTTATAGTGGTGGTGGTTATAGTGGTGGTGGTTATAGTGGTGGTTGTGGTTTTAGTGGTGGTTGTGGTTTTAGTGGTGGTGGTTATAGTGGTTGTGGTTATAGTCGTGGTGGTTATAATGGTGGTGGTTATAGTGGTGGTGGTTATAGTGGTGGTGGTTATAGTCGTGGTGGTTATAGTGGTGGTGGTTATAGTGGTTGTGGTTTTAGTGGTGGTGGTTATAGTGGTGGTGGTTATAGTGGTGGTGGTTATAGTGGTGGTGGTTATAGTGGTGGTGGTTTTAGTGGTGGTGGTTATAGTGGTGGTGGTTATAGTGGTGGTGGTTATAGTGGTGGTTGTGGTTTTAGTGGTGGTGGTTATAGTGGTTGTGGTTTTAGTGGTGGTGGTTATAGTGGTGGTGGTTATAGTGGTGGTGGTTATAGTGGTGGTGGTTTTAGTGGTGGTGGTTTTAGTGGTGGTGGTTATAGTGGTGGTGGTGGTTATAGAGGTAGTGGCTATAGTGGTGGTGGTTATAGTGGTGGTTGTGGTTTTAGTGGTGGTGGTGGTTATAATGGTGGTGGTTATAGTAGTGGTGGTTATAGTAGTGGTGGTTATAGTGGTGGTGGTTATAGTTGTGGTGGTTATAGAGGTAGTGGTTATAGTGGTGGTGGTTATAGTGGTGGTGGTTATAGTGGTGGTGGTTATAGTGGTGGTGGTTATAGTGGTGGTTGTGGTTTTAGTGGTGGTGGTTATAGTGGTTGTGGTTATAGTCGTGGTGGTTATAATGGTGGTGGTTATAGTGGTGGTGGTTATAGTGGTGGTGGTTATAGTCGTGGTGGTTATAGTGGTTGTGGTTTTAGTGGTGGTGGTTATAGTGGTTGTGGTTTTAGTGGTGGTGGTTATAGTGGTGGTGGTTATAGTGGTGGTGGTTATAGTGGTGGTGGTTATAGTGGTGGTGGTTATAGTGGTGGTGGTTTTAGTGGTGGTGTTTATAGTGGTGGTGGTTATAGTGGTGGTTGTGGTTTTAGTGGTGGTGGTTATAGTGGTTGTGGTTTTAGTGGTGGTGGTTATAGTGGTAGTGGTTATAGTGGTGGTGGTTATAGTGGTGGTGGTTATAGTGGTGGTGGTTTTAGTGGTGGTGGTTATAGTGGTGGTGGTTATAGAGGTAGTGGCTATAGTGGTGGTGGTTATAGTGGTGGTTGTGGTTTTAGTGGTGGTGGTGGTTATAATGGTGGTGGTTATAGTAGTGGTGGTTATAGTAGTGGTGGTTATAGTGGTGGTGGTTATAGTTGTGGTGGTTATAGAGGTAGTGGTTATAGTGGTGGTGGTTATAGTGGTGGTGGTTATAGTGGTGGTGGTTATAGTGGTGGTGGTTATAGTGGTGGTTGTGGTTTTAGTGGTGGTGGTTATAGTGGTTGTGGTTATAGTCGTGGTGGTTATAATGGTGGTGGTTATAGTGGTGGTGGTTATAGTGGTGGTGGTTATAGTCGTGGTGGTTATAGTGGTTGTGGTTTTAGTGGTGGTGGTTATAGTGGTTGTGGTTTTAGTGGTGGTGGTTATAGTGGTGGTGGTTATAGTGGTGGTGGTTATAGTGGTGGTGGTTATAGTGGTGGTGGTTTTAGTGGTGGTGGTTATAGTGGTGGTGGTTATAGTGGTGGTAGTTATAGTGGTGGTTGTGGTTTTAGTGGTGGTGGTTATAGTGGTAGTGGTTATAGTGGTGGTGGTTATAGTGGTGGTGGTTATAGTGGTGGTGGCTTTAGTGGTGGTGGTTATAGTGGTGGTGGTTATAGTGGTGGTGGTTATAGTGGTGGTGGTTATAGTGGTGGTTGTGGTTTTAGTGGTGGTGGTGGTTATAGTGGTTGTGGTTTTAGTGGTGGTGGTGGTGACTGTGAACCTGGGGTCCTGCTGGTTGGCGCTCCCTCGTCCGTAGAGAGGGATCACTTTGTCTCGACTGATGCCAGCCTTGCACACCGGGCACATCTGCCTGCTAGGGCGCGTCTCCAGCCACTACTCACACAGAGACACACACAGACTCACATATAAACTCACACACAGACTTACACACACACAGACTTACACACACACTCATATATAAACTCGCACACAGACTTACACACACACTCACATATAAACTCACACACACTCTCACAGAGACACACTCACATATAAACTTACACACAGACTTACACACACACTCACATATAAACTCACACACAGACTTACACACACACTCACATATAAACTCACACAGACTTACACACACACACAGACTCACATTTAAACTTACATATAGACTCACACACAGACTCACATATAGACTCGCATATAGTCACACAACAACAACCGCCATTTGCCACTAAGTGGCGGTGACGTCACCACGATGCTTGTGCCAGGCCATGTGCACCTTGAGGCCACATGAAGTGTCGAACGCCCACTGGCAGGTCACGGGGCAGACCCAGGTGCCACGGGTCGACTGACTGAGATGACCGAGATAACTGGCTGATGCACCACTTGTGCCCCCTACTGTGCCAACTTGCTGTGCTTTAGCCACCCGGCGCTCCTCTCGTTGTTGTGAGCGTCGCTCCTCCGCCCTCCGTTGTTGTTGGAGGGCGACTGCCTCCAACTGCCCAGTAGCGTCCTTCACGAGCCTCCCCCACAGAGGCCGATCTTGACACCGCTGGTACCAGTCATCGGCAAGTCCACTCAGCTCCACGTCCTCCTGTACCACATCACTCCATCTGTTCTCTAGCCCGTGCCGCACCCGTTTAGCCCCCTCGATCCGGCTGAACAAAAGCTGTTTAGGCATGCAGTGGCTGGGCATGCGGGCTACATGACCCAGCCAACGCAGTCTTGCCTGCCAGAGGAGCTCACCGATGGGACTTTGCCCACTCAATCACCCACTCACCCACACACCCACTCATCTACTCACTCACTCTCACTCTCCTGCCCTCACCTGATGGAGGCAGGGCCAGCTGTGATGGATCCCCAGGCAGCATCCGAAGGGGGGGGGGGGAAGATAGTACAAGTCATGGTCTATCCACTGATGAATGGAGATCAACATGGTGATGTTTCTACACTAAGTTTGACTCAACACTGCCCACAGATTCAACACTGCCCATCAACTAAACACTGCCCATAGAAGGGAAATAATAAAATAATAATAAATAAAACATAATACAACTTAATTTGATTACGTTTTATTTTGATTATTTTATAAATGTTATTTTATGTTTGTTTTCCCTTTTACATGACTTTACCGAAAGAACCAAGAATATGAATCCCTGCAGTCACAAAAACTTTAAATCGAAACTGCCAATAGACTCAACACTGCACCAAAGACTCAACACTGCCCATAGACTCAACACTGCACATAGACTCGAAGTGTATAGCGCAGTGTATCGTGTAGAGGCCGACCGAAATTAGTTTTTTTTCGTTTCAGCGCCGAAAGTTGGCAAATGGCCACTTTCGGCATACTTTCGGGTTCGGCCGAAAGTCAATTTTAAACTTTCGGTCTGGTTTCGGTTTTGGCCGAAACTGATGTTGACTTTTGGTCGTCAACCAAAGATCTATTTTTAGAATATAACGCTACTGCTAAGTCTATCAGCCGGTCAGTCGGCGCTAGGCAATCCTATGCGATAGGCTGCATACACACACACGTCAGCAGGGGGGGGGGCAGCGACTGCGGAGCGATTCGCGCGCTGCGCTACGAACCCGGCGGCCCGAGTTCGATTCCCGCTCACGGCCGGTGACGATTATTTGAACCGGCCCTGGGCCTCCTCTAGGGCGATTCAGCCTCAAACGAGTAAGTGGTGTGGTGTCAACATCGCCACTGGGGAGACAAAGGCGGCCGGCCGTGGTGAATCCAAGTCCCTTCGGTTATACACCTTTCTGTTTCGGTCTTGGTCGAAAGTGAAGTTAAACTTTCGGTTTCGGCTTCGGTTTCGGCCGAAAGTCGATTTTTTACTTTCGGTCTGGTTTCGGCCGAAACCAGAAATTCAGTTTCGGTCGGCCTCTAGTATGGTGTATAGTAGTATAAAGTGTAGTGTATAGTAGTGTGTAGTGTATAGTGTAGTGTATAGTGTAGTGTATAGTGTAGTGTATAGTAGTGTAGTGTATAGTAGTATAACGTGTAGTGTACCGTGTGTAGTATAATGTATAGTAGTGTATCACTCTGGGGGATTACTGAGGGGGGTTATTCTGCTAGGGATTACTCCGTGGAGGATTACTCTGTGAGATATTATTCTGGATGTCACT
Organism: Lampetra fluviatilis; assembly: GCF_964198595.1. Classification (NCBI taxonomy): domain Eukaryota; kingdom Metazoa; phylum Chordata; class Hyperoartia; order Petromyzontiformes; family Petromyzontidae; genus Lampetra; species Lampetra fluviatilis. The sequence continues at coordinate 1,216,287 of NC_136345.1, read as the reverse complement.
CCCCATGACTCTATTTATCTGAGGGATTACTCTGAGGTGATTACTCTGAGTGGATGGGCGAGGTGATTACTATGTGTGGGATTACTCTGAGAGATTACTATGTGGGGGATTACTCTGTGGGAGATTACTGTGGATGTCAGTCCCCGTTACTCAGAGAGGGATTACTTTGGATGGATTATTCTAGATGTCACTCTCCGTTAGTTATTGTATAGGGGATTACTCTGAGGGGGATTACTCTGTGGGAGATTACTCTGTGGGAGATTACTCTGTGGGAGATTACTCTGTGGGAGATTACTCTGTGGGAGATTACTCTGTGGGAGATTACTCTGTGGGAGATTACTCTGTGGGAGATTACTCTGTGGGAGATTACTCTGTGGGAGATTACTCTGTGGGAGATTACTCTGTGGGAGATTACTCTGTGGGAGATTACTCTGTGGGAGATTACTCTGTGAGGGATTACTCTGATAAGGGGTTACTCTGATAAGGGGTTACTCTGCAGGGGATTACTGTGGCTGTCACTCCCCGTGACTCGGCGAGGGAATACTCTGAGGGGATTAGTCTGTTAATAAATTACTCTGAACGTCACTCAACGTTACTCTGCGAGGGATTACTATTTGAGTGGATTACTCCGCTAGGGAATTACTTTGGATGTCATTCCGTTACTCTGGTGAGGGATTGCTCTGTGAGGGGATTACTCTGATAATGGATTACTCTGCATGGGGTTACTCTGGATGTCACTCCCCGTTACTCTGCGAGGGGATTACTCTGTACCAGAACAGGTGTCCGCAGAGGCTGATCACCGCATCCCTGGCCACGTCCAGGCAAATGTTGCACTCAAACGTGGGGTCCGCTCCTCCTCCTCCCTCGGCTCCCTCTTCACCTCCTCCACCCCCTCCACCTCGTCTCGCCGCCTCCACCTCCTCATCCGTTGCTGCTGCTGCTCCTGCTTCTGCTGCTGTTGCAGCAGCCGCTTCCGCTGGGCCCGACATCGCCTCTCCTCCTCGTCTCCCTCCTCGTCTCACACCTCCTCACCTCACCTCCTCCTCCTTTCCTCACCACCTCCTCCTTTCCTCACCACCTCCTCCTCTTCTCCCACCTCCTACGCCTTCCTCCACCTCCTCCACCTCGTCTCCCCCACCTCCTCTAGAGATCCTCCTTGAGCTGCCGTGCTGAGTTGCGAAGCTCAAGAAGCCGCCATCTTACGTAGGGGGTGGGGGGGGGGTTCACCGCGCGCCCACCCGGCTTCGTGATGTTAAAGGGACTCTGACGCCACCCCCTCCCACCCCGAGCGCGCGCCCCCACAGCCGCTCGCTGATTGGAAGCGGAGTCACCCCTCCCCCCACTCCCACCACACCCCACCACGATGAAGTCACTCACCCCGTGCCAAGATGGCTCCCCCGAAAGCGAACGTCGGCGGTTAGTGACGTAACACGAGGGTTCAATACGCGTGGTCCAATAGGGAAGCGGGGGACAGAGGGGAGGGGCTGTGACGTAATGAGGGGACGGGTTGTGGGGGACTGAGGGGAGGGGCTGTGGGAGAATGAGGGGAGGGGCTGTGGGGGACTGAGGGGAGGGGCTGTGGGGGACTGAGGGGAGGGGCTGTGGGGGACTGAGGGGAGGGGCTGTGGGGGACTGAGGGGAGGGGTTGTGGGGGACTAAGGGGAGGGGTTGTGGGGGACTGAGGGGAGGGGCTGTGGGGGACTGAGGGGAGGGGTTGTGGGGGACTGAGGGGAGGGGTTGTGGGGGACTGAGGGGAGGGGTTGTGGGGGACTGAGGGGAGGGGCTGTGGGGGACTGAGGGGAGGGGTTGTGGGGGACTGAGGGGAGGGGCTGTGGAGGACTGAGGGGAGGGGCTGTGGGGGACTGAGGTGAGGGGCTGTGGGGGACTGAGGGGAGGGGCTGTGGGGGATTGAGAGGAGTGGCAGTGGGGATAGAGGGGGAACTGAGGGGAGGGGCGACTGAGGGGAGGGGCAGTGGGGGAAAGAGGGGCGGGGCTCTGGTGGAATGAGGGGAGGGGCTGTGTAGGAGTGGACGGGCGGGGCTGTGGGGGGCTGAGGGGAGGGGCTGTGGGGGAGTGGAGGGGCGGGGCTCTGGGGGATCGAGAGGCTCTCTGGTTTTCTCCTCCCATCGCCGTGGAGCTGCGATCGGCCAAACCAACGTCCCTAATCGACGCTGAGTCAACGTCGCCGTGCAAATCGCCTCCTCGACTCAAACCTCGCAGCGGGAGCGGCAGCAGCGGCAGCAATGTCGCAGTCGCCATTCACCGCTTAGGGGGAGGTCACGTGACAGACCCAGGTGCCATGGGTTGACTGCTGCTGTGCCAGGCTAGGTGCATGAGGTCACGTGACAGACGCACGTGACATGGGTTTACTGCTGCTGTGCCAGGTAAGGTGCAGTAGGTCACGTGACAGACCCAGGTGCCATGGGTTGACTGCTGCTGTGCCAGGCTAGGTGCAGGAGGAGGTCACGTGACAGACCCAGGTGCCATGGGTTGACTGCAGTGGCGGCTCCTGCAAAATCTCTCAGGGGGGGCAAATGTCTGAATGATTGATAAGGATAAGGTCCACCCATGCAATGGATAAATTAACAGCTTAAGCATGTAAAGGCAACTTCACTTCTTTAATATTAATGAAAAATAAAGTGACTCTTACAATACATCTTGTTTGTTTCTATACTCACTATTATTACAATCCACTCAGTTTCTTTTATTAAAGATTCCACTAGGTGGCGACAAATAATATTGTTGACTGAAACGTCCTTACGTATGATGACGTAAGCACGTTAGTGCGAGCCCTCCCGGAAGCCATAGAGAATGCATTGGAGCGCCTGCCGTTCGAAAAAAACATCTTTGAATGTAAGTCTATGGGAACACTCTGGGCGATTCTCAGCCAGAGTGAAATCGCCCAAAAAGAGGCGGTACTCCACAGAACGTGACATGACGCTGATTGGACTATATCCAGAGGCACAATAACGGCTCGCGTAACTCTGTGGTTGAATAACATTGGTGGTGCGTCGCCCAATCGCCCTAATGAAGAAACCGCCCCTGGTTGACTGCTGATGTGCCAGGCTAGGTGTAGGAGGAGATCACGGGATAGACTCAGGTATAATGGTTAACTGCTGCTGTGCCAGGCTAGGTGCAGGAGGAGATCAAGGGACAGATCCAGGTGCCATGGGTTGACGTCTGTGCCAGGATATGTGCAGGAGGATGTCACGTGACAGACCCAGCAGGTGGCATGGGTTGACTGCTGCTGTGCCAGGCTAGGTGCATGAGGAGATCATGGGACAGATACAGGTGCAATGGGTTGACTTCTGTGCCAGGATAGGTGCAGGAGGAGGTCACGGGATAGTTCCCAGGTTGACTGCTGACTGAGATAACTGCTCATTCACCGCCTGTGAAGAGAATACGGCATGACCCTCCTGCAATCCGGCCATCGAGGTCGCCTCGGTGGCGAGGTGTTAAATCCCTCGCCTGGTATACAGGAAGTCGTGGGTTCAATCCAGACCCTGACGCCTGCAGCTGTATTATTTGGAGTCTGCGGTGTCTCTCGCCTCCCCTGGGTGACGTGGATCTTTATACGGGTCCTCTGGTTCACGTGGCAAATCGACGTCTCTACGCGTTTAGAGTATTTGGAGTATGCCGCTATAAATTTCCACGTGATGAAGACGATATCAGCCACTCCGTTGTGCTATCATTTGCGATGGCCAAGTAGCCTTTGAAACAGAGATACAGAGCTCAGTGGGGTCTTACACCTGGTAAAATAAAAAAAAGTTTCGTTTTAGTATGGGTCTTTGTCGGTCTGTCTGGGTCTCTGTGGGTCTGTTTGGGTCTCTGGGTCTCTATGAGTCTATATGAGTCCTTATGGGTCTCTGTGGGTCTGTATGGGTCTATGTGCATCTGTATGGGCACTCCATGGGTCTCTGTGGGTCTGTATGGTTTTCCATGGGTCTCTTTAAGTCTGTATTGTTCTCTGTGAGTATTGATCTCTGTGGGTCTGTATGGGTCTCTGTGGGTCTGTATGGGTATATGTGGGTCTCTATGAGTCTCTGTGAATCTTTATGGGTCTCTGTGGATCTCTCTGGGTATGCAGAATGCAGCCTTGCCTTCTGGAGGAGCTCACTGATGGGACTCTGTCCTGATCTTTCAATGATTTGTGAGCTCCTCACACAATATAGCCTAGTTATAAGCAGGATAGATCTTAGGCAGGCCAGCCTGAATGTTTCGAACCGGTGCAGATGTTCCATTAGAGGGGTCCATTTTTCCAAGCTAGAGAAGGGAGGGGATGACTATGGCCAAGAAGACCTGAAGCTTCGTGTGAAGCGACAGACCAGGTAGCTTCCACATAGCAGCGTTAGGTAGCCGATGAAAAGATAATGCCGGCCGACTGATTCAGTGAGCAGAGAGTCAGGGACTCCGAAAGCACGAAGAATCCAGAGTGCAGGTCTATTGATTGTATCATAGGTCTTGACCAGGTAAATATAGCAGAGATGTAGGTCCTGTTGTCATTCCTTACACCTCTTCTGTAGCAGACAGACAGAAAACATGGCATCAGTGCAGGACCGCCCACATTGGGGCTCCGCAAGCCTCCCTCACCCACGCATTCACTTACACACACTCAACTCGATCCATCACACACTCACACTGTAGAACAGGTGGAGAGCATACAAACTCCGTCTGGAGGCCAGCATTGTGAATCGAACCTAGGGGCTACCGTGTCTAGAGTGGCTGATGGGGAAATGTTTATTCTCTGAGTTTTGGACACAGCGAGAATCTAGGCGTAGGCCTGGGTGCACAAACAATCTTAAGATTTATCTCAAGCACTGCTGCTGTAGGATTACGATCGAGTTACGATGGTCCACATGACAAGAGAAAACATTGTCAGATATATAGACGTCGTGGGTAAGAGATCGTAACTCTTGCTCATAAGAGTAACTCGCGCTTAGGATTGAGTCATCAGCTTCAAATGAGTATCAACTGCCAGGATGCCAACATGGCCGCCATAGCATCCCTCAGGGAACATGGCCACCATGGCGTCACCTGTGCAACATGGCCACCATGGCGTCACCTGTGCAACATGGCCACCATGGCGTCACCTGTGCAACATGGCCACCATGGCGTCACCTGTGCAACATGGCCACCATGGCGTCACCTGTGCAACATGGCCACCATGGCGTCACCTGTGCAACATGGCCACCATGGCGTCACCTGTGCAACATGGCCACCATGGCGTCACCTGTGCAACATGGCCACCATGGCGTCACCTATGCAACATGGCCACCATGGCGTCACCTGTGCAACATGGCCACCATTGCGTCACCTGTGCAATATGGCCACCATGGCATCTTCACTCCATGCACCTAATCCGGTCAGTGGCTCAGATACGTATGTAATGTGAGGATATATCCGGGTTGCTGATGGATCACACCTCGTTACGATGATTGGCTCTGTCGGTCCTGGCCCATAGCCAATGGGGGGAAGTCTACGGGCGTGGCCCTGACGTAATGGGAAGGTGAAATCTGTAAGTAGAGGATTGGTTCTGCTGGCTTTAGCCACAGCTAATGGGGGGACGAGTCAGGGGCATGGTCCCGGGAGTGTACGATGGAGTCTAGAAGATTCCATAGAGGTTAACCAGGATTGGTGGAAAGGTACCACGTGACCCAGGTATTAAAAAGGGGTGGAGACAAACAACACGTGGTCAGATCTTGAACGAACGGAGGGTGAGGCCACGCGGGAGCGGGGTCCAGGCTGCCACGTGGCTGCGCATGTGTCTCTCTCTCTCCCTCTCACGCTGTCTGTCAGCAGCATGAAGGAGTGTTGTAAAAGAAAGACAAATAAAGACCGGATTCCAGAAGTCGCTTCCACGACCTTTATTACACGTATATTTCACGATACTAATGCAATTCATATATTCGTTATGAATGTTATGACAATGATTACACGCCATTACAATCAAAGTCAATAATTATGCAATTCTCTTAATCATCAGTCGACTTAATATAACCTGGACAGTCACCGTGAGCGTCAAGTCTTCTGCGAACTTTTACGAGGTTTATTTCCGTTCACTCCGTCAATGGAATCGCAATGTCTCATCCAACATTCGGAGGACCCCCCCCTCCCCCGAGTTAAACATGGCCATGGCCACACGTCCAGTTCTGTCGAGCCGGTGGTCTGGACAAAGCTGAGAGCTTTTGCATGAATCCCCCCGTGCATTCCTAAATACACCACAAGGGGGTGCATGGGGAGACAAAGGCGGCCCGGGTGGGGCGTGGTGGTTGCTGGCCACCCACCACCTCGTGTGCCACAGTGCCGGCCTTCATAGGCACTGCAACGACTGACTCACAACACCTGTCCCGGCAGTCTGTTAAAGGTGATATGGGGATCTTTGTATTGCCATTTGCGGATGTATGCATGTGCAGCTTCAATTGAGTATTGAGTGTGATGTGTAAAAACATTTCCACTCGGGAGAAAAAGACGGCGGGGCTTAGTGCTGGCCAACCACCCCCTTGTGTGCCGTGCCGGCCTTCATAGGTGCTCGATAACACCACTTGCCCCAACAGTATGTTCAGACTATACGGGGGAATCTTTGTCTGTTTTTTGAGTGTGTGTATGAGTGTTCGTGAGTCTGGATGTGGTTCTGTATGGCTCTGTATGTCTGTGTGTGTGAGTGTGTGTGTCTGTATGTATGTGGTTCTGTGTCCGTGTGTAGATCCCCACGTGTATGTGCGTGCGTGCGCTCATTTTAGCCCCAGCTTCTTCTCCATTTGCTCCCTGAGCTTGAACTTCTGGATCTGAAGGGAAGGAACAAGAAACACCCGAAATCAAAACCCACAGAGCGGAGAGGGGGGGGGGAATAAACCCGGCATGCATTCCGCACACGCGATGACGACGCCGCATTCACCATCGATCGTTGGGCCCAAAACCTTTCAAGCGCTGATTTACAGCAGTGGAGAGAGGTCTCTCCCTCTGGGATTCCACGTGGTCTGCATTTTCGTGGCCTCCCACGTGGCCTCGCACGAGGGCGATTGTGACGTCATGCATGCACGTGTCGAGAAGGGGTATGGGGGGGAACTCACCTTGCCAGTCACCGTGAGGGGGTAGGAGTCCACGATCTCAACGTATTTTGGGATCTTGAAGTGAGCGATCTGAGTGGTTATTACCGACACGGACACAAACACACAAATATACACACAGACGCACACAGACATACACACAAAGACACGCATACAAACACAGAGACACACAGACACACACATTGAACACAGACACACACAACAACAACAACAACCGCCATTCGCCACTAAGTGGCGGTGACGTCACCACGACGCTTGTGCCAGGCCATGTGCACCCTGAGGCCACGTGAAGTGTCGAACACCCGCTGGCAGGAGGTCACGGGGCAGACCCAGGTGCCACGGGTCGACTGACCGAGATGACCGAGATGACTGGCTGATGCACCACCTGTGCCCCCTACTGTGCCAACTTGCTGTGCTTTAGCCACCCGGCGCTCCGCTCGTTGTTGTGAGCGTCGCTCCTCCGCCCTCCGTTGTTGTTGGAGGGCGACTGCCTCCAACTGCCCAGTAGCGTCCTTCACGAGCCTCCTCCACTGAGGCCGATCTTGACACCGCTGGTACCAGTCATCGGCAAGTCCACTCAGCTCCACGTCCTCCTGTACCACATCACTCCATCTCTTCTCTAGCCCGTGCCGCGCCCGTTTAGCCCCCTCGATCCGGCCGAACAAAAGCTGTTTAGGCATGCGGTGGCTGGGCATGCGGGCTACATGACCCAGCCAACGCAGATACACAGACACACACACGCATAAAGACACAGACGCACAGAAACAGAGAAAGACACACATACAGACAATTACAGAAACATCGAGACACAAACACACACACACAAAACACACGTAGACGCACACAGAGACATGCACACACATACACACGCACACAAAGACACAGACGCACAGAAAGACAAAGACACACATAGAAATACAGAAACATAGAGACACAAACACACACACAGACTTCGAGACAAACACAGAGACACACACACGCAGACACACAAAGACATACATACAAACAGATAAACACCGAAACACGCCGACAAAATGCACACAAAGACAGAGGCACACAGATACACGCACCAGTGTTAAAGCAGTCCCACGTGTTTTGAGTTGCAGTCCGACTCAACGGACACGTGAAGTTCGAGTGGGCGGGGTTAGTGCGCGAGTTGGCGAGTGGGAGGGGCTAGGTGAGAGTGGGTGGGGTTGTGCGAGAGTAGACAGTGTTAGTGGGAGAGTGGGAGGGGCTATGTGAGAGTGGGCGGGGTTAGTGGGTGGCAGTGGCTGTGGTGGAGGGGATACAGTACGGGAGGGCCATGGGGGAAGGAAGGGCTGTGGGGGAAGGACCGTGGAGGAGCGGAGGGACCGTGGGGGAGGGGTCGTCGTGGGGGAGGGGTCGTGGGGGAGGGGTCGTGGGGGAGGGGAAGGAGCATGGGGTGGGGGCCATGGGTGGGGGGGCTGTGGGGTCTCCACCTTGGTGTTGCAGAAGGAGTGGAGGTCGCGAGCGGAGAGGGCCGCCACTCCGGGCTGGAGGCGGAGGCAGGCGCAAGCCTCCTCCCCCATGCGCTCATCGTGCACGCCCACCACCTACACAACCACCAACACAGCCACCACCACAAGCATTACCCCTACCACCTACACAAACACAACCACCTAAACAACCACCTACACAACCACCACCACAGCCACCACCACAACCATTACCACTGCCACCTACACAAATACAACCACCTAAACAACCACCTACACAATCACCACAACCACCACCACAACGACCACCAAAATAACCACAACCACCACAACAACCACCACAACAACACCACAACCACCTACACCGCCACTAAAACCACCACCACCTACAAACAACAACCGTCATTTTCCACTAAGTGGCGGTGACATCACCATGGCCCTTGTGCCAGGTTATGTGCACGTAAAGGCCACGTGAAGTGTCGAATGCCTGCTGGCAGGAGGTCACGGGACAGACCCAGGTGACTGAGATGACCACCTGCACCTCCTACTGTGCCAACTTGCTGTGTTTAGGCCACCCCGGTGCTCCGCTCGTTGTTGTGAGCGTCGCTCCTCCGCCCTCCGTTGTTGTTGGAGGGCGACTGCCTCCAACTGCCCAGTAGCGTCCTTCACGAGTCTCCTCCACAGAGGCCGATCTTGACACTGCTGGTACCAGTCATCAGAAAGTCAACTCAGCTCCATATCTTCTTGTACCACATCACTCTATCTCTTCTATAGCCTTTGCCGCTCCCTCTATCCAGCTGAACGAAAGCTGTTTAGGTATGCGGTGGCTGGGCATACAGGCTACATGACCCAGCCAATGCAGCCTTGCCTGCCAGAGGAGTTCACTGATGGGACTTTGTCCAGATCTTTCAAGGATTTGTGAGCTCCTTACACATCCAGCCTGGTTAAACCCAGGATAAGTAGTAGGCAGGCCAGCCTAAATGTTTCTCACCGGAGAAGATGCTCCACCAAAGGGGTCCACGTTTCACAAGCATAGAGAAGGGAGGGCATGAGGTGTGGAGCGACAGACCAGGTAGCTTGTACACAACGTTTCACATCTGATGAAAAAATAATGCCACTCAACTGATTCGGAGCATATCATGAGCACACTGCCCAAGTATCGAAAACTCTACACTCTCTACACAACTGCCCCATGACCAATTGGGAGTTGTGGGGGTGGAGTGTTTGAGGGCGCAAAATACCATGGCAGGTGCTTAGTTGTGGTGGGGCTGATGGTAATGCCACACCTCTTAGTAGCACGCTCCAGGTTCAGCAGCAGCGCCTCCATCTCCTCCTCTATGTGAGCAGCAATCACCAGATAATCAGCATACATAACATGGTTGACCAATAGGGAGCCATCCCTTGACCACACCCGGGCATCGATCAGCCTCCCATTGTATCTGTACCAGATGGAAATTACTCCGGTACAGTCTTCACGAACTACGTGGTCGAAATAGATGTTGTGGTAGCCAGAGGACATGCCTGAAGCACCGCAAGGTGAACAGGGAATGGCTTTGTCTCCTGGCCACGTAGTTTTACCCGGGCCTGCTCACCATTATGAAGATCTTTAATTATTGTGAGCAGATAGTCAGGGACTCCAAAAGCACGAAGAGCAACCCAGAGCCCAGGGTTACTGATGGTATCATAGGCCTTAAACGAATCAATAAAGCAGAGGTGTAGGTCCTGTTGGAATTGCCTAAACCTCTGCTGTAGCAGACGGACACAAAATATGGTATCTGTGCAGGACCGCCCTTCCTGAAACCACATTGTGGCTCCGCAAGCCTCTCCTCAGCATGTCTGGCAAGGCGATGTTGAATAATCCTTGCCAGGACCTTTCCCGCCAAACCGAGGAGTGAGATGCCCCTGTAGTTGTTACAGTGTGTGTGGTCCCCCTTCTTAAAGAGGGGGAACACCAGGGCATCCTTCTCATCATGCATAACCCGTCCAATGGTTCAGACTGTTATGTCATGTAGAGCAGTTTGCGCACAAACGACACCCTACCTCAGCATTTTGTTTGGGAGATCATCTCTGCCCGGTGCTTTTCCTGGTCTCAGACTACTCTGAAGCACCTTCTTAATTCCTCAACAGATGGCACTGCAGCCAGCCACTCACAGGGGTTGACACCTTCTTCCAAAATTTGAGGCACGGTAGCCACAGCAGGGTCATCCCCACTTTGCCCCATGATGTTTGCCATACTGAGGGATTTCCACGCCCCCAAGACCTCACAGAAATGCTCCGAAAATCTGCAAACCTGTTCATGGAGGTCGGATACTGGATAACCTTTCTTTCCTTTAATAATTGTGATAGATGTAGTGATGCAAGTTACATATTTGATGGAGTTAAAGAGTAATTTATGATCGCCGGCTACTGAGTCAGACTCCACCTCCTCAGCATCCCGCGACCACCACACATCCTTGCAGTGCCACACGGCTCTCCGAACATCCGAGCAAACGCTGCGGTAAGCCACCACAAGAACAACCACCTAAACAACCACCACAACAACGACCTACACAACCATAGACAACAAACACTATCACCACTACCACATACAGTAACCACTACCACCAACACCACAACAACCTACAGTGGGTGTGATGGTGGGTGGGTGTGAGGGTGGGTGGGTGGGTTAGTGGGTGAGTGAGTGCGTGAGTAGGTGAGTGAGTAGGTGGGTGAGTAGGTAAGTAAGTGAGTGGAGTAGGTGAGTGAGTAGGTGATTGAGTGGGTGAGTAAGAGGGTTGGCGAGTGAGTGGGTGGGTGGGTGAGAGAGTGGGTGAGTGAGAGGGTGGGTGAGTGAGAGGGTTGGTGAGTGAGTGGGTGGGTGAGTGAGTGGGTGAGTGACAGGGTGGGTGAGTGAGAGGGTTGGTGAGTGAGTGGGTGGGTAGGTGAGTGAGTGGGTGAGTGGGTGGGTGAGTGAGTGGGTGAGTGAGTGGGTGGTTGAGTAAGAGGGTAAGTGAGTGAGTGAGTGGGTGAGTGGATGAGTGAGTAGGTGATTGAGTGATTGAGTAGGTGAGTGAGAGGGTTGGCGAGTGAGTGGGTAAGTGAGTGAGTGGGTGAGTGAGTGAGAGGGTGGGTGAGTGAGTGAGTGAGTGGGTGGGTGAGTAAGTGGGTGGGTGAGTGAGAGGGTGCGTGAGTGAGTGGGTAAGTGAGTGAGTGAGCGGGTGGGTAAGTGAGTGGGTGAGTGAGCGAGTGGGTGAGTGCGTGAGTGGGTGAGTGAGTGAGTGGGTGAGCGGGCGGGTGAGCGGGTGGGTGAGCAGGCGGGTGAGCGGCACCTGTGCTTCCAGGACCGCGGGGTGAGTGTGCAGCAGCGCCTCCACCTCGGCAGGGTAGATGTTTTCCCCTCCGCGGATGATGAGGTCCTTGAGTCGTCCCACGATGCGGCAGTATCCCAGCTCGTCCATCACGGCCACATCGCTGTCATCCATCAACACCATCATCACCACCACGACCATCATCATCACCACGACCATCAACACTAACATCATCGTCAACACCATCAACAACAGCAACACCATCATCACCACCACAACCATCATCATCATCCTCACCACGATCATCAACACTAACATCATCGTCAACACCATCAACAACATCAACACCATCATCACCACGACCACCACCATCATCTTCACCATCATAATCACCGCGACCGCCACCATCATCATAATCACCATCAACACCATCATCAACATCGTCACCATCATCATCACTACCACGACCACCACCATCAACACCAACAACACCATCATCACCAATAACACCATCAACACCACTACCAGCACCACCATCAGAACCAATAAACCCAACAGCAACATCACCAACAACAACAACAAAGACAAAGATCCCCCCTATAGCCTTAACAGACTGTAGGGGCAAGTGCTTTAAGCGAGCACCGATGAGGGCCGGCAGGGTACACGAGGGTGTGGGTGACCAGCACCACGCCCGACCGCCTTTGTCTCTCCAGTAGCGATGTTTGCTACACACCGCAACCAGCTACTCACCATGTGAGTGTGATACCATCCACCCCACCCACGCATCATGCAGTGAGTGTGGTACACGGCGGGCGCGGTACATGGTGGGTGTGTGATCCGGTGAGTGTGGGACCCAGTAGGAGTGGTACCCAGTGAGTATGTGCTAACTACCCACCCACCTCACCCATCTCACCCCACCCACCCCACCCCGCCACTCACCCGGTGTGGTACCACCCGTCGGGCGTGATACACTCCTGCGTCTTGCCGCTGTCCCCCCAGTACCCGCGCATCACGCAATGTCCCCGCACGCATAGCTCCCCCTGCTCGCCCACGCGCAGCGGCGGGCTGCTTGAGCCGGGCCCCACCACCTTGGCCTGCACGGGAGCCACGCCGCGGGGAGAGAGGAGAGGGAGGAGGAAGATCCTGCTGCTGCCTCTGCGTGGTGGTTAGGGTAGATGTTGACTACCCTCGCCCTGGTTATGCAGGAGGTCGTGGGTCTCATCGCGGACCCTGACGATGCCTTCTGCTGCTGCTGTCTATTTGGTCCCAAGAAATGTGAACTATCTCGTCTGGTGCGCAGGAGGACGTGGGTTCGATCGCGGACCCTGATGGATGCCTGCTGCTTGCTGCTGCTGAATATTTGGTACGGTATGCAGTAGTTCGTCGGTTCGACCCCGGACCCTGACGATGCCTGGTGCTGTATATTTGGAGTCTGCGTCTCTCTCTCTCTCCTCTTGGTGAGATGTTAACTAGCTCGCCTGGTGCGCAGGAGGTTGTGGGTTCGATCCCGACCCTGACGATGCCTGCTGCTGCATATTTAGAATCTGTGTCTCTCTTATCATCACGGTGGCTAGGAGATGTTAACTCCCTCGCCTGCAACGCAGGGGTCGTGGGTTCAATCCTACAGCCTGGCGGATCCCTACGACTGCTGCTGTATATTTGGTACCGTATGTATGAGGGCGTGGGTTCGATCCAGGACCCTGACGGATGCCCTTGTGCACAGGAGGTTGTTGGTTAGATCCCGGGCCCTGATGACGCATGCTGCTGTATATTTTGTACCAAGAGATGTTGACTCCCTGGTATGCAGGAGTTCATTGTTCAATCTCGACCCCGGTGAAGCCGGTCATTTCCCTCCGCGTTTAGAATCGACGTCTCCACGCGTTTAGAATATTTGGCCATCCCTATAAATTTCCACACGATGATGATAAGCCAATTCGTTGTGCTCTCTACTACATAGCTCAGTTGTGAGCGTCGCTCCTCTGCCCTCCATCGTTGCTGGAGGGCGACTGCCTCCAACTTCCCAGTAGCAGCGTCCTTCACGAACCTCCTCCTCCTCGACAAAGGGCGATCTTGATACCGCTGGTACCGGTCATCGGCAAGTCCACTCAGCTCCACGTTCCCCCGTACCGCATCAGCCCCATCTGTCCTCTAGCCCGTGCCACTCACCCACCCATCAGTCCATCTCTGCTCCAGCCCGTGCCACTCACTGGCCCATCAGTCCATCTCTGCTCCAGCCCATGCCACTCACTGACCCATAAGTCCATCTATCCTCTAGCCCGTGCCACTCACTGGCCCATCAGTCCATCTCTGCTCCAGCCCGTGCCACTCACTCACCCATCAGTCCATCTCTGCTCCAGCCCGTGCCACTCACTGACCCATCAGTCCATCTCTCCTCTAGCCCGTGCCACTCACTGGCCCATCAGTCCATCTCTGCTCCAGCCCGTGCCACTCACTCACCCATCAGCCCATCTCTGCTCTAGCCCGTGCCACTCACCCATCAGTCCATCTCTGCTCTAGCCCGTGCCACTCACTGACCCATCAGTCAATCTCTGCTCTAGCCCGTGCCACTCACTCACCCATCAGTCCATCTCTGCTCTAGCCCGTGCCACTCACTCACCCATCAGTCCATCTCTGCTCCAGCCCGTGCCACTCACTCACCCATCAGTCCATCTCTGCTCTAGCCCATGCCACTCACTGACCCATCAGTCCATCTCTGCTCTAGCCCGTGCCACTCACTCACCCATCAGCCCATCTCTGCTCCAGCCCGTGCCACTCACTCACCCATCAGTCCATCTCTGCTCCAGCCCGTGCCACTCACTCACCCATCAGTCCATCTCTGCTCCAGCCCGTGCCACTCACTCACCCATCAGTCCATCTCTGCTCCAGCCCATGCCACTCACTCACCCATCAGTCCATCTCTGCTCCAGCCCGTGCCACTCACTCACCCATCAGTCCATCTCTGCTCCAGCCCGTGCCACTCACTGACCCATCAGTCCATATCTGCTCCAGCCCATGCCACTCACTGACCCATCAGTCCATCTCTGCTCCAGCCCGTGCCACTCACTCACCCATCAGTCAATCTCTGCTCCAGCCCGTGCCACTCACCCATCAGTCCATCTCTGCTCCAGCCCGTGCCACTCACTGACCCATCAGTCCATCTCTGCTCCAGCCCGTGCCACTCACTGACCCATCAGTCCATCTCTGCTCCAGCCCGTGCCACTCACTGACCCATCAGTCCATCTCTGCTCCAGCCCGTGCCACTCACTGACCCATCAGTCCATCTCTGCTCCAGCCCGTGCCACTCACTCACCCATCAGTCCATCTCTGCTCCAGCCCGTGCCACTCACTCACCCATCAGTCAATCTCTGCTCCAGCCCGTGCCACTCACCCATCATTCCATCTCTGCTCCAGCCCGTGCCACTCACCCATCAGTCCATCTCTGCTTCAGCCCGTGCCACTCACTGACCCATCAGTCCATCTCTGCTCCAGCCCGTGCCACTCACTGACCCATCAGTCCATCTCTGCTCCAGCCCGTGCCACTCACTGACCCATCAGTCCATCTCTGCTCCAGCCCGTGCCACTCACTGACCCATCAGTCCATCTCTGCTATAGCCCGTACCACTCACTGACCCATCAGTCCATTTCTGCTATAGCCCGTGCCACTCACTGCCCCATCAGTCCATCTCTGCTATAGCCCGTACCACTCACTGACCCATCAGTCCATCTCTGCTCCAGCCCGTGCCACTCACTGACCCATCAGTCCATCTCTGCTCCAGCCCGTGCCATTTCCTGACCCATCAGTCCATCTCTGCTCTAGCCCATGCCGTGCCCATTAAGACGGGCCGTTACCATCAATCCAACCAAAACGAAGCACCAGTCTAGCGGGTGGAGAGTTTGACGTAAAATAGCCAAACTCCCCATTGAGTTATGGGTCCCTTGGGGAGACAGTGGAGGAGTTCCCATAGCTGGGTGAGTGTGCTTATGACCGGCTAGCACCTAACCTGGCACAAGTGCCATGGGGGTGTTACCGCTACAGCTGCGGTTGTTATTGTTGATGGTGATGATGGGGGTGATGATGGTCATGTTGATCAGGGTGATAGTGATGATGGTAATGTTGATCATGGTGATGTTGGTGATGGGGATAATGGTGAGGGCGGCGATGTTGCTAATGGTGGTGATGCTTATGATGGAGGTGGTGATGATGGTGGTGGTGATGGTGTTGGTGGTGATGCTCGTGATGTTGATGGTGACGATAGTGATTTTGATCGTGGTGTTCATGATGATGCTGATGGAGGTGGTGCTGATGGTGGTGATAGCGTTGGTGACAGTGGTGTTGATGGGGGGTGTTGATGAGTGGTGGTGATGTTGGTGTTGATGGGTGGTGTTGATGGTGGTGATGGTGGTGGTGATGGTAATGACAGTCATGGTGGTGGTGATGGAGTTGGTGATGGTGGTTTTGATGGGTGTTGTTGATGTTGGTGTTGATGGTGATTGTAGTGGTGATGGGTGATGTTAACGGGGGTATTGATGGCATTGGTGATGGTGGTGTTGATGGGTGGGGTTGATGGTGGTGTCGATGGGTGGTGTTGATCGTGGCGTTGATGGTGATGTTGATGGTGTCGTTGATGGTGGTGTTGATGGTGATGGTGATGATGGCGGTCATGGGGGTGGTGATGGTGGTGGTGATGTTGGTGTTCATGGGTGGTGTTGGTGGTGTTGTGGTGGTGGTGATGGCGATCATGGTGGTGGTGATGGTGGTGTTGATGGGTTGTGTTGATGGCGGTGATGGCGATCATGGTGGTGGTGATTGTGGTGGTGATGTTGGTGTTGATGGTGGTGTTGATGGGTGGTTATGATGGGTCGTGTTGATGGGTGGTGTTGAGGGGTGGTGTTGAAGGTGGTGTTGATGGGTGGTGTTGATGGTGATGACGGCATCACCTCCAAATGCTGCAGCACTCTGCCCACGGCGTCCATCTTGGTGTTGATGTCATCGCGAGGGAACCCGCAGAAAGTCACCGGGCTGTTCTCCGTCGTCCCATATGCGTTCTGCAACATCACCGGCACCGCCATCGTCAACAGCAACAACAACTACCGCCATTCTCCACTAATTGATGGCGACGTCGAAGGCTCAATGACAGGAGGAGGTCATGTGTAGGGACAGTGCGGAGAGAGACAGGGCGTGTGTGGGGAGACAGTGCGGGTGCAGGGACAGTGCATCATCAAGTGGTCTCGAGGGATAATTACAGGAGGGAACCATCGGTGAAGATCGGGTTCGGCCCAGACAATTCCAGAAAGGGGGCGTGGCCTGGGGCGGGGCGTGGCCACGCCAGGGTGGGGGGGGGGGGTATAAGGCGGCGGGCGAGGGAGCTCGGGGCTGCCGTGGGATCGGGGTCGACTGTCTCACGCCTTCGCTGTCGTCGGGCCGTCACTGTCGTTGCGTCGTCGCTACTTGTGTGTTATCCTAGCCCAAGTATCTGTATTTTATATTAGCCCAAGTATCTATATTTTATACTAGCCCAAGTATCTGTAAGACACGAGATCGAGTTATTTGCACGATACACCTTAATACATAAATAACGAAGACTACAGAAGTTGTCCGAGAGTCATTACACATGTGTTGACTACTGCTGTGCCAGGCTAGGTGCAGCAGGTCAAGTGACAGACCCAGGTGCCATGGATCGAATGCTGTGCCAGGCTAGGTGCAGGAGGAGGTCAAGGGACAGACCAATGTCCCATGGGTTGACTGCTATTGTGCCGCAAATGCGTTCCGCAACATCACCAACACCATTAACAACAGACGACAACAATAACAACTACCGCCATTCATCACTCAGTGACGGTGACGTCACCATGGCACAGGTGCCAGGCCAGGTGCACTTTGATGTCACGTGAAGTGTCAAACTCGCACTGACAGGAGGTCACGGGATGGACCCAGCCGGTGCCATGGACTGAGATAATTTGCAGATGCACCACCTGTTTTCCCTAATCTGTCAACTTGCTGTGTTTTATCCGCCGGAAACTCCGCTCGTTGTTGTGAGCGTCGCTCGTATGCCTTCCGCTGTTGTTGCCTCCAAGTGTCCAGTAGCGTCCTTCACGAGCCTCCTCCACAGAGGCTGATATTGATACCGTTGGTATCAGTCATCGGCAAGCTCACTCAGCTCCACATCCTCTAGTATCACATCACTCTATCTCTTCTCTAGCCCGTGCCACGTCCATTTAGCCCCCTCTATCTGGCCAAACACAAGCTGTTTAGGCATGCGGGCTACATGCCCTAGCCACCACAGCCTTGCCTGCTGGAGGAACTCACCAATGGAACTGTGCCCAGATCTTTCAAGGATTTGTGAGCTCCTCACACAATCCAGCATGGTTAAACTCTCCGATTAGCACCATTGACTACATTCGGTGCAAAAACAGTTAAACTTACATACACATCTCCCCATTAATCCGCAACCAGCACTCAGCCGTGCAGCACTGCACATCTCTCCGAACATCCGAGCGACATGGGATGCTGCAGACGGTGGGATTGGGCCTGTCGCTATTTCTCAGCCAGCCATAACACCTCCTCTATCAGCCAGGATCTCTGGGGAGGTTTGGACCATGTACGCAAAGCAGTCATTGCAGCTGCATGAGCCACAGTCCTAAACCTCGCCCATTTCCTCTCAGCATCAGGAGGAGAGGGGGACGATGCCAACTCCAGCTGTAAGCGATGATTAAATTCTCGCTTGCAAATTTCATCAGCTCGTTGATACCAGGCTACGGTGGGTTTGAATGGGGTCCTAGATGGACACCCACCACCGGAGTGGAAGAATGGCAAGCAAATCTTACAGATGGCAAGCCGATGGGTTAGTGGCCAGATTAGCTCCACGGTAGGTCCTGGTGTCAAGGACATGGACCCACACTTTCTAGCCCAGCAGATGTTCTTGCTTGGACCCGGCGTGCATCCATGATGTTGTGTGGATCTGCCGATGCTGGAAGAATGTGTTGGTAATTACAAGCCCATGGGATACACAGAATTAAAGCAGCCTGCTATTGTTATCATTGAGCTGATCTGTCCCATGGCTTCCAATGACTCCAGCGCAGGTATCAGCATCATGACCTACTCAGGCATTAAAGTCACCCAACAGGATGACTCTATCCCGAGGGGCCACTTTAGATAGCACCTGTGACAGGAGGTCATAGAAGGCATCTGACTCATTGGCCTTGCCTGCATCCATTCACTACGGTCAGGCATAAGCCTAGACATCCACCACCATTCTGCTCCACCATCATCAACAATATAAGTACAATCAACACCAGCATCACCATCATCACCACCACCAACAACATCACCACCATCAAAAGCAATACATACACCACCATCATAATCTCTAAGGATAGTCATTGGTGAGTAGATGGTCTCAACCCTGTCATCAGCGTCTCACATAAAGAGCCATAGACTCACCACACATAGACCCATAGACTCACCACACAGAGAGCCGTAGACTCACATAGAGATCCATAGACTCATCACACACAGAGACCCATAGGCTCACCATACAAAGAGACCTGTAGCCTCACACACACGCATACTTGAAGCAGTAGGGATCCTCCTCTGTGCCACTTGGGGTGGTGCGACTGGTCACTCACCACGAAGTCGGGCAGCTTCATGGAGTCCACGACTCGCCGGAACAGCTCAGGGGGACACGGGGAGCCAGCCACAATCCCTGCTGACACACACAGGCACAGCTAAAGCTCCCCTAGCTTGTCTCACACAGGGCTGTCGGGGCAAGTGCTGTTAGCGAGCAGCAGCAGTAGCAGCAGCGCCTATACACATACCCAAAAGCATTGGTACACACACAGGTACACAGACACACAGGTATAACACACAAAGATCCCCCTATAACTTAACAGGCTGTTGGGGCAAGTGCTGTTAGGGAGCACCTATGAAGGCCGGCACGGCACACGAGGTGGTGGGTGGCCAGCACCACGCCCTGTCGCCTTTGTCTCCCCAGTGGCGGTGTTTACACATCAAGCCATATGCTCATATGAGGCTGAAGCGACACAGGAGTAGGACAACCCATGGCACCTGGGTCTGTCTCGTAACCCTCTCATGCACCTAGCCTGGCACAGCAGTAATACAACCCATGGCACCCAGGTCTGCCCTCGTGACCTCCTCCGCACCTAGCCTGGCACTGACCTGTCTGCAGGGAGGAGAGGTCGAAGGAGTGGAAGTCGGGATCGTTCAGCATGTCCACGAACATGGTGGGCGTTCCATATAACACCGTGCAACTGCGCACACACAGGCACAGGAAAATTACCCCCAGGTAGCCTTTCGCAGCTTTCTGGGGGGCAAGTGCTGCCCGTCGTGTAGACAACTCCCATTTGTCGTCATGTTAAAAAGGGACGGAGCCGTTTCCCTCCCGCCGGTGAGGGGAGGAGCTATGGAGTGTGAGTTGAAGTCAGACGCGCTTTGTGGTTGCTCCCATCTTTCATTATTATCTAAAACGTCTAATTTCATACATGTCAACCCCTTATCAGTGCCCTACCTTATTACAGACCAATTCAGACCTTATTAACCACCCAGTGTGCCCTTATAAATCTTAACGTACATCCTACAAAGTCCCATCACAAGGGAGAAACACAAACAAATAGACAAACATTTATTTGCCCGTATTGAAACGGCTGTACGCTGTATGGACCTGAAAACTAAATTTCCCTGTTCAAGAATATGGGTAAACCTTATGGGTTGACAAGTATGCTATTAAAAAAGTTATTGTTACTGTACCATCCTGATTGAAGCCATCCTACGCTACACAAATTAGTAAGATGGCGAAGTAGGAAATAGACCACGCTTCAGAAGTAGTGGGATGAACGTAAAGGCTGAAGAAAATAAAGCAAGAAAAGCCACACCGCACCTTGTGCTCAGCTGCTGCTACTGCTGCCAACACACCGACCTCATGCTTCAGCCGCCATTTTGTACTGCAAACACGCAGCCAGTAAGAGCGCCGACTTCGTTCTTCACTGAGGCTACGGCACGCCGACCTCGTGCTTCAGCCGCCATTTTGTGCCTCACACAAGCAGCCAGTAAGAGCACCATTTGGTGTTTGAATATCTTAACACCGGGAAGATGACGTGCTACAGCAACACCTGGGTCCACCAGCAACAGAGGCCTGTTGCAACATCTAAGAGGCGCCGATGCTATAATTGCAAACCAACTTGGGCAAATATTTTGCCGACTGCCCCATTGCCACGTAGACCTCGCATTTGTGGCATCTGTAAGCGGGAGGGACATGGTTCTTCAACCTGCCCCGAAACGGTCACACCAGAGTGGACATTCCGAAGCTACATATGCAAGTCAACACCACGAGTCAACCCACACCAAATGTAGTGAAATTTACCAAACCAGCTTTGGTCGATGGTATCAGTTTGGAAGTGACGATTGACCCAGGAAGTGGGGGTGTGTATGAAGCGGGCAACTGCCGCCCTATGCTGTCGGGCCGAGGATTGAAGATACAGACACAATGGTATTTGGCTTCTGCAACGCAGAGTCGGTTGCAACCACCATACAAGGAAAGGCTGACTTGGAAATCAAAATTGATGACGTTCAGGGGAACAAAGAGAACCGTCCTTGTCATGCCAGACATCGCACAACCGGTGGATTTGTTGGTTGGACGTACATGGCCTGTGCAGGCCCAAAATGCCTATGTCAGCGTGGACGACCAACTTAAGATCGGCTACCGAAACGAGTCACCTTTCAACCGGTTCGAAATTGGCAACAATCCGAAGAGCCTCGCTCTCACCTGCCACTCTGCCGAGCCACACGATGAACTGGATCATCACACGCGCTCAAGTCACAGAAGAATCTACGATAGTCATCAACGAGGATTGGGAAATGCGGCAAAATTGTTTTTAACTCTCAGCTGGGGGTGGGGGGGGGGTCAAACGCAGAGCTCCCCTGTCATAAATTCAACTTGTCATGAGGTCAAGATCTGCAAGGAACGTGCAGAGATTATCCAGACTATTTGCAATATTGTGACACATAAAGAGGACAACCCATGAACATCACCATCACCACCAGCATGACCATCAATCACCATCAACACCGCCATCACTAACACCATCACCACCACTATGACCATCATCACCATCACCACCACCATCAACACCACCATCAACACCACCATCACCAATGCCATCACCACCACCATGACCACCACCATCAACACCACCATCAACACCACCATCAACACCACCATCACCAATACCATTACCACCACCATGGTGGTCATGAGTGTGTGTGGTGAGTGCATGGTGGTGAGTGTACGTGGAGGTGAGTGTGTGGTGTCCTCACCGGTGAGTTTGGATAGCGGTAAGCGTGGCCCTGGCGCTGTAGGCCGCAGACGGCAGCACCAGAGTCCCTGAGTGGGCCACGCAGCCCAGGAGGCCGGCGACGAGGCCGAAGCAATGGTAGAGTGGCACGGGCAGCGCCACGCGCACGTCCTGCACACAGCACGGTACACACACAGCACGGTACACACACACACACACAATACGTTAACACAAAGGGGTCACTGCCCCTTTACCCGATACAGCCTAGGGTGGTGACCACCCAGCTAACTACACTACACATAGCAGTTACGGCAACGAAGGGTCGGACCCTCACTCGGGTCCCCGACCACGTGTTGGTGCCTTGTAGGACGTAGAGCTTCCGGCTTGTAGATGTGGAGCTTCCAGCTTGTAAAGCGAAGCGACCCCGGTCCCTCTCAGGGACCCACCGTATATCCTTCAGGGTCAGGGCCGCTCCGCCCTCGGCCCCGCCCGCCTTCTCGAGTGTTCCAGCTCCCTCTCGATCCCTCTCGAGAGCTCTCCCCGGACATGTGATCACCCCCTAGCTCCTCCCCCACCTGGGGGCCTTCTCTGTGGACACTCCAGGTCACGTATTTATGGGGGTCAACCAGAGTGCAATGGCCCGGGGCAACCCTGCCCCTGGGCCTACACTCTCCCACTCCCCCTTGTGGAAGCCCGCACTACACACTATGCTTGGTGCCCGCGCTATCCCAGCGCTCACCAAGCCCCACTAGGGCTGGTACTACACCTGCCTACGGGGTGTACGCGATGACGGTGCATCGCACGCTGTGCTATGCTAAAGCCGGCATCACACAGCAACCCACACGGTGCTGTCCACGATGTAGGGACATCGCACGCCACGGCCCTCCCGGGCCAGCACCATACAGTGACATCCCCGATGTCACTACACATACAGCACACCACACATCGTGTGCCTGACATCTTATGGTCACGTAGGGCAGTCTGCACATAGACGCCACCCTCCCTCAGCATTTTGCTTGGGGGATCATCTCTGCCCGGCGCTTTTCCTGGCCTCAGACTCCGGATCGGCCCTCGCACTTCCTCAACAGATGGCACCTCAGCCAGCCACTCTGAAGGGGTGAGGAAAAAACATTTGAGGCACCGCAGCCCCAGCAGGATTGTTCCCACCTTGCCCCATGATGTTGTCTGGGCTGAGGGAATTCCTCTCCCCCAAGATGTCACAAAAATGCTCTTCAAACCTGCAGACCACCACCACTATAACCACCACAACCACTCTAAACACCAGAACCACCACAACTACCACCACTATAATCATAACCACCACTATAAACACCACGTCCACCATCATTATAACCACCACCACTAGAACCACCACCATAAACACCACCACCGCCACTACAAGCACCACGCCGGACTCACCCTCCAATGGTACCCCATGCGCTCCCCCAGGAGGTGGGCGTTGTTGAGGATGTTATGGTGCGTGAGCGTCGCTCCCTTTGGCTGCCCCGTGGTTCCCTGGGGGGGCGGGGGGACGATATGGGGAGTGGGAGGGGAGAGGCATGAACCCGCACTTGGCCCAACGATAGCCTGCGTGGGCTACGTGGGGCACCTTTGTTTTTGTCAGCGTTGCTGCTGCTGCGCTCATACTAAACTGGTGGTGGTGATGGTGGTGGGGTTGATGGTGATAGTGGTGGTGGGGTTGATGGTGGTGATGGTGGTGGGGTTGATGGTGGTGATGGTGGTGGGGTTGATGGTGGTGATGGTGGTGGTGGGGTTTATGGCGGTGATGGTGGTGGTGGGGTTTATGGTGGTAGTGTGGTGGTGACGGTGGTAGTGTGGTGCTGATGATAATTATGGTGGTGATGGTGTTGATGATGGTGGTGTTCATAATGGTGGTAGTGGTGATGACGGTGGTGGTGGTGGTGATGGTCATACACGGGGAGCGGTAGTGAAGCGGTTCATGTGATGTACTATGAACCTTCTGACCCGAGTTCGATTTCTGCTCACGGCCAATGCCGGTGAGGAAAATCTAAATTGGTCCTGGGCCTCCCCTAGGTCGACTAGGCCTCAAATAAGTACCTGGTTGCAGTGTGTAGTAACTTAAACTCTAAACTACCAGGTAAGGGCCCACTGAGCTACGCAGCTCTTTTTCAGAAGTGACCTGGCCACAAATAATAGCTCAAGGAATTGGCCTACCACATGCTTCAAATCGCTTTAAACTATTGTCATTGCAGTGCGTATTTAATGTGGCGCTGCACTCTGATGTTGTAGGAGAAAACATTTATAAAAAAAGTATATTTAATTAAGTATAACGTGTTGTCTATATTTAAAGTTGCGCATTTTGATGTGACGTCACATTTCTCAAACCCCCCCCATCGTCACACATCGTCACAAATTTCTGACCGCCCCTGCCCCCCCTAGGGGCGTGACGTCGTTCATGGACGGTCCCGAAGGCCTCCAGTTTGGAGATTTGGATGGAGGGCAGTATGGTATTAGATGCTGAGCTGTAATTGATGAACAGCATTCTCACATAGTTACCCTGCTTCACCTCCAGGTGGCACAGTGCCTTCTGCAATGTAATAGCAATAGCGTCAGGAAGGGAGGTTGTTGATTGCCTCGCAGCTTATTGTCCCTTTGTAGTTTGTGATGGACTGTGATCCGCGCCACAGGCTCCGAGAGTTGGAGTCACGGTACAGGGCCTCCAACTTGTCCCTGAATTGTCTCTTGCCCGCTTTGATGGCTTTTCGGACCGCGTATTTGGTCCTCCTGCTTTCAGTGGGGTCTCTGGATTTGCATGCTCTGTGTTGGTCCTTCAGTGCTGCTTTGACTGCCGCGTTTTTAACTTAGGGGTTATTATTTGGGTAAGAACGGACAGTCTTGGTTGGCACAGCAACGTCCATGCAGAACATAATATGACCTAGCACTGTCGATGCAAATTCCCCCACTCTGTTGTAGGCTGCATCCCTAAATATATCCCAGTCTGTATCCTCCAGGCCATCCGTGAGTCTGTCCCTGCTTCTCTGACCAGCATTGGACTATTCTTGTAGTGGGAGCCTGTCTCTTTTAAGAAAGGGCAGTACTTTGGCACCAGCAAGATGACATGGTGGTCGGACTTCCCGAGCAGTGGGCGGGGGAACGCCTTGTAGGCGTCTTTCAGCATTGAATAACAGTGATCCAAGATGGCGTCTCTTATGGAGTTAAATTTCACATTTGGTAAAACTTTGGGAGTGCACTCCTAAGGCTCGCTTCGTTAAAGTCCCCAATTACAATCACAGCAGCGTCCGGATGTTTGGTTCCAGTGCAGAGATTGTTTTATGGAATAGGTCCATAGCCGGCGTGGAGTTGGCGCTCGGAGGGACGTACACAGCGACTGAAACAATCGCGTGAAATTATCTCGGGAGGTAATGAGGGCGGCATGATAGGATCACAAGCTCTACATCTGGTGAACATGTTACACCAAGATGAGTTGACGATCACACACAATCCGCCACCTTGTGTTTCCCCACTGTCCAAAATCCGATCGTGGTGAAAAGGAGAGAAGCCTGTTAGCCCGATGGCTGCGTCCGGGATATTTCCATTCAGCCAGCTTTCCGTGAAACACAGAACATTGCAAGTATCGTGTTTCCCGTTAGAATTCGATCCCGGCCCGCACATCATCCAACTTGTTAACAGGGGACTGTGCGTTGCACAAGAATATGCTCGGCATTGCAGTACGATGAGGATGTTTTCTATTCCTCATCTGAACGGCGACTCTTCTTCCTCGTCTGTCTCATGTTGTTGTCTGGTAAACAAAGGGTCGTCTCAGGGCAGGCTGCATTGGGTAAGCAAGCTCTTCTTCCCGATGTCCAATAATGTTAGTCTATCATAGATAATGATCGGAGGTTTGATACACATCTTCTTAGGTTTTTTCGGTAAAGTCACGTAGGTAAAACATCAAAATGATGTTTTACCTACGTGACTTTACCGAAAAAACCTAAGAAGATGATTCCTTGCAGTCACGAAAGCTTCAAATCTAGAGTTTGATACACATTCTGGTGAAAAAGTTAATAAAATAAATAAACTACAATAAATTACATTAAACGCTAAAATCTAACTGCGGTGAGAGAGCAAGCTGGGAGGCGTGCTGCTGCGTTGAGTGCTACCGCTGGGACTGCAGCCCTGCTAGAGGCTACCTGGTGGATCTGTGTCTGTGTGTATATAGCATATGTGCTGCTACTCGCTACCACTAACAGCACTTGCCCCCACAGTCCTGCTGAGGCTACACGGGGGATCGTCGTCTTTGTACCGAGGTGTACTGGATGTTGATGGGATCGTCGCACGATAGGGCCGAGTGGATCGCGTGGCGCTCCGCCTCCAGGCCCGGGGTGGCGCGGCCTTCCACCTCGCGCACGGACAGAGCCCCGGGACTCGGCTCCCCCTCCCCCAGCGAGATGACGACCCGGAGATCCGGGAGCCTGCCGGGGTGGGTGGGTGGTTGGGTGGGTGAGTGAGTGGGTGGTTGGGTGGGTTAGTGGTTGGGTGGGTGAGTGAGTGAGTGAGTGGGTGAGTGAGTGAGTGGGTGAGTGAGTGGGTGGTTGGGTGGGTTAGTGGTTGGGTGGGTGAGTGGGTGAGTGGTTGGGTGGGTGAGTGGGTGAGTGGTTGGGTGGGTGAGAGGTTGGGTGGGGGAGTGAGTAGGTGGGTGGGGGAGTGAGTGGGTGGGTGGGGGAGTGGGTGAGCGAGTGAGTCAGTGGGTGGTTGACTGTGCGGGAGAGGGGGTGGGTGAGTAATTTTGTGCGTGAGTGGGTGAGTCAGTTGGTGAGTGAGTGGGTGAGTCAGTGGGTTAGACAATGGGTGAGTGAGTGCGTGGGTGATTTAGTGGGTGGGTGAGTAAGTGGGTGGGTGAGTCACTTGGTGAGTGAGTGGGTGAGTCAGTGGGTGAGTCAATTGGTGAGTGAGTGCGTGGGTGAGTGAGTGAATGGGTGGGTGAGTGAGTGGATGGGTGGGTGAGTGAGTCAGTGTGTGTTTGCCTGTGTGGGTGAGTGGGTGGGTGACCGGGCAGAGTGGAGGTCTCCAGGGCAGCTGGAGGGCAGCTCAGGGCAGAGCTGAGTCAAGAGGTCTAGGTAGTTGCGACCCTTAAACTCCACCGCAGAGACGATCCCCTTGCAGCCAACCTGCACATCACCACCACAATCACCACCACAATCACCACCATCACCACCACCACCACCACAATCACTACGACCATCATCATCGCCATCACCACGACCATCATCATCGCCATCACCATCACTACCATCACCACCATCACCACAACTATCATCATCATCACCACTACCACCACCACCATCATCCCCACCACCACTACCACCATCACCACCACCACTACCACCATCACCACCACTATCATCACCATCACCAACCTCACCACCATTACCACCCTCACCAACTCCACCACCATCACCATCACCTTATCAACATCACCACCACCACCCCCACCACCACCACCACCACCTTCATTAACACTACCACCAACATCCGCACCAAAACTACCACCATCACCACCACCACTACCACCATCACCACCACTATCATCACCACCATCATCACCAACCGCGCCACCACCGGCACCATCACCTTCTTGAGGGCGAACTCCAGCTCCTGGGGTTGGTACGCCGGGTTGATGTTCACCTGCGGCACGGACGCCAGCACCACGGTGGTTAGAGTGGTGGTGGTTGTTGTCGTGGCTATAGTGGTGGTGGTGGCTATAGTGGTGGTTGTGACTGGAGTAGTGGTTGTGGCTGATGTGGAGGTGGTTTTAGCTGTAGTGGTGGTGGTTGTTGTTGTCTTGGCTGTAGTAGTGGTGGTTGTCGTAGCTATAGTAGTTGTAGCTGTAGTAGTGGTTGTGCATATAGTGGTGGTGGTGGTTGTGGCTATAGTGGTAGTGGCTATAGTGGTGGTTGTAGTGGTGGTGGTTGTAGTGGTGGTGGTGCTTGTGGCTATAGTGGTTGTGGTGGTAGTGGCTGTAATGGTAGTGGTTGTGGCTGAGTGGTGGTGGTAGCTGTAGTGGTGGTGGTTGTAGTGGTGGTGGTAGTGGCTATAGTGGTGGTGGTGGTTGTGACTGGAGTAGTGGTTGTGGCTGATGTGGAGGTGGTTTTAGCTGTAGTGGTGGTGGTTGTTGTTGTCTTGGCTGTAGTAGTGGTGGTTGTCGTGGCTATAGTAGTTGTAGCTGTAGTAGTGGTTGTGCATATAGTGGTGGTGGTTGTGGCTATAATGGTAGTGGCTATAGTGGTGGTTGTAGTGGTGGTTGTGGCTATAGTGGTTGTGGTGGTAGTGGCTGTAATGGTAGTGGCTGAGTGGTGGTGGTAGCTGTAGTGGTGGTTGTAGTGGTGGTGGTTGTGGCTATAGTGGTGGTGGTTTTGGCTATAGTGGTGGTGGTTGTGGCTATAGTGGTAGTGGTGGTTGTGACTAGAGTAGTGGTTGTGGCTGATATGGAGGTGGTTTTAGTGGTGGTGGTTGTGGCTATAGTGGTTGTGGCTATAGTGGTGGTGATTGTAGTGGTGGTGGTTGTAGTGGTGGTGGTTGTAGTGGTGGTTGTGGCTATAGTGGTTGTGGCTATAGTGGTGGTGGTTGTAGTGGCTATAGTGGTGGTGGTTGTGGCTATAGTGGTTGTGGCTATAGTGGTGGTGGTTGTGGCTATAGTGGTTGTGGCTATAGTGGTGGTAGTTGTGGCTATAGTGGTTGTGGTGGTTGTGGCTATAGTGGTGGTGGTTGTGGCTATAGTGGTTGTGGCTATAGTGGTGGTAGTTGTGGCTATAGTGGTTGTGGTAGTTGTGGCTATAGTGGTGGTGATTGTAGTGGTGGTGGTTGTAGTGGTGGTGGTTGTAGTGGTGGTGGTGGTTGTGGCTATAGTGGTTGTGGCTATAGTGGTTGTGGCTATAGTGGTGGTGGTTGTAGTGGCTATAGTGGTGGTGGTTGTGGCTATAGTGGTTGTGGTTATAGTGGTGGTGGTTGTGGCTATAGTGGTTGTGGCTATAGTGGTTGTGGCTATAGTGGTGGTGGTTGTGGCTATAGTGGTTGTGGCTATAGTGGTGGTGGTTGTGGCTGCTGTACCAGCACGATGCCCGCGCGCGCTGCGGCCAGCGCAGTGAGCGCCCACTCGACCGAGTTGGGGCCCCAAATCCCCAGGCGGTCGCCACGCGTCACGCCCAGAGCCAGCAGGCCCGCGGCCATGCGGTCCGCCTACAACCACAACCATCACCGCCAGAACAACCATCACAACCACCACCACCTCCACAATACCAATACCTGACATTTGCCACGAAGTGACTGTGACGTCACCACGGCGCCTGTGCCAGGCCAGGTGCACTTGTAGGCCACGTGAAGAGTCGAAGGGTCGTTGACAGGAGGTCAAGGGACAGACCAAGGTTCAATGGGTTGGCTGACTGAGATGACTGGTGGATGCATCAGCTGTATCCCCTACTGTGGCAACTTGCTGGTTTTTTGCCACCCGGTCCTCCGCTCGTTGTTGTGAACGTCACTACTCTGCACACCTCCGCGTTCGCTTTTATGGTGGTGTACGTGGGCGTGTGCGGGATAACCCTGGGCGGTGGTGAGCCAGCCATGACATCGCTAGTCCCACCCCAATTACCCCCTCCCACTATTCCCCACTACCCACTCAACGCCCCTCTTCCCCTTCACCCCCTCCCCCTTTCAACCCCTCCCCCTTCACCCCCTCCCTCGTCTCCCCTACCCCCTCAACGCCACATCCCCTTCTCCCTTTTCCTCCTCTCCCCTCCTTTACCCCCCCATCCTCTCCCCCATGGCCCCAAACCCCCTCCCACCCTTCCCCCACTACCCCCCTTCAACGCCCAGCCCCCCCCTTCGCCAGCCCCCACCACCGCACCCGCTCGAGCAGGTGGCTGTAGGTGAACTCAGCGCGCCGCTCGGCGCAGACGAGGAGCGCGCGCTGGGGCTGGGCACGCGCCGTGAGCTCGAGGTGCGCGCCCAACGTGGTGCCCAGCAGGGGGGAGCGCGAGGCGCCGTGCACGTAGCTCCAGGTGAGGCGAGCGGGGGTCGCCCCTGCAACACCCCCCACTCCTGCGTCCTCCGCCCCCTCCTCGTTCTCGGGTCCCTGCGCCGGCCTGGGTGGCCCCACATACGCGTACAGACACACACACAGTGACACACAGGCACACACGCAGTGACACACGAATACCAATATCAATACCTGCCATTCACGACCACGTGACGGTGACGTCACTAGTGTGCCTGTGCCAGGCCAGGTGCATTTTAAGGCCACGTGAAGTGTCGAAGGCTCGGTGACAGGAGGTCTCAGGACCCACCCAGGTACCATGGGTTGGCTTACTGAGATGACCGGTAGATGCACCACCAGCTGTACCCCCTCCTGTGCCAACTTGCTGGGTTTTAGCCGCCCAGCGCTCCGCTTGTTGTTGTGAGCGTCGCTTCTTTGCTGTCCGTTGTTGTTGGAGGCCTCCAACCGAACCAAGTAGCGTCTTTCACAGCCTTCTCGATAGAGGCCTATCTTGATACCGCTGATACCAGTCGTCGGCAAGTCCACTCAGCTCCTTATCCTCCCGTACCGCATCAGTCTGTCTCTTCTCCAGCCCATGTCGTGCCCATTTAGCCCGCTCTATGCAGTCAAACTGAAGCTGATTGAATGAAGTGTTCGTAACTGTATGGATCCATACTCTTTGGTTCTTTCGGTAAAGTCACGTAGGTATAAACTAAACCAAAGAGTATAGAAGCTGATTGGGCATGCGGTGACTGGGCATGCGGGCGACATGACCCAGCCGACGCAGCCTTGCATGCCGGAGGAGCTCACTGAGGGGGAATGTGTCCAGATATTTCAACGATTTGTAAGCTCCTCACACAATCCAGACCAGGTAGCTTCCACACAGAATTGGGTAGCCGATGAAAATATGATGCCGCCGGACTGATTCGGAGCGAGACCTCAAACCGGAGCCGGTCATGATCACACGGTCGAGGTATGGAAAACTCTCCACTCTCTCCACAACTGCACCATCACCAATGGGGAGCTGAGGGGGGTAGGTATCCAGCACCACACCCGGCCGCCTTTATCTCCCCAGTGACGAGGTTTTTACGCACTACACGAGGTACTCATTTAAAGCTGAGTCGAGCTAGGGGAGGCCCAGGACTGGTTCAGATAATCGTCACTGATGTTGGTCGGAAGCGGGAATCAAACTCGGGTTGCCGGCTCGTAGAGCAACGTGCTAAACGCTACAGTACCACTCATTCACCACCACTAAACTTTGTTCAAAAACACAAGGCAAAGACATATCTGGACAGACTGTAGGGGCAAGTGCTGTTAGCGAGGACCATGAAGGCTGGCACGGCACACGAGGAGGTGAGTGGCCAACACCAGGCCCGGCCGCCTTTGTCTCCACAGTGGCGATGTTTACACACCTCCCCAGGCACTAATTTGAGGCTGAGTCGACACACAGACACACACATAGTGACACACACACAGACAAAGACAAATATCCTCCGTATAGCCTTAACAGACTGCTGGGGCAAGTGCTGTTAGCGAGCAGCATCTATGAACGCTGGAACGGCACACAAGGGGGTGGGTGGCCAGCACCAGACCCGGCCGCCTTTGTCTCCCTAGTGGCGATGGTTACTACACTGCACTAGGTACACATTTGAGGCCGAGTCGACCTGGGGAAGGCCCAGGACCGCTTCAGATAATCGTCACTGGTGTTGGTGGCCGTGAGCGGGAATCAAACTCGGGGGTGCTGCATTCGTAGCGCAGCGTAGCGCTAACCACTACACCACCGCTCCCCCCACACACACAGACACACACAGACACGCAGAGATTTCAAAGGTCATGGAGCGTGCCTGTAGACCAGGGGTGGGAAACCTTTTTTCTGCCAAGGGCCATTTGGATATTTATAACATCATTCGCGGGCCATACAAAATTATCAACTTAAAAATGTGCCTGTTTATATTTGGTCAAACATTTAATTAACTCACCATTAATGCGATGGGCTGGAACTGCTTATCTTTGGTGAGGCGTGTGATGTTAGCTGGTATTGATGATGTTGCTACTCGCAACTGCTTTTCCAGGTTTGCTCCTAGATTTATTGAATTTCGAGTCCCGCCTGCGGTTGCCTTGGCAGGGCCACACCCAATGATTTCGCGGGCCTCATACGGCCCGCGGGCCAGACGTTCCCAGAGGTCGCAATCGGGTCCCCGATACCCGTACCCTACCCGATACCCGGCTACCCGTACCCGGCGTACGGGTACCCGTTTGCGGGTACGGGTACCCGTTTGCGACCCTGGTGCGGCCGGGTACAGGTACGGGTAGGCCGTGAGTCACTGGTGAGTAACCGTTTGTCACTCATTTCCCAACGTCTTGTCTCTTCTCACAATTCAAGTTCCTAGAATCAACCCACCTGTGCCTGCAACATGGCTTCATCCCAGAGGTCGCAATCGGGTACCCGATACCCGTACCCTACTCGATACCCGGCTACCCGTACCCGGCCGGGTATCGGGTATGGGTACGGGTACCCGTGCCCTACCCGGCCGGGTACGGGTAAGGAATCAAAACCCGTTTGGGACCTCTGCCCCTGCCTGAGTGTAGAAACTGCACACGGACCCATTATCGAGTCTCGCCAATCGTCTCTACGCTCCCGCGCGTCAATGAGTCGGCTCGTGATCCCCGTGCTCTGTGGCGCATCGTGACGGGGTCCTGTTGAACACTCCGACCTCCCAGAATCAGAAACAGAAGCTGTATTCATACAGTACAACCCCCTCCTCTGAAGGACGTTAATTGGTTCCATGAGACGGGTCGCTTAGTGATTCGGTCGTTAAGCGAGTATCGGGAAATACACGTCATAGAGGCTTTATATGTTCCAATAGCATCAAAAGTTACACCTTTATCATCCAAAAAATGTACTTTATAATATGTAAACAATGGATATTAATACATAATGATACTAACGACATTATAATCACATAATATTAAAAGAAACACGGTTAATTCATGCATTCATTAATACTTACTGTATCTACAACAGCCCGTCGTTAACAGGGGAACAGTCGATAAGCGAACACATTGAGCTCTATGGAGGCACTACACTACGATACACTACTATACACTATCCTACTATACACTACACTATACCCTACTATACACTATCCTACTATACACTACACTACTATACACTACGCATCTATACACTATACACTACTATACACTGCGCTACTATACATTACACTATACACTACACATCGGGCTCTATGGAGGCCCGTCGTTAAGCAATTAGTCGTTAACACGGGTGGCCGTTAAGAGGGGTTCTACTGTACTTGAGGAATCCGATGAGCTATAAAACTTTTATTCACGTCCAGTCGGGGCACGGGGTAAGAACATTACAACAACAACAACAGACGATACAAAAACATGAGAGTGATGCAAAGTTCAAGAAAGGTAAACAAATCACCCAAAACTGTACAAATACAACGCTAAACCACCCCCATCATATCAGACAAAGCCCATGGAGGTATGAAGTTATTTTTCAGAAGCGACCTGGCCACAAATGATAACTCAACAAAGTGGCCCCATCATTTGGACATGTAGAGCGGCGAAATCATGAAGCTTTCGTGACTGCAGGAATCCATACTCTTTGGTTCTTTCGGTAAAGTCACGTATAGGTAGAAAATAATAATTGATCGTGACGTTTCGATCGCAACAACAAGCGACCATCTTCAGGTGACTTTACCGAAAGAACCAAAGAGTATGGATTCCTGCAGTCACGAAAGCTTCAAACCAAAAATCTAAATGCATTTTTTCTAAATGTGGAGGCAAAATCCGGAGGACGCGCAGACAAAATCCACGCGACCACGGGGAGATAGGGAGAGAGACATAAAAACCCCAAATATACAGCAGGCGTCAGAGTCGGGATCGAACCCCTGACCTCCTGCACACCAGGCAAGGAAGATTACCGTAACTTAAAACACATTCCTGCGGAGGGAGCTGGTAGGAACGTTGGATTGCTCGGTCAATGGCCAGGGTCAACGGCGGCGTGGTGTATTCCACAAATATGGCCGACTGTGACGGCGGGCACAAGCCGGCGTGAGTAGGTTAAACGTTGAGTTTTATAAGGGCACCATGGGGTTACCAGCCCCTCCCCACCCAGCCCCACCCCTCCCACCCCCACCCAGCCCCACCCTCCCCACCCAGCCCCTCCCCACCCTCCCCTCCCTCTCTGACTGTGGAGACCGCTGGGATGCGCGTCCACGCATTAATCGTCAGCCGCGTGGACTACTGCGACAACAGCCTCATCGGCTGTGCCATCGCTGTCCACCTGCGGCCACTCCAGTCGGTGTTAAATGCTGCAGCTCGTCCGATAGTTAGGACACAGTAATATGGTCCGATCACGAGTTTCATACGTGATAATTACAACCGACATCTTCAGGCGGACAGCCAGATTTGTGGTGATCTAACCCCCCCACCCCCACCAAAAAAAAGACCTGTATTATGGATACACAAAGATAGCTCTTTGAGTCAGAGCAAACAGACAGCCTCGTCCAGCCAGATACGCAGATACAAAGGTCTCCTCCCATATAACTCCTCGGTTATGCGCAAGTCAAAGGCAAAGCACCCCCCGTACAACCTATAACAGACTGTTGCGGCAAGTGCTGTTAGTGAGCAGCACCTACGAAGGTCGACACGGCACACGCGGGGGTGGTGTGGGCAGCACCACGCCTGCCCAGCCGCCTTTGTCTCCCCAAGCGATGACATTTGCATATCGCACCAGGTACTCATGTGAGGCTGAGTCGACCTAGGAGAGGTCCAGGACCGGTACAGAAAATCTTCACTGCCACTGGTGTTGGTTGGTGGAGGCCGTGAGCGGGGATGGAACTCGGATTGCTCGCTGGGTTCATGACGCAGCGCAGTTGCAAACACTGCACTACCACTCCCCATACCCTGCGCAACTCTTTCACACACAGACTAAGAATATGTCTTATCCTGGAGGAATCCGATGAGCTATCGAGCTCTTTGTCACACAGATGTCGAGTAGGGGCACGGGGAACAGAACGCTACAACAACACGGCAGCGGTGCAAACCACAAGACAGGTAAACAAGGATGGGGATGAATCTAGATTTGAAGTTTTCGTGACTCTCTAGCAGCGCTCCACTCCCCCTACCCCACACCCCCCTCTCTATATCTCCTCCCTTGCTTCTCCCCCCTCTCTTACCTATATAGCCTCTTGTCACAGCAGCCCTTTTGCCCACTTCAGCAATTGTTTCTTGCTGTGGTTGTCCCACCTGATGACGGACGCTTGTGTTGCGCCCGAAACGTCGTGATTTAATTTATTTTATTTTATACCTACGTGACTTTTACCGAAAGAACCAAAGAGTAAGGATGGGGATGGTTTAGTGTTGTACAAATACAACCCCATCCTACCAGGGAAAGCCCACTGTGGTATTTCGCTTATTTTTCAGAAGCGACCTGGCTATCACAGATGAG
Source organism: Lampetra fluviatilis (assembly GCF_964198595.1). NCBI lineage: Eukaryota > Metazoa > Chordata > Hyperoartia > Petromyzontiformes > Petromyzontidae > Lampetra > Lampetra fluviatilis. Next base: position 1,180,678 of record NC_136345.1, on the reverse strand, counting down.
CCCAACAAAAGTGGCGATACGCACAAACACGATCGGAGTGCAAAGTGTAGGAAAGATGAGCGATTCACTAAAAACATATATACAAATACAACATATTTTTTTTTTATCTTACCATGTAAAGTTCACTGAGCTGTTTCGCTTCTTTTTCAGAAGCGACCTGGACTATCACAGATGATAGCCCAACATAGTGGCTTATCGTAATCACGTGGGAAATTTACAGCAGACAAATACTTTAAATAATCACCGAGGGATACGGCCACAGTCAATCTCCGTACTCTGGAATCCCTATCTTCACATTGTCAAAGTATCACCGTCCCTCAATAACTTCAAGCATAGACTCCGGGTCAGTCAGATGAGCCAAACTACCCAGTCGCCTCCTCCATGTAGCCTAACGTCCACAAAGATGAAGATCCCCCGTTTAGCCTTAACACACTGTTGGGGAAAACGCTGTTAGTGAGCGCTTTTTAAGGCCGGCACAGCACACGAAGAGGTGGGTAGCCACCACCACGCCCGGCCGCCTTTGTCTCCCCAGTAACGATGTTTACACACCGCACCAGGTACTCTTTTTAGGCTGAGTCGACCTAGGGGAGGCCCAGGACCTGTTCAAATAATCGTCACTGGTGTTGGCCGTGAACGGGAATCGACTGGGACGCCAGGTTCGGAGCGCAGCGTAGCGCTAACCGCTACACCGCCGCTCCACACTTACTAACTCCCACACACACTGATGAGTCCATGGGTCTCTGAACGTGTTTTTTTTATACTTAGTTTAGCATGTTTAATTTTAATTCGTATGCTTTGCTTAATTGATTGAACAATATGTTTGTGTGGATACACATTGTTGTTTTTTTGTGTGGTTTTCATATGAAGCCCTCTTGGGGTTCCAACCTCACTTGCACATCCTGGTACCTTGTGTTTATGTCCACCGTTTGCCTTTCACTTGTTTTTTGTGGTGCGAGTAAGAAAATAAAAATAATTAAGAACTCACGCGGCCTTTCCCGACTGAGTTTAAACTGGTTAACGGCGTCAACTTTGCGGTCGATAGACAAAAACCCACCGCCCACACCGAACCCGTAACCGTTTTTTTGGGAGGAATCTGTTACCGGTTTCCCAAAGTAGCTGGAAAGTAATGAAATTCGTTTGTTTGTCTGACGCGTTATCATCACCGGTGGACAATCCTTTAAAAAAGAAAAGAATCAGCGACGCACGTCTGATGGATCACATTGAACGTAGCTGCCCCCAAAAGTGTTTGGAACCACCGAAGAAATTCCGTCTCTTGGCATCTTGATTCTGGGTCTCTGTGTGGTGAGTTTATGGGTTACTGTTTGATGAGTCTATGGGTCTCTGTACAAGTCTGTGAGTCTTTGTATGTTGAGTCTATTGGTTTCTGCGTGAGTCTGTAGGTCTGTGTGTGAGTCTGTGGGTCTTTGTGCGAGTCGGTGAGTCTCTGTGTGATAAGTCTATGGGTGTCTGTGTGAATCTGTTGGTCTGTGTGCGAGTCTATGGGTTTGTGGGATTAGGTGGAGAAATCTGGTGGAGACCCATACGGGATAGGGGTGGGGAAGGATATATACACTCCCTTCTCCACACTCTCACACTCACCCAGTCACCCACTCACTCAAACAATCACCCACACACTCACTCACCTTCAACAACCGCCATTCGCCACGAAGTGGCGGTGACATCACCACGACGCTTGTGCCAGACAACTGGCAGGAGGTCACGGGGCAGGTCCAGGTGCTACCTCCTCGTGGTGCCGGACGAGCAACGTTGTCGTGGACAGTGCCGTGGGGGGAGGGCCAACTCCGATTGGCCTTTCCCCTCAGGGCGTTTGTAGCCACCACAGCGGCTAAATGGGGGCTCTGGACGGGTGCGAGGGGCTGGCAACCCCTCCACCTTCAATTAATTACCACTAAACCACGTCTAAAATATCGAATTAAATTCACCTACACACACTCATCCACCCACTCACCCACCAATTCACCCGCCCATCTACTCACCCAGACAATCACACATAAACAACAACAACCGCCATTCGTCACTAAGTGGTGGTGACGTCACCACGACGCTTGTGCCAGGCCATGTGCACCTTGAGGCCACGTGAAGTGTCGAACGCCCGCTGGCAGAAGGTCACGGGGCAGACCCAGATGCCACTGTTCGACTGACTGAGACAACTGGCTGATGCACCACCTGTGCCCCCTACATCGCTCCTCCGCTTTCCATTGTTGTTGGAGGGCGACTACCCAGTAGTGTCCTTCACGAGCCTCCTCCACAGAGGCCGATCTTGACACCGCTGGTACCAGTCATCGGCAAGTCCACTCAGCTCCACATCCTCCTGTACCACATCACTCCATCTCTTCTCTAGCCCGTGCCATGCCCGTTTAGCCCCCTCGATCCAGCCGAACAAAAGCTGTTTAGGCATCGGTGACTGGGCATGTGGGACGCAGCCAACACAGCCTTGCCTGCCAGAGGAGCTGACCGATGGGACTTTGCCCATATCTTTCAAGGATTTGTGAGCTCCTCACACAATCCAGCCTGGTTAAACCCAGTATGGATCGTAGGCAGGCCAGCCTAAATGTTTCTAACCGGCGACGATGTTCCATTAGGGGGGTCCACGTTTGGCAAGCATAGAGAAGGGAGGGAATGAACGTGGCCGAGAAGACCTGAAGCTTCGTACAGAGCGACAGACCAGGTAGCTTCCATACAGCGTTACGCAACCGATGAAAAGATATCGCCGCTCGACTGATTCGGAGTGAGACCTCTGCTGTTAAACCGGAGCCGGTCATGAGCACACTGCCCAGGTATGGGAAACTCTCCACTCTCTCCACAACTGCCCCATCATCGATTGGGAGTTGTGGGGGTGGAGTTGTAGATCGTACAAAATACCCAGGCAGGTGTTCAGTTTTGGTGGGGCTGATGGTAAGGCCCCACCTCTTAGTGGCACACTCGAGTTTCAGCAGCAGCGTCTCCAACTCTTCCTCTGATTGAGTAGCAATTACCAGATCATCGGCATACATAACGTGGTTGAGCAATAGGGAGCCATCCCTTGACCGCAGCCTCCCATTTTATCTGCATCAAATGGAAATTCCTCCGGTACAGCTACTGAAGGCTTCAAGAACTACGTGGTCAAAATAGATGTTAAATAATGTGGGAGCCAGAGGACATCCCTGTCGCACGCCAAGGTGTACAGGGAATGGCTCTGACTCCCGCTACGTAGTTTTACCCGGGCCCGCTCACCATCATGAAGGTCCTTAATGAGCGTGAGCAGAGGGTCAGGGACTCCGAAAGCACGAAGAACAACCCAGAGCACAGGCCTACTGATGGTATCATCGGCCGTGACCAGCTCAATAAAGCAGAGATGTCGTTCTTGTTGTAATTCCCTACACCTACACACACCCACTTACTCACCCACTCACTCACTCACTCACCCACACAATCACTCACACACTCAAACACTCACACACTCACCCACCCACGCACTCATTCACCTAACTACACAATCACTCACTCACACACACATTCACCCACCCACTCACTCACCAACCCACTCACACACTTATTTACTCACATAATCACTCACTCACCTACTGATTACTCACTCACTCACCCCCCCACCCAACACTCACTCACCCACACACTCACCCACACCTTGAAACACTCACCCAAATTCCCACACACTCACTCCCTCACCCACATCTCACTCACACTCTCATCCACCCACCCACCCACCACTCACTCTCTCACCCACCCACCCACTCACACACTCACTCTCTCACCCACCCACACACTAACTAACTCATCTACACTCACTCACTGTCTCACACACCCACATAATCAATATATGAATCACGCACTCACCTGCACATTCATTCACTTACCCACCCACACACTCACTCACTTATTCAAACACCCGCACAATCACTCACCCACCCACCAACTCACTCCCTCATCCTCCCGCACACTCACCCACACGCACACTCTCTCATCCACACACACATTAACAGAGAGCTTGCGAGTGAGAGTGACCGAGTGAGAGTTCGGTGAAGTTTGAAACAAATCGACAAGTTTTCCTGGGGCCACCGAGGTCACCTCCCCCAATTCTCTGCCCTCCCCCTCCCCTCGTGTTAATGACCACAGTGAGTCAATGAGTGACCTGAGCTGATAACCACACAAGGGTCACTCTGGGGTCACCCCGTTTACTGCTCCACCACTCCATGCTCTACGGGTCTCTGACCCGGTGCCAGGTTTCGCGTGGCCGCAGCCCAGCTGTGTGGCCAGATGGGGGTGGTGGAGGATGGTTGATGGATCGCACAGGGATGGGCTGTGGAACTCCCTTCTACCCGTGTGGGGACTAATCTCCATCTGTTCCATCTCACACCCTTCTACCCGTGTGTGGACTAATCTCCATCTGTTCCATCTCACTCCCTTCTACACCGTGTGTGGAGTAATCTCCATCTGTCCCATCTCACTCCCTTCTACCCGTGGGTGGACTAATCTCCATCTGTTCCATCTCACACCCTTCTACCCGTGTGGGGACTAGTCCCCATGTGTTCCATCTCACTCCCTTCTACACCGTGTGTGGAGTAATCTCCATCTGTCCCATCTCACTCCCTTCTACCCGTGGGTGGACTAATCTCCGTCTGTTCCATTTCACTCCCTTCTATCCGTGCGTGGACTAATCTCCATCTGTTCCATCTCACTCCCTTCTATCCATGTGTGGACTAATCTCCATCTGTTCCATCTCACACCCTTCTACCCCGTATGTGGACTAATCTCCATCTGTTCCATCTGCCTCCCTTCTACAAGTGGGTGGACTAATTTCCATCTGTCCCATCTCACTCCCTTCTACACGTGTGTGGACTAATCTCCATCTGTTCTATCTCACTCCCTTCTAGCCGTGGTGGACCAATCCCCATCCGTTCCACACTCATCATAACCGGGCAGGACCCTCCATAACAACAGCGCCACGGGACTCTCCCCACGAGGGTGGTGGTGGTAAAAGCGGGGTGTGGTAAAACAATGACAATCATAACAACAAATGGCATAATTCAAAAATCGATGGTTCAAGGCCGCGTGAACTGAAGTTACGGGCCGTGTCCAACTCCCCTCTCAACCCCCCTCCCCCTCCCACCCCTCCCCTCCCAATCTCCATCCCACCCCTCCCCTCTCAACCCCCTCCCCTTTCAATCCCCTCCCACCCCCTCCCACTCCCTCCCCTCTCAATCCCCCTCCCACCCCTCCCCTCTCACCTCGCCTGACTCCCACGGGCTCGCTTTGCAGGAGTCAGACTCCGAGGCAAAGGTCCCCGTTGCGTAACGCACAGAGGGGGGTGGTTGGGGTGGGGCCAGTGGCGGCTCCTGCAAAATCTCTCAGGGGGGGCAAATGTCTGGATGATTGATAAGGATAAGGTCCACCCATGCAAAGGATAAATTAACAGCTTAAGCATGTAAAGGCAACTTCACTTCTTTAATATTAATGAAAAATAAAGTGACTCTTACAATACATCTTGTTTGTTTCTATACTCACTATTAATACAATCCACTCATGTTTCTTTTATTAAAGATTCCACTAGGTGGCGACAAATAATTTTGTTGGATGAAACGTGCTTACGTATGATGACGTAAGCACGTTAGTGCGAGCCCTCCCGGAAGCCATAGAGAATGCATTGCAGCGCCCCCCGTTCGAAAAAAAACATCTTTGAATGTAAGTCTATGGGACCACTCGGGGCGATTCTCAGCCGGAGGGAAATCGCCCAAAAAGAGGCGGTACTCCACAGAACGTAGCATGACGCTGATTGGACTATATCCAGAGGCACAGTGACGGCTAGCGTGACTCTGTGGTTGAATGACATTGGTGGTGCGTCGCCCAATCGCCCTAATGAAGAAACCGCCCCTGGGTGGGGCTACCCCCCTCCCTGAGCCCCACCCTACCTTGCTCAGTGACCCACCCCCCCACTCCGCCATGTGGGGATAGGGCGCGGGGTGAAGGATGTGCCCGATTGTTTGACCATACTTCCCCACTCCCCCGAATGAGGACCGGGCCGACACGTGCCACCTGATGCACGATGTGGCGCCGTTCACAAGCCATCGCCACCGTCTCTGGTTCTGTGTTTTATCTCTCTCTCAAATTTTGCATTCTCAGGAAGAACTTAATCAACCAGGTAGGGTGTTGACTGTTATGTTATCCGACTCTCTGTTGTATTACATTACATTTCTAAGTATACTAGATTTGTGTTTCTATTTCATTTATACCTGATGATGATCGCTTGTGTTGCAATCGAAACGTCGTATGCTAGTATTTAATTTATTATTTTCTCTTGATACGTGACTTTACCGAAATAACCAAAGAGTAGTCTCTCGTAAAAAAGTGTATTGCTGGTCGGGTATCTGTGTCCCACGGACGAAAAGATGGCTTGAGGGAAGGATATTTAACAGATGTCTCAATAAAACACACCCCCCCCCCTGCCCACAACAAACGACAAAGCTGAGTTGGCCTTTTGTGAACAAAGAGCCTGATGACTCAGCTGTGACTCCAGTTTCGTGATGAAGACCCCCCCCCCTTTCCAGGTTAATTATGGCAGAGGCCGAGCGGACGGTCTGGGACGGCTGCTTCGCTTGAAGAACTTTATTATTCCAATAACTCGAACACACACGGACACGCACACGCAGCTGTGTCCACACACAAGCGAACGAAAAAAAGTATGATTCCTGCCCCTTTGAAGGCAGGCGTGACAAGCAGAGACATTTTCCAGATACAAGAGAGACACAGCCATACATAGAGCATCTCATCTCATCACCGGAGCCGGAGGAGATCTCATCATCATCACCTCCAACGGAGGAACGCTCTCATCATCCAGGATGGCGATGCTCGCTGAGTAGCGACGTGCTAAGCCAAACAGGGGTCTGCACCACCGAAGAATTGTCGCTACAACGAGCCGCCGAGGTGCGAGTGAAACTGACGGAGATTTCAGTTCTCATTCTCGGGCAATAGCGAAGACACCCAACGTCAACCCAACGTCAACCCAGCAACGAACGAGAGCATCGTTCATCGCCAGAGCACCCGGAGCCTGCGAGCGCGCACAGCCGCGTCGTCCAGTGCCTCGAGCACAAAGGTGCCAGCCACCAGTGCACGAGCGAACGAACACCGCCGCGCCGCCAGCGCTACAGAGTACGGGCACCAGCCTGCCAGCGCCAAGCGCCGCCACCGGGGCCACCGGGTGCCACCGGGCGCCACCTAGTGACCGAGCCTCTCCAAGGACAGCATCGGGCCGACGCCACTCATCTAGCAGCGGAGAGAGAAAGCCGGCGGCTCACTGCAGACACGCCACGTGTGAGAGGAAACTCCAAGCCGTTCGTATCCCCTCCCCCACACTCACAAACTCACGACGGCGTCTGTTCAAATACAAGAATTTACCAAGGAGACAATCCCACACACCCACACAATGGAATCAACCCTAGCCAATCATAAGAAGGCTAATTATAAAAGTATGAATCATCAGCTGGCCATGAAGGCATCGCGGCTCATCGCGTGATTAGAATACGTCGGTTATAAGTGCATTAGTCGTTTTCTTTTATTTTGTTTTTTTAATCGCATATACGACCAATAGATTCGTCGATGCAAACTAAACCCTTGAAATCCTCATCACGAATCCAAACGTTTACAGAGAGGGAATATCGTGTCAAACCTGTTCCTTTGTCATAGAATCTCGCTTAAGAATTAATTCAAGCTGAGCCAGAGATACGATCTCCCATAAAGAACACATGCACGCCCTCACACACCATTGTTCCAAAACATTTCGTTAAAATGTAATCTTGCCGACGAATCTATTGACATATGCTTTCGCCTTTGGGGTATTATAAGTGCTTTTATTGCCCTTCCTATGAATATCGTTGCCTGTTTTAAGATATCTAGCTATCGTCGCCTATGCTCGTTACGCGGTGGAATTAATGATATGTGCGGTTGCAAAAGCACAAAAAGCATTGATGGTTAAGTGTGCTGCTCACTGAGAGAAATATCCCCGATGGTACCGTGGATAATTCCAAGCATGAGAGTTCGCATATTCGAGTGTCATATTTTTGTTTGGAATTAAAATTGCTTAACACAGAAGTGTTTGAGTGTTTCTTTCCAAGTCCATGCATAACTATCTTATTTCATAAGAACTGTATCCTGCGTTGAGATATGAATTTGGAGACCTAACATAACATAAAACACTGAGATATAACCAATAAATGTTTAAGCAATGATAATTGTTTTATCCCGATTAATACGACTCTAGGCAGCGAAGCTAAGCCTAATTATCATAACTGCCCGCATTAACATAATCGCTATGATTATCATAATTTACGCATATAATTTCCAAAACTTGCCGCTTTTTTCCAATCTTAATTGAATTTTTATTATTTTTATAAAAAATTCATAACCCGACATATACAACAACAGAGACCCACAGACTCACACAGAGACCCAACGACTCATCAGACAGAGACCCATGGACTCACATAGAGACCCATAACCTCACTCACAGAGACCCACAGACTCACACAGACACCCAACGACTCATCAGACAGAGACCCATGGACTCACATAGAGACCCATAACCTCACTCACAGAGACCCACAGACTCACCCAGACACCCAACGACTCATCAGACAGAGACCCATGGACTCACATAGAGACCCATAACCTCACACACAGAGACCCATAGACTAACACAGACGGCTACCGGTTACTGACATTCGCAACCGGTTATCCATCTTTGTAAATAGTGTACTCAGTGAGTCTGAGTGCAGCGTGGGCTCAGTGAGTCTGTGTGCAGCGTGGACTCAGCGAGTCTGAGTGCAGCGTAGACTCAGTGAGTCTGGGTGCAGCGTGGACTCACTGAGTCTGAATGCAGCGTGGACTCAGTGAGTCTGTGTGGAGCGTAGACTCAGTGAGTCTGTGTGCAGCGTAGACTCACTGAGTCTGAGTGCAGCGTGGACTCACTGAGTCTGACTGCAGCGTGGACTCACTGAGTCTGTGTGCAGCGTAGACTCAGTGAGTCTGTGTGCAGCGTAGACTCAGTGAGTCTGAGTGCAGCGTGGACTCAGTGAGTCTGTGTGCAGCGTAGACTCAGTGAGTCTGAATGCAGCGTGGACTCAGTGAGTCTGAATGCAGCGTGGACTCAGTGAGTCTGAGTGCAGCGTGGACTCAGTGAGTCTGTGTGCAGCGTGGACTGAGTGAGTCTGTGTGCAGCGTGGACTCAGTGAGTCTGTGTGCAGCGTGGACTCAGTGAGTCTGAGTGCAGCATGGACTCAGTGAGTCTGAGTGCAGCGTGGACTCACTGAGTCTGAGTGCAGCGTGGACTCACTGAGTATGTGTGCAGCGTGGACTCAGTGAGTCTGAGTGCAGCGTGGACTCACCCAGTTGAGCAGAGACCCCTGCTTGCATGGAGTGCACGGAGAAGGGTCGACCGGGCAGCAGCACGGGGAAGCCCTCGGCAGGGCAGCCTCAGCAGGGGCGGCCTCAGCAGGGGCAGCATTGTGGGGCAGCAATCCGGGCTCACGGCTCTGGCAAGATCTCCGAGTCTCGAATTCGAGTCTGTCCCGGCTTGAGTCTCTAAGTCTGTCTCCCGTCCAATCTACGTTCCTTCAGGGGCCGTGCGATCTCAGTGCACGCGAATAGGCAGAGAGAGAGTGAATTAGGCAGGGAGAGTGAGATAAAGTGAGAGGCAGAGAGAATGTGACGGTGGGGGTGAGGGTGGGGTGGCCGTGTGAGTCGGGGCAGTTTCAACTGCGGTGGCGTGGGGCCAAAGCTAGGGGTGAGCCTGAGTCTCTCTCTGAGTCTCTCTCTGTGTCCGAGCCTTTCTCTGAGTCTGAAATTAGAGACTCAGAGAGATTCATAGAGACTCGAAGTCTCTAATCTCAATCTATGTCTGAGTGTTGAGTCGCTCCTGTGTCTCTGATTCAGTGTCTGAGTCTCTGTTTGGGCGATATTTTTGTTTAATTGCATAATTAGTAAATCAATAAACACGATATGAATGATTTACATTTTACCGTGTAAGGTCCAATGTAGCAGCTCTTTTTCAGAAGCGACCTGGCTATCAAAAATGATAGCCCAACTTAAGCGGCTTATCACGTGGAAATGTATAGCAGCAGCCGCATACTCTAAACGCACGTTGATTCTAAATGTGGAGAAAAATCCACACGACCACGGGGAGAAAGAGACACGCAAACTCAAAATATACAGCAGCAGGTGTCAGGGTCGCGATCAAAACCATGACCTCCTGCACACCAGGAGAGGCAGTTAACATCTCCTAGCCACCGTGATGGTGATCAGAGAGACACGCGAACTCCAAATATACAGCAGGCATCAGAGTCGAGATCAAACCCACGACCTCCTGCATACCAGGAGAGGCAGTTAACATCTCCGAGCCACCGTGATGGTGATCAGAGAGACACGCAAACTCCAAATATACAGCAGGCGTCAGGGTCGAGATCAAACCACGACCTCCTGTAGACCAGGAGAGGCAGTTAACATCTCCTAGCCACTGCGGCGCCCCTAATAATGGCACAAAAAATGGTTTGGTGCCGCATGCATATGTAGTGGTGGTGTTGACGTGCGCCGACTGTGACAGTGATGGATCACGGGGCGGCGCGGGGTGCGGGGTTGGGCACGCGTTGTGGGCGTGGTGTGGACGCGCGCGCCGGGAGTGACAGATGACGGGGCGGCGCGGCGTGGGTGGTGAGGCACGATGAGATGTGGGAAAATAGGATCGTAGCCAGCGCCCAGCGATTGGTCGAATAAGTGGGTGCTCGCAGCGACGTCCGCAGGTGGGGTATAAAGGGGGACGCGCGAGAGCACTCGGGGAGAGTTACCCAGTTGAAGACCCGAAGACGGAGCTGAAGACCTAGTGCCCCGAGACCCCTAGTCCCGCCGTCCTTGTGGGGACCGGGGCCCTGTGTGGCTCGGAGGCGAGGCTGTGGGACCCGGGGTCCGACGCCCCCGTGGGTCGGGCTGGGGACCCACAGTCGAGACGGATACCCCGGGCAGGGAGTGTCCCGAGTAGCTCAGTGGCGTTAGTCGCCGAGTAGCTAAGTGGATGTTGGTCATCCGAGTAGCTCAGTGGGCGTTAGTCGCCAAGTAGCTAAGTGGGTGTTTGTCACCCGAGATACTAAGTGGGTGTTTGTCACCCGAGATACTAAGTGGGTGTTTGTCACCCGAGATACAAAGTAGGTGTTAGTCACCTGTGAACGAGTTTGATAAAATAAAGAGTGTGTTACCCGTGAAGTCGTCTCCCGCCGAGTTACTACATTACAACTGGCGTCAGAAGTAAACCTGCCTTCAAGAAGTATGGACACGAGGAAGACTACCCGTACCCACGAGCGAGGTCGGGACGACGACGGCGTACCGGGGACACCAACCTCGGGAGGAGAGGACGAGGAGTTGCCGCCGATGCAGCACTTCGCGGTGATGGCCGACGCTCCGCTTGCCTCCGACACCAGCCTCCAGGACGCGCACTCCCGGTTGGCGGAGTTGCTACTCGCCGCCGCCGCTGTCTTGGCCGACATCTCCGTTCCGGCGAGCGGAAAAACGGCTGCGGGGTTGGTGGAGGAAGCGACGTTGGAGGAATCCCGCCAAAAGGCGCTTCGCGCCAAAAGTCTGGAAGTTGCCGCCGTTTTTGGGGGGCCGCCACCGATTGGCGGGAAAGACGGACGCCACGTGGCCGGACACCTCCGCTCAGCGCAGCCCACGTCATCAGCGCGCGCCGGAGCTCTCCATTTTGCGCCTGACAACCGAGCCGACATTTTACACAACTACAGCGGAGCGCGGGAAAATCTCTCCGACGTCGACGACGATCGGGTCCTCCAGCAAAGATTGCCCGCGCTGTCGGCGTTCAAGGCGGATGGGGGCGACTGGGGAGCCTTCCAACGAAGGTTCCTCGCTCATCAGGAGATGTCGGGGTGGTCCGACACCACTGCCCTGCGTGCGTTGCCAGCGATGCTTGACGACGACGCGCTTGCAGCCTTCACATCTGCTGCAAAGTCGTCCCGCTCTACGCTCCAGGCCGCACTACACCTGATGGCGAAGGTGTTCGGGCCGCCCTCCACGTGTCGCCACCAGTTCTACGATCGGCGGAAGGTGGCTGGAGAAACGACGCTCGCCTATCGCACGGCACTACTCGCCTTGGCGGACGCAGCTTTTCCCCGCATGGATAAGGAGGGGAAGGACGCCATGGTGACGGAGCAGCTGCTGGCGTTGGCCCACGAGTTGGGGGTCCCCATCAATGTGGCGGACGAGATGGATATCTGCTCCCTGGCGATCGCCACGAGCATTCACGCATACGAGGTCCTCAAACGCAAGCCGGGGGTCGTCTGCAAATGGGCGGGGAACGCGGCACTGGCCGCCACGATCGCCGAACCTCAGCCAGCTGCGGATCAGGAGCAGGCCTTCGCTGCATCGCGTCCGGGGGAGTGGAGAACGGGAGGTCGTTCGCCCACACGTTCTCCCCGCAAGCTGGAGCAACCGAAACCTACGACGTCCGTCGTCTGCTACAACTGCGGCCTTCGGGGTCACGTCGCAGCCGGGTGCCGGGCCCCGCGTCAGCGCGCCACAGGACCACGTCGGGACGACGACCAGGGCCACAAGTCATCCCAACAAAACCCGGCAAGTCGCGGCACCTCACACGTTCGGTCCACAAACACGGCACATTCGGGTCGCCGCTTGGCGGTGGGGGGTTCGCGGCTGGGTGCCGGGGGTTCATTTCGGCGAGGGGGGTCCGTACGCGGCCCGCAAGCAGTCGAGTGGTCCGAATTGGCCCACAGGATCGTGGCTGCGTCGGCCGGGTCGTCCGTGGTAACGGGGTTCATTGACGGGGTTGAGGTCCGGGTGCTTGTTGACACGGGTGCGTCGGCCACCATCATCTCGGACCTTATTTATAACATTCTTCCCGTCCAAAGTAGACCCCTTCTGCCAGTAGACGTGCCATTTTATGCGGCGAATGGGGGATCCCTGGGGATCATCGGCCAGATTCGGGCGACTATTTGCATTGGTGACATCAAATTGGCGGGCCCTATTTTTGTATCATCATCGCTGGCCGTTCCCTGTTTGCTAGGTACGGACTTTTTGTCCAAAATGCCCATCAAAATTCTTATAGATCAGGCCTGCATAGAGCTTCCGTCAGGTCGGCGGGTTGCGTTCTTGACGAGCCCTATCAAAATGCGCACGGTTTGTGCGACGGTGCAGGCGCTGGCAACTCACACTGTACGGGTGCCCCCGGGATCGCAAATGTTAGTACCCCTTCGGTTCAGGAAGCCACTCGAGGTGGGTGCGGAGGCACAGGGGGTGCTGTTGGGGCCGTCTAACAGAGCCAGAAGGGGCCTCGACTTAGCGGTTGCTCAAACCATGGTGAGAGGGGACAGTGAGCCGTTCGTAATGGTCCTGAATACGGGGTCGCGGCCGGCCGTAATTGCGCAGGGAACGGTGCTAGCTCACGCCGCGCCGCTTCCCGTTGAGGAACGGCTCGTGGCTCAAGCAGATTTCACTGTCAAGTCGCATCCTCCAAGTGATGAGGGGACTGAGTGGTTGGACTCGTTGTGTGCCGGTTCTGCTAACTTGTCCGAGGTGCAATTGGGAGCATTGAGGGGTTTGCTACTCGAGTTTGCTGACGTGTTCAGCAAACATAAGTACGATATCGGCTGCACTGACCTGTTGCGCCACCACATAGCTACAGGGGACGCGGCCCCTATTCGTCAGAATCCCTTCCGGCTCAGCCCAGCCGAGAAGGAACATGTGCAATCGGCGGTTAATGATATGTTGGTGGCCGATATCATTTCGCCCTCTTCTAGTCCGTGGGGTGCTCCTATTGTCCTAGTAAAGAAACAGGACGGGTCCTTGCGGTTTTGTGTCGATTTCCGCCGCTTAAACAAAATCTCGATGGCGGATGCGTATCCGCTCCCCAGGATGGATGAGTCGCTGGATGCCTTGGCGGGAGCACAGTTTTTTTCCACACTCGATCTGCTTTCTGGATTTTGGCAATTGCCACTCGATAACGAGTCTAAACCTAAAACTGCTTTCCGGACACCTGGTGGCCTATTTGAATTCAACCGTTTGCCCATGGGCTTACATTCCGCTCCCGCCACGTTCCAGAGACTCATGGAATTGGTTTTGTCGGGCCTCCAATGGGATACCTGTTTGATTTATCTCGACGATATCATCGTCTTTAGTCGGACTTTCGAGGAGCACCTCCAGCGACTGAGAGCGGTGTTCCTCAGGATGCGTTCCGCTAAGCTTAAATTTAAACCGGCTAAATGTTTTCTGCTTCGGGAATCGGTCAGGTATTTGGGCCATATCGTGAGTCGTTCAGGGATCTCGACGGACCCTGCTAAGACGCATTGCGTCAGCTCATGGCCAACGCCAACCTCGGTCACGGAGGTTCGCAGTTTCATTGGTTTCGCCTCCTATTACCGTCGTTTTGTCAAGCAATTTGCCACCATAGCCAGGCCCCTGCACGCTTTGACGGCTAAGGGTGTGAGGTTTCACTGGGGGGCGGAAGAGGAGGCTGCGTTCTGCTCCCTTCGTGACGCCTTGGTGCAGGCTCCCCCCTTGTGTTACCCCGATTTCACACAACCGTTTTTGCTTGACACAGACGCCAGCAACACGGGTATCGGGGGGGTGCTCTCACAGGTGGTCGGGGGGGTTGAACGGGTGGTCGCCTACGGTAGTAGAGTTCTTTCCCCCGCCGAACAACGCTATTGCGTAACTCGTCGTGAATTGTTAGCGATTGTGTTTTTTACACAGCAATTCAGGCCGTATCTTTACGGCCGTCATTTTACGGTCCGTACGGACCATGCGGCTCTACAATACGCTATTCGCGTGGCACAGCCATCGGGCCAATTGTCCCGATGGTTGGAGGTCCTTCAAGACTACCAATTCACGACGATTTACCGCAAGGGATTGCGACACTCAAATGCGGACGCCTTGTCGCGGTTGCCTCCGTGCACGGACTGCACATGTTTGTTGGGATCGGCGCGGTGCAAACCCCCGGTCGCCGGCACCCCGGGAGTTGCGCTCGCCGCCACTGACACCCCGGGAGAGGACGCCCCCACGGGGAGGGATTCGCTGTTGTCGTTGCCCAACATTGAGTGGGGCCGTCTCCAGATGTCCGACAGCTCCCTACTTACGCTACGTCGGAAAGTTGGCGCTCCCGAGGTAGGGGAGGCGCGGGTCGGTTCCTGGGTGTGCAGACAGGGCCTTTTGATGAAGTGGGACAACATGTCCCGGCGTCACGTGCTCGTTGTGCCTGTTGCTATGCGGGGTAGGGTTGTTCTGGCAGCTCATGAACGGCTCATGCATCTGGGTTTTCACAAAACGCTCGCCCTAATCCAGCGAGACTATTATTGGCCGGGGATGGGTAACGACGTGGCGAATATTCTTAAGGGATGCGTAGGGTGCGCCAAAAGGAAACCGCCACCATTGGCAGCTAATCCACCGCTGCAATCCATTCAGGTTTCGCGTATAAACGAATTGGTAGCGTTGGACATCTTGGGGCCCTTTCTGGCTACACCAAGGGGAAATAGGTTCCTGCTGGTTGGCGTGGAATACTTCACCCGATGGCCTATGGCATGGCCGCTCGCCAACCAGTCGGCTGCGGCGGTGGCGGACGCCTTTGTCCAGGGTTATGTTTTGGACAAGGGCGCCCCCGAACGCTTGCTGACGGATCAAGGAAAGAATTTTTCGAGCGTTTTGTTGCGCGAGGTGTGCGACCTGTTGGGTACAAAGAAAGTGCGTACTTCCCCCTACCACCCGCAGACTGACGGGATGGTTGAGCGTCTGAACAGGACGATTACGTCTATGTTGTGCCAACAGGTCTGCGACGATCAGGTTGATTGGGACTTACAGGTGCCGGGGGTACTCGCGGCCTATCGAATGGCCCCTCATGCGGCGACGGGGTTTTCCCCATTTTTTCTTATGTATGGGCGGGAGGCCGATCCGGCCATGGACGTCCAACTGGGGATTTCCCAGCCACGTGCAAAATCTAAATTGGCAGACCACATCAAATTTAATATCGCCAAATTGACTGAAGCGCGGGAGGCGGCGAGGTTGAATTCGCGGTCGCGGCAAATTGCGAACGAGAAATTGCATGAGCGGAGGGTGCATACGCATGATTGGAAACCAGGCGATAAGGCCTGGCTGCATTGTCCACATGCACCGTTGGCTACGTCCCCCAAGTTGTTGAGACCTTGGAGGGGACCGGTGGAAATTGTGCGGGTTGCACGACCCCAGAGTATACAGATTAAATGGGGGAAACGCCGTTGGTACGTGCACCCCTCCTGACTGAAGCCCTATGCGGCACCGTGTGACCCCGTTCTGTGCCGTGACGACCGGGCGTGTGATGTGACCGTCGACTCGGGGAGGGAGGTGTCGCAGGCTGATCCTCACGTGTCTCCACCTGACCCACCCCCAGGTGCCTCGGGCTTGACGGCTGCTGACCGTCGGGAGCCTGAACCCCGGGGCACGCACGGGTCCTCGATGCCTGGCCGATGTCTTCCTGAACCGCCGGCACCACCGGACGTTCAACCGCGTCTGGTGCCGTACGACGGACCGGCAAGGCGGACTCGGGCTAGGGCTCAACAATTTTCATGAAGACGTTTTTTCTCTACACCGAGCTCGCCCGGTGTTCCCCTCTGCCGGGGTAATGTCCCGTTGTAGGGACGCTCGGAAAAAAGGGGACACTGCACGAGTCGAAAGAAAAAAAAAAAAAATTTCCATTTATTTTCCTTTCTGCATACACATTGCTATTGTCACTCGCCGGTTTGTATATATTGTTCTATTGTCGCGGTGGCATTGGTTGATGGTTGCGGATGGTAGTGTTCGCGTCGTGTTGTGTTGTTACGTTAGTTGTTGTTCTTGTTGTTGTGTTGTGTTACGGGGCACACAGGGCGGTTTGTATATTTTTATAGCAGCCGGGTCGGCTGCGAGCTATGTGGTAGGGGGTGATGTAGTGGTGGTGTTGACGTGCGCCGACTGTGACAGTGATGGATCACGGGGCGGCGCGGGGTGCGGGGTTGGGCACGCGTTGTGGGCGTGGTGTGGACGCGCGCGCCGGGAGTGACAGATGACGGGGCGGCGCGGCGTGGGTGGTGAGGCACGATGAGATGTGGGAAAATAGGATCGTAGCCAGCGCCCAGCGATTGGTCGAATAAGTGGGTGCTCGCAGCGACGTCCGCAGGTGGGGTATAAAGGGGGACACGCGAGAGCACTCGGGGAGAGTTACCCAGTTGAAGACCCGAAGACGGAGCTGAAGACCTAGTGCCCCGAGACCCCTAGTCCCGCCGTCCTTGTGGGGACCGGGGCCCTGTGTGGCTCGGAGGCGAGGCTGTGGGACCCGGGGTCCGACGCCCCCGTGGGTCGGGCTGGGGACCCACAGTCGAGACGGATACCCCGGGCAGGGAGTGTCCCGAGTAGCTCAGTGGCGTTAGTCGCCGAGTAGCTAAGTGGATGTTGGTCATCCGAGTAGCTCAGTGGACGTTAGTCGCCAAGTAGCTAAGTGGGTGTTTGTCACCCGAGATACTAAGTGGGTGTTTGTCACCCGAGATACTAAGTAGGTGTTTGTCACCCGAGATACAAAGTAGGTGTTAGTCACCTGTGAACGAGTTTGATAAAATAAAGAGTGTGTTACCCGTGAAGTCGTCTCCCGCCGAGTTACTACATTACACATAGACGCAACGTAATGGGGTGTTCATCTGGCGAGTGATACAACTTCAAATGTCCCCGCGACTGGTCAAGAGTGAAAACAACATTAATGTTTCTAACCGGCGCAGATGTTCCATTAGAGGGGGTTTACGTTTCGCAAGCATAGAGAAGGGAGGGCAGAGCTACATGCGAGGTCGCTTCCACGCAGCAGCATTACACGGCCGGTGAAAAGATGATGACGCACGGCTGATTCGGAGTGAGACCTCCACCGTCAAACCGGAGCCGGTCATGAGCACACCGCCCCCTGGTATGGGAAACTTCTCCACCCTCTCCACAGCTTCTCCGTCACCAATTGGGAGTTGAGGGTGGCGGAGGGTTCGACGGCACACAGAATGCCCAGGCCGGTGCTCCGTTTCTTCATAACGTCGTCACTTCGGCAAGGGGGCCGTCCATAAATGACCTCACGCGATTTTGGACGATTTTTGACCCCCCCCCCCACCCTAGTCACACGGCGTCACAAAAATCAGACCCCCTCAAATATGACGTCACAATGCTCTGCCCTCCCTCCCCCCTCAAAAATGAAACATGCTTCAAATCGCTTTAAACTATTGTCATTGTAGTGCGTATTTAATGTGGCGCTGCACTCTGATGTTGTAGGAGAAAACATTTATTATAACGTCTATTTAATTAAGTAGAACGTGCTGTCTATATTCAATTAAAGTTGCGCATTGTGATGTGACGTCACATTTCTCAAACACCCCCCCCCCCCAGGTGCGTGACGTCATTTATGGAGGGCCCCAAAGGAAAAATTGTCCGGCGCGAAGGTTTGTGAACTGAGGTTTAAAAAATAAACCTGATGTCGATGAGACTCCGCGAGACTCACGCAAAATTCTGCGCCGAGCGAGGTTTATAATAGAGGTTCGGTTTTTTGTGTGTGTTCATGTTGAGTTAGATCGCGTAAACATCATAATCGGTATATTTATTTATACCTTGCGTGAGGAATCCGATGAGCTATAAAGCTCTTTTGTCGCGTTGATCCGTGGGCTCGTGACAGCCCCCCGTGGTCCGTGGCACGTCGTTAAGTGGTCCTGCTGCACAACAACCATCCAGAATCTGAATCGTGTATCTAAACTGTAGCAGGAGGAACCCGATGAGCTATAAAGCTCCTTTGTCGGGGTAAGAACGTTACAACAACAACAAACAATACAAACGCACGATAGTAGAACAATGTACAAGAATGGTGAACAAATCACCCAAACCCATACAAATTAAAGTAAAAATCCGCATCCTAGCAGGCAAAGCCCACTGAGGCAGTTGTGGAAAGAATGGATAGAATCTAGATCTGAAGTTTTCGTGACTGCAGGGATCCATACTCTTTGGTTCTTTCGGTAAAGTCACGTAGGTATAAAATAAAATAAATTAAATCACGACGTTTCGATTGCAACACAAGCAATATAGTGCAGTCGGCACTTCAGTCTTGACGTAAGCATAAACTGCAAACTGTTGAAAAAGCCTAAACTATGGATAGGGCTCAATTCTCCCCTGATTGCCAAGCAGGAGTTGTAGAACTGTTGCACTGTGAGCCTGGTGCGCCTTACTGTTTGGCATTCTGCAACGTGCTGCATGCCACAGTGCCGGCCAGGATCACCATTGGGAAACAACAATGCGTAACACATGGGGTCGATGTGACACGACATGTAAGAGATGCGCTGTGGTGGTTTGCCCCTGGGATATATCACAATGTATATATGCAGGGGGAGCACCATCCTCTCCTACAAAGACTGTTGCTACTTCGTTGTCGGCAGGCTGATGGTATCATCTGCAATCAGGACCACGCTTGAAATGCATCCTGACGTCCTGTGGCTGTCTTCCTGTAGTTCCACGAATAACTCCCTCCTGTTGTACAGCATGCATGTTCCTGTAGGCGGCAGCATAAGGAGTGTTGTCTTATTGTTCTGTGGACGGTTTCCATCACATCAGGTCTGCACGCACTGTTCTCAGGTACATCGATGCGCCCGGTAGGAGCTTGGTACCCCTCGATAATGTACAACTTACTGGCCATGGCGTCTGTTCTCCCCTTCAGGAGGTTACAGAGTTCCAGTGCTATGGTATGTTTGACCATGTATGCAGAAACAATAGGTGCCACGGCCAGGGTATGTGTATGTCTTAGCTCCAAAGGAAGCAGATGAAATAGCACTGTTGTAGTGGTGAATGTTGGTTGTAAAGTGTTTTGCCTCTGTGGAATCGTCATTGAAATGTGCTTGAAGACAAATAGGATACTGGGATAGGGCAGGTAAGGAAATTCTCCGTAATGACTACAGTTTAAGCCTTCACCAGGAAATCGCAGTTGCACAACATTATGCAGGCTCATGGCTATTGCCCTGACTTTGAACTCTGTGTATGGCATTAGCGTCCTCGCTTTTCAGATGGAATGGGCTGATTTTGTTCAGCACTCATTGGTCGGCGTTTCTGTAGCTTCTCTCTGCTTTCTGCTCTCGTGTCCTCTTGCTGTTCTTGGCTTATTTGCGCGACGGTGCTGATGCCCCTTTCTGTTCTCTGCTCTCGTCGCATCAAGTTGTTCCTCCATCCTGCCTTCTCGGCGCACCTGCTACTTTTGTCTGTTTTTATTTCTTCTCACTTCTCGTTCCTCCTTAAGGCGTCCGCGTTTGCCGCCACCACACGCTCTCGAGTCGCTGCTCGGATAGCCTCACGTTCTTTTGTCCTGCTACGCTGCTCACACTAATGTCCTGTCCTGGCCTGGCTGACTGCGCTTTGTCGGAGCTGGGTGATTGCTCGCCATGCTCATGACCTCTATAATGGGAAATCGAGGTCGTCTAATAAATCATAAATAAAAACATCTTCACTCTCACCAAAGCAGAGGTGAATACCTGAACGATGGAGACAATTGTCACAGTCTATGCATGGTGATACGTGGCGTTGCCTTAACCAACCGGCCAACCAGCGTGTGTGATGGTAGACATCTTAAAACACATTACAATATTTTTCCAATATTCTTAAAGCACCGTCCCGGCAGTCCCCAAACTTACGAATGGCCGACTTACGAGCACCCGTGTTTACAAACCAGCTTCCGTGAAGTTTTTTTTTACCATTCGACTTTGGAACGGGAACTCGCACTTGAAAACTGAAGCATATAACTATAGTACTTTGTGACTGAACCTAGAGATGTAATGAGACGGCATCCCTGCTAAGAGTATTTGTCAACGTGCGTGTGGGGCCTGCAACGGGAAGTCGAAGGAGGGTGTGATTCTGACCACCCACCCCCTCATGTGCCCTGCCGGCCTTCATAGGTGCTCACAATAGGCTAAAGGTAAGTGAAAAAATATTTGCATGTTCATGTACTTTATTTTCACACCATCCTAACCCCAACAAACACCAGTTGGAGTATGCGTTCAGTCATTCGACTGTATGTGTGTATGTCTTCGATATCTTGGTCACGAATTCAGCTAGAGTCGCCAAATTTAGAAACTGATCCAGGGGTGGGAAATGTATATTCTTTGGGTCTTTCGGTAAAGTCACGTAGATAAGTTCAAAGAAAAAAAAACACTAAAAAACACGAAACACGAATAACAAAAAAACACTAGTAGTGTTTTTGTTTATTTTCTTTGAACCTATCTACAGGACTTTACCGAAAGACCCAAAGAATAGGAATTCCTGCAGTTACGAAAGCTTGAAATCAAGGGTGGGACATGGTTTATTATTTTTTCTGAAATCTCAATTTTGTATGCACAGACACAGTGGCACAACAGTACATGCATACATTTGGAAATTGGACTAGGGTATTTAATGTCTAGAGATGCCCCCTAGTGGCATGACTGCAAATGGAACAAATGTCAGATGCTCCTTCAGTGACTAATTCGAATCCTAATTGACATGATTAATATGATGACGTGGTGGTGTGTGGTATAAATTTTAGTTTTTAAGCAGATATCGTGTATGCCATAAACCTAATTTATCTTAACTTACCATGTCATGATAATTGGTTTTTACCCTTCTATCTGTCAACAAAACTGACACCTTTTTTACAAGGAGTCATGTTTGTGTAATGCGGGCGTAAGCGACCTTCCGGATGTGACGTCACGAGGGGTGGAGTCACGTGACGTGGGTGGAAGGTTCGGCTCCTTAAGCGGGTAAACCGGAAGGGGAAGTCAGTCGGGGTGTGAATGGAAAAGAGTAAGGCCACGCGGGCGAGTGAGAAGAGGGGGGGCACCGTCGGCCAGCGGGAGCCAACCCCGAGGACAGGAGGAAGCTACAGAGTGGTGTGGAGCTGCAGAGAAGACAGCCAGAAGGGCTGTGTGTTAGAGGCAGCGGTGTGGCTGCCAGGAGTGGCAGGAGCGACGAAGAGAGAGAGACAGCACGAGGCTGTCAGAGCTGCGGAGTGGACGAAGGAGAGAGGAGCTGCAGCGAGTACAGCCAAAAGGGGCTGTGTGAGAGTAACAGCAGCGGGGCTGCTGTTGTGGACTGGAGCGACATCGGAGTCAGCACTGTGGAGACTGAACGAGTAGAGACAGCCGTGTGGGAATACAGTACGAACCGAATAAAGGACACTGAGCCAGACATCGTGGTCAAGTCTTTTATTACACTGGTGTCAGAAGTGCAACGGCATGTCGAAGCAAGTAAGGAAGAAAGTTACTCCGGCGCCTGCATCGGCTTCTTCGTCCGACGACGACGATCTCCCTCCAACCATGGATTCTGCTGGGGTGGTGGAGGAGAGCCCTGCTGAGGCGAGCACGGGGACGGGAGTGGAAGATGTCGGCGCGGTGGCGGGTCCGTCGACATCATCGGACGCTGATCGAAGATGGCAACAGATGGCGGTACAACTGGAGGCACTAAAGGACGTCCTGACGCAATTATGTCATCTCGTCACGCCAGGGACGACGGAGGAAGCAGTCGGTGCTCCACGGGCGCCACGTTGCCTGCCCTGCCGCCGCCATTGGCCACGCGGCAAGAAGCCGCCATCTTGCGCGCTCCGGGGCGCCAAACCGCCATCTTGGCCACGCTGCGGGCCGACGCCATTTTGAATTTGCCACCACAACAACCACCATTGGAAGATGGCGTGAAGAGGAGTCGGAGTCGCCACCTTACCACAGTTAAGGAATTTTCCATCGGGGGCGATTGGAGCGCTTTCGCCTGCCGATTGGAGCGCTTTCGCCTGCCGATTCTTGGCGGCGGTACGCACAGCAAGATGGACCGATGCTGAGGCCTTGGAGGTGTTGCCGACTCTACTGGACGACGAATCTGTTCGATTTTTCCGTTCCATAACGACCGATAAGAAGACAACTTTATGTGGAGTTTTTGAAGAAATGGCCGACGCTTATGAGCCACCTGATGATGCGCATCGGCGATTCGCTCAACGACAACGAGCACCAGAGGAGTCGCCCGTGGCGTTCAGGGGTGCGGTGCTGGAGCTGGCCATGGCAGCTTATCCTGAGACGCCACAGGACCTGCTCGAGCCTCTCATATTAGGGAAAATGTTGGAGCTGTCTCGGGATCTAGGGATCCCCATGCCTGTGTGTGGGCATGAGAAACTAACTTCCCGGGCGGCTGCTAAGTGTCTCGATGCGCAATTTAATCTCCGTCGCTGGAAGCAAGTGACGGCGTGGACGGGCGGGCCCGTCAAAGAAGGGGGCGCGCTGGGGTGGGACCCTGCGCAGGCTGTCTATGTGCCGGATGACCAGGGCCCTCAACAGCTGACGGCCGCCTCCGCTCCATGGACGGGACGCGGCGGGCCGGGGCCGCGCGCTGCGCTACCGGAACGGGGCCGTCGGGATGCAAGGCCTGCGCTTCGGCGCAACGATGCCGACTGCTTCCGCTGCGGGCGTAGGGGCCACTACGCCAAAGACTGCTGGGCCCGCTTCCCGGCTCTGCCGCAGCAGGAGGCCTCGGTACCGGACAAGCCGACTAAAGATCCTCCGAAACAGGCATGTCGGCACGCACCAGAGACCCGGCAAGGCTTTGCACCTCACCCATCACCTTCGTTGCGCGATCCTAATGTTGTTGTTAAAGAAAGGCCTTCGACGGGGCCTTGTCGTTCGGTGACGCAGTGGCGCAAATTGGCACGGAGAGTCGTCACGGCGCTACGGGTTCGTCCACTGTACCAGGGTCTATACAAGGGGTGGACGTACGCATTTTGGTCGACTCCGGCGCGTCTGCGACTATTATTTCGGATGTCATTTTCCATCTGTTGGGCATCCCGCCGGGGGCTGTGCGTCCAGTTTATGGGTCGTGCGTCGCTGCGAACGGGGGTAGCATGGGTATCGTGGGCCAGGTGGATGCTAAGATATCTATTGGGGATGTGTCGGCTTCGGGCGTTGTGTTAATATCGAGATCTTTGGCGGTTCCTTGCTTGTTAGGCACCGATTTTTTGGCTAAGATGCCCATTTTGATCAACATCAATGAGAATTGTATTGAACTGCCGGGGGGCCGTCAAATCTCGTTTCTGCCGTCGCCCTGGGGGCGACCTGCTTCGGCCGTACAAGTGCAGGCGCTGTCCGTCGCATCTGTGGACATCCCACCTGGTTCACAGATGCTTATACCCTTGCGGTATCGGAAGCCCCTGCCTGATCGGCTAGGAGCAGTAGGGGTCTTGTTGTCACCGTCCGCCACGATAACAACCGGGTTGGCGTTAGTGGGGGCACAGACCATCGTCCGGCCGGATCAATTACTGTTTATACAGGTGCTTAATGCGGGGGTGGAAAACGTCCGTGTTCCGGCCGGTACGGTTGTGGCACATGCCACTACGGCGTTTGCGACGCACGATTGTCCGCATAGCCGGGGAGTGGTTGCTGGGGTTTCCGAGCCAAGGGGTTCGGATAATCGTTGGGTTGCTGACTTATGTGACGAAAATTCTTCCCTGTCCATGGAGCAACGTGGTGCGCTGCGTAAATTGTTGTTGACGTATTCCGATGTGTTCAGCTCCGATGATTTGGATTTGGGCCGCACATCGTTGCTTTACCATCACATTGAGACGGGCGATGCTGCCCCTATTCGATTAAATTCGCATCGGATGAGTCCTGCGGAGCGAGAACACGTTCGGGGGGCAGTGGAAGACATGTTGGCTGCGGACATTATATCGCCATCTAACAGCCCATGGGGCGCTCCTGTGGTCTTGGTTAAGAAAAAGGATGGCAAATTGCGATTTTGTGTTGATTTCCGGAAATTGAATAAGATATCGGTGGCAGATGCGTACCCCCTGTCGCGTATGGATGACCCCCTTTGACGCATTGTCGGGGGCTAAGTTCTTTTCCACACTGGACCTCTCTTCGGGATTTTGGCAGCTTCCCCTTGACGAGTCCTCACGGGAGAAAACCCCATTCCGTACGCCGCAGGGGTTATTTCAATTCAACTGTCTTCCGATGGGATTGAATGCGGCCCCTGCTACATTTCAAAGATTGATGGAGCTCGTTTTGACGGGGTTGCAGTGGGAGACGTGTCTTATATATTTGGACGATATTATTGTCTTCAGCCGCACATTTGAGGAACATTTAACGCGGCTGGAGACAGTGTTCACTAGGATGCGTTCTGCCAAATTGAAATTCAAACCAAAGAAATGTCACCTACTGCAACGGTCCGTCCGTTATTTGGGGCACATTGTGAGTGCTGAGGGGGTGTCCACGGATCCGGAAAAGACGGCGTGCGTCCGGGATTGGCCGACTCCGGCCACCGTGGGGGATGTTCGGCGGTTTTTGGGATTTGCCTCGTATTACCGAAGATTTGTGCCGGGTTTTGCGACGATTGCGAGGCCCTTGCATCTCCTTACGGGTAAAGGACGGAAGTTTGTTTGGGGACAGCCGGAGGAGGCGGCCTTTCGGAGTCTGCGTGATCTATTGGCTACGGCCCCAACATTGGATTATCCCGATTTCGATCACCCATTCATTCTTGATACGGACGCGAGTGACACAGGTATTGGGGCGGTATTATCACAGTCTAAAGGGGGTGTAGAGCGTGTCGTGGCGTATGGTAGCCGAGTCTTGTCTCCTGCGGAAACCCGCTACTGTGTCACTCGCAGAGAACTATTGGCGGTTGTTTTTTTCCTATGGCAATTTCGACCGTACCTCTACGGTCGTTCTTTTATTGTGCGTACGGATCATGCGGCCTTGCAATATGCCCTTAAAATTGACCAGCCATCCGGACAGTTGGCACGTTGGTTGGACACGCTACAGGAATTTTCCTTCCAAATTCAACATCGGAAGGGAGTGCGCCATGCGAACGCTGACGCACTTTCCAGATTACCGCGGCGCGCCCCTTGTAAATGTGCGTCGGGGACGCATAGGTGTTCGCCGATTCTAAACCCCCCTCAGCCGCTTACGTTGGCCGTCGAGAAGTCGGATACTCCGATGGAACCGGGACCGGCTGACGGGGTTTTGAATCTGCCGCGGTCTGTCTGGATCCGGGAACAGATGATGGATGAGTCGTTGGTGTCCTTGCGGAAGCGGTCTACTAGGGACAATGGGAGTCCGAGTACGGCTGTGGGGCCGCAAACCGCTCTCCGAGATGGTCTGCTTATGTGGCGGGAGGGGTTCCAGGAACGCTGGCGTCTGGTGGTGCCAATGTCCTTGCGATTCGAGTTGTGACACTCTCTTACATTTAGGGGTGCAGAAGACCTTGTTGACGTTGCAACGTCATTATTTTTGGCACGGCATGGCGACAGATGTCGTAGGGCACGTGCGCGCGTGCCCTGCGTGTGCCCGACGTAAGCCGCCTAAACATCCTTACGTGCCGCCTCTCCAGTCGATTCAGGTGTCTCGAGTCAATGAATTGGTGGCACTGGACATATTGGGACCTTTCCCACCATCGGCGAGGGGTAATAAATATTTGCTGGTAGGGGTTGAGTACCTCTCCCGTTGGCCGATGGCCTGGCCGTTGCCCGATCAGTCGGCCGCGGCCATTACCGACGCCTTTTTGTTTGGGTACATTATGGACAAGGGGGCGCCTGAGAGACTCCTCACGGACCAGGGCAGGAATTTCTCTTCTAAATTATTGGCGGAAGTGTGCGCGGGCCTTGGGACTAAGAAAGTACGGACATCCCCATACCATCCGCAGACGGATGGTATGGTTGAACGGCTGAACAGGACATTGTCTGCCATGCTTTGCCATACCGTGAGCGAACAACAATCAGATTGGGATCTGCACATCCCCGGAGTGCTTTCGGCGTACAGGATGACGCCTCATGCGGCTACGGGGTATTCGCCGTTTTACCTTATGTATGGTCGGGAAAACGTGCCGCCGGTGGATGTGCAATTGGGAACTGGGGTGAAGGGACCTCGTAAACCACTTCCTGAATACATTCAGGACATGGTTCGCCGAGTCACGGAGGCGCGGGAGAATGCCCGCGTGGCTACGGCCAAAGCCCAGGCCCGGAACGAGCGGTATGCTCGACGGTCCGAGGGGGAGTGCCCCTGGAAGGTTGGGGACCTAGCCTGGCTTCATTGTCCACAGGTACGGCCGGGAACCTCTCCTAAATTGCACAAACCTTGGCATGGTCCCGTA
Organism: Lampetra fluviatilis; assembly: GCF_964198595.1. Classification (NCBI taxonomy): domain Eukaryota; kingdom Metazoa; phylum Chordata; class Hyperoartia; order Petromyzontiformes; family Petromyzontidae; genus Lampetra; species Lampetra fluviatilis. The sequence goes on along the minus strand of NC_136345.1, from coordinate 1,153,504 downwards.
CGCCTCATTGCGGTTCCCAACCCACAGTCAACACGCGTCCAAATTGGATCTCGTCGCTGGGTTGTGCATACGTCGCGCTTGAAACCATATGTTGCTCCCCTACATGATGCGTCATCCCCCAATGTTGCCTTGCTGGGGTCTGTTGCTGCTGACTCTCCCCTGCCTGCGTCCATTGATCTTGCTAGAGCGCCTGTCGTACCTGTTCCAGACAGGCCGGCCGTGACACTGCGGGGGACGAGGGGCCCTGCTCAAAGGACGCCTGCCAGGTCTGCGGGACCTTCGAGCCCTGCAGCCCTTCCGACCCCGCTGCAGGCACATTCGCGGGACAAGCCCAAGACTAATTCTTTAGGGACACGGGACGTTGGTGGACTTCCAGCCGTAACAGGGGAATTACCCCCTGTCATTCCTCGAGTTCCATCGCGTTCCCGTTCTGCGAGTGGGCCGCCGACCGTCCGGGACGGGCCGGCGACCCGCACACATTCCAAATCGCTTACGTTTCGTTGATTGTTGCTGTGTTGTTGTTCTTGTTCTTACAGTCGTATTTATTGCATGCTTTTCGTACGTTCGTTGATGTTACTTGCGTTGTTGTTCTTGCTGTTATATTGTACGCTTAGTGTCCTTTAGGGGGGAAGGTCGGTTCGCCGCATTACGATTTGCTATTGGTCAGCCGAGGTCGGCTGGGATTTTTCTACGGGGGAGGGTGGTGTAATGCGGGCGTAAGCGACCTTCCGGATGTGACGTCACGGGGGGTGGAGTCACGTGACGTGGGTGGAAGGTTCGGCTCCTTAAGCGGGTAAACCGGAAGGGGAAGTCAGTCGGGGTGTGAATGGAAAAGAGTAAGGCCACGCGGGCGAGTGAGAAGAGGGGGGGCACCGTCGGCCAGCGGGAGCCAACCCCGAGGACAGGAGGAAGCTACAGAGTGGTGTGGAGCTGCAGAGAAGACAGCCAGAAGGGCTGTGTGTTAGAGGCAGCGGTGTGGCTGCCAGGAGTGGCAGGAGCGACGAAGAGAGAGAGACAGCACGAGGCTGTCAGAGCTGCGGAGTGGACGAAGGAGAGAGGAGCTGCAGCGAGTACAGCCAAAAGGGGCTGTGTGAGAGTAACAGCAGCGGGGCTGCTGTTGTGGACTGGAGCGACATCGGAGTCAGCACTGTGGAGACTGAACGAGTAGAGACAGCCGTGTGGGAATACAGTACGAACCGAATAAAGGACACTGAGCCAGACATCGTGGTCAAGTCTTTTATTACATTTGCATAGACCACAATACATGCAGTCATAATGCAAACAAAAAACATAACTCTGATAATGTGCACTGTCAGAGTTATGTTTTTTGTTTGCATTATGACTGCAGGTATTGTGGTCTATGCAAACATGACTCCTTGTAAAAAAAGTGTCAGTTTTGTTGCCAGATAGCAGGGTAAAAAAAACAATTATCATATTTTTTATTGGCAAATGAGGTTCCAATAGTGTAAATGCTTACCATGTCATGCTTCCTTGCGCACAGATTTTGTAGATGCCGGTCGTTAACTTTGGCAAAGTTTAATTAGTTGTGCAAAGTCTTGCAAGCATCTCACCTGCAAATGTTGCACACCATCCCAACCTACCAAAACAACGCCGGTTGGAATATGGGCTCAGTGGTGATACTGTAAGTGTGTGTATGTGTTGGGGAGCGGTAGTGTAGCGGTTAGCGCACTGCACTACGAACCTGGTGACCCGAGTTCGATTCCCGCTCGCGGCCAACACCAGTGATGATTATCTGAACCGGCCCTGGGCCTCCCCTAGGTCGACTCAGCCTAAAATGAGTACCTGGTCCAGTGCGTAAAAACATTGCCACTAGGGAGACAAAGGCGGCCGGGCGTGGAAATTGTGTGCCGTTCTGGTATTCATAGGTGCTCCGCTAACAGCTCTTGCCCCAACAGTCTGTTCACGCTATATGGGGGGATCTTTGTCTTTGTGTAGGGGTGATACGCGCTGGCAGTAGGGATCGTGGGGCAGCGCGTGGTGATTGGCTGTGTAGTGGTGACGCGCGCTGACAGTGATGGATCGTGTGGCAGCGCGTGGTGATTTGTTGTATGCGCTGACACAAGCTGGGAAAAGGGATCGTGTGGCAGCGCGTGGTGATTGGTCAACTAGGGTGGGTGCTCACATCGCGGTCCGCATAGGCTCCGTCTCCTCGGGAGCGGAGGACTATAAAAGGCGGTGCGCGCGGGCGCTCGGGGAGTTGGTGACCAGTGAAGACGGAAGACGGAGGAGGAAGAGATAGGGCCCTGAGACCCCTAGTCCCGCTGTCCTTGTAAGGACCGGGACTCTGTGTGGCTCAGAGGCGGGACCTTGGGACCCGGGGCCGGACGTCCGTGTGAGGGCCGGGCCGCGGGACCCAGTGGTCGTGACCCATACCCAAGCTGGGGTGGGTCTGTAGGTTCCCCTGGATGCTACAGGGCTGGAGAGCCCGTGTGTGTGTAGCCGGGTGGAACGTGTAGCGTGAGCTGTAGTAACCACACGTGTCGGGTGGAACGCGTAGCGTGAGCTGTAGTAACCACACGTGTCGGGTGGAACGTGTAGCGTGAGCTGTAGTGACCACACGTGTTATTGTGGCAAAGACAAGTGTTAATAAAGTGTGCTACCCGTCAAGTGGTCTCCCGCCGTAATTTACAATATTACATTTGTATGCATGTGTTTTCAATGTCTCGGTCACTAATTAAGTCAGGATTACCAAATTTTTATACAATTGTAATAACAGCTATCGTGGGTTCACGTGGGGGATTGGCTTGCCGGTCCTGCTTGTAGCCAATAAGGGTTGAGATAGGGAGTGTGGGGCCGGCGTGATCACGGCATGTCAGCAGGAGTGATTGGCCCAGCCAATTGGGGCCCCAGCCAATGGGGATCCGGGTAAGAGGCGTGGTCCCGGGATTGACAGGGAACCATCGAGAACGGTCGAGATTGTCCATGAGGGATTGGCTGGGAGGACCACGTGACGAAGGGATTAAGAGGGAGAGAGAGGAAGGATCGAGGAGGAGTCTGGGAACTGAACGGGGCGAGAGCCACGCGCGTACGGGGCTCCGGGTGCCACGTGCGCGGTGGGAGCTGGTGGGAGTCCGCTGCCGCTACGTTGCCTGCCAGCAACGGAGCGTGTGGGAGCAAGTGTACCGTCAAGTGAAAATAAAGAGGACCGATTCCGAATCCGTCTCCGGAGAATTATTACATTGGTGTCAGAAGTACTTCTGCGACTGTTTGGACGATCCTCAAGATGTCCAAGCACCCCAGAAAAAAGAACCTGCCTGTGCCTCTATCGGAGGAGGAAGTCGAGACGGATGAAGATGAGCTGTTGGGAGCTACAGCCCCTATGCCGCCTGTTGAAGATGTACCTCTCGACGTCTCTCAGCGTCGACCGAGGGCAGATGCAACCGCTGCAGGCTGATCGCGGAGCAGATCGAATCATTACGCGCCATTCTGCTTAGTCTGGTGACCGCCGTGGCATCCTCACCAGCCGCGGGCCGCCAGATTGCCGATCAACTGGACGCCGTGGGAAGGAGTCCGGTGAAGGAACCTGCGTCCGCCATTCCTTCTGCTACGCGGGAGGACGCCGTCATTCTGGGTGGAGCAGCTGCGCCGGAGCCGTCGGCCGCCATTTTGGGCGCGCCTACCGCCACGCGGCCACCGGCCGCCATTTTGTCTGATACGGGTGGAGAGCGGGAACGCCAGTCGGAGACGCCCGCGGCGCGCACTTGCCACCGCGGACATCGCCTTCCACAAATCAAAGAATTCATCGCCGGAGGTGATTGGAGTGCTTTCACATGGCGCTTTGAATCAGCTTTTAGATCCGTCAATTGGACGGAGGATGAAGCACTGGGAGCGCTACCTACACTGCTCGACGATGTTTCTCTGGGGGTCTTCCGTTCCATTCCGGCGGCCAAGAAGAAGACACTGCGGGACGCGTTCGTGGAGATGGCGGAATTCTATGACCCACCGACGTCAGCCACCAGAAAATTTATGTTACGTCGCCGAGCATCGGAGGAATCGCCGTTGGCCTATCGTGGGGCATTGATGGCGCTGGCTATGGCTGCCTACCCCGACGCGACGGCCGACCATTTGGATCCTCTCATCCTCTCCCGTATGCTGGAGTTGGCTCAGGAACTCAAGATTTCGCTGCCAGTGTGCGGCCACGAACCACTTACATCGCGATGGGTGGCGCGCTGCCTGGACGCAAAATTTAATATCAGGCGTTGGGACCAGATGGCGGCGTGGACGGGGAAACCGGAGATCGACGGGCCACCTTTGGGGTGGTCTCCACGACTAGTGGTCCATTGCTCCGACGACTCGGGCGACGACGACATGCTGGCTGCTGCTGTTTCGCACGAGAGTCCGGGACGGCGGCTGCGCGACCAGCGTGGCAACTACATGGGCCGTCCGCGTGCAAGGGCCGGGTCGTCCGACCGCCGGCCGACGTCGGCGGCTTGCTTCAAGTGCGGCAGACGGGGCCATTTCGCCCGTGACTTCCGCTGTCGGCCTCTGCTGTCGCCTCCTCCGACGAGGGGACCTCCATCTCCTCCACCTGCCGCGGAGCCGCAACAACCTCGGGCGAGTCGGCACACATCGGACACCCGGCAGGTCCTGTCACATCACCCATCCATTCGCACTCATTCTCACACTCCTCGGGAAAAATTTACTTCCCCCGCTACAGTTACGCGCTCTGCTACGCAGTGGAAAAAATTGGCTCGCAGGGTGGTAGCTGCGGCTTCGGGCTCGTCGACGGTACGAGGTACCATCGACGGCGTTGACGTGCGCATCTTGGTGGACACGGGCGCGTCGGCCACCATCATTTCTGATGTTATTTTCCATCTGTTGTCCATCCCTGCGTCGCAGATACGTAGGGTTAATGATGCGTGTGTCGCCGCGAATGGGGGAAGCATGGGTATCTGTGGCCAGGTGGATGTGAGCATCGCTATCGGTAATATTACCGCCGCAGGACCTGTGTTAATCTCTCGCTCGCTAGCTGTTCCATGCTTACTCGGTACTGATTTCCTGCGTCGGATGCCGCTGAAAATACGAGTCGACCAGGACTGTTTAGAAATGCCGGGGGGTCGTCGTATGGCGTTCCTGCCTTCCTTGTTGGACAGCGTGCCTACAGGTAACGCAGTCACTGCCGTTGTTGCTGCTACGGTAGAAGTACCGCCGGGAGCACAGATGTTGATACCGTTGCGTTACCGTAAACCCCTTCGAATGGGGAAGGGTGCAGAAGGCGTGCTGCTATCCCCATCTAATTCGGCATCTAAATCATTTTCTTTAGCGGCGGCGCAAACGATCGTGCGACCGGGTCAAGCACCTTTTATACAGGTGTTAAATGGGGGACCTGACCGCGTTATTGTTCCAGAGGGGTCGGTGTTGGCTCACGCCACTACCGACTTCGCCTCTTGCGACGCAGCGCCGCGCGCACGAATGCCCGCTGGTAGGCCCCCACACGATCGCTCTCAAGAACGTTGGATCGCAGATTTGTGCGGAGAAAATTCTTCCTTGTCGAATGAACAAAGGAACGCCCTGCGTTCATTATTGATACAGTACACTGATGTTTTCAGTAAAAATGATTTGGACCTCGGCCGCACGTCGCTTTTGTCGCACCATATTGACACCGGTGCGACGCCTCCCATCTCTATGCACCCTCATCGCATGAGCCCGGCGGAAAGGGATCACGTGCGCGGAGCGGTAAATGAATTGTTGGCGGCGGACATCATTTCGCCGTCCAACAGCCCCTGGGCCGCGCCCGTCGTTCTGGTAAAGAAGAAAGATGGCGGTACAAGATTTTGTGTTGATTTCCGCCGGTTAAACAAAATTTCGGTGGCGGATGCATACCCCTTACCGAGGATGGATGATTCGTTGGACGCTTTATCGGGTGCTAAGTTTTTTTCTACCCTTGACTTGTCCTCGGGGTTCTGGCAGCTTCCCCTCGACGATGAGTCGAAAGCAAAAACGGCATTCCGCACGCCGCAAGGTCTCTTTGAATTTAATCGGTTGCCTATGGGCTTGAATGCGGCACCGGGCGACGTTTCAGCGGCTCATGGAATTGGTGCTGACTGGACTGCAGTGGGAAACGTGCCTCATATATCTTGACGATATAATTGTTTTCAGCCGCACGTTCGAAGAACACCTCCAACGTCTAGAGGCGGTTTTTCAAAGAATGCGTACGGCTGACCTTAAATTTAAACCTAAAAAATGCCACCTTCTGCAACACTCTGTCCGCTACTTGGGTCATATCGTCAGTTCGGACGGCGTATCCACTGACCCTCTGAAAACGAAATGCGTACGAGAGTGGCCCACACCCACTTCGGTGGGAGATGTTCGGCGGTTTATTGGCTTCGCTTCCTATTATCGCCGCTTCGTTAAAAATTTTGCGACGTTGGCAAAGCCATTACATGTTCTGACTGGCAAAAATCAAAGGTTTCAATGGGGAGCGGAAGAGGAAAAATCTTTTATGGCACTTCGGAACCACCTCGCCACGGCGCCAACGCTGGATTACCCAGATTTCTCACAGCCGTTCATCCTCGATACGGACGCTAGTGATATCGGCATTGGGGCCGTTTTGTCGCAACGTAAGGACGGGGTAGAGCGAGTAGTGGCGTACGGCAGCCGGGTTTTGTCCCCTGCGGAAACACGCTATTGTGTGACAAGACGGGAACTTTTGGCAATTGTTCACTTTGTACGTTTGTACCGGCCGTACCTGTATGGACGGAAATTCCTAGTTCGCTCAGATCATGCGGCTTTACAATACTCCTTGAAATTAGATCAACCGTCAGGCCAATTGGCCAGGTGGCTGGAATCGTTACAAGAATTTTCCTTTGATATTACATACAGAAAGGGGGCCCGTCATGCGAACGCTGACGCGCTCTCAAGGCTGCCGCTCCTTCCTCTGTGCGCTTGCCTGACGGGCACGCACCGCTGTGCGGCACCGGCCGCTTCGCCTTGTCCGGTTATGGGGGCGATAGCGGATGACGATGCAGGGGCGGAAGCGAAGGAGGACGACCAGCAAGGGTCGGTGGACACGGATGATATCTTGCGGTTACCGCACGCGGTTTGGCTACGTGAGCAGGAGGCTGATGCCTCGCTGTCTCCACTACGGAAATTGATAGGGAAACAAAAATCTCGATTGGCGGGTTGGAAATGGCAGATGATCCGAGGCAAGTCGGGATTGTTAATGTGTACTGACGGGTTGTCTGATCGACCACGCTTGGTCGTGCCTACTTCACTTCGCTACGACCTGCTTCGTGCTCTGCACGCTGATAAATTGATGCACCTCGGCGTCCAAAAGACTTTGGCCGCACTGCAGAAGGATTTCTTTTGGGCCGGTATGACAACAGACGTCAATGACTTTATTCGCTCATGCCAGGACTGTGCAAAGAGGAAGCCGCCTCGTAACCCCTATGTACCACCGTTACGTTCCATTGAGGTGTCCCGCATTAACGAATTGGTCGCGCTCGATATTCTGGGCCCGTTTCCCCCGTCGGCGAGGGGCAATAAATACCTTCTCGTCGGGGTGGAATATTTTTCTCGATGGCCGATGGCCTGGCCCCTATACGACCAGACGGCAGCATCCATTACTGACGCTTTCTTGAACGGGTATGTCATGGATAAGGGGGCACCTGAAAGGCTGCTCACAGATCAGGGGCGGAATTTCTCTTCCAAATTGCTTAAGGAAGTTTGTGACGCGTTGGGTACGAAGAAAATTCGCACTTCTCCTTACCACCCACAAACAGATGGTATGGTGGAACGATTTAACCGCACCCTCTCGGCTATGCTTTGTCACACGGTCAGTGAAAAGCAAACCGATTGGGACCTGCACATACCAGGCGTCTTAGCGGCTTACCGCATGGTTCCGCACACATCCACGGGATACTCACCATTCTTTTTGATGTATGGCCGTGAAAATGTTCCACCCATCGACGTGCAATTGGGTGAGCCAAGCAAACGGCCGTCCCGTTCCTTGCCTGACCACGTGCGTGACTCGCTTGAACGAGTGACGGAGGCGCGAGAGGCTGCCCGGTGTGCGACAGCCCGTGCTCAGGCGAGGAACGAACGTTATGCGCGTCGATCGCATACGCACATGTCTTGGTCAGTGGGGGACCGGGCGTGGCTCCACTGCCCCCAGGTACCGGCGGGCACATCCCCCAAACTGCACAGGCCGTGGCGGGGGCCTGTAACACTAATAGATGTTCGGAACTTGCAGAGTATCCGTGTTCAGTATGAAAATCGCCGGTGGTACGTCCACTCCTCACGGCTCAAACCCTATGTTGACGCGCGTGTCGGCCCTTCATCCCCATTAGTTGACCTGCCGGGTTCCGTCGAGCCGACCACGCCGCTTGCCACACCCATTGCTCCCAAGGGGGACTGTGTTGTGCCTCCTACAGATGAACAGGTTCTGAGGGCTGAGGTGGCCCCAGCCGCCCCCCCTCCAAGGAGACCTAACAGCTATCGTGGGTTCACGTGGGGGATTGGCTTGCCGGTCCTGCTTGTAGCCAATAAGGGTTGAGATAGGGAGTGTGGGGCCGGCGTGATCACGGCATGTCAGCAGGAGTGATTGGCCCAGCCAATTGGGGCCCCAGCCAATGGGGATCCGGGTAAGAGGCGTGGTCCCGGGATTGACAGGGAACCATCGAGAACGGTCGAGATTGTCCATGAGGGATTGGCTGGGAGGACCACGTGACGAAGGGATTAAGAGGGAGAGAGAGGAAGGATCGAGGAGGAGTCTGGGAACTGAACGGGGGTGAGAGCCACGCGCGTACGGGGCTCCAGGTGCCACGTGCGCGGTGGGAGCTGGTGGGAGTCTGCTGCCGCTACGTTGCCTGCCAGCAACGGAGCGTGTGGGAGCAAGTGTACCGTCAAGTGAAAATAAAGAGGACCGATTCCGAATCCGTCTCCGGAGAATTATTACACAATGTTCCAGGGAACAGGGGTGGAATTTTTTTTGCGTCATGTTCAAAAAAGGCAAAAAATACACATTTGTTCTCTGGCCATTCGGATGTTGTGCATGGAACGAAGCTTGTGACTTTACTACACAGTAGGTAATGCACTATTATCTAGATATGAATGTGAAATATTCTTCATTATGAGTTTAAAATATTTACATTTTTACATTTTTGTAGAACCTTACGTAAGACATTATGTAACATTGACTGTATGTGCGTTTAAACACCAGTATGGGCAGTCCACGATTTACGAAGGGGGTCTGTTCCAAAGACATACACACATACAACAACCGCCATTCGCCACTAAGTGGCGGTGACGTCACCACGACGCTTGTGCCAGGCTATTGTGCACCTTGAGGCCATGTGAAGTGTCGAACGCCCGCTGGCAGAAGGTCATGGGGTAGACCCAGATGCCTCTGGTCGACTGACTGAAACAATTGGCTGATGCACCACCTGTGCCCCCTACTCTACCAACTGGCTGTGCTTTAGCCACCAGGCGCTCCGCTCGTTGTTGTGAGCGTCGCTCCTCCGCCCTCCATTGTTGTTGGAGGGCGACTGCCCCCAACTGCCCAGTAGCGTCCTTCACGAGCCTCCTCCACAGAGGCCGATCTTGACACCGCTGGTACCAGTCGTCGGCAAATCCACTCAGCTCCACATCCTCCTGTACCACATCACTCCATCTCTTCTCTAGCCCGTGCCGCGCCCGTTTAGTTCCCTCGATCCGGCCGAACAAAAGCTGTTTAGACATGCGGTGACTGGGCATGTGGGCTACATGGCCCAGTCAATGCAGCCTTGCCCACCGGAGGAGCTCACCGATGGGACTTTGTCCAGATCTGTAAAGGATTTGTGAGCTCCTCACACAATCCAGCCTGGTTAAACCCAGGATGGATCGTAGGCAGGAAAGCCTAAATGTTTCTAACCGGCGAAGATGCTCCATTAGGGGGGTCCACGTTTCACAACCGTAGAGAAGGGAGGAAACGACTGTGTCCGAGAAGACCTGAAGCTTCGTGCGGAGCGACAGACCAGGTAGCTTCCACACAGTGTTATGCAACCGATAAAAATATAATGCCGCTTTAATGATTCGGAGTGAGACCCCTGCTATTAAACCGGAGCCCGTCATGAGCACACTGCCCATATATGGGAAACTCTCTACTCTCTCCAGAACTGCCCCATCACCAATTGGGAGTTGTGAGGTGGAGTGTCCGATGGTACAACATACCCAGGTAGGTGCTTAGTTTTCGTGGGGCTGATGGTAAGGCCCCACCTCTTAGTGGCAAGCTCCAGGTTCAGCGGCAGCGCCTCCTAGTCCTCCTCTGAGTGAGCAGCAATTACCAGATCATCGGCATACATAACATGGTTGACCAATAGGGAGCCATCCCTTGACCGCACCCGGGCATTGATCAGCCTCCCATTGTATCTGTACCAGATGGAAATTCCTCCAGGTACAGCTATTTAAGGATTCACGAACTAGGTGATCGAAATAGATGTTAAATAATGTGGGAGCCAAAGCACATCCTTGCCGCACCCCAAAGTGTACAGGGAATGGCTCTGACTCCCGGCCATGTAGTTTTACCATCATGAAGGTCCTTAATGATCGTGAGCAGAGCGTCAGGGACTCCGAAAGCATGAAGAGCAACCCAGATCTCAGGCCTACTGATGCTATCATAGGCCTTGACCAGGTCAGTAAAGCAGAGATGTTGGTCTTGTTGGAATTGACTTCACCTACGCTGTAGCAAATGGACAGAAAATATGGCATCCGTGCAGGACCGACCTTTCCTGAAACCGCATTGGGGCTCTGCAAGCCTCACTTCAGCGTGCCTAGCATGGCGATGTTGAATAATCCTTGCCAGGACCTTTCCCGGCACACTGAGCAGTGAGATGCCCCTGTAGTTGTTACAGTCTGTGCGGTCCCCATCCATGCAGTGCCTCACAGCTCTCTGAACCTCCGAGCAAAGGCTGTGGTAAGCATCCTCATTCTCCGACGTGGGATGCTGTAGCCGATGAGAGTGGGCCTGTCGCTTTTTCTCAGCCAGCTTGAACACCTCCTCTGTCAGCCAGGGTCTCTGGGGAGGTCTGGACCGTGTACCCAAAGCAGCCATTACAGCTGCATGAGCCACAGTCCTAAACCTCGCCCATTTCCCATCGACACCAGGAGGAGTGGGGGACGATGCCAAACCCAGTCGCAAGCAATGATGAAATTCTCGCTTGCAACTTTCATCAGCAAGCTGAGACCATGTCACTAAGGGTTTTAATGGGGTCCTAAGTGTACATCCGCCACTGGAGTGGAAAAATGGCAGGCGCATCTTACAGATGACCAGCTCCACGGTAGGTCATGGTGCTAAGGACATGGGCCCGTATCCGCTGTTCCATCACTACGTTGTCCAGCAGATGTTCTTGCTTGGACCCAGCATATATCCATGATGTTGTTTGGATGCGCCGATGCCAGAACAGCGTGTTGGTAATTACAAGCCCATGGGCTGCACAATAATCTAGCAGCCTCCTGCTGTTGTTATTGAGCTGATCTGGCCCATGCCTTCCAATCACTCCAGACCAGGGGCCAGCATCATGACCAACTCGGGCATTGAAGTCACCCAACAAGATGACTCTATCCCGAGAGGCCACTTTAGCTAGCACCTGTGACTGGAGGTCAAAGAAGGCATCTGACTCATCGCTTTGCCTGCATCCCTCCACGGATGTTCGTCTTCAGTGGGGGCATAAGTAACCACGACCACCACTCCTCGCCTTTGGTTGATAGGAAGTCGAGCCCAAAGTAGCCTGGGGATTACAGATTCCCACAGCTCACCGCCACGCTCCCACACCCCCTTCAATATTTTGTTCAGAAGAAGAGCCACTTTCTGTTGTTTGGCAGTCTCCTGCCCCAAGAAGAGGACTGTCCACCCCTCATGGTGGCAGGAGCCAGAGCCGGTCCTCCGGACCTCCTGAATACTACCGGTCCAGCTCCCGACAGAGGAGTGGCAGCCTCTCCTCAGCAGTGAGCGTTCGAACATTCCACTTGGTCACATGTAAGTGCTTTTTTGTTGTTTCTGTAGGAGCCCCGAGGGTAAGGATTCAGTCTCCTGGCTCCACCAAATGGGGTTTGGCCAGCAAACGTCATAGATGCCTGTCCCTCCGGGGCCTCCGGCACAAGCTTATTTATTCAAAATTTCTGTCGTGGTTTCGTGGTAATGAATTGAAGGTGGAGGGGTTACCAGCCCCTCGCACCTGTCCAGAGCCCCCATTTGGCCGTTGTGGTGGTCACATCAGGGGAAAGGCCAATCGGAATTGGCCCTTCCCTCACAGCACTACCCACGACAGCGTTGCCCGTGCGGCACCACGAAGAGGTAGGGGGTTGTTTTGACTGACTTTCACACATGCAAATAAAGACAAACATAGCCCGTATTGCCTTAGCAGACTGTACTGTTAGCGAGCAGCACATCTGAAGGCCCGATTGGTATACGAGTAGGTGAGTGGCCAGCACCACGCCCGGCCGCCTTTGTCTCCCCAGTGGCGTTGTTTATACACTACAGCAGGTAGGCATTTGAGGCTAAGTCGACCTAGATACTAGGAGATAATCGTCACAGCTGTTAAGGCACACACACTCACTTTCACCCGCATACAAATACAAAGATCCACCATATAGCCTTAACAGACTGTTGGGGAAAGTGCAGTTAGCGTGCACCTATGAAGGCTGACATGGCACACGAGGATGGGTGGCCAGCACCATGGCCGACTGCCTTTGGGGCCGTAGATAAATGACGTCACGCGATTTTTGACGATTTTTGACCCCCACCCTTTGTCAAACGACGTCACAGAAAGTCAGAGCCCCCCTCAAATATGACGTCACAAAACTCGCCCCCCCCCCCAAAAAAACATGCTTCAAATCGCTTTAAACTATTGTCATTGTAGTGCGTGTTTAATGTGGCGCTGCACTCTGATGTTGTAGGAGAAAACATTCATTAAAAAGTCTATTTAATTAAGTAGAACGTTTGTCTATGTTTATTTAAAGTTGTGCATTTTGATGTGACGTCACATTTCTCAACCCCCCTCGTCACACATCGTCACAAATGTCTGACCACCCCTCCCCCCTAGGTGCGTGACGTCATTTATGGACGGCCCCTTTAGTGCTCGGACAGGGACCTACTGAACACTATCACGTCATCCAGGTAAATTAGGCACTGTTCCCATTGCAAGCCCCGGATCACCAACTCCATGAACCGCTGGAATGTCGCTGGCGCGTTAGTGAGTCCGAACGGGAGTGCTCGGGACTCGAACAGTCCCATCCTTATCCTCTGTTTACGTTGGTGTGTTCAACCTAGAGCAAGAAGACGGGAGACGAGAACTCAGCAAACCTTAGAAATGTAATGTGAAGCAACCCAGTCGGCCAACAACACAGTGAGATACTAAACCTGGTTGACCACGTATTTCAAAAGATTGCTAAATGTTGTGTTCATCTTCTAGGTTGAACACAACAACGTAAACAGAGGATAAGGACTCGTGAACAGACACGAGGTACAAGGTAGCAGAGATACATACACAGATAAGACACACAGGGAAAGGTGTTTTGGGCAGCACAGAGGGACACAACGAGCAACACCACACCAAGAGACATACACACATGGAGAGGCACACGCAGAAAGACGCCCAGAGGGGTAACGTACAGGGACTTATGTAGGCTGTAGAGGTGGGGTTAGGGAAGGGTAACCGGTGTGTTCCCTCGCTTGTCTCCCATCTTCTTGCTGTATTTGCCTCCGTGCACTTTGCCGTTCTCTGTGTGCTCTGTGTGTGATGCCCCTCTGTGCATTCCCTCGCTGTGTGGTTTACGCCATTTTCACCTGAGGACGAGCGCTTGTGTTGCGTTCGATACGTCGTGATTTATTTTAATTTTATTTTATTTCTACATATGTGACTTTACCGAAAGAACCAATGAGTATAGGTGTTAAGATGTTCAAACAACAAATGTAAACTTTTTGTAAGGAATCAAGTCTGCATTAACTACACGTAATTGTGGTGAACATGCAAACATGTTCTAATAATATATGCATTGTCTTTGAAATTGATTGACCTACACCAGAGACAGCCTTCCTTAGGGCCTAGTGTCACCAATGTAAGACCAGAGAATGCCAAAAGGTGAAGAGTTCGAGCTATACATGCTCTGAGTGCATTGTCTTTGTACTGTTTACCTTCTGGCGTTCTCTGGTCTGACGCTTGTGAGACTAGGCCCAAAAGAAGGCTGCCGCTGGTGTAGGCCAATCAGTCTTAAAGACTGCATATATTATCAGGGCAGGTTTGTTTGCATGTTCACCACAAGTAAGTATGGTTAATACAGACTTTGTTCATTAGAAAAGGTTTATATTTAGTTTGTGAACATTTTAATACCTGTTTTATTGCCAGAAAGCGTAAAACCTATTGTTTGTTTTCATACCTGAAGGTGCCTGCTGTATATTTGAGGTTTGCATGTTCTCTCTCCTCGTGATTGTGTGGTTTTTCTCCGTGCTCTCTGGGTTTTCCCTCCACATTCAGATTCAACATGCATGCAGAGTATTTGGCTGCTATTACACATCCCCACATGATGAAAAGCCAGTTCGTTGAGCTACCATTATTGGCCAGGTCGCTTCTGAAAAAAAATCGATATATCTCAGTGGGCTTTACCTGTTACAACAAACATTCTATAGTTTAATAGTCCTTGAGCTGCTTGCAGGTAGGATCATTGTTTTCATAGCCCCCACTCATTGTGCTTGGATTAGTTGTCCCTAGAGTACGGCAAATCGGGGTGACCTCCCTGTTCCCCTCGCCCTTTGGGAGGCCCCCGCACTTCGACGTCAGGGTGTCAGATGTAATTCTTCCGGTTTAGTTTGAAGGCGTCGGGGGGCGGGGCACCTAGGGGATTTACAACGGGGTCTGCACATCCTATGGATGGCCCTGGCAGTGGCTGTCATACTGGACATCTATGGAAAAGAGCTTAATATGTTATCGGATTGCTCCTCTAGTACAAACAACAATAATTGATAGGCGTCGGGGTGTGGGAAAAATGGTAGAGCAGGAGTAGTAGGCCAATGTGTACTCGGGCCTGTATATATTTGTGATAATGCAGATGATATGTCGCTGACGATGATGATGCAGCTGATGATATTGCTGATGTTGCAGATGATGATTTTACACTGATGGTAATTGTAGCTTGGCATAACATTTGCAAACATGTGTAATAAACGACTGGACCACGATGTCTGTCCCAGTGTCCTTTATTATTCGGTTCGTGCTGTACACCCACACGGCTGTCTTTACTCTGTAGCTTCTCCACGGTGCTGACTCCAATGTCGGCCCGATCCACAACAGCAGCTCCGCTGCTGTTTCTCTCACACAGCCCCCCTTGGCTGTACTCTCTGCTGCTCTTCTCCCTCCGCAGCTCTCACAGCTTCTTGCTCTCTCTCTCTCTCTCCGCAGCTCCTCCTGGCAGCCACACCGCTGCCTCTAACAAGCAGCCCCCTCTCTCTCTCTCTCCGCAGCTCCTCCTGGCAGCCACACCGCTGCCTCTAACAAGCAGCCCCCTCTCTCTCTCTCTCCGCAGCTCCTCCTGGCAGCCACACCGCTGCCTCTAACACGCAGCCCTCCTGGCTGTCTCCTCCCCAGCTGCACACCACTCCGCAGCTTCCTCTTATCTTCGGGGTTGGCTCCCGATCGCCGTCGGCGCCCCCCCTCTCCACACTTGCCCGCGTGGCCTCACTCTTTTCCGCTCACACCCCGACTACCTTCCCCTTCCGGTTTACCCGCTTAAAGCCCCGAACCTTACCCCCACGTCACATGACTCCACCCCCCGTGACGTCACCTCCGGAAGGTCGCTTACGCCCGCATTACACCACCCTCCCCCGTAGAAAAATCCCAGCCGACCTCGGCTGACCAATAGCAAATCGTAATGCGGCGAACCGAGCTTCCCCCCCTAAAGGACACTAAGCATATAATGTAACAACAAGAACAACAACAACGCAATGAACATCAACGATCGTACAAAAGCATGCAATAAATACAACTGTAAGAAAAAAATAACAAGACAGCAACAATCAACGAAACGTAAGCGATTTGGAACGTGTGCGGGTCGCCGGCCCGTCCCGGACGGTCGGCGGCCCACTCGCAGAACGGGAACGCGATGAAAGTCGAGGAATGACAGGGGGTAATCCCCCTGTCGCAGCTGGAAGTCCACCGACGTCCCGTGTCCCTAAAGAGTTAGTCTTGGGCTTGTCCTGTGACCGTGCCCGCAGCTGGGTCGGAAGGGCTGCAGGGCTCGAAGGTCCCGCAGACCTGGCAGGCGTCCTCCGAGCAGGGCCCCTCGTCCCCCGCAATGTCACGGCCGGCCTGTCTGGAACAGGTACGACAGGCGCTCCAGCGAGATCAATGGACGCAGGCAGGGGAGAGTCAGCAGCAACAGACCCCGGCAAGGCAACATTGGGGGATGACGCATCATGTAAGGGAGCAACATATGGTTTCAAGCGCGACGTATGCACAACCCAGCGACGAGACCCAATCTGGACGCGTGCTGTCTGTGGGTTGGGAACCGCAATGAGGCGTACGGGACCATGCCAGGGTTTGTGCAATTTCGGCGAGGTCCCCGGACGTACCTGTGGACAATGAAGCCAGGCTAGGTCCCCAACCTTCCAAGGGCACTCCCCCTCAGACCGTCGCGCATATCGCTCGTTCCGGGCCTGGGCTTTGGCCGTAGCCACGCGGGCATTCTCCCGCGCCTCCGTGACTCGGCGAACCGTGTCCTGAATGTATTCAGGAAGTGGTTTACGAGGTCCCTTCACCCCAGTTCCCAATTGCACATCCACCGGCGGCACGTTTTCCCGACCATACATAAGGTAAAACGGCGAATATCCTGTAGCCGCATGAGGCGTCATCCTGTACGCCGAAAGCACCCCGGGGATGTGCAGATCCCAATCTGATTGTTGTTCACTCACGGTATGGCAAAGCATGGCAGACAACGTCCTGTTCAGCCGTTCAACCATACCATCCGTCTGCGGATGGTATGGGGATGTCCGTAGTTTCTTAGTCCCAAGGCCCGCGCACACTTCCGCCAATAATTTAGAAGAGAAATTCCTGCCCTGGTCCGTGAGGAGTCTCTCAGGCGCCCCCTTATCCATAATATACCCAAACAAAAAGGCGTCGGTAATGGCCGCGGCCGACTGATCGGGCAACGGCCAGGCCATCGGCCAACGGGAGAGGTACTCAACCCCTACCAGCAAATATTTATTACCCCTCGCCGATGGTGGAAAAGGTCCCAATATGTCCAGCGCCACCAATTCATTGACTCGAGACACCTGAATCGACTGGAGAGGCGGCACGTAAGGATGTTTCGGCGGCTTACGTTGTGCACACGCAGGGCACGCGCGCACGTGCCCTACGACATCTGTCGCCATGCCGTGCCAAAAATAATGACGTTGCAACGTCAACAAGGTCTACTGCACCCCTAAATGTAAGAGAGTGTCACAATGGAGGGTTCTAATCAACTCGAACCGCAAGGACGTTGGTACCACCAGGCGCCAACGTTCCTGGAACCCCTCCCGCCACATAAGCAGACTATCTCGGAGAGCGGTTTGCGGCCCCACAGCCGTACTCGGACTCCCATTGTCCTTAGCAGACCGCTTCCGCAAGGACACCAATGACTCATCCATCATCTGTTCCCGGATCCAGACAGACCGCGGCAGATTCAAAACCCCGTCAGCCGGTCCCGGTTCCATCGGAGTGTCCGACTTCTCGACGGCCAACGTGAGCGGCTGAGGGGGGTTTGGAATCGGCGAACACCTATGCGTCCCCGACTCACATTTACAAGGGGCGCGCCGCGGTAATCTGGAAAGTGCGTCAGCGTTCGCATGGCGCACTCCCTTCCGATGTTGAATTTGGAAGGAAAATTCCTGTAGCGTGTCCAACCAACGTGCCAACTGTCCGGATGGCTGGTCAATTTTAAGGGCATATTGCAAGGCCGCATGATCCGTACGCACAATAAAAGAACGACCGTAGAGGTATGGTCGAAATTGCCGTAGGAAAAAAACAACCGCCAATAGTTCTCTGCGAGTGACACAGTAGCGGGTTTCCGCAGGAGACAAGACTCGGCTACCATACGCCACGACACGCTCTACACCCCCTTTAGACTGTGATAACACCGCCCCAATACCTGTGTCACTCGCGTCCGTATCAAGAATGAATGGGTGATCGAAATCGGGATAATCCAATGTTGGGGCCGTGGCCAATAGATCACGCAGACTCCGAAAGGCCGCCTCCTCCGGCTGTCCCCAAACAAACTTCCGTCCTTTACCCGTAAGGAGATGCAAAGGCCTCCTGACGGCCCCGTTCTGGTAGCACCGCGCGCGGTCTCGGCCCGCCGCGTCCCGTCCATGGAGCGGAGGCGGCCGTCAGTTGTTGAGGGCCCCGGTCATCCGGAACATAGACGGCCTGCGCAGGGTCCCACCCCAGCGCATCCCCTTCTTTGACGGGCCCCCCCGTCCACGCCGTCACTTGTTTCCAGCGACGGAGGTTGAATTGCGCATCGAGACACTTAGCAGCCATCCGGGAAGTTAGCTTCTCATGCCCACACACAGGCATGGGGATCCCTAGATCCCGAGACAACTCCAACATTTTCCCTAATATGAGAGGCTCAAGCAGGTCCTGTGGCGTCTCAGGATAAGCTGCCATGGCCAGCTCCAGCACCGCACCCCTGAACGCCACGGGCGACTCCTCTGGTGCTCGTTGTCGTTGAGCGAATCGCCGATGCGCATCATCTGGTGGCTCATAAGCATCGGCCATTTCTTGAAAAACACCACATAAAGTTGCCTTCTTATCGGTCGCTATGGAACGGAAGAATCGGACAGATTCGTCGTCCAGGAGAGTCGGCAACACCTCCAAAGCCTCCGCATCGGTCCATCTTGCTGTGCGTACCGCCGCCAAGAAGCGGCAGGCGAACGCGCTCCAGTCCCCACCGACGGAAAATTCTTTAACTGTTGTAAGGTGGCGACTCCGACTCCTCTTCCCGCCGTCTTCCAATGGTGGTGGTTGTGATGGCAAATTCAAAATGGCGTCGGCCCGCGGCGTGGCCAAGATGGCGGTTTGGCGCCACGGAGCGCGCAAAATGGCGGCCTCTTGCCGCGTGGGCAATGGCGGCGGCAGGACAGGCAACGTGGCGGCCCGCGGAGCACCACTTGCATCATCCATCGTCCCTGGCGCGACGAGATGGCATAGATGCGCCAGGACGTCCTTAAGTGCCTCCAGTTGTACCGCCATCGCTTGCCATCGTTGATCCGCGTCTGATGATGTCGACGGACCCGCCACCGCGCCAACATCCTCCACTCCCGTTCCCGTGGTCTCCTCAGCCGGGCTCTCCTCCACCACCCCAACAGGATCCGCGGTTGGAGGGAGTTCGTCGTCGTCGGACGAAGAAGCCGATGCAGGCGCCGGATTAACTTTCTTCCTCACTTGTTTCGACATGCCGTTGCACTTCCGACACCAGTGTAATAAACGACTGGACCACGATGTCTGTCCCAGTGTCCTTTATTATTCGGTTCGTGCTGTACACCCACACGGCTGTCTTTACTCTGTAGCTTCTCCACGGTGCTGACTCCAATGTCGGCCCGATCCACAACAGCAGCTCCGCTGCTGTTTCTCTCACACAGCCCCCCTTGGCTGTACTCTCTGCTGCTCTTCTCCCTCCGCAGCTCTCACAGCTTCTTGCTCTCTCTCTCTCTCTCCGCAGCTCCTCCTGGCAGCCACACCGCTGCCTCTAACAAGCAGCCCCCTCTCTCTCTCTCTCCGCAGCTCCTCCTGGCAGCCACACCGCTGCCTCTAACAAGCAGCCCCCTCTCTCTCTCTCTCCGCAGCTCCTCCTGGCAGCCACACCGCTGCCTCTAACACGCAGCCCTCCTGGCTGTCTCCTCCCCAGCTGCACACCACTCCGCAGCTTCCTCTTATCTTCGGGGTTGGCTCCCGATCGCCGTCGGCGCCCCCCCTCTCCACACTTGCCCGCGTGGCCTCACTCTTTTCCGCTCACACCCCGACTACCTTCCCCTTCCGGTTTACCCGCTTAAAGCCCCGAACCTTACCCCCACGTCACATGACTCCACCCCCCGTGACGTCACCTCCGGAAGGTCGCTTACGCCCGCATTACACATGTAAGCATGTTTTACCACAAGTGTAGTGGCATAAAGTAGTAGTGTAGCTGGCAGGAAAGGGGATCAGCGGCTTACGGCAGCCCTGACGTCAACATGCCAGGATATACACCAGAGGGGGATCTAGGGGAAAGGTCACAGAAGGGGCACACCAAGAACCCGCTGGTAGGTTCCAGAAAGGGGGCGTGGCCGGGGGCGGAGCGAGGCCACACTGGCAGTATAAGAGGGGGCCCTGTAGGGGACCTCGGGGCTGTTGTTGAAGTGGGATCCCCGCCGTGCTGCTGAAATCTTTGTCACCATTCTCGTCGTCTTCACCATTCTTCTCATCGTCTCCGTCTTCACCATCTTGGGGCCCCACCAGTCAGGCGGCCTACCAACTGTCCTGACTGAGTAGCGTCGCTGCCAATAGACAGACTAATAGTTAAGAGTGGTAAACCCGATGTTGCTTGTTAATAAAGAAGTGCATCCAAGTCTTATTGTCTCCGAGTTAGTCACCACACAAGTTTCTGTATCAGAATCTTCATTTAGACTGGAGGAGGTGGAATTGATAAGCTATGAACCTCTTTTTTCACAGATGTTCAGTGGGGGTGAGTCAGCAAGTTACAAATATGTGTGGTTAATGCCTTGTAATAGGTTTAGATTTTTTGTACGAACATCTTAACGCCTCCTGAAACATTATTTCCAGAAAGGGTAAAGCTTATACTTTATATAATCTTGAATGTGGCAAAAATATTACTTAGAATTCTAGACAATGAAGAAATACAGAAACACACCGGCTGATTTTTCCATTTAAAGTTTTCGTGACTGCAGGGATTCACCTTCTTGGTTCTTTCGGTAAAGTCACGTAGAAGTGAAATAATAAAATAATAAAAATAAAACATAATAAAATAATTCTCGCGACGTTTTGGCCACAACGCAAGCAGCCGTCCTCAGGTGAAGAACAGCTCTGTCGGGAAGACAGCGTCTGAATGAAACACCCCAGGCTTGGAGCGTATATTTAAGCTGGGTTGGAGGGGGAAGAGCGCCTTGACAAAATAATTTACATATCAAGAGGAATTTAGCATATTTATGGGAAATGCAGATATGGGATTAGTACTACTTGTGAAATGCGTAGGAGGTGGGCGCGGGGTTTCAAAGTCATATTATGCCCGTGCATTATGCAGGATTAGCAGCATCAAAGGGAGGGCATTAATAGCTGGAAGCATATTATATTTTTTGCGACATAGAATTGTAATGTATTACTTACTGTTAGTAGCTCAGCTTATTGGAGAGTATATTTAGTATACTGATGATACTATGTAGTTTATACTTTAGTTTTTTACGTGGTGGTTTAGTTACTGCAGCTACATACTATTAACATTCCTTCCCTTTATTAATGCTACCCCTATCCCCTCCCTTTGATGCTGCTAATCCTGCATAATGCACGGGCATAATATGACTTTGAATCCCCCCGCCCACCTCTTACGCATTTCACAAGTAGTACTAATCCCATATCTGCATTTCCCATAAATATTCTAAATTCCTCTTGATATGCAAATTATTTTGTCAAGGCGCTCTTCCCCCTCCAACCCAGCTTAAATATACGCTCCACGCCTGGGGTGTTTCATTCAGACGCTGTCTTCCCGACAGACCTGTTCTTCACCTGAGGACAGCTGCTTGCGTTGTGGCCGAAACGTCGTGAGAATTATTTTATTGTTTTATTTTTATTATTTTATTATTTCCCTTCTACGTGACTTTACCGAAAGAACCAAGAAGATGAACACCGGCTGATCTCTAAAATTACTTTATTACACAATAAAGGTGACAAATCACATGTTAGTCATTGACCAATACACCTTATATCGCGAAATGTTAAACACATTCACCAAATTCTTCATCGAAGAATGCAATAGATTAGGTAACAACCTTACAAGAGAATTAGAAAGTTTTTCAAAAATCAATAAACAAACGACCACCTTCAAACAATCAAATACAGAGATACACATTGTGTAAAATTGTGTGTAGTTTCACATTGCTTTCATAGCTTACCCGAATTAATTTGATTTTAATAGAACGAGCATATTATCAGATCTAAGTCAACGAAAAGTTTAAACAAAACATAACTTTGAGGAACACCTGCAATTGAAGTATTGTCTGCATTAAACGAGAATGTAATTGAAGTATTGTCTGCATTAAACGAGAATGCCCACCTTGACACATATGTCTGCGGCAAATTATACATTCATAATTAATTTCGGTTAGGCCACAATGATCTGACCCAATCTGTGTCGTTCGATAAAACCTACACAGCAAACAAACTAATTGGAAGAGCAATCCAGAAAGCCAGTCACTTTGCCTTTCTGGGTCATTCCTCTGACTTACTAGATCTTGTGCTAAAGATGCCTGCCTAAGTCAGACCTAACTGAGCATAGTAAAATGGTTGGATTTATATAGTATATGTGTATGAAATGCAATCGAAATATTTCTTAGTATATTATGCATATTAAATGCTATAGATTATGTTTCATAGTATATAAGGTATAAGAAATTAAACAAAAATGTTATGGAGAATGTAATGCAAATTTAATTGAAAGAATGTTATATAGTCATATTCCGCCAAGATCCATCTACTTCTGGATCTAGGCATCTCCAGCCATCACCATCTCTCTAAATCCTGCAATGTGATTATGCAACTAGCCACCTCTTGAAGGCCCCATCCCTTTCTTGAAGGCCCACCTCTTTATCAAACGTCCACATATTTGGTAACGGCACCACCACTTACTTTAAGATACACATCTTTCTTAAAGGCCCCATGCCTCTTTTCCGTTGGCTTTCGAGTGACACTGAGCTTGGTTCTGAGCTTTAGAGTCACCAATTTATGTCAACGATATGAATAAAGTTGTACATACTTGGTACTTATTGAATTTATAAAAAAAATATTTGAGAGGCAAACTATACCGTGCAGGTAAGTGGGAATAAGCGTATTTATCATGTAAATTTGCTCAATATATAAATTGAGTGGGAACCAGTTAAGTGTTCGAGAGATACGGAAGGGACAGTTGTGGCAGAATGAGGAGCCGTACACATTGAGGTCCTCTGGGCAGAGTCGTCCATCGGGGGGTGTGGGGCCTGGAGAAAATCCCACTGTGGGCACCCAGACATCATAAAACTAAACCAGAAGTAGTGCATCTGACACCGTGACGTCAAAGCGTGGGGCCCCCCAAAGCACAGGGCCTGGAGCCGTCACCCCGATTTGCCGTACTCTAGAGACGGCTCTGCTGTGAGTCTATGGGATTGTTGAGTCTATGGCCAATGGCGAGTGCATGGGCAGTGTCGAGTCTATGGGCAGTGTTGCGTATATGGGCAGTGTTGTGTCTTTAGGCAGTGGTGAGGCTATGGGCAGTACTTTTCAGGGCCGTCCATAGGGGAGTGCGAGGCCCGAGGAAAATCCGACTGTGTGGGCCTCTCGAAGCCGAATAGTAAATCGGATGTTGTACATCTAACACTGTGACGTCGAAGTGCGACCCCGCCCCCCTCCAAGTGTGAAGGGAAGATCAGGGTTAATATAATCATTTTATTATAATGAATTATGTTCATCTGAAAATGTGCAGTACATATTACTGGTTACAAGACTGTGGGGGATGCCGAATGTTCATAAACAATTCCATTCAACAGTGGATTTATCATGGCTGATGATGAATGAAAAAAATGTTCAGCCTCTTGTAATTTCACTGCTGGATGAAGTGCTCCTCATGTTTTATTCACGTGGGTTGTTTTGCCATACTTCACCACACTGGTCAGTAATATCAACCAACATGGATTGATCGTGGTTGATAATGATTATTGGCGAATGATGGATGATGGTGTTGATATGCTTCACATTTGACCTGCAGCATAATTGCATCTTCACCAACCACGCTTAGCTGATGATGCATTTTTTATTTTTGTCCATCTTCTCCTCGTGGTTCTGCTCTATGTCTTCGATGTTTTCATCCGTGTGTGTCTTGATCACACCGATATGCTTGCTGAATAACTTCAAAACGTTCTGAAAGAAAGTCATAAAATGCTCATCACCGAATTTATTTCATGGAATTCATTTCTAGAGGTGACCTCAGTAGGGTGTGTGATGGCCGAGCGGTAGCAGGTTTGCTGCTTGTTGCAGGAGTTAATGGCTCAAGAACATCAGCCACCCTGGTAAATACTGGTGTATGTATTCATCATACAGAAAATGCACTGTTAAATATCTTGTGACATTCTGAAAATAGTAGGCCATGTGTTCTGCCATAAAAGTCCACGTTTTCAAAATGTATCAATTAATCGACTGACAGACTAATGTCCACTTCCAGATTGTGACAGCTGTCACTGAGGGTTCTCTTGAACAGACTCGCGCAGATGCATTGCATGGGAGGCGCAGTAGACATAATTCATATGAAAAAATGATGATGGACGGTGATCATATCGTTGACAGGAGGGGATAGGGCTCGCCACCAATAGCTGTTGTACTGGTACAGCCCTTTTATCCATACACTGATTGCTGAGGGCATTACCAAGCTGTGCAAGCCGTAGGGGATATTTGACCCCACTGGTCACTACGGGTTGGTGATAGGAGGGAGCTTAGATGTGCCCACCACTTAACCCCGCAGCTGCCTATGACAACTTGTTGTGCATAGTGGTGCTTGCCCATCCAATCACTATCCAGGACCATTCAAGATCTGACCATATTGGGCAGTTTCTGAGTAATTTTGCAATTTTGACATTTTTTTGTTAGTTTTGACATTGGCGGCGTTGGTTTGCACAGCGCACCTTGAACCCCAAGTTCCCCTTTCCAACCCACACTGATGAGCATGGTGAAGTATGGTTCAATAATGCCCAGTCTGCATGGCAAGGAGAGGCCCTCATTCAGTAGTGGACTGAAACACGAATATATTACTCCAGCCATTGTGGCCCTTAACTTTCACTCAAACGTCATAAATTATTGTTCCGAAAGTGATATGCACAAGTTTGCTAAATTGAAAAGTAATTTCTTAGAACTGCTTTTTGCGTTTATTTTTATCCTTCCCCTTCGCCTCCACTTAGCACTGTTGGCTACGTACGGTGTGAAGAGAAGTTGAACATACATATAAAAATTACAGATATGTACTAGATGCACACAGCTAAAAAGCACAACTGAATATGAGTACCGAGGACAGTTATTCAAGGTAGAACGGGATCAATATCCTTAAATAAAGAGGCAGGCAAAAGCAAGTTCGAGAGCTGTTGGAAAGCTGAACTTGATCATGTAAAGCAACATATCAATGTCCATAAGAAGGTTTTTAATCCATATCTACTCCCTGCTATGACTTTTGGATCCTAAACAAAGGCAGTAATAAACTAAATTGAACACAAACTGAAAAGTGTACAAAACATAAAAAATGCATGCTTGGAATTACAATGATAGGTAAAAGAGCACGTGAATAAGGGAACAAGTGTTAATTAGAGACATCACTTGGCTGTTGAGGTGAGTTGGTAGCTCAAAGATCTGAGCACTGAGGCAGCTGGCACCTGTGATTAAACTGGGGTTTCAAATGTAATGAGTTGATAGTTTCAGCCTTGTCACCAATGTTATCATGAAAAAACGTAAATAAATAATAATAATAAAAATACAACAAGGAAGGAATGTCATGAATATATGCATGTATTCTATAATGATTTCAACATGTAGGTATCTCCAAATATCTCTTTCCACTGTACGTCAGGATTGAAAACATAACCTGCTAAGGTTTGTTGTTTAATATGGTGACAAAATGGAGAAAGTAGCATGGTCTTTTTCTTGAAAATTAAGTGTCATTTATACCTCCAGGTTAAAGATAGTAATAGCTTTGGGAGGAGCTCCGCGAATAGTGTCCAGTCCGCTGGAGAACGGGTATGTAGTGATGTTGTTCGCGATATATTTTATGTTTGGGTGGCGGCAGTCAGTGCACTGTGGGTCATCTTTAAGTTCCTACTCGTGGAAGAGTTGTGCACAGCAACCAGTCATTGGTCTGAAGCGGTTGATGGATCCACCACAGTTTTCTTGGCAATCCAAAGCCTCAGTGAGGCTTTATGAGGAACCTTCAGCAGACCTCCACAACGTTCACAGTGGTCTTCAGCTGACCCTGCCTCTCAGACGAGTTTGTGTAGGGTCGAGCAGGTCTTGGTGTAATGGGAGATTTATACTTTCTAAGATTTTTTGCCCAGTTAGTTTCGTGGCGTGGTATCCCACCAGAAGTTTGTTAGCGTAAGGTTGGACAAACAAGGGTTAGTTATTCAGTAGGAGTGCATTTAAGTTGGCCCTTTATTGTAAAGGATGCTGTTGATCTGGATGTCTAATTCCTTTGTGTGGGTACTCTGCCAAGACTGGTGCGCAATACTCAACAGGACCCTGCGGGGTGGGCTGGTAGGAACGAATAACCAAAGAATATAAACATAATGTATTATTACACTTGTTTAGCCAGGAAAGCCCCACTGAGTCTAAAGGTTCTTGTAGGGTCCTGCCAAGTGTTTGCAGTAGGGGGCGATGTTGCTACACCTAATCGGACAATACGAAGGGAGAGTTTGAGGCCTAGTTCTAGGCTAGGGGTCGGGAACCTTTTTGACTGGGAGAGCCATAAAAGCCAAATATTTCTAAATATATTTCATTGAGAGCCATATAGTATGTTTAACATATAATAAATTAAATATGTCTTACTTTTAATGCGACTTCTGGTGCTGCATGGTTTTGCTGATGGCCTTGTAGTCTGGTACACAGTATTATTAAGTAATATCACAAGTATTTTAAAATCAGTTCCAAACTGATTTTTTTTTTCAACTCAAAATTGTCTGGGAGCCATATGCCGTCACTGGAAGAGCCATATATGGCTCGCGAGCCATAGGTTCCCGGCCGCTGTTCTAGGCTTTAGGCCTAGCTGTAGGCTTTAGGCCGCTGTGAGTTAATTTTTAATTTAAATGATTTAATTATTTATGTAAAAGCTTTAAATGTAAATGTTTGTATTTAAAAACATCAGGGAATGTAACATTGTTAAACATTAACTCCCTTTCACACACGCGGGGGTACGACACGAAGGGAGAGTTTGAGGCCTAGTTCTAGGCTTTAGGCGTAGCTGTAGGCTTTAGGCCGCTGTGAGTTAATTTTTAATTGAAATGTTTTTATTATTTATGTAAAAGCTTTAAATTTAAATGTTTCTATTTTAAAACATCAGGGAATGTAACATTGTTAAACATTAACTCCCTTTCACACACGCGGGGGTGCGATACGAAGGGAGAGTTTGAGGCCTAGTTCTAGGCTTTAGGCCTAGCTGTAGGCTTTAGGCTGCTGTGAGTTAATTTTTAATTTAAATGTTTTAATTAAAAGCTATCTCAGGGAATTATAAGGGAATGTTACACTTGTTTAGCCAGGAAAGCCTCACTGAGTCTAAAGGTTTTTGTAGGGTCATGCCAAGTGTTTGCAGTAGGGGGCGATGTTGCTACACCTAATCGGACATCGGACGGACGGACGATATAATCTATTGTAGGCTGGTTCACTTCGTTCCTACCAGTATAACTGGAGAATAGAGTAGAATTGGTAGTGGCTCCCCATGCTGTAGTGGCCATTTTTTTAACCAGAGACCATCTGCTCTTTGTTGCATTGTACATCTTTTTGTGATGCGGCCGTCTAATGTTTACTCCAAATATTTAGAATATGGCTTGTTTTTGACATGGTTTCCACAGAAAGTCACTTCCAACTGCACACTTATGTAGTGGTTATTTGGATAGTAGATTGAGACAGTTTGGGATAGACGTGGCCGTACTCTTTACCTTTGGAAGTAGTCTTCTAATACAGATTGGTTTTCCATTAGTGTGTAGCCATTGTTATTTCGTCCTCATAGATACGTTTGCGGAATGATGTTTTACAGGTCGCTGGTGAAGATGTTAAACAGGATCAGAGCCAGTGGTAGGCCGTGGTTGACGATTTTTTCATGGATTGTATTGCTGGAAAGGTATGCCTGGAAATCCCGGTTGCTGAGCATCGAGTTTCAACATTTTCAGTGCTGAGTGGAACTTAATGATGCACGCTGCATTGAGAATGAGCCCTTGTTTCTAAATAGTGTCTTCATGATGTAACACTTGGCTAGCACATGACATTTTGTATGCGAAAGACTTCTATGTTTAGATGATACACTCATAATGCAAGTCCCACTTCTCTGGCTGGTCTTTTGACCCTGAACAGGACCGTTTGTCGGATGGGATTTACACATTTTAACATGAATATATAATTGAATTCTAAAAAAAACTGAGGTGATGGAATTAGTCGTGCAATAATATACTTAACAAGTGGGAAGTGTAAAGGCTACCATCTCCAACCCAGTAGCATGGTGCACATTAGAGAAATTATATTGACTATTAAAGAAAAGTGCATGGGTTTGTACAGCACATGGCATAGCTAGATGAGATGAAGTCCAGGCTGCAAATCAAAACACATATCCTGGAGTGACAGCCAAAGAAGGGAGTGCTTTCGAGAGTACATCCGCTGAGGAAATTGAGTGATAATATTAGTTTGTGTGTGGGTGTGAGGTGGATTGCTACATCGCAACACTGTGGTGGTTGTGAGCAATGCCATTGGGGGAAGACTAATTCCAATTGGCTGTTTCCCTCAAGGCACTCATAGCTGCCACATCAGCAGCCAATAGGGGCTTTGGACGGGTGCAACGGGCTGATAACCCCTCCATCTTCAATAAACTTACTAGAAAATCACCTTTGAAATACTAAACTAAGCTTGTGATGGAGGCCTCGGGGGTCATGCGTCTATGACATATTTTGGCCAAAGGTGACTGAAGCCACACCTTCGTGGTTTCTCCAGCAATGTGTGTGGTCACATGGAATGTTTAAACACTCACTGTGGAGGTGAGGCTGCCACTCCTCTCTTGGGACCTGGACTGGTACCACCTGGATCTCTGTTGTATCCAGGAGGTCCGGTGGACTGGTTCTGGCTCAGTCACTATGACGTGTGGAAAGTCCTCTACTCAGAGCAGGAATCTTCCAAACAACAGGGAGTGGCTCGTCTTTTGAACAATATCATAAAGGGGGTTTGGGAGGATGGCAATGAGGTGTGGGAAGCTATGTCCCAGGCTACTATAGGTTAGTCCCCCCAATCAATCTGAAGTGAGGAATGATGGTGGTGGCGACTTACACACCAACTTAAGATGAACATCAGTAGAGGGTTCAAAGAAAATTGCAAAAAACTACAACATTTCGATCGCAACACAAGCGGCCATTATCAGGAAAAGGGGGTTAGCTTCTAAAGGCAAACTGTTTATAAAGGTTTGATATGGGCGTAGCCCAAATGTCAGCAGCATGGGCGGGGCAGCCAATGTTAATGTCGGTGGTGGGCGGCGACCACGATAGTGGTGGGTTTTCCACCAATTAAAGGGGAGTATTTGCACGCAACTATTATAAAACTAATAGATCTTTTAACAAACTTCGAAACAAGAAGGCTCATCTGCATATTAACATAGCCACCTCAGCGTGATCGCCATGGAGGCTGCTCACTGATCTTACATTAACATGCTAATTTTTACCTGGCAGCCCTTTAATTGGTGGAAAACCCACCACCATCGCAGGCGCCTCCCACCACTTACATTAACGTTAACTGCCCCGCCCATGCTGCTGACATTTGGGCTACGCCCATTTCAAGCCTTCATAAACAGTTTGCCTTCTTTATAAACTAACCCCTTTTTAAATCATTTATATTAAGTTCGCTTGCTTGCTTGCGTGCTTGCTTGCTTGCTTGCGTGCTTGCTTGCTTACGACCGTGCAAACCTTTCGGTCGTTTTTTAACCCACTTCCCGTGATCCAATCGAGCTGACATTTTGCACACAGACTCGTTGTGCGAGACAATTAATGTTCGTGAATTTTTTTTTCCAGAATTTTACACTGTTTAGGGAAAACAAATTAAATATTTAATTACCAATTGCTTAATACTGGCAGACAATCATCTGACCCATTGGTGGCAGCCATCTCAAGCCAGAGGATGAGAGGACTCTAGCCGCCACGCATAAAAAGGATTTAGAGTGAAAAACTTTGTTTTTACGGGTTATACTTATTTCCTGATGACGACCGCTTGTGTTGCGATCGAAACGTCGTAGTGTTTTGTTATTTTCTTTGAACCTATCTATATGACTTTACCGAAAGACCCAAAGAATATGAATTCCTGCAGTCACGAAAGCTTTTAGTCAAGATTTATCAGTGGAGGGATGCAGGCAAGGCCGATAAGTCAGATACCTTCTATGAACTCCTGTCACAGCTGCTAGCTAAAGTGGCCCCTTGAGATAAAGTAATCTTATTGAGTGACTTTAATGTCCGAGCGGGTCATGATACTGGAACCTGGGCTGGAGTGGTTTAAAGGTATGGGCCAGATCAGCTCAATAATACTGGTAGAAGGCTGCTAAGACTTCTCTGCAGTCCATTTGCTTGTAATTACCACCACACTGTTGCAGTATTGGTGGATCTACACGGTATAGATGCACGCCTGGTCCAAGCAACAAAATCTGTGGATTATATCGTGACAGAACACCGGATGCAGGCCCTACCATGGAGCTAGTTTGCCCACTGATTATTGGCTTATCATCTGTAAAATGCGCCTTTGAAAACTGTAAGCATGAATCTCATCATCGCTTGCAGCTGGGGTTGGCACCGTCTGCCATCCTGATGCTGAGGGGAAATGGGTGAGTTTCATTACAACAGTCGGGACCACTGGACATGTTCCATAGGATTGGATGGATGCCCTGGTAGTCCCCCTCTTTAAGAACGGGGACCACACAAATTGTAACAGCTACAGGGGCATGTGTCTCTTCAGTGTGCATGGAAAGGTCCTGGAGGATCATCGAACATCGCCTTACCAGGCATGCTGAGGAGAGGCTTGCAGAGCCCCAGTGTATTTTCAGGCCAGGGTGGGCCTGCACAGACACTATGTTTTAACAGGACCCTCTCTTGTGTTATTATTTTGAATATATCTACGTGACTTTACCGAAAGACCCAAATAATATTAATTCCTGCAGTCACGAAAGCTTTAAGTCAGGACCTATAACTCTGCTTATTTATCTGGTCAAGGTCTATAATACCACAAATAGGCCATGGCTCTAGGTTGTTCTTCATGCTTTCGGAGTCGCAGACTGCTCACAGTAATTATCGCCCTTCATGATGGTGGGTATGCATGGGTGAAGTTACGTTGCTGGGAGCTACAGCCATTCCCTGTTCACATTGGGGTGCTACAGGGATGTCTTCTGGCTGCTACATAATTTAAGAACAATTTTGACCACTTACTTCTATATACATACAGTGGGAGGCTGATTGACGCCCGGGTGCAGTCGAGGGATGGCTCAATATTGGTCAACCATGTTATGTATGCAGATGATCTGGTGATTGCTGCTGACAAAAAAAAAAAGGGAATTGAACCTCGAGCATGCTACTAAGAGGTGGGGCCCCACCAAATCACGTGGAAAACCTGGGATCATCACCTGGTACTGATTATGAAGGGATGAAATCTCCTTCTCTTGGTTTTCTTGTGCCTCCTTCATGGTATTTAGCTCCAGTGCCATTCTCGCTTCCTTCAGCTTGTACTCTGTAAAATGATGAAACGACATTTATTTACACACCTCCACCCAACGTTAATGCATTCTAATATTGACAGCGTTTATGAATTAGCTACGTTTGCCTGTTCATTGGTAGTGCTCCACATAATGTTGAGCACAGTAAAGTGTACAGTCTGGCTGTTGATAGAGGCAGAGGAGGGTAGGCATGAGGTGCCACTTTAGAGAGAATTTTCCTTCAGGATTTCGAGAATCTGTTTTGGAACAGCCAGCACTCGATTGAAGATCCTCCCAACATACTTTTTGTTGAGTCACACTGCTAGGCTCCCATTGTTTGAGAGGCCAATCTGAAAGTTTTATAGTTAAGTCTGGCTCCAGCCAGACTCACTATGACAAACAAGCAAGTCCATGAGAGTATATGAGGGCATGTGCAGGGCTATTGGGGGAGGGATGGCGCAAGCTTACAATACCCCTGGAGAGCAGACTGTGTTGCTGCATGCAACCACGTGGGAGAAGAAACTGGGCTACACGCCCAGAGCCAAAACCGTGTAATTAATAATGTCAAAGGAAAGCACTGGGCAGGGGCGGTTTCTTCATTAGGGCGATTGGGCGACGCACCACCAAAGTGTGAAAGGGACTTTTTCAATCACATTAACATTCAACCACAGAGTCACGCTAGACGTTACTGTGCCTCTGGATATAGTCCAATCAGCGTCATGTCACGTTCTGTGGAGTACCGCCTCTTTTTGGGCGATTTCACTCTGGCTGAGAATCGCCGAGAGTGTTCCCATAGACTTACATTCAAAGATGTTTTTTTTCGAACGGGGGGCGCTCCAATGCATTCTCTATGGCTTCCGGGAGGGCTCGCACTAACGTGTTTACGTCATCATACGTAAGCACGTTTCAGTCAACAATATAATTTGTCGCCACCTAGTGGAATCTTTAATAAAAGAAACTGAGTGGATTGAAAATACATTTACTGGTTAAAAACCCTTGTCAAACTCCATTTGAGCTTGAATTTTGGTAAAATGTTAATTAACGTAATAACACACACACAAATCATCGCTGTCGGATGGAAGCCTTGTATGTCCAAAACTGTTACTTTTCAGGAAACGAAAGAAAACCAGTTTTTTCCCCAAAATAATTTACAAGCTCTTTTAATGCTTTTCATTGGTTAAATATTTGTAAAACAAATTGACAGATGTAAAGGGTGACCAATAGCATTAATTTTTGAAAAAATATGGAGATATAAAATATGGATTCTGCCTGATACATTGTTGCTGTCGGGATAGAAACCTTGTATCTCAATATTTATATTATAATAAATAATTTATTTTATAACTAAAATAAATGTATTTATTTTGTCAGGTCTGCGACACAATCTTGGTCCACACCAAAGAAAGGTTCTCCTTTACCGACCACCTTGTAAGTGCCACGCTGCTACAAGGAGAGATGTTTCAACAGCATGGCCATACATTCCCTGTTGAGGCTCTGAACATCACTGTCAGGGCATACCTTATGTTAACTAAGGCGAAGCTGAAGACTGAACTGTCTCTCATTTATGAGAGTCCAGAATTCAAGGGCTGCTGTGGTGCACGAGCGCTGTACCAGGTTTTGCTGAAGTACAACCTCCAGGATACTTTTCCAGAGACTGTTGCTCTGTTGAACATCCTCATAACCACTCCCATGACAACTGCTGAAGCTGAGAGGTGTTTCTCAACCTTAAAGAAAATCAAGACATTCCTGAGAAATGTAATGGGACAGGAACGTCTGAATGCAATGGCTATGCTTTCCATGGAGAGGGAACTAGTCAGGAACATGCCTGCTTTCAATGAGAGAGTAATTGATCACTTTGCTACTTTGAAAGAGAGAAGAGCAAAATTTCAGTATAAGTAAGCAGTGTATTAAGCGAGTAATGTGATGTAAGCAGTGTAATAATAGTGAGTATAGAAACAAACAAGGAGATGTATTGTAAGAGTCACTTTATCTTTCATTAATATTAAAGTAGTGAAGTTGCCTTTACATGCTTAAGCTGTTAATTTATCCATTGCATGGGTGGACCTTATCCTTATCAATCATCCAAACATTTGCCCCCCCTGAGAGATTTTGCAGGAGCCGCCACTGGCACTGGGTGTGTTTTAGTCAATGTGGGCACTGAGTGTGCCTGTGTCAGAGGCAGTATAGGGTGTGCTCATATAGAGGGAATCCCTACAAAACTCTCAAATACCATGTGTTATAAGGTCTGTGGAACTCTTAATACATATTTAAAACTGCAAGAGCGACTCTGGCAGCATGTGAGAAAGATGTGTGGGGTTGTCACGAGATCGACTTATCACTAGGATGACGCTACGCTTCTATAATGAGGGTAGCGGGGGGGGGGGATCATGATAACTTTAATACAAATTTCAAGATTAATAAAATGTATGTTTAAAGTTATGTTACTATTAGGGGCTCATGCAATTAAAAAATATATCAGAGGTACCAAAAACTTAAGATAAAACCAATGCTGAAATGCCAGCGTGCCTACAGAGCACGGCTGCTAACGTAAGCTCCTTATCGTCTCATCGCAGCCTTCTTGCGTGCCCAATGAAAGTGCTACCACTTTCATCGCTAATTATATATTTCCGAGGATAACACACATTGAAATGCACAACAGAATCCATGTATATCTATGAATATGTATCGTTACTGAGTGAAGAGTCATTGCTGGCATCTTGGCTTAACCTGATACCCACGTCTATTTGTGATTC
This sequence comes from Lampetra fluviatilis, assembly GCF_964198595.1. Lineage (NCBI taxonomy): Eukaryota > Metazoa > Chordata > Hyperoartia > Petromyzontiformes > Petromyzontidae > Lampetra > Lampetra fluviatilis. Next base: position 1,119,095 of record NC_136345.1, on the reverse strand, counting down.
TGGATTAAAGGGGCCACTTCTTACCCATGTTCTGCTGTTGAACGCTGGTCAACGTCTTGTCCACCAATAGGATCGCCTTACCACTTTCCATATTCTGCTCCAGAAATTCCTTGTACATACTGGTCATCTGCGAAGGTGGAAAAGGTGAAGTGTCCAGCATTTTAATTACATCAACACGAGGTTTCACAAGGTCTAAAGAAGCCTGAAGCACATCGTGCGAATCTGATGCCTGGCAAGGCTTCATGAAACAAGCTTATGCTGCTGCACAATCTGCTGATATGTATTGGCTGCTCCTACTGCTGCTGCACAACTGGCATGTAGAGAGTCGCAATCTGCAAATTTTAAATCAGGACTCACTGGTAACACTATTCTGTTCCATTACCACTCCTAATTCGCTGATTGCCTTTGTGGGCAAAATAGACCGGGTAGAAGGAGGTAACTTAGACAAAACAACTGGTGAAAATCACACACGCAGTCACACCCAAATACAAATTAGATTATGAACTGTAATTGAGGTCGTAAAACCTACAATCTAAGCTTCAATTTCTTGCTCACGTCACTGATTACAGAAGGGTCTGCACAATAGGGAGCTCCTAGAGAGGGTATTTTTGACTTACACTTCGATACTGGTCAGAAATCTTGGAATTTATAGGAGTACTCATCCTGAACTGCACCACACACAACCTGCTGTTTGACTAACTGTGGCGTACCTGTTAATACTGCTGGGTGGACAGAGAGGCATTAGGTGTGAACTTAAGAACATTGAATCAAACTAGTGACTTTAATTTTCTGGAAAACTTCAATGTTATGCATTATGTAAAATTAGTGGAGTTTAGATTTTCCACAGGCATTGAGTCATGTGAAAGGGCATTGTATAATGTGGAGAGAGAGACAGACAGACAGAAACAACTAAACGTTTTATTTTACCAGGTAAGGCCCACTGAGCTATATATCTCTTTTTTCGAAACGACTTGGCCAACAATGATAGCTCAATGAAGTGGCTTATCATGTGGAAATGTATATCAGCCAAATAATCTAAATGCATGTTACCAGGTAGCTAACATCTCACCACCACGGCGCACAAAATACTATGGACAGAGTTTGTCTCATTACAATGCTTTATTGTTACGCTCGTGATTGCACTTCAGGTCGATATCAAACGATTCTGTATTTTCAAAACCATCCTGAATGAGTTTTCTTTACTCAATGGATTCGTAAGGGGTCATATAGAAGAACATAGACGACACTTCAAAAGTGGGATGAACGCACAGCCTATGGAGACGCTGACTAAATATGTGTCTAGTAAAAAACACGTATAGGACAGGTGTCCATGCTGTAGACTATGTGCTCTCTCTTGGCGGCAGATTAATCGTTTCTGTGCTTCACAAATACTACACCATTCCTGCACTATCACCACTACAAATGCATGGCCACCATCTTGAGAAATATATTGCATGCCGACTGGAGATAATTGTGGTATGAGTGACTTCTAAATGCTCCGACTACATTGCGCTATTACAGCATCGTGATAATGAACCTGAGGAGGGTAAAGTACTGAAACGATTTGAACCATGACTCAATGTCATAAGGGGTTGAATTCGGAGAATCACAACAAAGCTAGACTGGGACGTCTCTGGATACATTGGCAGTGTCTTAAGGCCACCGACAAACGCGACAGGATGATGATGGGCCGATGATGATCACATTTGTACTCTGGCGCCAAGATAGTGAAGAAAATTCCAAGCTTTGTGGCTGGAGTGTCCAAAGTTAATCTCCTCAACTGTTTCTTGTCATTGCTGTGGTCTGTCCGAATTTAGAGCCTCTAATAGTTCCGATGCCTTTGTATCATCGCCAATTCCTTTGAACACTTTCTGGAGTTAATCGCTCTCCAGATTCCAGCATGGAGTGTATTGCTTTCGGTAGCCTCTGCGGATGTTGTTGTTGGCTGTTTTGTTGGCGGTGACAAAAACGTTGTAGTTATGCAGTAAAAGATTGATGGTTTGGAGCGCAATTTCTGTTTCGGCCTGGAAGGCCGAGCAGTTTGTCTTCCGGAAGTTCCAGCGAGCAACTGGATTGTATGTGACTATTAGAGTTTGAAGCCCGATGTGGATTACTAATGGCCAGTATTGGCTTCTGGGAAACCGTCCTAGGATTTTCCTCATTGCAGAAAGCGGGAGGCCATGGTGATCTTTGGACACAAAACAGAGGTCTAGATTATACCCCCGTTTCCATCAAGCACAGTGGAAACTTCCTCTGTTCATCTCCAAAACTCAAGCACACAGGCGAGAAGCCGTGCATGTGTGACGAGTGCGGCAAGACGTTTCTTGTGCTCGGCCTACAAGTATTTTTTTCCACTTGTGTGTTAAACTGGGTGTACCTTTGATATTTTAAAGATGGCAATTCTCCTGTTGTGTATCCTACTGCTATCCCTCCCGGCCATATCTAGTGCCACACTCAACTTTACCACCGGCAACCCTCATTACTTCTCGTTCCTTACTTGTTGCTCAATATGCCACTACACCTGCTAATGAAACAGCTTATAGACATTTTTCGATTTAAAGCTTTCGTGACTGCAGGGATTAATCTTCTTGGTTCTTTCGGTAAAGTCACGTAGAAGGGAAATAATACAAATAAAACATAATAAAATAAAATTCTCACGACGTTTCGGCCACAACGCAAGCAGCCGTCCTCAGGTGAAAAACAGGGCTGTTCGGACGCTGTCTTTCCGACAGCCCTGTTCTTCATGTGAGGACGGCTGCTTGCGTTGTGGCCGAAACGTCGTATTTCATTTTATTATGTAAATTATTTTATTATTTTATTATTTCCCTTCTACGTGACTTGACCGAAAGAACCAAGAAGCGTATAGACACTTCTACACTCCATCATCGTATCCTTTTAAACCCTATCTCTGTCCTATTACTTCACCAGCACTCCTTCCAAACTTAATTCTGCTCTTAAAAATATCGCCATCTGTGAGCTGCTGATATTCGTCCCAGGTTCGCCGCTCTTCATCCTTTCACAGAAAATACCTGTGCAAACTATTAATTCTACTTTTCTTATTTCTGGGAGGTATTGATCTTCATCCTGGCCCAAATGTAAAGAACTTGTATAATTCTGTAGATTTTTCTGGCAGAAAAGGTGTTGGTGTTCTACACGCCATCATCAGAGGGCTTGTGATTAAATTAAGTCAACTAAAATTAGAAGTGGCAAATCTGGATCCGGACATTTTTTGCCAAACAGAAACATTTCTCATTCCTGCCGTAAATGACTCGCAGATTACGATTGACAACAACAACCTTTTTCGGCTTGACCGAGGGTCTAAAGGAGGTGGAATTGCCATCTATGTTCGTAATACTATTGCATGTTCACCAGCTCACTCCTTGTTTAAAAAAATTTGCTTTGAAGGTCTGGCTCTCAGAATAACTCTCCCAAATAATCAACAGATATTGGTAATGTGCAGCTATAGACCACCTAGTGGTAAGGATGTTGAAGCTGCGCCTGCACTGAGAGAGCATCTTGGGGGCCTCCCTAAAGGTGAAATCGTTTTAGTAGGTGATCTAAATTGGAATTGGCTAAACCCGCCGGCCGTGGCCACACATTTTGCAGATGAATTTAACCTGTTTCAATTAATAAATGTCCCCACAAGACCCAACCTAAAAAACCCGAGACAGCCATCTCTGCTTGACGTCCTATTGACAAATGCCCCTCACAATTTCACACTGACTGGTGTTCTGGGTAATAACCTTAGTGATCACTCCTTCATATTTGGGGTGAGATCATCAGCCAGACCCAAAGCCCCCCCTAAATTGGTTGAGAATCACTCCATGAGACACTTCAGCATACAGGCATTTACTTTGATGTGCTTCACTCGGATATTGACAGGGTTTGTGATATCCCCAACCTGACTACGGCTTGGGAGACCTTCAGGTACACGTCTCTTCAAATTCTTAACAAACATTTCCCGTTGGTTAGATTTAAAACTAAAGGCAACCGCCCACCATGGTTTGATTCTTTGATTACTAAGCTCATGAAAACTAGGGACAAGGCTTGGGCATGTGCTCAGAAAAGTAATTTGGTCAATGACTGGCTAGAATACAGGATTTAAGGAATAGATGCGTCAAAAAAATACGGCATGCAAAAAATGCTTACTTTTCCTCCATTCTCTTGGAATCACATGGCAATGCCAGGATCTTCTGGAAAACAATCAAATGTATCGAAAAGGCATCCAACACAGATAATCTGCCCGTTGCGCTTAACCGAAATGGGGACTATTTTTCAGAGCCCCAAAAAGTAGTCGACAATTTTAACCTTCATTTTTCTGAAGCTGGTGACCTTTTTAATAATGTATTGGGAGTCACCCCTGCTCATGCAATTTCCTACACCCCTGTCCAAACATTAAACGAATTTAGTTTCCAGCCTATCCACGAAAGTAATGTTCTGAAACAATTGTCCTACCTCAAAGGGTCCTCCTCTACCAGAGCGGATAGTATTCCCGTCTTTGCTATGCTAACTGTTGGTCACCTAATATACACATATATAGCCCATATTTTCAACCTGTCCATCAAAGAAGCATCAGTAGCTCTAGAATGGAAACATTCCTATGTTCGTCCACTTCACAAAAGAGGCCCTAAAGATGATCAAAATAACTACCGACCTACTGTATCTAAATTTTGTCCCCAGTTTCCTGTCCGACAACAATTTATTACAGTGGTACCTCGGTATACGTCGTAAATTCGTTCCAGAAGGTAGGAATTATACCGAAAATGACGTATACCAAACGAATTTTTCCCATAAGAAATAAAGGGAAAGGAAATAATCCGTTCCAGAGTATAAGAAATTATGCTTTATATGGAATATTTTAGATTAATGGGGTTGTATAAAATAATTTAGACACTACTTATTTTCTTAGGTTTTTTAGGTAAAGTCACGTAGAAAGTAAAAAAAATAAAAACAAAAATCACGACGTTTCGGAGGCAACACAAGTCTCCGTCATCAGGTGGGACCGTCACAGCCAGATTAGCTGACGGAGACTTGTGTTGCCTCCGAAACGTCGTGATTTTTGTTTTTATTTTATTTTACTTTCTACGTGACTTTACCGAAAAAACCTAAGAAGATGATTCCTTGCAGTCACGAAAGCTTCAAATCTGACACTACTTATTACTAAAATGCATATGTAATGTAGTAACTCGGCGGGAGACGACTTCACGGGTAACACACTCTTTATTTTATCAAACTCGTTCACAGGTGACTAACACCTACTTTGTATCTCGGGTGACAAACACCCACTTAGTATCTCGGGTGACAAACACCCACTTAGTATCTCGGGTGACAAACACCCACTTAGCTACTTGGCGACTAACGCCCACTGAGCTACTCGGATGACCAACATCCACTTAGTATCTCGGGTGACAAACACCCACTTAGCTACTCGGCGACTAACGCCACTGAGCTACTCGGATGACCAACATCCACTTAGCTACTCGGCGACTAACGCCACTGAGCTACTCGGGACACTCCCTGCCCGGGGTATCCGTCTCGACTGTGGGTCCCCAGCCCGACCCACGGGGGCGTCGGACCCCGGGTCCCACAGCCTCGCCTCCGAGCCACACAGGGCCCCGGTCCCCACAAGGACGGCGGGGCTAGGGGTCTCGGGGCACTAGGTCTTCAGCTCCGTCTTCGGGTCTTCAACTGGGTAACTCTCCCCGAGTGCTCTCGCGCGTCCCCCTTTATACCCCACCTGCGGACGTCGCTGCGAGCACCCACTTATTCGACCAATCGCTGGGCGCTGGCTACGATCCTGTTTTCCCACATCTCATCGTGCCTCACCACCCACGCCGCGCCGCCCCGTCATCTGTCACTCCCGGCGCGCGCGTCCACGCCCACAACGCGTGCCCAACCCCGCACCCCGCGCCGCCCCGTGATCCATCACTGTCACAGTCGGCGCACGTCAACACCACCACTACATCACCCCCTACCACATAGCTCGCAGCCGACCCGGCTGCTATAAAAATATACAAACCGCCCTGTGTGCCCCGTAACACAACACAACAACAAGAACAACAACTAACGTAACAACACAACACGACGCGAACACTACCATCCGCAACCATCAACCAATGCCACCGCGACAATAGAACAATATATACAAACCGGCGAGTGACAATAGCAATGTGTATGCAGAAAGGAAAATAAATGGAATTTTTTTTTTTTTTTCTTTCGACTCGTGCAGTGTCCCCTTTTTTCCGAGCGTCCCTACAACGGGACATTACCCCGGCAGAGGGGAACACCGGGCGAGCTCGGTGTAGAGAAAAAACGTCTTCATGAAAATTGTTGAGCCCTAGCCCGAGTCCGCCTTGCCGGTCCGTCGTACGGCACCAGACGCGGTTGAACGTCCGGTGGTGCCGGCGGTTCAGGAAGACATCGGCCAGGCATCGAGGACCCGTGCGTGCCCCGGGGTTCAGGCTCCCGACGGTCAGCAGTCGTCAAGCCCGAGGCACCTGGGGGTGGGTCAGGTGGAGACACGTGAGGATCAGACTGCGACACCTCCCTCCCCGAGTCGACGGTCACATCACACGCCCGGTCGTCACGGCACAGAACGGGGTCACACGGTGCCGCATAGGGCTTCAGTCGGGAGGGGTGCACGTACCAACGGCGTTTCCCCCATTTAATCTGTATACTCTGGGGTCGTGCAACCCGCACAATTTCCACCGGTCCCCTCCAAGGTCTCAACAACTTGGGGGACGTAGCCAACGGTGCATGTGGACAATGTAGCCAGGCCTTATCGCCTGGTTTCCAATCATGCGTATGCACCCTCCGCTCATGCAATTTCTCGTTCGCAATTTGCCGCGACCGCGAATTCAACCTCGCCGCCTCCCGCGCTTCAGTCAATTTGGCGATATTAAATTTGATGTGGTCTGCCAATTTAGATTTTGCACGTGGCTGGGAAATCCCCAGTTGGACGTCCATGGCCGGATCGGCCTCCCGCCCATACATAAGAAAAAATGGGGAAAACCCCGTCGCCGCATGAGGGGCCATTCGATAGGCCGCGAGTACCCCCGGCACCTGTAAGTCCCAATCAACCTGATCGTCGCAGACCTGTTGGCACAACATAGACGTAATCGTCCTGTTCAGACGCTCAACCATCCCGTCAGTCTGCGGGTGGTAGGGGGAAGTACGCACTTTCTTTGTACCCAACAGGTCGCACACCTCGCGCAACAAAACGCTCGAAAAATTCTTTCCTTGATCCGTCAGCAAGCGTTCGGGGGCGCCCTTGTCCAAAACATAACCCTGGACAAAGGCGTCCGCCACCGCCGCAGCCGACTGGTTGGCGAGCGGCCATGCCATAGGCCATCGGGTGAAGTATTCCACGCCAACCAGCAGGAACCTATTTCCCCTTGGTGTAGCCGGAAAGGGCCCCAAGATGTCCAACGCTACCAATTCGTTTATACGCGAAACCTGAATGGATTGCAGCGGTGGATTAGCTGCCAATGGTGGCGGTTTCCTTTTGGCGCACCCTACGCATCCCTTAAGAATATTCGCCACGTCGTTACCCATCCCCGGCCAATAATAGTCTCGCTGGATTAGGGCGAGCGTTTTGTGAAAACCCAGATGCATGAGCCGTTCATGAGCTGCCAGAACAACCCTACCCCGCATAGCAACAGGCACAACGAGCACGTGACGCCGGGACATGTTGTCCCACTTCATCAAAAGTCCCTGTCTGCACACCCAGGAACCGACCCGCGCCTCCCCTACCTCGGGAGCGCCAACTTTCCGACGTAGCGTAAGTAGGGAGCTGTCGGACATCTGGAGACGGCCCCACTCAATGAGGGGCAACGACAACAGCGAATCCCTCCCCGTGGGGGCGTCCTCTCCCGGGGTGTCAGTGGCGGCGAGCGCAACTCCCGGGGTGCCGGCGACCGGGGTTTGCACCGCGCCGATCCCAACAAACATGTGCAGTCCGTGCACGGAGGCAACCGCGACAAGGCGTCCGCATTTGAGTGTCGCAATCCCTTGCGGTAAATCGTCGTGAATTGGTAGTCTTGAAGGACCTCCAACCATCGGGACAATTGGCCCGATGGCTGTGCCACGCGCATAGCGTATTGTAGAGCCGCATGGTCCGTACGGACCGTAAAATGACGGCCGTAAAGATACGGCCTGAATTGCTGTGTAAAAAACACAATCGCTAACAATTCACGACGAGTTACGCAATAGCGTTGTTCGGCGGGGGAAAGAACTCTACTACCGTAGGCGACCACCCGTTCAACCCCCCCGACCACCTGTGAGAGCACCCCCCCGATACCCGTGTTGCTGGCGTCTGTGTCAAGCAAAAACGGTTGTGTGAAATCGGGGTAACACAAGGGGGGAGCCTGCACCAAGGCGTCACGAAGGGAGCAGAACGCAGCCTCCTCTTCCGCCCCCCAGTGAAACCTCACACCCTTAGCCGTCAAAGCGTGCAGGGGCCTGGCTATAGTGGCAAATTGCTTGACAAAACGACGGTAATAGGAGGCGAAACCAATGAAACTGCTAACCTCCGTGACCGAGGTTGGCGTTGGCCATGAGCTGACGCAATGCGTCTTAGCAGGGTCCGTCGAGATCCCTGAACGACTCACGATATGGCCCAAATACCTGACCGATTCCCGAAGCAGAAAACATTTAGCCGGTTTAAATTTAAGCTTAGCGGAACGCATCCTGAGGAACACCGCTCTCAGTCGCTGGATGTGCTCCTCGAAAGTCCGACTAAAGACGATGATATCGTCGAGATAAATCAAACAGGTATCCCATTGGAGGCCCGACAAAACCAATTCCATGAGTCTCTGGAACGTGGCGGGAGCGGAATGTAAGCCCATGGGCAAACGGTTGAATTCAAATAGGCCACCAGGTGTCCGGAAAGCAGTTTTAGGTTTAGACTCGTTATCGAGTGGCAATTGCCAAAATCCAGAAAGCAGATCGAGTGTGGAAAAAAACTGTGCTCCCGCCAAGGCATCCAGCGACTCATCCATCCTGGGGAGCGGATACGCATCCGCCATCGAGATTTTGTTTAAGCGGCGGAAATCGACACAAAACCGCAAGGACCCGTCCTGTTTCTTTACTAGGACAATAGGAGCACCCCACGGACTAGAAGAGGGCGAAATGACATCGGCCGCCAACATATCATTAACCGCCGATTGCACATGTTCCTTCTCGGCTGGGCTGAGCCGGAAGGGATTCTGACGAATAGGGGCCGCGTCCCCTGTAGCTATGTGGTGGCGCAACAGGTCAGTGCAGCCGATATCGTACTTATGTTTGCTGAACACGTCAGCAAACTCGAGTAGCAAACCCCTCAATGCTCCCAATTGCACCTCGGACAAGTTAGCAGAACCGGCACACAACGAGTCCAACCACTCAGTCCCCTCATCACTTGGAGGATGCGACTTGACAGTGAAATCTGCTTGAGCCACGAGCCGTTCCTCAACGGGTAGCGGCGCGGCGTGAGCCAGCACCGTTCCCTGCGCAATTACGGCCGGCCGCGACCCCGTATTCAGGACCATTACGAACGGCTCACTGTCCCCTCTCACCATGGTTTGAGCAACCGCTAAGTCGAGGCCCCTTCTGGCTCTGTTAGACGGCCCCAACAGCACCCCCTGTGCCTCCGCACCCACCTCGAGTGGCTTCCTGAACCGAAGGGGTACTAACATTTGCGATCCCGGGGGTACCCGCACAGTGTGAGTTGCCAGCGCCTGCACCGTCGCACAAACCGTGCGCATTTTGGTAGGGCTCGTCAAGAACGCAACCCGCCGACCTGACGGAAGCTCTATGCAGGCCTGATCTATGAGAATTGTGATGGGCATTTTGGACAAAAAGTCCGTACCTAGCAAACAGGGGACGGCCAGCGATGATGATACAAAAATAGGGCCCGCCAATTTGATGTCACCAATGCAAATAGTCGCCCGAATCTGGCCGATGATCCCCAGGGATCCCCCATTCGCCGCATAAAATGGCACGTCTACTGGCAGAAGGGGTCTACTTTGGACGGGAAGAATGTTATAAATAAGGTCCGAGATGATGGTGGCCGACGCACCCGTGTCAACAAGCACCCGGACCTCAACCCCGTCAATGAACCCCGTTACCACGGACGACCCGGCCGACGCAGCCACGATCCTGTGGGCCAATTCGGACCACTCGACTGCTTGCGGGCCGCGTACGGACCCCCCTCGCCGAAATGAACCCCCGGCACCCAGCCGCGAACCCCCCACCGCCAAGCGGCGACCCGAATGTGCCGTGTTTGTGGACCGAACGTGTGAGGTGCCGCGACATGCCGGGTTTTGTTGGGATGACTTGTGGCCCTGGTCGTCGTCCCGACGTGGTCCTGTGGCGCGCTGACGCGGGGCCCGGCACCCGGCTGCGACGTGACCCCGAAGGCCGCAGTTGTAGCAGACGACGGACGTCGTAGGTTTCGGTTGCTCCAGCTTGCGGGGTGAACGTGTGGGCGAACGACCTCCCGTTCTCCACTCCCCCGGACGCGATGCAGCGAAGGCCTGCTCCTGATCCGCAGCTGGCTAAGGTTCGGCGATCGTGGCGGCCAGTGCCGCGTTCCCCGCCCATTTGCAGACGACCCCCGGCTTGCGTTTGAGGACCTCGTACGCGTGAATGCTCGTGGCGATCGCCAGGGAGCAGATATCCATCTCGTCCGCCACATTGATGGGGACCCCCAACTCGTGGGCCAACGCCAGCAGCTGCTCCGTCACCATGGCGTCCTTCCCCTCCTTATCCATGCGGGGAAAAGCTGCGTCCGCCAAGGCGAGTAGTGCCGTGCGATAGGCGAGCGTCGTTTCTCCAGCCACCTTCCGCCGATCGTAGAACTGGTGGCGACACGTGGAGGGCGGCCCGAACACCTTCGCCATCAGGTGTAGTGCGGCCTGGAGCGTAGAGCGGGACGACCTTGCAGCAGATATGAAGGCTGCAAGCGCGTCGTCGTCAAGCATCGCTGGCAACGCACGCAGGGCAGTGGTGTCGGACCACCCCGACATCTCCTGATGAGCGAGGAACCTTCGTTGGAAGGCTCCCCAGTCGCCCCCATCCGCCTTGAACGCCGACAGCGCGGGCAATCTTTGCTGGAGGACCCGATCGTCGTCGACGTCGGAGAGATTTTCCCGCGCTCCGCTGTAGTTGTGTAAAATGTCGGCTCGGTTGTCAGGCGCAAAATGGAGAGCTCCGGCGCGCGCTGATGACGTGGGCTGCGCTGAGCGGAGGTGTCCGGCCACGTGGCGTCCGTCTTTCCCGCCAATCGGTGGCGGCCCCCCAAAAACGGCGGCAACTTCCAGACTTTTGGCGCGAAGCGCCTTTTGGCGGGATTCCTCCAACGTCGCTTCCTCCACCAACCCCGCAGCCGTTTTTCTGCTCGCCGGAACGGAGATGTCGGCCAAGACAGCGGCGGCGGCGAGTAGCAACTCCGCCAACCGGGAGTGCGCGTCCTGGAGGCTGGTGTCGGAGGCAAGCGGAGCGTCGGCCATCACCGCGAAGTGCTGCATCGGCGGCAACTCCTCGTCCTCTCCTCCCGAGGTTGGTGTCCCCGGTACGCCGTCGTCGTCCCGACCTCGCTCGTGGGTACGGGTAGTCTTCCTCGTGTCCATACTTCTTGAAGACAGGTTTACTTCTGACGCCAGTTGTAATGTAGTAACTCGGCGGGAGACGACTTCACGGGTAACACACTCTTTATTTTATCAAACTCGTTCACAGGTGACTAACACCTACTTTGTATCTCGGGTGACAAACACCCACTTAGTATCTCGGGTGACAAACACCCACTTAGTATCTCGGGTGACAAACACCCACTTAGCTACTTGGCGACTAACGCCCACTGAGCTACTCGGATGACCAACATCCACTTAGTATCTCGGGTGACAAACACCCACTTAGCTACTCGGCGACTAACGCCACTGAGCTACTCGGATGACCAACATCCACTTAGCTACTCGGCGACTAACGCCACTGAGCTACTCGGGACACTCCCTGCCCGGGGTATCCGTCTCAACTGTGGGTCCCCAGCCCGACCCACGGGGGCGTCGGACCCCGGGTCCCACAGCCTCGCCTCCGAGCCACACAGGGCCCCGGTCCCCACAAGGACGGCGGGGCTAGGGGTCTCGGGGCACTAGGTCTTCAGCTCCGTCTTCGGGTCTTCAACTGGGTAACTCTCCCCGAGTGCTCTCGCGCGTCCCCCTTTATACCCCACCTGCGGACGTCGCTGCGAGCACCCACTTATTCGACCAATCGCTGGGCGCTGGCTACGATCCTGTTTTCCCACATCTCATCGTGCCTCACCACCCACGCCGCGCTGCCCCGTCATCTGTCACTCCCGGCGCGCGCGTCCACACCACGCCCACAACGCGTGCCCAACCCCGCACCCCGCGCCGCCCCGTGATCCATCACTGTCACAGTCGGCGCACGTCAACACCACCACTACACATACATACATTAAAATAACTGCATAAATAAATAAAATGAATTGAAATAAAAAAAAAATTTAACGTCACTTTACCTTCCTGACAGCAGTTGATAGCCTACGAGGATGGTGGTAATGAAGGGGAGGAGGAGATGCTATTTTTTGGAACGAGAGGAAGCTGAAATTCTGGGGGTTTTTCTCTTTCTCTTTACTGTCTTTTTTCTTGACTTGGACCTGGTTGAGGCTCACCAGGTTTGAGTTTTACTGAAAACCTGTCCATTGAAGTTTGATTTTGCCTTCTTCTCAGAATGTTCCTGAAGTGTGACATTGTTTGGTCATTCCACACAGTACTGTTACGGCTTGTTGATTGAGGAGTGGCGCTTTGTTTCAATTGTGAACGGGGTACTGTATACGCGGGTACGCGGTGACTCATCCCGACCCATACAAGTTCTAGCAAGCGCATCGTATCCCAGCAAGACGTTGTATCCCAAGACATTTTTTACTCATCAAAACACGACGTATACCAAATTCAATGTATTCCAAAGCGGTCGTATACTGAGGTATGACTGTACATCGAAACCAATCTAGGTTCCGAAAAAAATTGAGCACCACATCTGCTGCATTAGACTCTCTGAATCACATTTACAGTAGCCTTGATAATAAGCAGTACTATGGCAGTCTTTTTATTGACTTGTCCAAAGCCTTTGATACAGTCGACCACAACACCCTGCTTAGTAAACTAAGTTGCCTCCGTTTCTCCAAACACGCAGTAAAAAGGTAAAAAAATTCCTCTCTTCTCGCACCCAAACTGTATTAACAGATGGTTGGAGGTTAAACAGTGTTAAGATAACAAAAGGGGTTCCACAGGGTTCCATCCGTGGCCCCCTCTTGTCCGTTCTTTATGTCAATGACTTGGGCACTGACCTGGATCATTCCAGGGTAAATCTGTTTGCAAATTACACGATACTGATAACTGCTGGCCGCTCTCCAGATGACGTGATTGCTAAGCTTCAGGGTGATTTCAACAAACTACAACATCAGCTAGTTGCTTTTAAATTAGTCCTGAATACCTCCAAAACCAAGGTGCTATGCTTCTCACCAGGACTAAAGCAGGAAGTTATTTTTCCCCAATTATATTCCGTAAATAATCATCAAATAGAGCAAGTCAAGATCTATAAGTATCTTGGGGTCATCTTTGATTCAAAACTGAAATTTCAAGATCACATTGATTATATTGATAAAAAAATGAAAGTAAAAATTGGTTTTCTGTATCGACACAAGCACTGCTTCCCCCTATGTTCTGCTTGGAATTGATAAAAGCTACCGTACTGCCTCTACTTGATTACTGTGACATCGTATATAAATCATCCTCCAGTACTTTACTGAAGATGCTTGACTCAATGTATCACTCGGCCATAAGATTTGCATTGAACTGCCCATATAGGGACCCACCACTGCGATCTCTACATTGGGTCAAACTTAACTTATCTTAAAGATCGACGGCTTGTGCATCAGATCTTATTTATTCACGATGTACTTACAAAAAATCAGCAGACTACCTGATGGATCTCCTCACTGTTTCGAAGAACAAATGTGACCTAAGGTCTTCGCTCATTTACCAGCTTCACATTCCTTATTGCCGTACAAATACTGGAGGAAGGGCTTTTTCTATTGATGCCCCCAGGGTCTGGAATGCTATCGCCAATAAACTGCAACTTGGATTACTACCTGTGAGATCTTCACTCAAAACTGCTCTAGAGTTCAAGTTCATTTATTAGGTATAGCCCTGTGAGTCAGTCGGCTCTTGAATCGGGTGCAACCGCAACAAACAAAAAAACTAAAACATGAACAAAAAACATCTTAAAGTGAATATGTGACTAAGTGCAAGCAGAAAATTCAAGAAAAGACAGCAAAATATTGTACACCCCGTGCTGCAACTGCTATTCAGAATGGCCTGAAATCAAATGTATCATTCCGAATGACCGCTGCAAAGTATGGTCTTGAGTTTTGATTATAGTGTGCTGATCATTAAAGGTGTATTACATTTTTTAGATTCTGCTATTGGTACTACAGCTGTTATGGAGTGACTCATGCAGCCAACTATGGCTGCAAAGTTTGGTCGTACATGTTATGTATATCGTTTGTTGTTAAATTTGAATCACAGTTCCTATGATCACTATTACATGTTTGTTTTTGTAGTACAGACTTAGCCTGATAACTTTGATCTACATTGTCTTATGGTTGTTATTGTTTGACTTGCATCCCACTGGGATTTTTGCACACAGCGTTGAAATGCGGTGTTTTGTCTGGAAGACTTTGCTGTTTTTTCCAGGATTTGTCTGTTACGCGTAGTCACTTTAAGATGTTTCTTGGTCATGTTTTGTTTTGTTGCGGTTTCACCCGAGTCAAGAGCCGCATGGCTCACAGGGTTATACCTAATAAATGAAACTGAAACTGAAAAGGTCATTCGCATATACAAACTTGGGTGATCCGTTTGGCGGCATGTTGCTCAGGCAGGCATTAAAGAGCATTTAGTGCGAGTACTGATTTTGTGGCAATTCATTGAGGAACAAGGGTGAACTGGCTTTGTCTACCATAAAGACGGACAGTCGCCTATTTCTTAGCATCTTCCATATCAGGCACATTGATTAGAGGCAAGGAATGGTCATTGTGAGCTTCAACATCAAGCTCTTAATCTACACTGTGTCGTAGGCCGATGACAAGTCCACAAAGGCTGTACCAGTCTTGGATTTATTATAGAATCAGAAATCAATGTCCTTTGCAAGGACCAAAACTTGGTCACAGAAGCTGCATCAAGGCTGGAATCCTGCTTATTTCCCAGTGATCACTGACTCCACGAGCGGGCAAATTTTCTGGAGGATGTTGCATTCCAGAAGTTTTTCACTCGTGTACAAGAGTACACACCTATAGCTTCCCGGATTGTAGGTTGGCTTGTCCCGTTTGGGTATTGTAATGACTATAGCCTGCTGCCATGCATTTGAGATGCATCCGGTTTTCATTATTTTGATGTACATGTTTGCCGGCCATTGGAGTCCCCTGGGGATTAAGTGATGGAGGGATTTTGGGGGGATACCATCTCTGCCAGCAGTCTTGCCTTCATTTCTGGCCAGACCCTCCCTCACTTCATCTGTGCTAATGGTGATGGAATTTAGTAAATAAATGTAAACCAATATCTGGTGTAATTGGCGATCAATTACTTGCTTTATGTTTGTGTTGAACGTTTTTCTTATGTTCTCCACTAGTTTGGAGGCTATTGAGTTTGGAAATCTGACACTCAAAGTGCCCTACCAGAGCAAGCTCTGTAGCATTTCTATACTTGTGTAATGTAGCTCTCAGAGATACCGTCTTGTTCAATTATATGTATATTTATTATGAATAAAGTCCGCTGACTCACTGATAACTTAACGAGTAACTGCGAGTTACTATATACGCTTGAGTAACTTAAATAACTATATTTTGAGACAACAGAACTCTAGCCTACCAAAACTACAAGATGCCCACTCCAGGATGATGAAGACGACCTGCTCCAAGGTGACGGCGGCGACGGCGATTCCCCACATCAACAGCTCAGCGCCCCGGTTCTTGCTGGCTCTCATCCCCTCACGACCCGGCCACCCCCCTATTCCCGAACTCTCGCTCACCGCACCAGGCCGTCTGTCTCTGCCCTTATTACAATTTAAGACCTTTAGGTCCAGTGATTCCCCCCACGCGACCTTGTCAACCTTGTCCCATCAATCATTATTAGCAACCACTTAGGTCCCACATTACCCTAATGTGACCATGTCTGTTCCTGTTACGTTAATTAGTAACCATGGTCACGGGGAGTGTACTGTCCCTTCATCACCCCGTACTATCCTTACACTGGGAAATCATAAATATTTCCAAACATTTTTATTGCAAAGATGTGGCCACAGTTCAACAAAGTTACAAAGCCAAAGTGATTTTCTACCTAAATGAGCATGAAGGCAGTGCTCATCTTCTGCTTACAATGCCGAGTCAGTGGTTTAAATTACACATTCCTCTGCATCAAATATATTTTTTTGGACTGAGATGGACTGAGACAGCCATCAAACATGTTTGTTGAGAGACGCTTTCTATTTTTCTGAGCTACCTGGCCAGTTATGATTTATTGAGTGCAATTACAAGCATTGCTTCATTTATCTGCTTTCCTTGCTGGGTCCCTCTCATTCCCTCATTTGTAATTCTGCACTCTGGGACATTGATTTCATTATTGGTGCTTTATATATGTTGTTGTTGTGGCAAGTCACCTCGTCTCCGAGCCCTGTGGTCTCAAAGTAATCCTCTTCAATCTTCTTCATCACAGCCTGGTATTTCATGAAGCCCCCAGGCTGCATGAAGTCCTGGTACTGCTCATCTACCAGCCAGTACAGTTCTTTGAGTCGTATTCTGCACTTTTCCTGCGATTGCTGCTTGTTGTGTGTCACCAAACTCACACACATGTTCTCCATGTGCTCCTGTAATAATAACAACAACATGCATTGCCGGTGATGATCCTGGGCTGTTGCAATGGTGTAGCATAGTTAATATGGCCCCTGGTGCAAGGAATACAATGGGAGTTCCCTGACCAATTTCACTCAGCCTTTCAACCACCCACTCAATCTCTCACCCAGTCACATACTCATCCACCAATTTACTTGCTCACCCACCCACTTAGAATCCTAGTAAAAATGTTTATTTCAAATGGAAGAATCCGATGAGATATGAAGCTTTTTTTTACATATGTCCAATAGGGGTAGGTCAGAAAGTTACAACAAACAATATAAAAACCGATAGTGCAAAATATACGAAAGCTTTGCAAGTCACTCAATATACATAAAGAGTAAATAAAGTATATAAGTATGATACTCTTAGGTTTTTTCGGTAAAGTCACGTAGGTAAAAAAATAATAATAGACATAAAATAATAAATCACGACGTTTCGGAGGCAACACAAGTCTCCGTCATCAGGTGGGACGGTCACAGCTAGATTTACTGTCTCAAGTGATTATTATTTATGTGTACTATTTATTTTTCCTACGTGACTTTTTCCGAAAAAACCTAAGAATATGAATCCTTGCAGTCACGAAAGCTTCAAATCTAGAATATATAAGTATGAATTGCATAAGTACATAAATGCCTGCCGATCGTTCAACACCAAATGCCATCTTGGGCAAGGTACTTAAATAAAAACAGCCCCAGACCACACCAAAGCAACACAGTCCATCAAATTTACTCAGCGACCTGCTCACTGTTCAATTATCTACTCACTGACTCAACCACTCACACACATACACATAATTACCCACTCACTCATACACTCACCCACCCATTAAATGTCTCACTTGCTCAATGACTTACTACAGCACTTAAACACGTAATCTTCAATTCTTAGGTTTAAATGATCATACGTTTTCACTTAGCTATTTAAACAAATGCATCTCAATACTGTGCAATTCACAAACACACAGGTGCATAATTTGAGACATTTCTAGAAAAGTAACGAGTATTTCTACATGTGGGACAAAACCAGTGCTCCCAGAGAAAACCCACAGGTCTCAGGGGGCAAACCTCCATTCCATGAAGATAGGATAGATGAAACATAATCTTATATAGATGTGTAGCGTGGTTAAATACGTGGCACATACTGTTGGCCGAGGGCAACGAAGGATAGACACGTGCGCGTGTGCAACACGAGATTGCACGGGCAAACCACCATCTAATTTGGAAGAGTAGCTGCTGCAGACCAGGTCAGCCTGGGGTTGCACGCTGACACTGGAGGTGTTGCCAGGGAGACGTGTGATAAGGGGTGATTGATGGCCTGACAGGCGCTAGCCTGTCTGACCATAAAGAGACACAACGGAGGAGCTGGATAATTGGGAGGGGGATATAAAGACGTGCGTGAGAGCGGAGCAGGAGTTCGTGTTGCTGGGAACCAGAGAAAGAAGACGTTTCATTGCTGCCGCTCAAGCCGGGAATGGACCTCAACCCTCACAAGTCGCCGGGCCGGTGATGGTTGATCCCCCCGCCCAGGACGGATGAGTGAGTGGGTCTTAGGGAGCATAGGTGAGGGCAGCGGTGGAACGGGGGTGTTGTGTGAGAAGCTGCGTGCAAGCTTCTGTGTGAGCGCTGCTGTGTGCAAGCCTCTGTGTGAGCGCCGCTGTGTGCAAGCCTCTGTGTGAGCATCGCCGTGTGCAAGCCTCTGTGTGAGCACTGCCGAGTGCAAGCCTATGTGTGAAAGCTACTGGGTGCAAGCCTCTTTGTGAGAGCTACTGTGTGCAAGCCTCTGTGTGAGCGCCGCTGTGTGCAAGCCTCTGTGTGAGAGCTGCTGAGCACAAGCCTCTGTGTGAGAGCTACTGGGTGCAAGCCTCTGTGTGGGAGCTGTGGTGTGCGAAGCCTTGAGTGCGGAGCTGCTGAGAGCAAGAGCTGTTGTGTGCAACTTAGTGAGGTGTAACATAGATAGGGGGAATTGGTTAACAGAAGTGACTGTATAGACAGTGATAGGAGTGCCTACGACTGGTGCAAGAATAGGCTAATAAAGTGTAAGTAGGTGACCTGTTACAACGTGTCAATCTGAGTGATTTTACAAGACACTACAGATGTATCGAGTGCTTTAGTCCCATTCACTTCAATATTAATAAAATTGTACATACAATGATCGTGGTTATTACTAAAAAGTGGTGTAGTTATGGTGACAGGACAGATGGGAGTGGTTAAGGATGGGTAGTGCTAGGAGTAGTGATAGGCCAAGTGGTAGGCCTAGTGGCAGGCCTGGTTATAGCTGGGATAGCGGGAGTTAGGGAATGGAAGTAGGATGGGCTCGGGAGAAGACATGGGGGTTGTTTTACGGGAGAAACAGAAGGTGATTATGGTGAAGATGATTGCTCTGTGTGCTGCAGTGGTAGTTGGTTCCATTGAAGGGGAGCAAGAAGGGAACAGGAATGAGAGCGTGACCGGGCACAAGGCGATGGAGGCACAGAGAGGGACAGTAGATATTGGAAGTGTAGAGGACGGGATGGGGCAGAGTGAGATAATATAAGAGTATTGCACCTGCGACGGCCAAGGTAAGGGAGTTGCAAAACATGTGTGCGATCCACCAAACCTTGCCTCTGTAGTGCTGGATTATAGGCATGCATAGTCACCCAGTTCACCCATACTCACCAGCAACTCCTTCTCGTGCGTGTGCTCCCAATCGAGCACAGCGTGACAGTAGAAGAGATCCAGAGCTTTCTCCATACACTTCTCGTGGTGCTTGTAGAGCTGACAGGTTTTTAGTGGAAAGTCGACTAAGATGCTTTCCATCTCCTTCTGGTAAAGTCCCTTGGCATCCTCCACTACCTGCAGGTTGGCGAGCTGCACCACCTGTACCCGTGTGTTCTCGATGCAGACCATGTCACCAGAACGCTGCGCCTCAATGTACATCCCTGCAACCTGCAAGAACACTGATACATCATCATCATCAGCTGTGACTGATCCACTGCAGATGCCACCTCTCATGATCCTGTGATGTAAGCCATACCTGTATATGAGATGATCTCATTGCGCCATATCCTCGATGGACGTCCTCTCAGACGCGTTCTATTTCTTGGCCGCTACCCCACTATTCTCGATCATCGGCCATCCTATCTTCTTGGGATTGTCCTAACCAAGCCCATTTACTTATGTTATCAACGTGATGTCACCTAACTTGTGTATGTTCTTCTGCATGTAATCCCAAGCACGTATCTCTCTATCTTCTTTGTGCCCTTTTATGTTTTTGTCCAGGTCTTTGAACCGTATGTCACAGCCAGAAGTACACGTATTGACAATTTATTTCGTTAGGCACCTCCAATTAGCACATGTGTATGGTACAAAAGAAGTAAAAAAATCAATGTTACTTTTGATTATCAAGGTCAATTTTCGAAAGGCACTGCAACCTGATCTCACCCGATTCTGTATTTTTTTTTTATCCTGGCCCGCTTTTACTAATTGGTATATAATATTCTGCTGTATTTTGAAGTCTTGTCCCTCTGATAGAAATCTTCGATTGTTTAGCGAATGCCCTTTATGACATTCTATATACTGAAAAACTCCTGTTTAATTATTAATTCAGATGTATTGCACTATGCTTATAATGCCTGACTTACAATCATACGGCCGTTTTGGGTCAAGCTTTTGCCCCGAATGATGATATATAATTTCGTTATTTTCATCATAATAAGACGCTAAAGATAATAACACACACCCCAAACCATGGGGTATTTTGGAAAAAAAATGTGCTTTAATAATCGTTTTCAACTACTATGTAGAGAAACCTTTAAAAGATAATTATGAACATGCTTACTGTTTTAAAACAGGGAACAATATTATTTGAAATATTATTCTGAACAACTCATTAAAACAGAACTCACAAAAGACAAAATGTATTTTACAAAATTATAAGGCACACCCTCAACTTTTGCTGCACGTGAAAATCGTGCTATGTTGTGGGAGAGGAGTTGCTACTTGAGAGACTGCTCTTTGTAGTGAATATGCACCATTTGCACTGCTGTCTCAAGGTCACGAACAGAGATGAAAATTACTCATTCGACCAGGAAAACAGTGGACCTGATTGAGCATTTGTTTTCACGATGTTGTGGAAAACCAGCATTAGCTGGAAACCCAGCGCTATAGATGCTTGGGTTGGTGGATCATACTAATTCGTGAAAAGACATCCCTTGACTCGTACAAGAAGAATGGAGAAGCCATTAATTGTGGCAGCAAAACGGCGAACTCTGTAGTAGGTTACAACTCAGTTCATGATTGCATTATCTCAGTACGTTTCCAATCCTAACCAGTTAACATCACCAATGCGCTGGTCTACGCACCCACCTGAACGTCTGAGGCAGCTGACATTGATGATTTTTTTTGGGAAACTTCAAGAAACAGCACAGCAAAATGTGACATATTCGTTGTCATGGGAAATTGGAACGCAAAAGCAGGTGACATGCGGACAATTTGGATAACTGGACAGCATGGCAGATGGAGAGAATAAACAGAGAAACTGTATAAGCTACATGAAAGCATGAACTAAATGTTTGATGCAGGAGAGTACGAACAAGAACCTACTGTGATTAAGTGGGAAGTACGAAAATTCTGAAGGAACTTACAAACAAAGCCCCAGGAGGAGATGTCACACCCATTGAGCTCATCAAAGGAGCAGAACATTAGGCTATTAAGATACTAACAGTTTTGTGCCAACAGATTTGGTCTAGCAGTGAAGTGGCCTAGAGACTTGAAGAGTGCAATATATACCTAAACATAAAAAAGCGAGCCCAGAGAATGCTTTAACAATCGTACTATAGCTCTCATATCCCATACCAGCAAGGTTTGGCTGAATATTATTCAACATAGAATTAAGAGCTATGTAGAAAGAGAACTACCGGATGTCCAAATAGGCTTCAGGAATAGAAGAGGAACAAGGGACCAAATTGTAAATGTAGTGGTGGTATTGACGTGCGCCGACTGTGACAGTGATGGATCACGGGGCGGCGCGGGGTGCGGGGTTGGGCACGCGTTGTGGGCGTGGTGTGGACGCGCGCGCCGGGAGTGACAGATGACGAGGCGGCGCGGAGTGAGTGGTGAGGCACGATGAGATGTGGGAAAAGAGGATCGTAGCCAGCGCCCGGCGATTGGTCGAATAAGTGGGTGCTCGCAGCGACGTCCGCAGGTGGGGTATAAAGGGGGACGCGCGAGAGCACTCGGGGAGAGTTACCCAGTTGAAGACCCGAAGACGGAGCTGAAGACCTAGTGAAGCCGAGTAGCTCAGTGGCGTTAGTCGCCGAGTAGCTAAGTGGATGTTGGTCATCCGAGTAGCTCAGTGGGCGTTAGTCGCCAAGTAGCTAAGTGGGTGTTTGTCACCCGAGTACTAAGTGGATGTTGGTCATCCGAGTAGCTCAGTGGCGTTAGTCGCCAAGTAGCTAAGAGGATGTTGGTCATCCGAGTAGCTCAGTGGGTGTTAGTCGCCAAGTAGCTAGGTGGGTGTTTGTCACCCGAGTACTAAGTGGATATTGGTCATCCGAGTAACTCAGTGGGCGTTAGTCGCCAAGTAGCTAAGTGGGTGTTTGTCACCCGAGTACTAAGTGGATGTTGGTCATCCGAGTAGCTCAGTGGGCGTTAGTCGCCAAGTAGCTAAGTGGGTGTTTGTCACCCGAGATACAAAGTAGGTGTTAGTCACCTGTAACCAAGTTTGATAAAATAAAGAGTGTGTTACCCGTGAAGTCGTCTCCCGTGGAGTTACTACATTACAACTGGCGTCAGAAGTAAACCTGTCTTCAAGAAGTATGGACACAAGGAAGACTACCCGTACCCACGAGCGAGGTCGGGATGACGACGGCGTACCGGGGACACCGACCTCGGGAGTAGAGGACGAGGAGTTGCCGCCGATGCAGCACTTCGCGGTGATGGCCGACGCTCCGCTTGCCTCCGACACCGGCCTCCAGGACGCGCACGCCCGCTTGGCGGAGTTGCTACTCGCCGCCGCCGCTGTCTTGGCCGACATCTCCGTTCCGGCGAGCGGAAAAACGGCTGCGGGGGTCGTGGAGGAAGCGACGGTGGAGGATTCCCGCCAAAGGGCGCTTCGCGCCAAAAGCCTGGAAGTTGCCGCCGTTTTTGGGGGGCCGCCACCGATTGGCGGGAAAGACGGACGCCACGTGGCCGGACACCTCCGCGCAGCGCAGCCCATGTCATCGGCGCGCGCCGGAGCCCTCCATTTTGCGCCTGACAACCGAGCCGACATTTTACACAACTCCAGCGGAGCGCGGGAAAATCTCTCCGACGTCGACGACGATCGGGTCCTCCAGCAAAGATTGCCCGCGCTGTCGGCGTTCAAGGCGGATGGGGGCGACTGGGGAGCCTTCCAACGAAGGTTCCTCGCTCATCAGGAGATGTCGGGGTGGTCCGACACCACTGCCCTGCGTGCGTTGCCAGCGATGCTTGACGACGACGCGCTTGCAGCCTTCACATCTGCTGCAAGGTCGTCCCGCTCTACGCTCCAGGCCGCACTACACCTGATGGCGAAGGTGTTCGGGCCGCCCTCCACGTGCCGCCACCAGTTCTACGATCGGCGGAAGGTGGCTGGGGAAACGACGCTAGCCTACCGCACGGCACTGCTCGCCTTGGCGGACGCGGCTTTTCCCCGCATGGATAAGGAGGGGAAGGACGCCATGGTGACGGAGCAGCTGCTGGTGTTGGCCCACGAGTTGGGGGTCCCCATCAACGTGGCAGACGAGATGGAGATCTGCTCCCTGGCGATCGCCACGAGCATTCACGCGTACGAGGTCCTCAAACGCAAGCCGGGGGTCGTCTGCAAATGGCCGGGGAATGCGGCACTGGCCGCCACGATCGCCGAACCTCAGCCAGCTGCGGTGCAGGAGCGGGGCTTCGCTGCATCGTGTCCGGGGGAGTGGAGAACGGGAGGTCGTTCGCCCACACGTTCGCCCCGCAAGCTGGAGCAACCGAAACCTACGACGTCCGTCGTCTGCTACAACTGCGGCCTTCGGGGTCACGTCGCAGCCGGGTGCCGGGCCCCGCGTCCGCGCGCCGCAGGACCACGTCGGGACGACGACCAGGGCCACAAGTCATCCCAACAAAACCCGGCAAGTCGCGGCACCTCACACGTTCGGTCCACAAACACGGCACATTCGGGTCGCCGCTTCGCGGTGGGGGGTTCGCGGCTGGGTGCCGGGGGTTCAATTCGGCGAGGGGGGTCCGTACGCGGCCCGCAAGCAGTCGAGTGGTCCGAATTGGCCCACAGGATCGTGGCTGCGTCAGCCGGGTCGTCCGTGGTAACGGGGTTCATTGACGGGGTTGAGGTCCGGGTGCTTGTTGACACGGGTGCGTCGGCCACCATCATCTCGGACCTTATTTATAACATTCTTCCCGTCCAGAGTAGACCCCTTCTGCCAGTAGACGTGCCATTTTATGCGGCGAATGGGGGATCCCTGGGGATCATCGGCCAGATTCGGGCGACTATTTGCATTGGGGACATTAAATTAGCGGGCCCTATTTTTGTATCATCATCGCTGGCCGTTCCCTGTTTGCTAGGTACGGACTTTTTGTCAAAAATGCCCATCAAAATTCTTATTGATCAGGCCTGCATAGAGCTTCCGTCAGGTCGGCGGGTTGCCTTCTTGTCGAGCCCTATCAAAGTGCGCACGGTTTGTGCGACGGTGCAGGCGCTGGCGACTCACACTGTACGGGTACCCCCGGGATCGCAAATGTTAGTACCCCTTCGGTTCAGGAAGCCACTCGAGGTGGGTGCGGAGGCACAGGGGGTGCTGTTGGGGCCGTCAAACAGAGCCAGTAAGGGCCTCGACTTAGCGGTTGCTCAAACCGTGGTGAGAGGGGACAGTGAGCCGTTCGTAATGGTCCTGAATACGGGGTCGCGGCCGGCCGTAATTGCGCAGGGAACGGTGCTGGCTCACGCCGCGCCGCTGCCCGTTGAGGAACGGCTCGTGGCTCAAGCAGATTTTACTGTCGAGTCGCATCCTCAAAGTGATGAGGGGACTGAGTGGTTGGACTCGCTGTGTGCGGGTTCTGCTAACTTGTCCGGGGTGCAATTGGGAGCATTGAGGGGTTTGCTCATCGAGTTTGCTGACGTGTTCAGCAAACATAAGTACGATATCGGCTGCACTGACCTGTTGCGCCACCACATAGCTACAGGGGACGCGGCCCCTATTCGTCAGAATCCCTTCCGGCTCAGCCCGGCCGAGAAGGAACATGTGCAATCGGCGGTTAATGATATGTTGGCGGCCGATATCATTTCGCCCTCTTCTAGTCCGTGGGGTGCTCCTATTGTCCTAGTAAAAAAACAGGACGGGTCCTTGCGGTTTTGTGTCGATTTCCGCCGCTTAAACAAAATCTCGATGGCGGATGCGTATCCGCTCCCCAGGATGGATGAGTCGCTGGATGCCTTGGCGGGAGCGCAGTTTTTTTCCACACTCGATCTGCTTTCTGGATTTTGGCAATTGCCACTCGATAACGAGTCTAAACCTAAAACTGCTTTCCGGACACCTGGGGGCCTTTTTGAATTCAACCGTTTGCCCATGGGCTTACATTCCGCTCCCGCCACGTTCCAGAGGCTCATGGAATTGGTTTTGTCGGGCCTCCAATGGGATACCTGTTTGATTTATCTTGACGATATTATCGTCTTTAGTCGGACTTTCGAGGAGCACCTCCAGCGACTGAGAGCGGTGTTCCTCAGGATGCGTTCCGCTAAGCTAAAATTTAAACCGGCTAAATGTTTTCTGCTTCGGGAATCGGTCAGGTATTTGGGCCATATCGTGAGTCGTTCAGGGATCTCGACGGACCCTGCTAAGACGCATTGCGTCAGCTCATGGCCAACGCCAACCTCGGTCACGGAGGTTCGTAGTTTCATTGGTTTTGCCTCCTATTACCGTCGTTTTGTCAAGCAATTTGCCACCATAGCCAAGCCCCTGCACGCTTTGACGGCTAAGGGTGTGAGGTTTCACTGGGGGGCAGAGGAGGAGGATGCGTTCTGCTCCCTCCGTGACGCTTTGGTGCAGGCTCCCCCCTTGTGTTACCCCGATTTCACACAACCGTTTTTGCTTGACACGGACGCCAGCAATACGGGTATCGGGGGGGTGCTCTCACAGTTGGTCGGGGGGGTTGAACGGGTGGTCGCCTACGGTAGTAGGGTTCTTTCCCCCGCAGAACAACGCTATTGCGTAACTCGTCGTGAATTGTTAGCCATTGTGTTTTTTACACAGCAATTCAGGCCGTATCTTTACGGCCGTCATTTTACGGTCCGGACGGACCATGCGGCTCTACAATACGCTATGCGCGTGGCGCAGCCATCGGGCCAATTGTCCCGATGGTTGGAGGTCCTTCAAGACTACCAATTCACGACGATTTACCGCAAGGGGTTGCGGCACTCAAACGCGGACGCCTTGTCGCGGTTGCCGCCGTGCACGGACTGCACATGTTTGTTGGGATCAGCGCGGTGCAAACCCCCGGTCGCCGGCACCCCGGGAGTTGCGCTCGCCGCCACTGACACCCCGGGAGAGGACGCCCCCACGGGGAGGGATTCGCTGTTGTCGTTGCCCCTCATTGAGTGGGGCCGCCTCCAGATGTCCGACAGCTCCCTACTTACGCTGCGTCGGAAAGTTGGCGCTCCCGAACAAGGGGAGGCGCGGGTCGGTTCCTGGGTGTGCAGACAGGGCCTGTTGATGAGGTGGGACAACATGTCCCGGCGTCACGTGCTCGTTGTGCCTGTTGCTATGCGGGGTAGGGTTGTTCTGGCAGCTCATGAACGGCTCATGCATCTGGGTTTTCACAAAACGCTCGCCCTAATCCAGCGAGACTATTATTGGCCGGGGATGGGTAACGACGTGGCGAATATTCTTAAGGGATGCGTAGGGTGCGCCAAAAGGAAACCGCCACCATTGGCAGCTAATCCACCGCTGCAATCCATTCAGGTTTCGCGTATAAACGAATTGGTAGCGTTGGACATCTTGGGGCCCTTTCCGGTTACACCAAGGGGAAATAGGTTCCTGCTGGTTGGCGTGGAATACTTCACCCGATGGCCTATGGCATGGCCGCTCGCCAACCAGTCGGCTGCGGCGGTGGCGGACGCCTTTGTCCAGGGTTATGTGTTGGACAAGGGCGCCCCCGAACGCTTGCTGACGGATCAAGGGAAGAATTTTTCGAGCGTTTTGTTGCGCGAGGTGTGCGACCTGTTGGGTACAAAGAAAGTGCGTACTTCCCCCTACCACCCGCAGACTGACGGGATGGTTGAGCGTCTGAACAGAACGATTTCGTCTATGTTGTGCCAACAGGTCTGCGACGATCAGGTTGATTGGGACTTACAGGTGCCGGGGGTACTCGCGGCCTATCGAATGGCCCCTCATGCGGCGACAGGGTTTTCCCCATTTTTTCTTATGTATGGGCGGGAGGCCGATCCGGCCATGGACGTCCAACTGGGGATTTCCCAGCCACGTGCAAAATTTAAATTGGCAGACCACATCAAATTTAATATCGCCAAATTGACTGAAGCGCGGGAGGGGGCAAGGTTGAATTCGCGGTCGCGGCAAATTGCAAACGAGAAATTGCATGAGCGGAGGGTGCATACGCATGATTGGAAACCAGGCGATAAGGCCTGGCTGCATTGTCCACATGCACCGTTGGCTACGTCCCCCAAGTTGTTGAGACCTTGGAGGGGACCGGTGGAAATTGTGCGGGTTGCACGGCCCCAGAGTATACAGATTAAATGGGGGAAACGCCGTTGGTATGTGCACCCCTCCCGACTGAAGCCCTATGCGGCACCGTGTGACCCCGTTCTGTGCCGTGACGACCGGGCGTGTGATGTGACCGTCGACTCGGGGAGGGAGGTGTCGCAGGCTGATCCTCACGTGTCTCCACCTGACCCACCCCCAGGTGCCTCGGGCTTGACGGCTGCTGACCGTCGAGAGCCTGAACCCCGGGGCACGCACGAGTCCTCGATGCCTGGCCGATGTCTTCCTGAACCGCCGGCACCACCGGACGTTCAACCGCGTCTGGTGCCGTACGACGGACCGGCAAGGCGGACTCGGGCTAGGTCTCAACAATTTTCATGAGGACGGTTTTTTTGTGCTCTACACCGAGCTCGCCCGGTGTTCCCCTCTGCCGGGGTAATGTCCCGTTGTAGGGACGCTCGGAAGAAAAGGGGACACTGCACGAGTCGAAAGAAAAAAAAAAAAAAAAATTTCCATTTATTTTTTTTGTATACACATTGCTATTGTCACTCGCCGGTTTGTATATATTGTTCTATTGTCGCGGTGGCATTGGTTGAGGGTTGCGGATGGTGGTGTTCGCGTCGTGTTGTGTTGTTAGCTTAGTTGTTGTTCTTGTTGTTGTGTTGTGTTACGGGGCACACAGGGAGGGGTTGTATATTTTTGTAGCAGCCGGGGCGGCTGCGAGCTATGTGGTAGGGGGTGATGTAGTGGTGGTATTGACGTGCGCCGACTGTGACAGTGATGGATCACGGGGCGGCGCGGGGTGCGGGGTTGGGCACGCGTTGTGGGCGTGGTGTGGACGCGCGCGCCGGGAGTGACAGATGACGAGGCGGCGCGGAGTGAGTGGTGAGGCACGATGAGATGTGGGAAAAGAGGATCGTAGCCAGCGCCCGGCGATTGGTCGAATAAGTGGGTGCTCGCAGCGACGTCCGCAGGTGGGGTATAAAGGGGGACGCGCGAGAGCACTCGGGGAGAGTTACCCAGTTGAAGACCCGAAGACGGAGCTGAAGACCTAGTGAAGCCGAGTAGCTCAGTGGCGTTAGTCGCCGAGTAGCTAAGTGGATGTTGGTCATCCGAGTAGCTCAGTGGCGTTAGTCGCCGAGTAGCTAAGTGGATGTTGGTCATCCGAGTAGCTCAGTGGGCGTTAGTCGCCAAGTAGCTAAGTGGGTGTTTGTCACCCGAGTACTAAGTGGATGTTGGTCATCCGAGTAGCTCAGTGGCGTTAGTCGCCAAGTAGCTAAGAGGATGTTGGTCATCCGAGTAGCTCAGTGGGCGTTAGTCGCCAAGTAGCTAGGTGGGTGTTTGTCACCCGAGTACTAAGTGGATGTTGGTCATCCGAGTAACTCAGTGGGCGTTAGTCGCCAAGTAGCTAAGTGGGTGTTTGTCACCCGAGTACTAAGTGGATGTTGGTCATCCGAGTAGCTCAGTGGGCGTTAGTCGCCAAGTAGCTAAGTGGGTGTTTGTCACCCGAGATACAAAGTAGGTGTTAGTCACCTGTAACCAAGTTTGATAAAATAAAGAGTGTGTTACCCGTGAAGTCGTCTCCCGTGGAGTTACTACATTACATAAACATCAAGTGGATAATGGATAGATAAAACGAATACCGGCAACAGCTGTACCTCTGCTTCATTGACAACAGCAAAGCTTTTTAGTGTGGAAACCATGAACTGATGTTAATTACAATGAAGGAAATGGGAATCCGAACTCACCTTGTATGCCTGTTACATAACCTATATGCCAACCAAAAAGCAATGAAATACATGTTTTTTTGAGTTAGATCGCGTAAACATATAAATCCATTACCACCCGACACAGCCAGTTCGTAAGGTTTGTCACGTAAACACAACATATCAATTTGTTACGAGCACAGCACACCGGTGGGTTGGAGAGCAAAGCCACAACATTTACAAATCTGAGTACGACGTTTAAAAAAGCAACAGTTTGGGGAGACATGAGAAATTGACCTTGAGTAACACAGGGCTGTATATGGTCTCCATACCAATTTAATTGATAAATTGAGCATATTATGAGACAGGCAGGCTTGGATTCAATTGAGGCAGGCATGAAGCCATATTATTAACATTCCTTCCCTTTATTAATTCTAACCTTACTCTCTCCCTTTGATACTGCTAATCCTGCATAATGCATGGGCATAATGACTTTAAACCCCTGGCCAAACCTCCTACGCATTTCACAAGTAGTACTAATCGCATATCTGTATTTCCCATAAATATGCTAAATTCCTCTTGATATGAAAATTATTTTGTCAAGACGCTCTTCGTCCCTCCATCCCAGCATAAATAGTCGCTCCAAGCCTGGGGCGTGCCATTCAGACTCTGCCTTCTCGACAGACCTGTTTTCCACCTGAAGACGACTGCTTGCGTTGTGGCCGAAACGTCGTGAGAATAATTTTATTATGTTTTATTTTTATTATTTTATTATTTTCCTTCTACGTGACTTCACCGAAAGAACCAAGAAGATGAAGATGACTGCTTAATATGGAGGGGAAGTTTGTTCCAGTAAAGGTGGGAGAGATGAGACTCAGTGAAAACGTGTTTGAACACTAGGAGGAGGAACAGAAAGAGACAAAGATTGAGAACATAGAGGGTGAGACAGGAGTTTTGCAGCAGAGGTTGAAATAAGCAGTCGGATTTTGCGAATGTTTAATATATGAAACCGGCAAGTGCAGGTAGTGGCAGAAATGTGATCAGAAAGGGAGAGGAAAGAGTAAACAATATTACCAAGGTTCCGGGCTGAGGAAATATAAAAGGAGGGAACGAGATGGTGGGACAGGGAGGAGGGGAATAAGCGGCATGGAAATATAATTTGGGGTTTGGAAGGGTTCCATACTCTTTGGTTATTTCGGTAAAGTCACGTAGGTATAATAAAAGAAAAAATAATATATCACGACGTTTCGATCGCAACACAAGCGGTCGTCCTCAGGTATACAAAATAATCCAGCAGTGGAACTGCTGAACCAGCGAGAGAGCTGTTCCAACAAGAGGTTATATATGTGGCCCACTGCATCTCCAACCAGCGCCACCTAGCCAGTAAACAAGAGCACGTACACCATGCCCTCAAGACGAATGGATACTCAGACCGCACAATCCGCAAAGCTGTATCCCCAATCATGGGAAGACAACCATCTGAGGACCCAATTAAAACCATCACCTTGCCATACATAGCAGGTGTTACCAAAAGGATTTCCAAAATCTTAAACAAACACAAGATCCATGTCAGATTCAATACAGTACACAAAATCCGTGATTTGATCCCATCTGTGAAGGATGTCATTCCTGACATGCAATATCCTGGAGTCTACAAACTGAGTTGTACCTGCGGTAGCAGTTACATTGGGGAAAGGAAACGACATGTCTCAGACCGTGTTCGCGAACACAAGGCAGATTTGAAATACAGCCGAACCAATACCTCTGCCGTGGCTGATCATTGTTATAACGCAGTGGGCTCGCACAATATTGTTTTTTCCCGAGACCAAGGTACTCTGCAAACCTTCGGGCTACCATCAAAGATTTGTCCATGAAGCCATCCAGATATATAAACAGAGACAATTTCAACCGAGAAGATGGGTATAAGCTGAGCAATCATTGGAAGGACGTTATTAATCAAGCAAAGTCGTAACTTGATGTAGTGCTTCCAATCCTCCCTGCCGTTTGGCTGTTATCTCCGACTCTCTGAGTTGCATTGTCCTGTTAGGTGCCTCTGCATTAACGGGCTTGGGTCTCACTAACATGGCCACCTTTGCTCCCTTAGCCTCGATGTATCGATAGTTCTGGCTGTGCATCTCACTGGCGTGACCACCGTTGCGGTGGTTCCCTTGCGTGGACGCGCTTGCCTCTCACAGCGCAGTTGGCAGCGCCGCAGCTTGTGTTACACATAGACATGACATAAACTTGCTAATCCCCCTAATCTCTCTGCCTAATCTCTCCCATCAACATAGTGCTAATCTGCCATTAACACTGCTGTTGTGCTCATATGCAGGGACGTTACTCTTATGCGATGACGGAAGCTCATTTCATGTTAATTTCTCTCCCTAATCTCTCTCCCTAATCTTCCCCATTAACAACTGACATGCTTGCGTCCGTGGATGGAATTCCTTTCCAGCTCAGACCCCACCTGCTTGCCCTTTGCCACATATGTAATAGTGTTCCAGGAGACTTGGACGCAGGGGTTGGAGGCACACGTATTTATTCCGTGTCGGTACAGCACAACACTGACATACAACACTGGAGGGGGTATCGGCCCCCTCACCCGTCTAACTGGGGATACACTCTCTAGCTACGCCTAGCCTACCTCTGGGTCCTCCACTAACGGGCTAGGGGAGGCTAGCTAGCCCGACACTGGTAAGTCGGGCTCACGGTACCCGGAGTCCCAGACCAGCTCTTACAAGAGCACTGGCTCTGGCTCTCGGGACCACGCCGCTGGCTCGATCCTGTTCGGCCCTGATAAGGGCTGCGATCTAGGGGAGTCCAGGGCTCTATCTACGACGATCTTCAGTTTTCACTGGTTAGCTT
This sequence comes from Lampetra fluviatilis, assembly GCF_964198595.1. Classification (NCBI taxonomy): domain Eukaryota; kingdom Metazoa; phylum Chordata; class Hyperoartia; order Petromyzontiformes; family Petromyzontidae; genus Lampetra; species Lampetra fluviatilis. The sequence goes on along the minus strand of NC_136345.1, from coordinate 1,086,877 downwards.
CAACATCTCTCCCTGAGCTCTCCGGCTCATCCCCTTTTATACCAAAACCCCCGCTGAGGGGTGGGGCCCCGGGGGATCCCAGCTCCGAGTCAGCCCCCCAGGCTGCCCGATGCGGACGTCGCTGGGAGCACCTTCCCGTGCACCGACATAGCCACGCCCACTGTGTTTCTTTCCCATCTGATCCCATTGTATAACAGCCACTCCGTAACACCCCTACACATATATAACCTCTTGATGTAACAGCTCTCTCGCTGGTTCAGCAGTTCCACTGCTGGATTCTTTTTTCAGCCTGAGGACGACCGCTTGTGTTGCGATCGAAACGTCGTGATATATTATTTTTTATTTTATCTTTCTACCTAGGTGACTTTACCGAAAAAAACAAAGAGTAATCCCTGCAATCACAAAAGCTTCAAATCAAGATTGTTTGGAAGGGCTGTTGGACAGAAAGTGACGTGACATCCAAAATTGGATGGATACCAGACAGGATGAGATGCGATAAGTGGGGTCATGGGAAAAGGAAGGAAAGGATAAGAAAATTTTAATTTAATCCACGAAGGAATAATGGGGAAAGTTGAGCGAAGAAAGGAGAAATTTGAGTTGTGAAATAGAGAAACAAAGTTTAGACCACCAACTCAAAAGAGCTGAAAGCATGGTCATATAGACCACGTCGATCTGTCCGTCCAAAGCAGGTCTTAGTGAAACAAAGAGACTGGTTTTATCCTCATTGGGAGTCATCAGTGCAGTAATCGATTTTCACTTTCATGAAGGAAAAATGTAGTGTGTATTTAGCTGAGCTTACGCTGTCCCGTGAGGATGACTCCATCAATGTTCTTGTACTTGACCTCCTGGTGGATGTGGGATGTGAATTCATTCGCAACCTCAAGGAAGCCAGGTTTGAGATCTTTATCTGGAATGGTCTCCAGCTTGCTCAAGTCTTCTGGGTTGACTGGCATGGGGAACGTGAAGCACTTGCGCTTCTGTAAAACAAACAAAAAGAACAAAAATAATAGATTTAACCCCTATGGCAGAGCATGTTTTGTTTGCATGTTGTCCACAAATACGTGTGATTAATGCAAACTTAATTCCTTGAAAAACGTATCTAGTTTCTGTTGAAACATCTTAACACCGATTTTATTGCCAGAAGGGATAAAACCTATTCTTATTTTTCAAAAATAACATCTCATTATAATATTTGTCTTTTCACAAAACACATAACAGTATTTTCTTTCACACACACAACCCATTGGCCACATAACCTCAGAGTGCATCTCATCAGCAACAAGATGGATGCCGGTGTGGATGCCGTGCCAGGCATCTCACGGCTCTCCACCTCCTTGTCAGGTGCCCTTCTCTTTCCCTCATCGTCACATGGGGCCCCCTGAAATGTTTCTTGGCGAATCGGCCTTATAACCGAGTCCTTTAACATCGACCTCTACTAGCCGCCGGCAGGGTCGTGTCCATGTGCTGTCCACTGATGGTCTACAGATGAGGTCGCGGCCTCCCCTAGGGCTCTCTGAACCTGGAGAAGCATGCTGGAAGAGACCCCTTAACAGCTACTCACCTACAGACAGAACCGTTAAGTCCTGCCCGGGAGCCAGCAAGAGGAACCCTTCCTGTGAGCGCCGACGCACTTGTCAGTGGCTGCCACAGGTTTTCTGAATGCCCAGGGGCCTACCCGGGGGTGAAGCCTGCAAGTGTTAACCTAGCAGAAATCGCCTTCATCGGCACGGCGCTGGGAAGAGCTGCTACCAGGGTCTCAGGGCTTAATTCCGAATTATTTACTGGAGTCCCATCTAATTGACCAATTTGGGAACTGTCGCAACAACGACATCGACTTCTGCAATTGTGGCATGAACTTATATTTCTGTAATTACTGCAACATCTCGACCTCCACAGCTACTTTAGCAACAGTTATGGTGACCATTACAACTATTTCAATGGTCTTTGTGGCAGCTACTGCAACCAACTGCTGTTGCTGTGGCTGCTTCAACAGCAATGTTTAAAATTAACGACTACTACACATACTTCTGTGCTGCTACTGCTTCAGCATAGTTTGCTACAATTGCTTTAGGAGACAGCTTTATGCCTAATGTGTATTTGTTATTTTGCTCCTCTCCCTGTCTCTCTTCTTAAAATATCCTTTCCTGACTCACTCTATCTCACTATTCTATATGCCACTTCCCCAAAATAGTGCTCTCATAACCTGACCTTCCTGTTCCTCTTCTAATTCCCTGCGATGTAGGGTCACCTGTTTATATAATCGATAATCAGTTAGCAAGCTGCTAGCCTTGCTCCTACTCATAGGTGGGATTGAATGTAACCTTGGGTGTACACCATGTCTTCCTCTGTATTCTCATTTAGTGCTTCTGACTTTGCTAACCATTCTGGCTTGGGCATTCTGAACTTTTATTGTCTCTCTAAAAACTGGACATTCTCAATTGAAATAGATAACCTCTGACTATACATAGTATGCATCACTGAAACTTGGCTTTCATCTGGGAAGAACACAAACTCACATAGTATTGATAACTTTACCTTTTTTGACTTGACAACCCTTGAAGAAAGGTCATGATATCCTCATATATGTACGTAGCGACATTGCACTTTCTTAATAGAGTTTCTTTGGGTTAGATCGCGTAAATATAAGTGTGTCGTTAAACAACCACCACCTGACACATCCGATTACTAAGGGTTTGTCACGTAACCAAAACATGCCAATTCATTACTAGTTCACCATTGTGTTGGAGAGTAAACCCAAAATATTTGAGTACGACATTTCGCCGGTAATTACAACCAGCCTTATCAAGGCAACAGCCGTAGTTGTGGAGAAATCCTCCTGTTTTGGTCTTAAATAGAGGGATACATGTAATGTCATCACTTGTGAGTCAATCAGGCGCAAAGACCAGGGGGGGGGTGGGGTTAATGTGTTCATATAAATTACAATGGATATATTATTGGTTTGGTTATTCACAGTTAATTAATGTACATTATGTATGCACATTGTTGTATATATATAGGCCTTTTTTCAAAAATTGATATTAATAATAATTCTGCCAATATTTTTTTTAAATAATAATCAATCGGGGTGTCGCTTGGGGCACAAAGGGGGTAATGCGAACCCCCTCCCCTCAAACAACAGCTGCCTCCCACAAGCCACACCAGGCAAGGAAGTAGCCATAAAACGTAATAAAAAAAACCCGGTGCAAAAGGGGGAGTGGGGGGGTTGCTAATGAGATTCTAGGGAAATCTCTACTGGGCTTCAAAGGCCGCCACAAAGCACATACAAACAACAGGCGCCACGATTCTTCCCGGGCGGTGAGAACCGAACACACATCTTTGTTTTGGTTTCTTTGAGTACAACAATAAAAGTTTGAAGCTTGGCTATAAGAATACGTCGACATTATAGACTGCACTCAGATTAAGAGCCAGGCTACAATCTACATTATTGGGTTATCATTTCTCGTATATTATTTAATATTATTCATATTATTTATTATTATTATTTTTCTATCTACGTGACTTTACCGAAAGAACCAAATAATGAATTCTGGCAGTCACGAAATTTTAAGTAAAAACTTAGTTACATCTCCAATCTCAGGATATCAAAATATAACTCGAGAATAAAAAGCACGGAATCCCTGGATACAGACAGGGAACAAAGGTTCATAAAACCCTCGGAATACATGTGGTAACAACTATGGTAGATCACAAATCTTGATTAAACATAAACCAAATAATAATGATAAAGTATTACACCGAGGATCATCCAGAATAAATACAATACGAAACAGGTCAATCACACACGACCAAGATAATATGTATTCCATGAAATAAGAGCCTCCCGACCGCCTTTGTCTTCCAGAAGCACGTGGTAGCAATAAATCACAAATGCAGGGAGGGCGCCTTCCCTTAAGATATCAAACACCATGAAGAAATTCCAAACCACGCGTACTGTAAACACTGCTCAAAACATACCTTGAGTCACTTAAAGAGTTAACACCGCAAAAAGGGATAAATACTAAGATAAAAGGTGGAAAATAATGTTTCTTTTTCTCTCACCTTACAACCCATAAGAATGAACGGAAAATATGGTAACAGGAGGTCACACTGCAAGAGACGGTGCCCCTCTTTGTGAGAGACAAGAAAATGTAACACCTCCAACCGGGAGGGAAGAGGGTGGGGGGACGCAACTGGACAGGGGGAATCCCCCCCTCCTTCCAGATTAATTATTGCAGAGGGTTGGAGGACTGGAAGGACGCACTTGGGGGCAATTTGGAGCATCTATTTCCACTGATGGTGGGGTGGCTTGAGGAACGCGACAGGAACCAGGCCTTGATGAGACTCAATAAAATTAGTACAAACACACACACACTGGACAAACAGCTGTTCCCACAGGCTGAGAGCGAAATTAAAGGAATTTCTGTCCGTTGTGAGAAGGCGAGCCGAGGTGGGAGAATTTCACATATAAGCAAGGACACAGATCATGCAACTTAGTCTTGCTGTGGAAAGCTCCGGTGGTGGGCCCCGCAAACAACTATGGATGCAGAGTCTTGCAGAGGAGAGGGGCGATGTGTTGCTAGGTGCTGAGTTCGGCGCTGATCGACAGATTATCGCTGAAAGTTTTATTCTACATTCATCATGATGTTTTGAGTCGCTTGCAGATTCAATGATTTCGAAAGTTGTATTGTACTAAGCGATAAGAGTTGTGAGAAGCTAAGAGGTGTGCGAATACAATTTATGAGTTCTGAGAGTAAGTGAGGAGCTGTGAGCGCAATCGTGCACCGCCGGAGAGAGCATGAAGCAGTGGAAAGAGCCTGAACCAGCGCAGCGTGAAGAAAGGGCGGGAGAGGCACCACAGGGGGCTTGCGCGAAGCTGGCAGCTGCCGCCAAGGGAGAGAGCACGGAGCAACGAAAAAGAGCCCGAATAGAGTAGCAAAGAGGTAAAGTGTCAGCACTTGCGAGAGCACCGAGGGTTCGACCCACACACACACCGACGAGCACCAGCTGGGAACCAAGACAAGAGTGAGGAACGGCGACCAGCGGACGAGCTGCGAGCGCAATCGCGCACTGCCGAAAGGAGAGCACGGAGAAGAAGAGAGAGAGCGCGTGACCGGCGCAACCGAGGAAAAGTGTCGGCGCTGGCGAGCAGAGGACGAGCTGCGAGCGCAATCAGGCACCTTCAAAGAGGAGCAACGTGCCTGCAATAGAGAGGCCGGCAGCTGTAGCCAAGAGAGAGAAAGCTGTGTGTGTGACACACACAAACACACACACAACCCACTGCCTGGCAGGGAACTCCTTATCTCAAAAAGTGGAGCACGGAAACAATACACCCACACACTCACACGTAACGCACATAGCGAAACTAATAAGATTGCTCCTAAAGTTATCCTTGTGTTTCAAAAAGGGTGGTTATCCAAAGTGGGTGCGTAAACTATTAGCTGATGGTGGAAAGCATTGCTGCCCATTGAGTTACGTAGATATGGTCGTTTAGAAGTATTTTAGTCATTCTTGTTGTTAATTGCATAATCTGTACCAATGAATTAATTGATGAAACTAAACATTTATAAACATCTATGTTTCGAATCTACACACAAACAGGGATACTATTGTGTTAAAATCTTTCTTTTGATCACATAATCCTGCCCGCAAATTTATTAAAGCCCTTAGCCAATTGATGAACATTTATTAGACAAACAGACACACTGCCGCACACCCTTGTTCCAAGGCATTTCGTTAATTGCATAATCTTACCAATGAATTCAGCGAGGTCTACTTTTGCTTTCGGGACATGTTTCTTTATTATTGTTCGTATGAATATTGTCTCATAATTTTAAAGGACTTTTTCCTATCACCGTAAATTCTCATCTTATTCTGAGGAATGAGCCAATTGTTGTTTCACAGTTTAACAAACCTAATCATTGAGGGTTAAATGTACGGATCAATGAGGAGGACATCTCGAGGAGTAATGTGTTGATAATTCCGAGCATAAGTGTTCACATGTTACAGTGTTTTTAGATATTAAAGTTGCTTAATACAGAAGAGTCTGAGTGGTGCCTTTCTAAATTCATGCATAATAGTCTTGGTGAGATCTGAATTTTGAGACCTGACATAAACATACTAAGACATAATCAGTAAAAGTTCAAGCGAGAATCATTGTATTATCCTGATTGATAATACAACCCTAGACAACGAAGCCGAGCCTAATTATCCAAATTACATAATTAATAATAATTACATACACTTATATAACCTAAAACAATCACACCTTCGTAATTAGCAGAATTGGCATAATTACATACGTTAGTATAATTTCGGAAAAACTACACATTTAAATGTTTTTATTTAATTATAATAATTTTTTTAATTTTCCAAGACCGAATATATACAACAACATTCTGCCGTTTTTGCGTGCAAAAATCTCAATACCGGTTCTTGGCATGCAGTTAAACAGTACGTATTCATCTCAATTTCAATAGATTATCTAATTAGTCTTGGGCAGTAGTAAATAGTTTAGCGCAAAACTTCAACGTTATCAAAATCAAATAAGTGACCTTATTGGCACCCGTATTCTGCTGCTGCCGACAGTTGTGTTTGGGAGTATTTCATATTATTTGTTATTATAGTCTCATGTATGAGTGTCTTGATGAGAAGAGGATTTCTGTGCGGGCTGATGGTGTGATTCTGCATTCAGATAGGCGTCAGTGCGCGTTTTCTTCTGTGTAAACGCCGTGTTATTTTTCCATTTCGGCCGGGCCCAAACGGAATATCCAGAAATGGGAGAGCTTTATCAACCTTCTTCCATGGTGAACTGGACAGATGGGTTTTGCAAGTTGAGATGGTTTATAAATTAATGAAGTGTATCTTTACCTTTCGGCCAGACCACCAATGTGTCATCTACATATCGAAACCAAACAGAGGGTTTTAGTGCGCTTGAAGCTCGTGATTTTGCTTCAAAGGCTTCCATGTACAGATTCGCAATTGCAGGAGACAAAGGAGAGGCCATTGGCGCTCCTTTATTTTATTACAGAAATCACCTTTCCACAAAAAATAGGTGTTCTTTAGATAGTGCTCAGCTAGTCATGGGATATCTTTGGGTAAACCTATGTTAGTTACCAGAGTATCGAGTAATTTAATTTACTCGTTCACCGGAACCTTTGTGAACAGAGAAGTGGCATATAACTTACTATACTATCATTAGGATTAAGGTTAATATCTTTAATTATATTTACAACATGTTCTAAGTATTTAATGGATAAAGAAGTCCTGCCAATGTAGGGCTGTATTTGTTTTGTTACATCTTGTGCTATTTTGTATATGGCAGTTTTAATGGGACATCAGGTTTGTGACTCTTTGGCCACCCATCAAGTCTTGGTGGGTTTGACGCCCTTGGTTTGGTCAGGTATAGCTCTTCCTTGAGAGTTAATGACTTGATTACCATTGCAGTCGTCTTTGGCATTGGTTGAGTCTCGTAAAATTTTAAGGTAGGTACCTTCATCCAGTAAATCTCAGATTTTATTATAATTCTCACGAGGATTTACAACTGTTGATAGGCCCTTATCATCAGCAAGAATTTGGATATATTTATTTGCGCTCAATTCTCTTAAGGCGTTTGCCTCAACGAGACGAATATTTGTTTTTGGCAATGTACTGTTCTCAATTATTTTGGTAACCTCATGCCTAGTCATCTCAGCTTGATTGTGGGAGATGTCTAAATACTGATTCCACTGCAGAAAATATCTCTCAACAGGGATTGTACGTGGGGTAACAGAAAAATTAATAATTTTAGATAGGACTATCATAGTGTTTAATTCATAATGACCAACATAAACATGGAAGATTCCTCCCTAAAGAGAGTTATGAGACGCGGTGTAGATTTTCTGTGTAACCAAGCAAAATAAGGACAAGTAAAGAGTTGAGACTAGGTTAGAGTTTCGATTTAAAGCTTTCGTGACTGCAGGGATTCATCTTCTTGGTTCTTTCGGTAAAGTCACGTAGAAGGGAAATAATAAAATAATAAAAATAAAACATAATAAAATAATTCTCACGACGTTTCGGCCACAACGCAAGCAGCCGTCCTCAGGTGAAGAACAGGTCTGTCGGAAATACAGCGTCTGAATGAGCACTAATTTCCTCTTGATATGCAAATTCCTTTGTCAAGGCGCCCTTCCCCCTCCAACCCAGCTTAAATATACGCTGCCAAGCATGGTGGTGCTCGTTCAGACACTGTATTCCCGACAGACCTGTTCTTCACCTGAGGACGGCTGCTTGCGTTGTGGCCGAAACGTCGTGAGAATTATTTTATGTTTTATTTTTATTACTTTATTATTTCCCTTTTACGTGACTTTACCGAAAAAACCAAGAAGACTCGGTTAGAGGTTACGGTTCGGGCAGGAGCGCTTTGACCAATTTCATCACCCCTATCAGTAGGGACAGTCGTCTCGGTACAATCAAAACAGGTTAAGAACTTATGGATGAATGGGTATTTAATGTCTTTACCTTAAAATATTGGCACATTATGTCGCGCTGCTTGTTGAATGTCTTGTTTGCTTCTTCTTGACCACGTTGTGTCTCTGGCTTGCGTATTTTAAAGCAATGCTCCATGTAGTCGTCAGCAGTGCAAGGGTATCCATTCAACTCCAATTTCAGTATGAAGTCGCGTACGCAGACGATGAGGGATGGGAAGTACTTGTCCAGATCCTTTGGGTTGTCTTTATGAGATTCTACCGTTGTTTTGACGTACTGCGCAACATCCTTTGCATACCTGGATTAGGGTCGGAGTCAAGAACATTTAATGTAGCAGTGCATCGTACCTTTTACAGAAACGGAGTCATTTGAGATCAAGATAAAAGTTCTGAAAATACAATACATTTGAAAATACGCCAGTTAAACTCCTCAAAGCCTTTCCACATATGAGGAATGTAGCATTCTGCACATAATTTAATCATTCTTAAATGAAAAAGGTAAATGTGCAACTTTTAAATTCATTCCTCACACAACTGCTGTGGAAGGGATTTCACTGGACGTAGCTCTGGAGGATGTTTGCTTTATTCTTCAAGGCTGATGAGATATGTTGGAAGGGGTGGGAATACTCACACTTAATTCACTACACGCGACCTGCAGCTCAGCTACCTGTGGTGTTACCCATTCGTACTGCTGGGTGCACAAAGGCAGTGGAGCTGATTAAATAAACTCGCCCATTGTTTCAAATGCCACACAGGTAGATGAAATCAAAACAAGGACGTCTATATAGTCCAGTGTGCTAACCAATACACAGAGGCAGCTCTATAATTGAGATCAGGTTTTCCTCTTTTTTTCTGGCAACAAAACAGGTGTTAAGATCGAGATTTGAAGTTTTCGTGACTGCAGGGATCCACTCTTTGGTCCTTTCAGTAAAGTCACGTAGGTATAAAATAAAATGAATTAAATCACGACGTTTCGGGCGCTTGTGTTGCACCCGAAACGTCGTGATTTAATTTAGTTTATTTTATACCTAAGTGACTTTACCGAAATAACCAAAGAGTAAGGTGTTAAGATGTTAAAACACCAAACTGAAACCTTTAACGAGAAAAACATGTCTGTATTAACCACAGAATGCAAACAAAACACATACTCTGATAATATTTGGATTGTCTTTGAAACTGATTAGTCCACACCAGAGACAGCTTTCTTTTGAGCCTCGTCTCAAACGGTGTTAGACCAGAGGACGCCAAAAGGCGTACAGCACAAAGACAAGCTGTATCAGTTTCAAGGACAATGCATATATTATCAGAGTATGTTTTTGTTTGCAGACATGATTCCTTGTAAAAGTATTCTTTGGTTCTTTCGGTAAAGTCACGTATAAAGAAAAAATAATAAATTAAATAATATCATACGACGTTTCGATTGCAACACAAGCAATCATCATCAGGTATAATGAAATAGCGACATAAAATCTAACCAGAAAAAATTATAGACAGACATATAAGCAGACAGATATCACCAAGACACACAGAGCGGGCAACACAGGTACAGAGAGGGGTGATCGTCTCTGTGGGGTGGCCTTAAATAGACAGAGGGGGGCGGAAGCAGCGAGAGGGAGGGGTTAGAGACAAAATTTACATGTCAATGAGTACAAAAAGAAGTGAGCAGGCTTAGGGAGAGAAAGAAACACACTCAAATTAAATAACCTAGCAAAGTATCGAAATGTTATGTAAAACGACACAGAGAGTCAGTCAACACACAATTAACGCATAGCCTGGTCGATTACGTATTTCAAAGATTGCTAAGTTAGAATTTAAGTGTGAAAATTCCAAAGAAAGACAAAACATAAAAACAAGAGGGACGGAGACACACAGACAGAGCAGAACCTAAGAACGACAAAAAACGAGTGTAGACAGAAAAAATTACAATAAATAAACAGGCAGAGAGAGAGAATAAAAAAAAACCCAGAGAGAGAGAAAAAAGGTAAACTTGGAACTTATACCTGATGATGATTGCTTGTGTTGCAATCGAAACGTCGTATGCTATTATTTAATTTATTATTTTTTCTTTATACGTGACTTTACCGAAAGAACCAAAGAATAATTCCTGCAGTCACGAAAGCTCCAAAGTTAAGATCCTTGTAAAAGGTTTCAGTTTGGTGTTTTAACATCTTACCACCTGTTTTGTTGCCAGAAAAAGGGGAAAACCTATTATCATGTTTTGGTAATGGCAAAGGAAGTCCCATGATGTAGCTCTATAATTGCTAATTAACTTCATTTAAATGATATTTACACATACATAACATCTGAAACCATGTTCTCCAATAAACTAAATATTTACAACTTACTTATACTTTCAAACATCACTATTGTATCATTTAATCTGAGTCAATGGAGCAGATGCGTTTCTGCGAAATACGGAAGAGCTTTATGACGAGCTTGAATAATTGATTTGGTTTATTTGCCAAATAAAGGTAGAGTAAATGTAAAAACTGAGGGAAAGAGTAACTAACAGAGCACGTTGATGACGAAAGCGTCCAAAGGTACGGGCTCAATGGCTGCATCAGTTACCACGTGATCTGCGATTTCATTGCACTCTTTCGTTTGAAAAACATGTTTAAAATTTAAAAATATGTATTTGCTTCAATGCATAAATTTTAAAGAAATTAAATGTATTCACATTATTTAAAAGAACGTCCAACGAAGAGTGTAACGACATTAACAGCAGACAACGTGGTAAGCTGATGCATGTAGATTCACTCCAGAATGCCTTAAACATTATGGAAAATATCTACATTAGATCACACAGGGGTTCTTTCACAAATATCACTGGTGTTATATACAAATATTTACTACCACCCCTTAGTTGTTTTGCTCCATCTGACCCTTTTTTGTGCTACTATGCTGCCTCCTACTGTAGCTCTTTTCCCAGACATTGTTTTACAAATAACTCTCCCTTGCGTGTTGTTACTGTTGTTGATATCAATCTCAGCCAGGCACTGCCTTCCTTTCTGTTTTCATTTTTACTCGTTTGCTGCTATCTCTTTCCGCTAGCCCTCCAATAACTTGTTAAATATTCCCCTTGATCCTAGATGACGGCCGGGGATTCCAGTGAAACATGTTCGTGACTATCAAATTCCTATTATGTGTGTACTTCGAGTGTGTATTGTTGTTGAAAAGCATAAAAAACTACAGATATCTTTTCCTTTCGTACGGAGAGTTAATTAGTGAACAAACAGATCTACATTTTCTTGGTTCTTTCGGTAAAGTCACGTAGAAGGGAAATAATAAAATAATAGAAATATAAAACAATAAAAATTCTCACGACGTTTCGACTGCAACACAAGCAATCATCATCAGGTGTGAACTCCAAAGCAAGAAAATAAAAAAGTGGCGGTTTTTCCTAACGTCAGCACCACAGACAGCGATTTGGCAGTTGGCCAGATGGACGAGTCCATCTATGTTCGGGAAAAGAGGAGGGGGGAGCAGAAAATGGAATGCGGTCTGAAAGTCACTGTAAGCGTGAACACAATCAATTAAGACCCGAAATGGTTTATCAAATCCTTCCAATGATTGCTAAGCCAGAATCCATCTTCTCGGTTGAAATTGTCTCTGTGTTTGTATATGTGAATAGCCTCATGAACGAACCTCTCATGGTAGCCAGATGGCTTGCAAAAAACCTGTCTTGGAGAAATCAATGTCATGTGAGCCCACTGAATTATAACAGTGATCTGCCACTGCCGAGGTGTTGGTCCTTCCGTGTTTTAGGTCTGCTTTGTGCTCACGGATGCGGTCAGAGACATGTCGTTTGGTTTTTCCAATGTAACTACTACCACAGAGGCAACTCAGTTTGTAAACGCCAGGGTATTGTATGTCCGGAATCACATATTTTACAGACGGAACCAGATCACGGATTTTATGTAATGTGTTGAATAGGACCTGGATCTTGTGTTTATTCAAGATTTTGGAGATATTTTTTGTGATGCCTGCAATGTAGGGTAAGGTGATAGTTTTGAATGGCTCCTCAAGAGGGTCCTTCTTCATGGTTGGAGTGATGGCTTTGCGGATTGTGTAGTCGGAGTAACCATTAGCCTTTAGAACTTGGTGTACGTGCTTGAGTTCACTGGCAATGTGTTCCTGGTCAGAGATGCATTGGGCTCTATGGTGCAAAGTCTTGGTTATGGAATTCTTCTGGGATGGATGGTGGTGGGAATCCGATTTCAGGTAAGCATCCGTATGGGTAGCTTTCCTGTAGACAGTGGCTCATTGAACCATCAGGTTTCTTTTGTATTAGGACATCCAAAAAAGGTAGCTTGCCATCTTTTTCGACTTCCATGGTAAATCTGATGGTTGGGTGTATGGAATTGATGTGGTCGAGGAATTGGTCTAGAGTAGGCTGGCCATGTGGCCAGATGACAAAAGTGTCATCCACGTACCTCTTCCATAAGGTTGGGCGCAAAGTGGCAGTCTGGATGGCGTCAGTCTCAAATTTCTCCATGGAAACGTTGGCTACAACCGGAGATAGGGGGGAGCCCATTGGGGTGTCCTCAGTTTGTTTGTAGAAAGTTCCATTCCAAGTGAAGTATGTATTGGTTAAGCAGTGTCTAACCAAGGGGGGTACCTCAATGTTCAGTCCTTGATGAACCAAGTCTTCAATGATTGCGATGGTGTCAGGTACAGGAACTTTGGTGAATAAGGAAACTACATCAAAACTGACAAGCAGGTCGTCTGGGGACAGGGAAATACCCTTGATTGTCGATACCAGGTAAATAGAGTTTAGTACGTTAGGAAAAACCGCCACTTTTTTCAAAATTTCTTGCTGTGGATTTCACACCTGATGATGATTGCTTGTGTTGCAGTCGAAACGTCGTGAGAATTTTTATTATTTTATATTTATATTATTTTATTATTTCCCTTCTACGTAAATTTACCGAAAGAACCGAAGTTCAGAGAAACGTCATTGATTTGAGATGATTTTACAACACTAACTTGGTTACAATTCTAGAATAGATTGACAAAAAGCTTTTTTTGTTAATTATAAAATTCGGCGATGATATTACGTAAGACTAGCAATTATACAGTTCCTCTCATAATGTTGAACAATTATATTCTCATTCATAATAAAATCATGAATGTGTTAGGTAAATCAATGTCATCTGACCTGTTATGGAATGGCTGTATTACTAATGAGGCGAAGGCGACAGCAGAGAATATTTGTTTTCTTTTCCAGGTCAAACACTTTTTTTAAAATGTAACTTTGAATACATATAATTGCCCTACAACGTATCTCAAATTCGTCCACAGCTGGGAAGCTCATCTTCTTGGTTATTTCGGTGACTTTACCGAAATAACCAAGAAGATGAATCCCTGCAGTCACGAAAGCTTTAAATAAAAAAAGAAGACTCATCTGCACATTAACATAGCCACCTTAGCGTGATCGCCATGGAGGCTGCTCACTGATCTTAAATTAACATGCTAATTTTTACCTGGCAGCCCTTTATTGGTGGAAAACCCACCACCATCGCGGGCACCGCGATGGTGGTGGGTATAGACTTTCAAGCTTACCCCACATTTCAGCTTCAATAAGTGCTATTGTGCCTACAGTACATATGAGATGACAAGGTGAAATATTAGAGGTCATCAAAACCAATACCATTGATGCCGCAGCACTCTGCTTCCTTTTGAATAAATGAAGTATTTATTGTAAAGTCGACTCGTCCTTTACGGACAAAAGTTAAAGTATTCTAACAACTGGCTTTAGGTCTCTCCTTGGTCGCCAACCACTTGCTGCCACACCAATGCCTGTCTTGGTAACCTGCTTCATCTTGCACGTCCTACTCGCAACTCTAATCAAAGGCCAAATTATTTCTTAAGTTATGAATTCAACTCGTGTGTAGGAGCTAGGTGGATTATTGAATTACAAGCATGTAAAAGTTGGTGATGATTTGGGGAGGCTGTAACAGTGGATAGAGCATGGCTAATGATGACATGGGAGGTATGATAATTCTATGACCCAAATATTCTCATCTGGAGATGTGCATCACAGAGATTGATGCCATTTATTCAACCTCTTCCCAGAGCCCATTGCTAACTCTGATTATAGCCTAGTTTAGGCCTCGTAGTGGCTACCTTGATCTGGGCCCATAAACCCATGGAAGTATATTGCCTCTCTGCTTAATGTGTTGCTATGTGAGCAACCTATCGCTCTGCGAAGGATACTGTAGCTGCTCCAGGCCGGAGTGGTCCAGAGTCCCCACGGTGTTGTAGACCAGGATGTTTGAGAGCAGCACGGCCATGACGAACAACCAGATGTCATGCTCCCCATTGGCCTGTGGAAAAATGAACGTCTTTTAAATTATACACCAATATAACTTACCCCTGCACTTATTCTCCAATGTCTTGGTGTCTGTGCTTTTGTTATTGCTGATTTAGTGCATTAGTGTTGCCTCCAAGGTCTGTTCAGTGCTGTTTTTATTCTTCTCTCATGTCTTCCATTCCTTCTTGATCTATTATTTCATGACGAGCTGATGCAAAGGTGCTTCTGCGTCCTCTTGGGTCTTCTACGCATCGTTTCAGCATTATATGCATCAATGTATATAATATGGTGTGTTAATTATATCCTTATGATTATGGTTGTATATTGTACAAAGATCACGCTATATATGTAACTTAACACTTGCACCTGTTTTTTTTACTTAGCTAATGTTATAAATCTAGCTTATGGGCCCTTGGTCTCAATGTTTGAGGACGTTTTAAGCAAAATGTGATATCTAATTGCTAAATTGGTTTTTGAGAATTGTTCTTCAAATGACAGGTGTGCTAAAACAATATGTCGTGCTTTAAAACACTTGCAGACATGTTGACTGTATTGTGTGATGAAGGGATACACAACAACTATTTGGCCAGATAAATACTGTAACTAGCCTAGCCAAAAATAAATTATGCCTCGTATCTTTGCTCATTCCCAAGCTTAAGAATTGAGCCAGCACTGCATTTGGATTGAATCTTGAGTCCCTGTCAGACAATCAGCGTCATCTCGCTCGTAATTATATGAAGAAAAATATCGTGATATTTCATTTCTTGGCTGAAAAGTATGTACACAAATGAGAAAGTAACCAGTGAAAGGATACGAATGAGAATAGGTTTTTCACTTTTTTTTTGCAACAAAAACATGTGTTAAAATACATATTCTTGGTTATTTCGGTAAAGTCACGTAACTTTACCGAAAGAACCAAGAATATGAATCCCTGCAGTCACGAAAGCTTAAGATCAAAATGTGTTAAGATGTTAAAACACCAAACTGAAATCTTTTACAAGGAATCATATCTGCATTAACCACAATACTTGTGGTCAGAATGCAAACAAAATAATACTCTGATAAAATATACATTGTCTTTGGAACTGATTGGTCCACCCCAGAGACAGCTTTCTTTCGAGCCTAGTCTTAAACGGTATTAGACCAGACGACGCCGAAAGGCGTCCTCTATCTCTAGTGTGGACCAATCAGTTTCAAAGACAATCCATATATATTATCAGAGTATGTTTTTTGTTTGCATTCTGACCACACGTATTGTGGTTAATGCAGACATGATTCCTTGTAAAAGGGTTCAGTTTGGTGTTTTAACATCTTAACACCATTTTTGTTGCCAAACAAAAGGGGAAAACCTATTCTCATATTTTGGAACTGGCAAAGGAGGTCCCAAAGGATAAGAATGTTAAGAATGAATATGAAATCAATATACACAAATCCACCATCACTAAATTTAGGTGATATCACCATGGCACTTATGCTAATACAGGTACAGTTTGAGGCCACATGAAGTGTTTAACTTCACAAGCAGGAGGTAACTGAGAAGGCTGACAGATGCACCACCTGTACTCCGCACTGCCACCATGTGTTTAGTCACCCATCATGATGCTCACTGTTGTGAATATGCCTTCGCCCTCCGTGGTTGCTGGAGGGCCAACCTCCTCCAACTGCCTGGTAGAGTCCTTCACGAGTCCCCACCACAGAGGTAAATATTTACTCAGCTGGTACATTTCAGCGGCAAGTTAAATCAGCTCAAAATCGTTCCATAATACAACGCCCCATCTTTCTATAGTCTACGCTCTGCTCATTTAGCCCCCTTTATCAAGCCACACAGAAGCTGCTTTGGCATGCAGTGGCTGGCCATGAGGGCTACATGGCCCTACCAATGCAACCTTCTCTGCCAAAGGGGCTCACTAATGGGGTTGTCCAGACGGTTCAAGGATTTCTGCACTCCTCGCACAAGTCCATTCAGCTCAGAGTCCTTCTCACAAACACCAATCAATTCAGCTCCAGATCCTCGTGTAACTCTGATCCCATCAGCCCACATCTTCTCTCGTGCATGTTACAACTGCTTAGTGCACTCTAGCCAGATAAACAAGAGCAAACTGGGAATGTCATTAGTTGATGCACCTATATTCTGGAGTCACTTGTCCTCTCAACCGAATTCCAATCAGATCTAAGTTTGAAAAAAACATGCATGAATGGACTTGACAATTTTTTAAATAAAACATTTAGATTAAGATTTTATACTAGCTGCATTAAGCCATTCATTTTGTTCAATTTTTTTCATCGACTCTATGATCCTAATCTCCAGACGCATGCTGCGTCATCAACGGCAAAGCTAGCAGTGGAGGAATTTGTCTTTCTATGGATCCATACAGACTATTGATGAATGACGTAGGACTCATGTCATGCGCTGAATTGGCCTGACTTCAAGAATAATTAACGGTTTGAACTGCATTTGGTCCCAAGGACATTGATCAACCAGGTATAGTGTTAACTGTTGGCCGAATCTCTGAGGTGCGTTACATTTCTAAGTTTGCCAAGTTTGATATCTGTTTTCTTTTTTCTCTCTATCACCTTTTTTTTCCTCTGTAAAATGTCACCCTCACCCTCTCGCCCGTTACGGCAGCACCCCCTCCCCCCTCCTCGGATTTGCCGAGGTCACCCACCCCTACCCTCTCTGCGATTACATTTACTTGCAAATTCCATCCCAAGTCCCGCCCACTTACCATTGGGTTGTACCCACCACAAACGTATATAACCTTCGGTTGCAGTAGCTCTCTCACTACATTTAATCCTCAGCAGTGCGCCTGCTGTATTGTTTCACCTGAAGACGATGGCTTGTGTTGCTATCGAAACGTCGTGATTTATTAGTTATTTTTTCTATTTACGTGA
This sequence comes from Lampetra fluviatilis, assembly GCF_964198595.1. Lineage (NCBI taxonomy): Eukaryota > Metazoa > Chordata > Hyperoartia > Petromyzontiformes > Petromyzontidae > Lampetra > Lampetra fluviatilis. The sequence goes on along the minus strand of NC_136345.1, from coordinate 1,069,210 downwards.
CTTTACCGAAATAACCAAAGAGTAATAATTCCAGTAAACTGCTCACTTAAATTGGTGGTTGATGTTTGAAGCAGACAGCGGTCCTCAAAAGAACGCCATCTCTATAGTCACCCCCATGATACATGGATCAAACACATTAATTGTGACGCTGAAATTGCTCAAGAGCAGTTTTGTGAATGCTGTCGCAAGAGGTCACATGATTGGCGCAACAGTCCATTGCTAACTTCGTGATTATTGATTGGTTGAATTAGCAGGTGCAATGCATTTTCAGTGTGGAAGAGAGTAGGGACACAGGAAATGAGAAAACATTATCGAGACCTGTGATAAAGAGTGATAAAACACCTCCAGGACAGCCTGAGTTATATGAAAATTTTTATTATGGAAACTGAACCATTATAACCCCCCTATGATATTCGTATGAAACTATATTTGACAAATGCCAGCCTTGTGGGTGGATGGCAATTTCCACATTGTATATGGCATCCAGGTAGCGGAAGGTGTCTACAGATGAGGTTGATAGAGCACATACGGCATTGACTACACTCTTGAGGTTGTTTGAAGTCCAGGTCTTGCCATTTAGTCTGACAAATATGCTAGGCTAAATCCAGACACTGATAGGGCTGGTTATGCGGGGTCTGCAGTGAGATAAATACTTTAGACACTTGTATGATGTGATTTCTATTTGGCAAGAGCATAGCTGAACAAGTTCTACGAGTTGTTTGAGAGACTGCAGTTAGCCCTTCTCAAGCTCAAAGCCTTGTCTGTGTCACTTCGCATGACGGAGGTGGTGTGTCTGTGGCACCAGGTAAATGAGAAGAGGGTTCGGACATTCATGGAACATAACTGAGGGACGATCATTTCCGTAGCTCACACCATACTGATGAAGTGGCATCGGTGGAGGCCACTGCATGGGGCATAAGCCGTCCTGTGTGAGGCAGAATGCATGCCGCTCACACCAGCCACATACAGTGCCAGCTTCTGCGGTTAGGGGGCGAGGGCGCCAGGGATGGCGCAGGGCTTCACCGGGGGCCATGGCACTCCAGGTGAACCCAGAGGCCTGGTGACCGGAGGTACCGGCCAAGGGGCCCCAAGGAGGGGGCTGGGGTGACCACGGGACCAGGACCAGGTCCCTTTCGAAGGCTCGAGAAGGGAGGCGTGGCCAGAGGTGGAGGAAGCCCCGGAACTGGCAATATAAGCCAGACCCCTGAACAGGTCCGGCAGCTGTTGCAAGATTGAAGACAGGAGCTGTCACCTGGCGAAGATCTGCCCGAGTAGAGGACCCAGACCCGAGCCAGAGTCCGGTCCGAGACGGCCACCCCGTGTGGGCTAGGGTTAGCTAGCCTGGAGGTGATACCTCCGTAGGGGTAGCTGGTGAAGGGGCAGTTATACCCCTTCGTGTTATAGGGCTTATTGTAATAACTGTGTTGCCTCCAAGAAGTCTCTTCCTCCCTCGTGTGAACCACTACAACTGGTGTCAGATGTGGCCACACTGTTAGTAATTAACTAGCTAAATGGAGACGGGGAGCAGAGCACGTACCTGGTCTCTGGAGGATGAAGACGACGTAGCAACAGCCCCGGGGTTGGCGGCCCCAGAGGAGGGTGGAGATGTATTATGCCATCCGGCTGCTCGGCGGCTTGCCACCGTCGGGGACAGCACTTCAGGCGGCTCACTTCTGCCTCGCCAAACTCCTCCATGCAGCGGCGTATATTTTGGATGAAATCCATCATGGGGAGCCGACGGCAGCATGGGGCTGTGGCTCCTGCCGCCGCTTCTACAGTTCCCGCCGAAAATGCGGAATATCTCGCTGGAACTCTCCACCAACCGGAGGTCTCCGCGGCTCCCGCAAAATTTTCCCAGCAACCAGAGACCGCCGCATCACGCTTGGCGCAGGGGGCCGCCATCTTGACCGCGGTGAGTTGCTGAGTTCCCGCCAAAAGTGACGGAGAACAGCTGTTCTGACGGAGTTCTCAGCCGCTGGAGGCTAATAGGCCACCTTCCAGCGGCGCTTCCTCATGAACTGTGAGATGGTAGGGTGGACGAAGGCTGAGGCGCTATGGGCGCTTCCTGCTGCCCTGGACGACAACGCCCTGGCAGCTCTGGTCACCATCCCGCCAGCGGATTGCGCCACGCTGCACCAGGCAATGCAACAGATGGTAGCGATCTATGGGCCACCGTCCAATACTCGCCACCGCTTCGCCGCACAGAGGCACGGGGACACAGACCCCTCACCTTCTGTAGTGCACTGCTGGCGTTGTCGAGGGCCGCATACCTCTGGATGGACGAGGAGGGCATGGACGCCCTGGTGATGGAGAAGCTCCTGTCATTGGCGTTGAGCTGCGGGTGATCATCCACGCCATCGATGACACCGACTTGTGCTCCCTGCAAGTGGTGCGGAGCATTCAAGCTCACGTGCTTCTCCAGCGGGAGACGGGGTTGGTGGCATGTGCTCCGCCCGAGGAGGCGTGCAGCTCACTGCAGGAGCCAGCTCCTGCCCAGACCTTCGCATCGACCCTGGACAGGGGATGGCGAATGGACGACCGGCCGCATCGGGATGTCGCTCGCCAGCAGGGGAGGACGTCGCCGCGACCAGAGCGGGGCCTCATCTGCTGCTTCAACTGTGACCTGCAAGGCCACGTTGCGTCGGGTTGCCGGGTGCCTCGACGACGCTTCTCCGGGCCCCAGCCGCCATCCGCCCAACCATCCTTCTCTCCACGGCAACCCGTGGTGAGTTGCGACACCGCACACACCCAGCCCCCAGTTCCCCTTCACGCATCTCATTTCGCCGGGTTACGGTCTCGTCGTGCGTCGGTACAGGGGAGTGCGGACTGCATTCAGGCTGACTGGTCACTCCGACCGGGTCAGTGGTCGTAGTTGGCCAATAGGGTGGTCGCCGCGACCGCGGGTTCGTCGGTTGTCGTGGGCTGCATTGAGCGGGTCGATTTTCATATGCACGTCGACACGGGGGCGTTGGCGACCATCATTTTTGAGCTCATTTATAACATCTTGCCGGATAAGTGACATTTCTTGCGCCCTGTCGAAGTGCTGTGCTTTGCCGCCAACGGGGGTTCATTAGGGATCATCGGCCAAATGACTGCTCAAATTTGTATTGGGGATGTCAAATTGTCTGGGCTGATCCTCGTTTCGTCATCCCTTGCTGTCCCATGCTTGCTCGGGACTGATTTTTTGGGAAAATTGCCAATACAAACTTTAAATAGATCAGGGTTGTATCGAGTTGCCCTCCGGCCGTCGCTTGGCATTCCAATCTTCCTCCACCCGCTTGTGGATGGTGAATGCCACGGTACAAGCGCTTGCGGCCCAAACAGTTTGGATTCCCCCGGGCGTGCAAATGCTCGTTCCTCTGCGCTTATGTAAGCCGCTTGACTCGGCGGCAACAGCGGCAGGGATCCTCCTGGGTCCCTCCAACACAGCTGTGCGGGGGATGAATCTAGTAGGGGCACAGACCCTGGTGTAGCTGACAGGGACCCGTTCATTCAGGTCCTGCATGCTGGGTTTCAGACGTCCATCATTCCACAAGGCACAGTGCTTGCCCATGCATCGCCCGCGCTTCAGGGGTGGTAGGTAGCGTTGGGGCGGGGTCACGTCCGACGCCGCGTTCGGGTTCAGATGCCTGCAGGGTAGACTCCCTCTGCTCAGAGGCTGCGGACTTGTCCACAGCCCAGCGGAGCAAATTGAGGTCACTCTTAATGGAGCTCGTTGACATTTTCAGCACCGGTAAATTCTCTCCCTGCTGCACAACTGTCCCATGAAAGATTTGGCGACATGGTGATGCAGCCATGAATCCTCAACCATCGACCACATTGTAAACACCTGCTGTCTTCACTCCTTTAAAAGAGGAATGGACGACACCCTCTCTGCTTCTGACCAGACAATTTGAGTGGATAACAAATCTAATATTGCATCTGTACGGGGCGTACATAAATGACGTCACGCGATTTTGGACGATTTTTGACCCCCCCCCCACTCTCGTCACACGGCATCACAAAAAGTCAGACCTCCCCTCAAATATGACGTCACAAAGCTCTGCCCCTCCCCCCCAAAACCATATTTCCATTTTAAAAATAAAAATGCTTCAAATCACTTTAAACTATTGTCATTGTAGTGCATATTTAATGTGGCGCTGCACTCTGATGTTGTAGGAGTGTTGTTATAACAATTCTATATTTATTTAAAGTTGCGCATTTTGATGTGACGTCACATTTCTCACCCCCACCCCCTCGTCACACGTCGTCACAAATGTCTGCCCCCCCCCCAGGTGCGTGACGTTATTTCACACTTATTCTTTTTCTCCTGTGTCACTTTATTCCAACAGAATTCCACGCGTTCAACACCACGTATCTCCGTAGCAACTCTTCCGCTGGCACTGCTCACCTGCTACACTCCGCTTGCACCGATCGCTCCACTCGCTCCACTAGCCTGCTCTCTTTCACTCTCTAGCCTCTCAGCTGCTAGCCTATCACTACACGCTCTGGTAGCTTCCCTACTTGCGAGCCGTATCACACTCAAACTTAAAATTCCGCTAGCCTCTCTACTGCTAGCCTGTCTACGCTCACTCCTCCATCCTCTCCCTTGCCTCCAGCGGGGGATCAGCCAACACTGCTGGAGAGGACGAGGTGTGGAGAGCGAGGTCCCAGACTTCTCTTGAATTATCCCTTGTCTTCACTCCAACCAACTCAACTCCTCTGCCTCACACGTTCCTCTTTTACCCTCCTCCTCAGTAAGTCTCCCCAGATGGCCCTCATTAAGCCGGCATCCTCCCCACGCCTCACGGACGTGTTCTCCCCCTTATCGCCACTATCTCTCGCCTCTGTGACGCCTACTCTGCGTATGCATTTGCAGCCAGGCAATCACTGCCTCTTTCCCAAATTGCTGACGTCTCTCTGTCTGCTGTCACCCAAGCCATCCGCCTGCACCTTCTAATTCTTAGCTGACCTCACTGTCTGCAATCCCGCACATAATGCAACCGCTGTTTGCGAACCCTGCGCGAGTTACGCCACTACACATCTTTAACTGCTGCTATTAATCCATAGCCTACCCTTCAAGGGGCTCATACCACCAGGTTCTGAAACTGGTTTTCCACTGTCACTGAGTTTTCTACAGTCAGCTGCCAGACACAAAAAAGCATGTACCTTCTCCACAGCTGTATCAGCATGCCTCACAGTCAATGCCACACACATATACACTCATACACCTATTAATGAATCAATTATCATTTTGCTCATTATCATTGTGTTTAGTATGGAAGAAACATATTATTCAGAGAAGTAACATGTAATTCTTTTTAACACCAAATGTTTGTTATCAGGGTATATCCGCAACAGGCCCTCACCTTCTCCACATCGCCCAACCCCTCTGTGTCCAGCAGCAGCAGACATTTCCTCTCGTCGCGGGGGTGACGGACTGGCCAGATCCAGATGCCCTTGGTGTGGGACTGCACTGTGTTACCCAGTGAGAAGCCTGAGGAAGCCAGAGAAATAAACGTGTCATCTTGTGTATAACGTACAATATGGCCCACTCACTTTTTTTGTGAGCTGTCCTACCTCGGGTGCATTCACAGGACGTGTCCACTGATAGACAGGAGGTTCCTGGTGCAAACCCTAAATGGAAGTTTGATCCCACAACCTCTTGTCTCCTGGATGTTTTGTCTTCTTCACCTGTGAACCGGTTTAAGCGTCATATTTATATCCCATCTGGCCCTTCCCTCTAAGTTTCTCGAATCTGCCTTCCTCCTGGTGGCTTACCAATGGTGGCTTCGCCTCTCCTGAGCCCACGTGATTTTTAACTGTAACAGGAAGCCATTAACCTTATTCTTCCTATGTGTACAGAAATAATGTAAATGCTGCATACACATTTGTTGCTATAATTGTGTCCTTGGTTAAACATGTGGTGACAAATTTCCGACTTCTCAACGCTCATCATTACTGTAGTGCACATTGTTTGTCATCCCCCGATGACCAATTCTACTGTTTACGTAAATATAGCTAAACTAAAATATATATTTGTACATATATCATTACATTTTACACTCTCAGAAGGCCGTGGGGACAATGGATTGTGTTATTATTATTTTATTTTTTACGTGCCAGGACAGATAAGGGGATGGAGACATCTGTTTAGGTATTTTGATACTCAATCTCTACGTTCGAAATTATTTCGTGTTATTAAATAAATAACACGGGCAAAAGTAGTACACAAATGGGGAGAACATGCCGGTTTAAAAGAACAGATACGTGGCACCCGCCCCGCCCTATCCCTAACCCCCACCGATGATGACGTTGGTTCTTTCATTGACCACCTTTGGAGTGTCTCTGAAGGCAGGTGCCAGGCGCACACGCCCCACATCTTTGGCCCTTCAGGGTGCATGTGTAATGTAGTAACTCCACGGGAGACGACTTCACGGGTAACACACTCTTTATTTTATCAAACTTGGTTACAGGTGACTAACACCTACTTTGTATCTCGGGTGACAAACACCCACTTAGCTACTTGGCGACTAACGCCCACTGAGCTACTCGGATGACCAACATCCACTTAGTACTCGGGTGACAAACACCCACTTAGCTACTTGGCGACTAACGCCCACTGAGTTACTCGGATGACCAACATCCACTTAGTACTCGGGTGACAAACACCCACCTAGCTACTTGGCGACTAACGCCCACTGAGCTACTCGGATGACCAACATCCTCTTAGCTACTTGGCGACTAACGCCACTGAGCTACTCGGATGACCAACATCCACTTAGCTACTCGGCGACTAACGCCACTGAGCTACTCGGCTTCACTAGGTCTTCAGCTCCGTCTTCGGGTCTTCAACTGGGTAACTCTCCCCGAGTGCTCTCGCGCGTCCCCCTTTATACCCCACCTGCGGACGTCGCTGCGAGCACCCACTTATTCGACCAATCGCCGGGCGCTGGCTACGATCCTCTTTTCCCACATCTCATCGTGCCTCACCACTCACTCCGCGCCGCCTCGTCATCTGTCACTCCCGGCGCGCGCGTCCACACCACGCCCACAACGCGTGCCCAACCCCGCACCCCGCGCCGCCCCGTGATCCATCACTGTCACAGTCGGCGCACGTCAATACCACCACTACATCACCCCCTACCACATAGCTCGCAGCCGCCCCGGCTGCTACAAAAATATACAACCCCTCCCTGTGTGCCCCGTAACACAACACAACAACAAGAACAACAACTAAGCTAACAACACAACACGACGCGAACACCACCATCCGCAACCCTCAACCAATGCCACCGCGACAATAGAACAATATATACAAACCGGCGAGTGACAATAGCAATGTGTATACAAAAAAATAAATGGAATTTTTTTTTTTTTTCGACTCGTGCAGTGTCCCCTTTTCTTCCGAGCGTCCCTACAACGGGACATTACCCCGGCAGAGGGGAACACCGGGCGAGCTCGGTGTAGAGCACAAAAAAACCGTCCTCATGAAAATTGTTGAGACCTAGCCCGAGTCCGCCTTGCCGGTCCGTCGTACGGCACCAGACGCGGTTGAACGTCCGGTGGTGCCGGCGGTTCAGGAAGACATCGGCCAGGCATCGAGGACTCGTGCGTGCCCCGGGGTTCAGGCTCTCGACGGTCAGCAGCCGTCAAGCCCGAGGCACCTGGGGGTGGGTCAGGTGGAGACACGTGAGGATCAGCCTGCGACACCTCCCTCCCCGAGTCGACGGTCACATCACACGCCCGGTCGTCACGGCACAGAACGGGGTCACACGGTGCCGCATAGGGCTTCAGTCGGGAGGGGTGCACATACCAACGGCGTTTCCCCCATTTAATCTGTATACTCTGGGGCCGTGCAACCCGCACAATTTCCACCGGTCCCCTCCAAGGTCTCAACAACTTGGGGGACGTAGCCAACGGTGCATGTGGACAATGCAGCCAGGCCTTATCGCCTGGTTTCCAATCATGCGTATGCACCCTCCGCTCATGCAATTTCTCGTTTGCAATTTGCCGCGACCGCGAATTCAACCTTGCCCCCTCCCGCGCTTCAGTCAATTTGGCGATATTAAATTTGATGTGGTCTGCCAATTTAGATTTTGCACGTGGCTGGGAAATCCCCAGTTGGACGTCCATGGCCGGATCGGCCTCCCGCCCATACATAAGAAAAAATGGGGAAAACCCTGTCGCCGCATGAGGGGCCATTCGATAGGCCGCGAGTACCCCCGGCACCTGTAAGTCCCAATCAACCTGATCGTCGCAGACCTGTTGGCACAACATAGACGTAATCGTTCCGTTCAGACGCTCAACCATCCCGTCAGTCTGCGGGTGGTAGGGGGAAGTACGCACTTTCTTTGTACCCAACAGGTCGCACACCTCGCGCAACAAAACGCTCGAAAAATTCTTCCCTTGATCCGTCAGCAAGCGTTCGGGGGCGCCCTTGTCCAACACATAACCCTGGACAAAGGCGTCCGCCACCGCCGCAGCCGACTGGTTGGCGAGCGGCCATGCCATAGGCCATCGGGTGAAGTATTCCACGCCAACCAGCAGGAACCTATTTCCCCTTGGTGTAACCGGAAAGGGCCCCAAGATGTCCAACGCTACCAATTCGTTTATACGCGAAACCTGAATGGATTGCAGCGGTGGATTAGCTGCCAATGGTGGCGGTTTCCTTTTGGCGCACCCTACGCATCCCTTAAGAATATTCGCCACGTCGTTACCCATCCCCGGCCAATAATAGTCTCGCTGGATTAGGGCGAGCGTTTTGTGAAAACCCAGATGCATGAGCCGTTCATGAGCTGCCAGAACAACCCTACCCCGCATAGCAACAGGCACAACGAGCACGTGACGCCGGGACATGTTGTCCCACCTCATCAACAGGCCCTGTCTGCACACCCAGGAACCGACCCGCGCCTCCCCTTGTTCGGGAGCGCCAACTTTCCGACGCAGCGTAAGTAGGGAGCTGTCGGACATCTGGAGGCGGCCCCACTCAATGAGGGGCAACGACAACAGCGAATCCCTCCCCGTGGGGGCGTCCTCTCCCGGGGTGTCAGTGGCGGCGAGCGCAACTCCCGGGGTGCCGGCGACCGGGGGTTTGCACCGCGCTGATCCCAACAAACATGTGCAGTCCGTGCACGGCGGCAACCGCGACAAGGCGTCCGCGTTTGAGTGCCGCAACCCCTTGCGGTAAATCGTCGTGAATTGGTAGTCTTGAAGGACCTCCAACCATCGGGACAATTGGCCCGATGGCTGCGCCACGCGCATAGCGTATTGTAGAGCCGCATGGTCCGTCCGGACCGTAAAATGACGGCCGTAAAGATACGGCCTGAATTGCTGTGTAAAAAACACAATGGCTAACAATTCACGACGAGTTACGCAATAGCGTTGTTCTGCGGGGGAAAGAACCCTACTACCGTAGGCGACCACCCGTTCAACCCCCCCGACCAACTGTGAGAGCACCCCCCCGATACCCGTATTGCTGGCGTCCGTGTCAAGCAAAAACGGTTGTGTGAAATCGGGGTAACACAAGGGGGGAGCCTGCACCAAAGCGTCACGGAGGGAGCAGAACGCATCCTCCTCCTCTGCCCCCCAGTGAAACCTCACACCCTTAGCCGTCAAAGCGTGCAGGGGCTTGGCTATGGTGGCAAATTGCTTGACAAAACGACGGTAATAGGAGGCAAAACCAATGAAACTACGAACCTCCGTGACCGAGGTTGGCGTTGGCCATGAGCTGACGCAATGCGTCTTAGCAGGGTCCGTCGAGATCCCTGAACGACTCACGATATGGCCCAAATACCTGACCGATTCCCGAAGCAGAAAACATTTAGCCGGTTTAAATTTTAGCTTAGCGGAACGCATCCTGAGGAACACCGCTCTCAGTCGCTGGAGGTGCTCCTCGAAAGTCCGACTAAAGACGATAATATCGTCAAGATAAATCAAACAGGTATCCCATTGGAGGCCCGACAAAACCAATTCCATGAGTCTCTGGAACGTGGCGGGAGCGGAATGTAAGCCCATGGGCAAACGGTTGAATTCAAAAAGGCCCCCAGGTGTCCGGAAAGCAGTTTTAGGTTTAGACTCGTTATCGAGTGGCAATTGCCAAAATCCAGAAAGCAGATCGAGTGTGGAAAAAAACTGCGCTCCCGCCAAGGCATCCAGCGACTCATCCATCCTGGGGAGCGGATACGCATCCGCCATCGAGATTTTGTTTAAGCGGCGGAAATCGACACAAAACCGCAAGGACCCGTCCTGTTTCTTTACTAGGACAATAGGAGCACCCCACGGACTAGAAGAGGGCGAAATGATATCGGCCGCCAACATATCATTAACCGCCGATTGCACATGTTCCTTCTCGGCCGGGCTGAGCCGGAAGGGATTCTGACGAATAGGGGCCGCGTCCCCTGTAGCTATGTGGTGGCGCAACAGGTCAGTGCAGCCGATATCGTACTTATGTTTGCTGAACACGTCAGCAAACTCGATGAGCAAACCCCTCAATGCTCCCAATTGCACCCCGGACAAGTTAGCAGAACCCGCACACAGCGAGTCCAACCACTCAGTCCCCTCATCACTTTGAGGATGCGACTCGACAGTAAAATCTGCTTGAGCCACGAGCCGTTCCTCAACGGGCAGCGGCGCGGCGTGAGCCAGCACCGTTCCCTGCGCAATTACGGCCGGCCGCGACCCCGTATTCAGGACCATTACGAACGGCTCACTGTCCCCTCTCACCACGGTTTGAGCAACCGCTAAGTCGAGGCCCTTACTGGCTCTGTTTGACGGCCCCAACAGCACCCCCTGTGCCTCCGCACCCACCTCGAGTGGCTTCCTGAACCGAAGGGGTACTAACATTTGCGATCCCGGGGGTACCCGTACAGTGTGAGTCGCCAGCGCCTGCACCGTCGCACAAACCGTGCGCACTTTGATAGGGCTCGACAAGAAGGCAACCCGCCGACCTGACGGAAGCTCTATGCAGGCCTGATCAATAAGAATTTTGATGGGCATTTTTGACAAAAAGTCCGTACCTAGCAAACAGGGAACGGCCAGCGATGATGATACAAAAATAGGGCCCGCTAATTTAATGTCCCCAATGCAAATAGTCGCCCGAATCTGGCCGATGATCCCCAGGGATCCCCCATTCGCCGCATAAAATGGCACGTCTACTGGCAGAAGGGGTCTACTTTGGACGGGAAGAATGTTATAAATAAGGTCCGAGATGATGGTGGCCGACGCACCCGTGTCAACAAGCACCCGGACCTCAACCCCGTCAATGAACCCCGTTACCACGGACGACCCGGCTGACGCAGCCACGATCCTGTGGGCCAATTCGGACCACTCGACTGCTTGCGGGCCGCGTACGGACCCCCCTCGCCGAATTGAACCCCCGGCACCCAGCCGCGAACCCCCCACCGCGAAGCGGCGACCCGAATGTGCCGTGTTTGTGGACCGAACGTGTGAGGTGCCGCGACTTGCCGGGTTTTGTTGGGATGACTTGTGGCCCTGGTCGTCGTCCCGACGTGGTCCTGCGGCGCGCGGACGCGGGGCCCGGCACCCGGCTGCGACGTGACCCCGAAGGCCGCAGTTGTAGCAGACGACGGACGTTGTAGGTTTCGGTTGCTCCAGCTTGCGGGGCGAACGTGTGGGCGAACGACCTCCCGTTCTCCACTCCCCCGGACACGATGCAGCGAAGCCCCGCTCCTGCACCGCAGCTGGCTGAGGTTCGGCGATCGTGGCGGCCAGTGCCGCATTCCCCGGCCATTTGCAGACGACCCCCGGCTTGCGTTTGAGGACCTCGTACGCGTGAATGCTCGTGGCGATCGCCAGGGAGCAGATCTCCATCTCGTCTGCCACGTTGATGGGGACCCCCAACTCGTGGGCCAACACCAGCAGCTGCTCCGTCACCATGGCGTCCTTCCCCTCCTTATCCATGCGGGGAAAAGCCGCGTCCGCCAAGGCGAGCAGTGCCGTGCGGTAGGCTAGCGTCGTTTCCCCAGCCACCTTCCGCCGATCGTAGAACTGGTGGCGGCACGTGGAGGGCGGCCCGAACACCTTCGCCATCAGGTGTAGTGCGGCCTGGAGCGTAGAGCGGGACGACCTTGCAGCAGATGTGAAGGCTGCAAGCGCGTCGTCGTCAAGCATCGCTGGCAACGCACGCAGGGCAGTGGTGTCGGACCACCCCGACATCTCCTGATGAGCGAGGAACCTTCGTTGGAAGGCTCCCCAGTCGCCCCCATCCGCCTTGAACGCCGACAGCGCGGGCAATCTTTGCTGGAGGACCCGATCGTCGTCGACGTCGGAGAGATTTTCCCGCGCTCCGCTGGAGTTGTGTAAAATGTCGGCTCGGTTGTCAGGCGCAAAATGGAGGGCTCCGGCGCGCGCCGATGACGTGGGCTGCGCTGCGCGGAGGTGTCCGGCCACGTGGCGTCCGTCTTTCCCGCCAATCGGTGGCGGCCCCCCAAAAACGGCGGCAACTTCCAGGCTTTTGGCGCGAAGCGCCCTTTGGCGGCAATCCTCCACCGTCGCTTCCTCCACGACCCCCGCAGCCGTTTTTCCGCTCGCCGGAACGGAGATGTCGGCCAAGACAGCGGCGGCGGCGAGTAGCAACTCCGCCAAGCGGGCGTGCGCGTCCTGGAGGCCGGTGTCGGAGGCAAGCGGAGCGTCGGCCATCACCGCGAAGTGCTGCATCGGCGGCAACTCCTCGTCCTCTACTCCCGAGGTCGGTGTCCCCGGTACGCCGTCGTCATCCCGACCTCGCTCGTGGGTACGGGTAGTCTTCCTTGTGTCCATACTTCTTGAAGACAGGTTTACTTCTGACGCCAGTTGTAATGTAGTAACTCCACGGGAGACGACTTCACGGGTAACACACTCTTTATTTTATCAAACTTGGTTACAGGTGACTAACACCTACTTTGTATCTCGGGTGACAAACACCCACTTAGCTACTTGGCGACTAACGCCCACTGAGCTACTCGGATGACCAACATCCACTTAGTACTCGGGTGACAAACACCCACTTAGCTACTTGGCGACTAACGCCCACTGAGTTACTCGGATGACCAACATCCACTTAGTACTCGGGTGACAAACACCCACTTAGCCACTTGGCGACTAACGCCCACTGAGCTACTCGGATGACCAACATCCTCTTAGCTACTTGGCGACTAACGCCACTGAGCTACTCGGATGACCAACATCCACTTAGTACTCGGGTGACAAACACCCACTTAGCTACTTGGCGACTAACGCCCACTGAGCTACTCGGATGACCAACATCCACTTAGCTACTCGGCGACTAACGCCACTGAGCTACGCGGATGACCAACATCCACTTAGCTACTCGGCGACTAACGCCACTGAGCTACTCGGCTTCACTAGGTCTTCAGCTCCGTCTTCGGGTCTTCAACTGGGTAACTCTCCCCGAGTGCTCTCGCGCGTCCCCCTTTATACCCCACCTGCGGACGTCGCTGCGAGCACCCACTTATTCGACCAATCGCCGGGCGCTGGCTACGATCCTCTTTTCCCACATCTCATCGTGCCTCACCACTCACTCCGCGCCGCCTCGTCATCTGTCACTCCCGGCGCGCGCGTCCACACCACGCCCACAACGCGTGCCCAACCCCGCACCCCGCGCCGCCCCGTGATCCATCACTGTCACAGTCGGCGCACGTCAATACCACCACTACACATGCTCAGCCTACCAGCATGGGGTCCACTCGAACAGGAGCAATGCTCCCCAACCCCCCCGCTTTTCCACATCATGATTGTTAATTTCATACTATTGTAAAGAGCAGACCAGTCCCGGGTAGGGTGAGTACAATGTTACTTTATTTGCGGCACTCTCACTCAGAACCACGTCCCTCATTCCTCCATTTCCTACCAAGAAAGCACCCCGAGCCCTCCGCCTCTCCCGCCGACGTCACAACTCTCTCCCGGGGCCGTTTCCCTCGCCGATCGCCCCGCCTTCCCTCCCTTTTTATCTGATTCCGTCAGCCTCTCGGGGGCATCTCATCTCACGTAAGTATCTATAAATCACCACCCACCCACCCACCCCCCACTCCTTCGAAGGAAATTAGTCCTCGATTTCTTACGAGGAATATTTCCTGACATCAACACTGATGCGCATCCATATTTATAAAGTGGCTGGGACCTTGCACAGATACTCCCGAATTTGCAGGATGCCGTTTCGGAGCCTATGCAAACCCCTGCCTAGTAAGGGTTATGCACTGTTTCTGGACTCAAAAAAGCGATCATAAGATAGGTTTTTGGGATAGATCGCTTAAATATATAAATGTGTCGTTAAAACCCGCCACCACCCGATGCAGCCAACTAGTAAGCGTTGTCACGTAAACAGAACATGCCAATTCGTCACTAGTACTGCACACCGATCCAAGCCAAACTATAAACGTTCATAGATTGCCCTGGCGATCCATGACTATAATCGCTATGTACGATACTAACTGCTGCTATAGCACCTGGTCATGCAGCAACGTCAACAAATGCATCAAGTCCATGTTTAGGGTGTCCAAGAACCTCACAATCACTCCTCTAAACATCTAACGATGCCCCATATGGTTGCATAACAGTGTCTACATTGGGTAATTTCCAAGTTAACAACACTTAAGACCACTGCAGTGTAGGACCTATCAGGAATATGTTTGATATGAACCAACCTCTGGACCGCCGGGGTGTGGGAAGTGCAGGTCTGGCCTTTGGTTCCGTCTGCTCAAATTTCCCAGGTCTGAATTACAAATTAAAAAGTACACAACACAAATTATATTAAAATATTATCAAATGGCCGTCTCTCATGGCATAGCAACACAGCAACAGCCAGGCTGAGTGTAATGAAACTGAATCATTGCCCTTTATATGAAGATTTTTAAGAGCAATATAAAAAAGCATTCTCAAAGGCACAGCAGAACTCTTTTTTTGGTATAAAGCGCCGATGACCAAATCACTTGAAATGCGCCCTCAGTTGTCAATTGTCGGACATTAGAAGCTAAGCAGGTTTGAGCCTGGACAGAGCTTGGATGGGGCTGTGCTCCATCGTGGGCAGCATGTGGCAACACCAGACATTAATGATTAAACTGTACTCATGAGTCCTACTGAGGATGAAACCTGTCTACAGGTTTGTTTCTCTGCTTTCTGTTGGGATGCACAACGCTTTAAGTTGGTGGTACAAACTACAAAAGGACCACATATTCAGTTATTGTAAGCTTTCTGGATAAGGCTGAGAACTCATTCACATGCAATACACATGTGTGCGTGTTGTTACATCTAATGCATTGCCCTGTAAGGTATTTCAATGATAGTGCATCTGTGTGCTCACTGCCTTCATAGTCCGCAATGCCTGGATTGGTGACGTATGGTCAAATAACACCCATGACCTGCATGGCAGTGGAGGCCCTCATCCAGTGTTGGATTGACAAAAGGGCTGTACAAGACCGCTGGTAAATCGGTTCTCAGAGTGAAACATCACTCCCGAGGGTGCACTCGCTTTGATGTTTTTGCTATTTCCCATAGAACATCCAGCCAACATCTGTTTCTGCGTGACACACCCAATCATTGCCCAGCGCTTGACCATGCTCCTCACATTGGTTAATTCCTCTCCATCTGTGGGAACAAAAACACAGAGAAGTCAGTGCTTCACTGTAGTGGCATAGATATTGAGTGCACAGGCGGTGCAACTGCACTGTGGTTCACAGGCCATAGTGGCCCAAGCACTCGGTGAGAGGGGCAGCGGCAGATTGGTGAGATTTATAAAGACGGTGCCAATGTCAAGTTCTGCAGTCGGGTAGCTATACTAAAACTAGCTGGGAACCGAGTAACGAACAGCTTATGCAGTGCTATAAATTGCGTAGGGACAATTTGTCCCACGTTCGATTCGATGGGATGTATGTAAGAGAAACGCATAAACATATGAGATCATATCGGTGGTGTTAGGAATCTTAAGTCCGCCATTGCTCATGTCCACACACTCAAATGCTCTCAAAACAACAAACACACAGACACACAATCAGGCGTGTACACGGTCACAAAAATGCTCTCATCCCGACAAATACACGCACTGTATCGAATAAGCAAAGAAGAATATTCCGAAATTGCCTTTTAAGACTGTATGTGAAAGCCTATGAAAGCCAACATGGCAACTAATAGATAGACCCAAACACACAAACACACTGTCACCCATACGTATAACAATGATAATTTACACTTTTGCACCTTTCATCCAGAGGTCACAAGGCGCTGTACAAAACATAAACACACACACGCTGGCTCATACCAACAAAAGTTTTTAGGAAGAAGTTGCGTACTAAGGCGCTATTTGAATAAAACAAAGTGAATTCCACAGTCTGGGGGCCACACGAAAAAAGGCGCGGTCACCCATCATACAGAGATATCAAGACATACCCATGCAAAGTAACACACTTGCACAATTACATACATGCACCCTCATACACTCGCATTAAGAAATGCATGCAAAATCACACACATTACTTAAATAAAAACATTAATAACATGAATATGTAACTTACCTAATCCACATCATGGGTGAAGCTCAAGTGGCGATAAAGTCACAAGGCCACATTCCACAGGGACTTAATGCAATTGTAGTAATATTGTATCAGGATTATTTTCCTGACATCAACACTGATGCGCGCCCATATTTATAAAGTGGCAGGGACCTTGCCCAGATACTCCCGAATTTGCAGGATGCTGTTTTGGAGCCTATGCAAACCCCTGCCTAGTAGGGGTTATGCACTGTTTCTGTACTCAGTTAAAAAAGAAGTGTTACATAGTTAAGAAATAGCTAAAGCGCCTAAACGTGCATGACCAGGACGGTTTCAGAGTCTTGAGAAGCAATGATTACTCTTTGGTTCTTTCAGTAAAGTCACGTAGAAAGAAAAGTAATTAAATAATATAATACGACGTTTCGATATCAACACAAGCAATCGTCATCAGGTAAAAAACAAACCTAGTAAACTTAGAAATACAATGCAATACAACACAGAGAACCGGCTAACACAACAGTCACACCCTACCTGGTTGATTACGTTCTTCCAAAGATTGCTAAACTTGAGAGAGACAAAACACAGACACGGAGACACACAGACAGACACACAAGCAGAGAGAGACAAAACAGAGACACACAGAGAGAGAGAGACACACATAGACACATAGAGACACAACGCATCTGTGTCGAGACCTTAAATAGAGACAGGGGGGTGGGGCAGAGAGAGAGGTGTGGGTGCTGGAGCAGATAAATAAGCATGTCAATGAGAGAGCTGTGTGTAAATCCACCCCGCGGCGGCCGGGGGAGAGAAAGACCCATGCAAGCCTGGTAAATTTTAGAGAGAGAAATAGGAAGTTTGAGAAAACGAACTTAGCAACATTTTTGGAAATGTAATGGAATGCACACAGAGAGTCGGTTAACACACAGTTAACGAATAGCCTGGTTGATTACGTTCTTCCAAAGATTGCTAAATTAGAAGTTAAGTGTGAAATTTGACAAACAGAGACACAAAGAGAAAGAGATAACAAACTTAAATCCTCCCCGTAGAGGTCGTTCAAACTTGATTTGAAGCTTTCGTGACTGCAGGAATTGTAATAAATTTTATTCCGTCTAATAAATGGACAAATGCCTCCTTATTTTATATGCGAACTGTTTGACCGTGCTTTTCCGTGCTGATCAGTGCGGGTTAAAATCATTTTTATGTTCATCCCATTCACTGAAAATTTGACAAATCACACCCAGCTATGTTCTAAGCGTGGTACAACACCGCTTGTATATGTGTAGTGCATGTTATTTACCTGGTTCTTTACTATGATGTAGGCTTGATTCTCCTTCTGACCTGTACAACAAATTCAAATTAATCATTCGTGTCGTTGTGGAGATTATAAGGAACAACATATATCAGCAGACAATATTCCCCATTCACATATCTGCCTCTACATATACATAATAAAAGTGTATTTTACACATACCATCTTAAATTATCTACAATTATACTAATGATTATTTAGTTTCATGTATTATATGTAGTTTTTCTGCAAGCTCGGATCCATGACTATAAGATATTATCTAAAACTAGATGGCCGTTCACCAGCATAGGTTAGACAAGCCTGACTTTACAAATAAGACGCTGTCAAAAACTAGTCCAGTTGTTTAGTTTTGTTAAACAAATTCTGCTGAAAGTATACACTCCCAGAGGTTACGTGTCTCATGAAACGTGTAATGTTGATATTTGGGGAGATATTAAAACGGCTTTATGTTCTGCTTAATTCCTTTGCTACGAAAAAATACCTAGTCAAGTTCAATTAAATTCAGCACAATCAGTAGTGTTTTAAACTTGATTTGAAGCTTTTGTGACTGCAGGAATAACTCTTTGGTTCTTCCGGTAAAGTCACGTAGAAGGGAAACAAATTAAATAATAGAATACGACGTTTCGATTGCAACACAAGCAGTCTTCATCAGGTAGAACTAAATTTGAGAGAGAGAGACAAAACACAGACACGGATACACACAGACATACACACAAGCGGAGAGATACAACACAGAGACACACAGAGAGAGACACAACATAGACACACAGAGACCTAATGCCTCTGTGTCGTGGCCTCTAATAGAGAGAGAGGAGGGTGGGGTTGGGGCAGAGAGAGAGGTGGGTCTGCTGGAGCAGAGACATTAGCTGATTAGCATGTCAATGAGAGAGCTGTGTGGAAATCCACCAAGCGGCGGTTACATTTTATAGAGAGAAATAGGCAGTTTGAGAAAACAAACTTAGCTATTTGTTTAGAAATGTAATGCAATGCAACGCAGAGAGTCTGATATATTATTTTTTTATTTTATTAATTTTTCTACCTACGTGACTTTAACGAAAGAACCAAAGAGTATTCTTTAATTGTCTCCTACCGCAAATGTTCCCAACACATGAATGTAGATGCCCTGTCGCGATTGCCAACGAGTGACGGGTGCGCATGTTTCTCAGGCTCGGGGCGCTGTACGACGCCTGCAGAGGCCTTGCCCCCTCCCATTGTGCCGTCAATCGAGGTTGACACCCCTGATGAAGCCGACGGTCCTGAGGTGTGTGACGCTGTTATTGGCTTGGACAATGCAGGGTGGGGACGCCTCTAGGTTGAGGACGCTTCCCTGATTAATTTATGACACTGTGTGAAGGGGGCGGACGGGGGTGGGTATCGACAGGGTGTAGCCTTTGTCATCCTCAGAGGCAGGTTGCTCATGTATTGGGACAGAGGGTTGCGCCGTTACAACATTGTCACGCCCACTGCCCTATGGGGTAAAGTCATCTGGGCGGTGCACGTGCGCAAGACACTAGCCACACTTAAGCTCGACTTCTTATGGCCCGGTATGGTGGAAGATGTCGCTAACGTATTGAAGAGGTGTGTGCAGTGCGCTCGGCAGAAACCCCCGTCTAAACCCTGGTGTCCACCATTGCAATCCATTCGAGTTTCCCGCATAAATGAGCTGGTCGTTCTTGATGTCCTCGGTCCATTTCCTACCACCCCTCGTGGGCGTCGAATATTTTTCACGGTGGCCGATGACCTGGCCACTTCCCAACCAGTCGGCGGTGGCCATCACCGAGGCATTCCTCGACGGCTATGTGATGGACAAGGGGACCCCTGACCACCTTCTGACCGATCAGGGTAAAATATTTTCTTCTAAATTGCTGCGGGAGGTGTATGATTTGTTGGGAACAAAAAAAATACATATGTCGCTCTACCACCCCCAGACAGATGGAATGGTGGAGCAAGTCCCAGCTTGACTGGGACTTGCATGTTTTTGGGGTCCTGGCTACCTATAGAATGGCCCCTCATGCGTCCACTGGCTACTTGCCATTTTTTTAAATGTACGGGAGAGAACACGATCCCCCCATTGATGTCCAATTACAACCCGAGCCAAGCAGGGCCAAATCAAAAATTTTCGAGCCCATGTGCCTTACCCTTCAGAGGCTTTCGGAAGTGCGCGAGGCTTCCAGGGGAAATTCTAATTCATGCCAATTGGCAAATGAGCGGCTGAGGGTCTCCGTCTTTCTGGACATAAGTGAGGTCCAGGTGACAGAGCCTGGCTGCACTGTCCCCAGGTACCGGTGGGTACATCAGCCAAATTGTTTAAACCTTGGAGGGGGCCAGTTGATGTGATTCGGGCTGTTTGGTCTCAGTGTATTCAAATTCGCTGGGGTCAACGGAGTTGTTTTGTACATTCCTCTCGCCTAAAACCTTTCATCGCACCATGTGAATTCATCTCATCTCCATTATGCAGGGACCGAGTGTCGGGTGTATCGGGCGAGCTGAGGTGTGTACCCGCTGAGGTTGGTCCTCAGGTTCTGCGCGTTTAACTTCCCTAAGGCGCCGCTTGCTTCGGGAGCGGAGGGCCCGTCTGCTTGACCGACTGCTCTTCATGAGGAGCCGGGCTCGTCGGGACATTTTCAAATTCCCCCCGGGACCCCCAGGGAGCTTACGCCCACCTCGCCTGGGGGCCCGGCCACAAGGACTCGTTCCAAGACTGTTCACCCATGCCGTCAGTTGGTTGTCGCACTCAACATATCGTATTGGTTATTGGCTGAACTTGGCCTTTATTGTGCTTGCGGGTGTTGTTACACGGTGAGGGTGGGTGATGCTGGTGCTGGAGGCGGTCCCGAGGTTTTGTGTATTACCACGTTTTTTTTTCTCTTCTTCCTCTCTTCTCACTCTCTCTTCCCTTCTCTCTTCCGTTTTGTTTTTGCTTATTGTTGGTTCTTTACTTATGTTCCCTTCCCCCGTTCATCACTGTATATATTGTAGATATAGTACATATGGGATGGGGTATTATTTGTTGAGGCACACTGAGGGGCTTTTGTTTTTGTTGAGGGTGAGTTGACAGCCGGGATGACTGAGTTTTACGAGGGGGGGGGGGGGGTGATGTAGTGACATCGCTGGTTGTCACCATACTGTGGGTGCAGTACCTGCCCTAGAGGGGCACAGTGTGCGCTGAATAATAGCGCTGGATGACACCACGCTTTATGTGCAGTGCCGACCCTAGAGGACAGGGTGTGTGGGTGCCAACCGAAAGATGAGGTTGTGTGTGGCCATGGCACTCTGGTTGACTCAGGAGGACACGTGATTAAGTTGACAGAGGGGCCCCAAGAAGCGGCTAAGGGGTGTCACGTGATTGGGACCCAGATCCTTCCCGAGGATTCTAGAAGGTGGACATGGCCAAGAGTGGAGCGGGTCATGCCACAGAGAATATAAACCGGGTCCCGAGAGGGACCAGGGTGGTTGTTCATCCTGGAAGAAACCCTTCATCTATGTTCTCCGTTCAACGAGTCTCCAACACGTGGACTCAGGCCGAAGTCATTGGTCCTGGTCCATAGTAGCAGTTACGTGGTAACTAGTATGGTTAGCCAGGTGGTCATTACCTTAGGTTGTTATTCTGGTAAAGGGAAGTTACCCCGTGTGTTGGAACTGAATAAACGTATTGCCTCCAAGTCTACGTCTGCGACTCAGTCGAACCCATTACACAGGTAAGGATATGTGTTGTCAATGCGCTGAAGACGCAGGACCGGTGAGCCCAATCCACCACCCAGGGACCACCAGGCTCAAACAGCACTCCTTCATTGGTTCCCCTCACTTGCCCTGAGTCTCTGTAGCACTTACTGGAACTCCCGGCACCTCATCACCTCACTCGGGGTTAGGAAATCTCACCTTCTCCCTGCAATGTGGATTCGAAGTTTGGCTGGATAGAGCAATTGTAAGCGCACCCCATTCCTGTTCTCCATATCTCTATGCAGAGGGAGGAAGTTAATCTTCTTCTAGTCAGCCGAAGTAAGGTCAAGTAATGTAAAGTTTCCCTCAATTTTAGTGGCTTTACACTTTAATATTCTTGCCATTTTTAGCGCTTCTTCAGTCTCATGCCAATTGGGGAAGGGGGTGGGGTCTCAGATTATTTGCTTCCATTAAATCTTGCCCCTCATTCCTTCCAACCAAGTGTGTTGGTTGTTGATGCGGAGTTTCAGGGTTCTTTTGTACAGAGGGTCAGAGTTTTTGAATATAGCAGATGGCTCCTTGGGAAGCAGTGTCCTCTACCCCCTTCACGTCACCAGAGGCCTTCAGTTGACTTTCCCAGCCCTTACCACATGGATTATTAAACGCCTTCTTTAGCACCTTGAGTTTGTTATTATCTACTTTTCTCAGGTTCCCGTGTTCCTGGAAGAGATGCCATAGCTAACTCTTGTTTTTCTACCCTCTCATTAAGCCTGTTTAGTTTTTTTGTTGAGACCCGGAGTAGAGTGGGTTTCTCCTCCGTTTATTGACCAACTTCCCGGGTGTTTTGGAAAAGTTGATTGGCATTTTCAAGTAAAGCTGGTAGCATCCCATGAATCCCTCCAGGAGGGGTCTCAGGTCTTTCCTTGATTGGAGAGTTTAATGAAGAGGAGGCCTTGGACTTCTTGCCTGTGACTCTTTCCGCTCTTCATCACGTGGAGTGTAAGGCAAGCCAACAGCGCCTGAGCTTCAGTTACATAAGACAGGACCGAGTTAAAATACAATTCTAACTTTTTCGTGCAGGGAGAAAGGCATGCAAGAATCTGAGTCTTCCAATAAAAAAACTGTCGGAAACCTCGTGCATTGGGCTGATATTAATGAAAGGGTCGAAGTGGTCTTATTGAGCACTGCTGACTCGGTCATAAAGTCACCGGAAGTCGCTATTCGTTTATTAAAATGATCTTTGTTATTATTTATGAGAGTCCGTGTAAGCATAGTGAAAGTATTTTCAAGTGATTGTGCACGTGTGTGTTTGGATGTGTGTATGCTTGTCAAAGTGCACGTGTATGAACATGAGTAATGTCTATTTCCATGGTGGTGTAGGGGTGTCAGGGGAAGGATTCCCACCAATAGGAGGGTTAGTGGGAGGGGTGATCGAGGAGAGATAAAGGGAGAACGGGCGGGAGACGGGGCCTTTGGCGGGAACGAGATTGGGACGGCTGGGGACAGGTGTGGATGGGAGAAAAGGATTAAAAGACGAACCCCCTGCAATCTTGTGTCGGCTCTCCTTTACAGTGGTATTGATCGACCCTTATTTATAATGGAATGTTTGCGTTTTCATAAGATTAATACCATATTTATTTAGAGTTAGGACAAGTGTTACACAAATTCTCGACTTTTGTAAGTTGTTCCCTATTCAGGTGCCAGGTTGAGACCATCAACTGCTATTCAGACACCAATTTGTTGAAACAGACTTGAAATCAAGGACTGCATTATTGCCAACTCGGCACTCATTTCTAAGCCAACCCAGCCACCTCATATCTCAACTGAAGACAGATAAGGCTCACCTCTTAATCGCAAACTTGGGATGCATGTCCAGCTTTAAGACAGGTTTCACTGCTTCTGTTGTGATGAGACAAAGCAGTGATACAATAATCAACATTTTCTTTAATATGCTAAATAATTCATTAATATTTAATCTCAAACGTTACAAAATGTGTAATGCAGACATATAATTTATTGTCAGGGACAGAGGGTGATTCAGAGGCATTTTAAACCACAGACAAGTGGGCATAGCAAAAGTTGGTGTTAGCAATTGGCAAAGCTCTGTGGCCCTTAATATTTGGTCAAAAGCGTGGTTGGCAATAGCAAGGTCTTATGGGAAATAGGAGGTTAGGGCAACAGTAGAGTGACGGTCGCACTCGTCAAAGCCTAACTAATTTGCTTATTCCTTCACTAAATACAAATAAAAGGCATAGCATAAACAGCAATACATGTTCAAATAACATAATTACATTTTTATTTTATTTTATCGTTAATGTTGAGAGTTGAAGTTCATGGTGATGTTGATGAGGCTTCGAAGGAGGAGGGGGGGGGGGCTTTGTCCACCCTCATCCTCTACCAAGTGGTGGAAAGAGAGCGGTGGCGGGAGTTGGGAGATGAGATGATGCATGGAGGGAATATAGATGTGAGTGATATGAAATTACAAGTGCTGGTCGCCGTGCTAAACCGTAGATACACAAACTCCATACCACGATAAGAAAATTAGTATACCGAAGGAAAACCGCGCATACGTAAATACCGTGAATGGGAAACACACAGATGGTGAAGGATTGCTGTATTCTAATTACCGTACTATCATACCCTCACAAACCAGAATTTGGCAACTTTGACACCCCTGGGTATGAAGGCATTTTTACGAATGTGTGTTATTCACCAACACTCTCCCAGTGCTGAGTTATGAACATCTGCTCGTACTTGTGAACCGAACCACAGAACTCCTTTGTTCAGTGGAACAATCCTCCAGCACCAGGACTCAAGGAAAGTGATATTATAACTTTTTCTTTTCACGTTACATTATTTTGTCTTATTTACTATACAATATTTCTCACAGGATTATATATAAATGGACAATATTTCTTATTTATGAGCATAACAATGTTTCCCTTTTTTGTATAACTGTAATATATTTTACTTACAGTGTGTACAGTATGTGCCGAAGTATGAACAGCTCGACTTATGATAGGAACAAGAAACACAGTCCGTTCGTAATTCGGGGACTATACATATGTATATGTGGGAAACGGTGGTGGAGTGGCTTGTGCACTGCTCTATGAACCGACAACGTGAGTTCGATTCCCGCTCATGGCCATCATTAGTGATAGCGATTATATGAAGTGGTCCTGGGCTTCCCCCCTAGGTCGACTTATCCTCAAATTAGTATCTGGTGTCATGTGTAAACTTCGCCACAGGGGAGACAAAGGCGCCCAGACGTGATGCTGGCCACCTACCCCATTGTATGCTATTTCGGCCTTCATAGGTACTTGTTAATAGCACTTGCCCCAACAGCCTTTGAAAGGCTTTACGGGGGATTTGTTTCTCAGTATATATTTGTTTTTATTTTACCAGGTAAAGCCCACGGAGTTATATAGCTCTTTTAAACAATCAGTAAGTTCGGAACAGTTTAAGTCAACACAGATGATGTAGTGAGAGCCAAGGTGACCCAAAGTCTAGCAAACCAGAAAGCTCGGCAATTATTTCCAACACCGGTAAAGACGGTGGTCGATAGATTACGGTGATCAAAAGCCTCCGCACCCTGTTCGTTATTTTCACAAGCAGCACCTCGAATGACGTGATTGTTAATGAGTTCCTCAGGACCTTCATGAAGAGGTCTCCAGGGTGAATCTGTGTGATCTTACCACCATGCCTGCTGCGGCTTTTTGCGATGTTGCTGATGTACAATAAAATATCCGTTAGATGCAGCCTCATGCTTAATTACGTCCGGTGAGGCGTCATATACCCAGGTTTCAGTAACAGCCAATATATCGAGTCAACAGCATAACCATTTGCGAGGCATTGCAACAAGCGGCATTTCCACAGCAGATCGTAGCACAGTTGGTGTGGAACCGATCAGCACTCCCTTCTGCACGATGGATGCTGGGCAGTGTTTGCTGGTGCGTCTCACCAAAGTATCGGTGACCTTTGGATGAGATATCATTAATTTGTCGATCCAGGCCAAGAGAAATTCGGGTATAGCCCCTCATTCTCCAGGGAAGAGGGGAGGCATTGCTTCACCAGACCATTCGGCTTCCTGAGCTAGAGTTCTGCGAGTGAAGCAGAAGTTGCAACATCACCATTGCAAGATGTGGTTGCTGCTGCTGTTGTTTCTGCTGTTTGTTGCTGATGTTGTTGCAGTTGCTGTTTTGTTGCTGCTTTCCAGTTGGTCCTGTTGCTGCTGTTCTTGTTGCTGTTATTGCTTCTGGTGCTGTTATACATGCAACATGTTGGTGTTAATTAAAATCCTCTGATCAAATCCCTCGATCAAAGGTGCTATGTTTCACAAATCGTCTGCAGTAGTTTTAATGTTTTCTTTCTTTCCTTATGTTGCCATATGCAATCCCAATTGAGTAATGTATAACTCACATTTGGACTATGACACGAGCACTCTATGGTCCTACTCTTTTTGAATAACAAAAGAGATTAATTCTAGATTTGAAGCTTTCGTGACTGCAAGGAATCATCTTCTTAGGTTTTTTCGGTAAAGTCACGTAGAAAGTAAAATAAAATAAAAACAAAAATCACGACGTTTCGGAGGCAACACAAGTCTCCGTCATCAGGTGGGACCGTCACAGCCAGATTAGCTGTATCAAGTGAGGCAATGATTCAAGATGTAATCCCTTAAAAGCGAGTTGAGGGGGGAGGGAGAGGGAGGGGGGAGCTCATCAGACTATGGTAGCCAATGAAAGGAACGTATCGGGAGGGAGGGGGGGCGAGGCCAAAAGGGTGGGCGATGGACGTGGAAGCGCTTGTGCGCAAGCGGCCAATTACTGCACACGCCAACACAATGGAGCGATTGTGCGCAAGCGGCCAGCCACTGCACCCGCCAACACAATGGGCAGAGAGGAGGAGGGGAGGTCTAATACACATGATAGACAAAAGAACGAAAATGATGATGGGTACAAACTTAGGGGGAGCTCATCAGACTATGGTAGCCAATGAATGGAACGTATCGGGAGGGAGGGGGGGGGCGGAGGGGGGGGGGCGGGGGGGGGCGAGGCCAAAAGGGTGGGCGACGGACGTGGAAGCGCTTGTGCGCAAGCGGCCAATTACTGCACACGCCAACACAATGGAGAGAGAGGGGCAGGGGGGGTCTGATACACATGATAGACAAAAGAACGAAAATGCCCATGTTTATACCAATGCTGGCTGAACAATGAAGAGAGTACTGTTAAAAATAACTGGGGATGTTAACACTCGGTAAAGTGTGTTAACATCCCCAGTTATTTTTAACAGTACTCTCTTCATTGTTCAGCCAGCATTGGTATAAACATGGGCATTTTCGTTCTTTTGTCTATCATGTGTATCAGACCCCCCCTCCCCCTCTCTCTCCATTGTGTTGGCGTGTGCAGTAATTGGCCGCTTGCGCACAAGCGCTTCCACGTCCGTCGCCCACCCTTTTGGCCTCGCCCCCCCCCCGCCCCCCCCCCTCCGCCCCCCCCTCCCTCCCGATACGTTCCATTCATTGGCTACCATAGTCTGATGAGCTCCCCCTAAGTTTGTACCCATCATCATTTTCGTTCTTTTGTCTATCATGTGTATTAGACCTCCCCTCCTCCTCTCTGCCCATTGTGTTGGCGGGTGCAGTGGCTGGCCGCTTGCGCACAATCGCTCCATTGTGTTGGCGTGTGCAATAATTGGCCGCTTGCGCACAAGCGCTTCCACGTCCATCGCCCACCCTTTTGGCCTCGCCCCCCCTCCCTCCCGATACGTTCCTTTCATTGGCTACCATAGTCTGATGAGCTCCCCCCTCCCTCTCTCTCCCCCCTCAACTCGCTTTTAAGGGATTACATCTTGAATCATTGCCTCACTTGATACAGCTAATCTGGCTGTGACGGTCCCACCTGATGACGGAGACTTGTGTTGCCTCCGAAACGTCGTGATTTTTGTTTTTATTTTATTTTACTTTCTACGTGACTTTACCGAAAAAACCTAAGAAAAAGAGATTAAGTTCGATAGGGTGTTCTGTGTCACTGTGCATTCCACAGATGATCCAAACAATTCAAGCACAACCAGCCTATCAAAGTTGGCCAAGATGTTGGGGTAAATTTCGAGTAAGATAACAAGAATAACATTCACAACATGGAATGTTAGAACATTGCTTGACCCCGAAATGCTCAGAGCCTGAAACGTCATACAGGATTTTTTGGCTGAATACTTTGCGGATGCCCCTTCTGCAGGACTGCTTTTTTACCATAACATGTGCTTATGCCCTTACCACGACCAATCCGGAGAAAGGTAAGAATACATTTAATTCTGATTTGATCCTTGTTATTCGGAAAATAAACACCTCATGAGGGCTAGATAATAATGAAGGGTGCCTTTTATTCCTGGATTAAGACGGAGATGGAGACATGGAGACGTATAAATATGATGCTTATAGAATAATGCTGCTATCAATGTTTGCGTAAAAAAATACTCTACAGACTAAAAACAACTTGGATGCATACACAATGTAAACACTGGCTTATGATTGACTACATGATCACCAAACAAAGAGATGTTTGGGAAATCGTTATAACCAGGATGATGTATGGAGCTGAGGTGGACACAGACCACATTCTGTGGCATACCAGGTGGTCCCTTTCAATGCGCGCTAAGATCAAGAAGTCTGTGTTAAACCTTCAAAACGAAAGTCAACATTGTCCATTTGGACTCTGACGCTACAATTGCCCAGTTCCAGGAAGCCATGGCAGCAGCACTGGTGGGGTCGCTACTCAGCGTTCATCTTAGATATGGAGGATCTTTGGAAGTTCCTCAAATACATAGCACAGAAGGTGTTTGTTCGGTTGCCTGGCACCACAAGGTGCAACCACCGGGACTGGTTTGACTAGACTAATACCACCATTGGCAGATTGCTAAAGGAGAAGAGGGCTGCACGTAATATACTTTTGCAGGAAAGAGGCTCACAGGAAAAGACCTTTGCCTTCCAGAAACCCTGGGTTGTACCACACAAAGTGGTAATGAGAAGGAAACTGAGCTTGTCTGGTCACATATTCAAGATGGAGAACAATAGGAAAAATGACAATGGAGCCATACTACCTGACAATGGATATGGAAGTATTTAGATGACCAACATTAGCACACCATTTGAATCACTTCAGCAACTTAAAGAAGCTGTCATTGGTGATTTTGCATGCCAATTCCTGGACCACAAGTGGCGATGCGACAGAGCCATCCTCGCACGAAAAAATTACACTGTTAATATCACTAACAACGACCTCCGTTCCGAGTTGCCAGGCACTCCTTACATATTCAAGTCAACTGACACTGTACTGGACATTAATGAGGCAGTCAACGACCCTAAATAATTTCTCAACTCTCTGCAACCACCTGGTCTGCCTCCACACAAATTTACGTAAATATTGGCGTACCCATCATGCTTCTCAGGAATTTAGACCCACGAACACTTTGCAATTGTACATGATTAGTCGTGAAGAAAATTATGCCCCATGTAATTGAAAGCCAGAAACATGACTGGTCATGCAGCAGGACACCATGTATTCATTCCACGCATTCCAGTCAATCACTCTGAATCACTCTGACCTGTTCTGTCAACTTAAACGCCATCAATTCCCTGTCCACCTCAGTTTTGCAATGAGCACCAATAAGGAACTGAGTCAATCACTCAAAGTTGTTGGCCTCAACCTGCTAAGTGCATGCTTCTCTCATGGTCAAGTCTTGCGACTGTATCACACCACCCAAAAACCATAACAAAATACACACATTTACCGACTTCATATGCAGCATTCAATTATTCTAAGACAGCAATGCAATATATTACTCAACATTTGATGACTGAGACCCGTGTGAAGCCGGAAAACTTAGGATATAGGGTAAAATATATTATAAGTGTACTTATATGACTTGTTTGAGAAAAATAATGTTTAAACTTCATAAATCACCGTCTATTGTTTCGCATTGTCTAACACTGTTAGGCCGGAAGTGGTGACACACGCATGGAATCCATCACTGTGGAAGCAAGAGTGGGTGTATCACACACATGATACGTCGTAAGACTCCCTTCCCTTGGCATCGATATGCAATATCCTGGCTTGCCAGCAGAATGCAGTACAACCAAGTGGATACTCATAAAACATCTCCCTTCTCTATGGGCATTGAATATTGCACCCTCCGGGTGCTCTGGTTTCTCCCACATGCATAAGCATTTACTCGTTTCGTTCTTTCGGTAAAGTCACGTAGAAAGAAAATAAATTAAATAATAGAATACGACGTTTCGATTGCAACACAAGCAATCGTCATCAGATAGAACTACATTTGAGAGAGAGACAAACACAGACACGGAGACACAGACAGACACACAAGCAGAGAGAGACAACACAGAAAGAGACACACAACATAGACCCAACGCCTCTGTGTCGAGGCCTTAAATAGAGAGAGAGAGGGGGTGGGGGTGGGGCACAGAGAGAGAGGTAGGGGTGCTGGAGCAGAGAAATTCGCATGTCATTGAGAGAGCTGTGTGGAAATCCACCCCGCGGCGGCCAGAGGAGAGAAAGAGCAAATTAACCTTTGCAAGCCTGGTAAATGTTACACATAATGACAATCATAAATTACATTACGATCAATTACACTGATGTAAATTCCATTTGCATCATTGGCATTAAAGTCATTATCATGACATTCCATATGTTTTTAAACTCTGCTGCTTTTTATTCAAACTCGTGGATGGTAATAATCCCATAGAGGGGGTTCCCGAATACAACAAATGGAACACCTACGCATCCAAAGTTACATCAAGTATCACTGTTTGGAGTAATTGCAATGTTCTCATGACAAACTCAAAGAAACGTAATTAATTTGAGATGATTTTACAACACTAACTTGGTTACAATTCTAGAATAGATTGACAAAACGCGTATTTTGTCAACTATAAAAATTCGGCGATGATATTACGTAAGACTAGCAATAATACAGTTCCTCTCATAATGTTAAACAATTATATTCTCATTCATAATAAAATCATGAATGTGTTAGGTACATCAATGTCATCTGACCTGTTATGGAATATCTGTATTACTAATCAGGCTAAGGCGACAGCAGATAATATTTGTTTTCTTTTCCAGGTCAAACACTTTTTTTAAAATTTTACTTTGAATACATATAATTGCCCTACAACGTATCTCAAATTCGTCCACAGCTGGGAAGCTCATCTTCTTGGTTCTTTCGGTGACTTTACCGAAAGAACCAAGAAGATGGATCCCTGCAGTCACGAAAGCTTTAAATCGAAAAGCTGGGAAGCTGTTGTTTTAACAACCATACCGCAGGTCACAATAACACTGACGCACGCACTCACCCACCCACTCACCCACCAAACCACCCTCTCACGCACCCACTCACCCATCTACCCACCGAGCCACTCAACCACACACCCACTCATCCACCCAACCACCCACACATTCAACCACCCAATCACCCACACACCCAATAATCTACCCACTCGTCCACCCACCTTTTCACCTAGTGACGAACCCACACACTCAACCACCTCACCTACTCTCCCACACACACTCTTTCCCACCCACCCACCTATCAAGCCACCAACCAAATAACCCACTCACCCACCCAACCATATACCCACTCACTCACTCATCCACTCAGCCACACACTCAAAAACCCAACCACTTATCCACCCAGCCTTTCATCTACTCACTCTTCCACTCGCCCATCCACATTTTACCTACTCATCCACCTCACCTACCCACCCTCTCACGCACCAACTCACCCACTCTTTCACCCACCAACTCACTCACCAACCCATCAAGCAACTTACCCAATCACCCACTCACCCAACCTCATCCACTCACCAACCCACCCATTCACCAATCTAACCACTCGTCCACCCACTCGTTCACCCACCCAGCTTCTCACCCACTCACCTACTTTTCTACTCACTAACCAACTTACCTACCCTCTCACCCATCCACGCACTCAACCACCCAATTATCCATTCATCCACTCACCCATTAATCCACTCAACCACCCACCCACTCACCAATTAACCGACCCTTTAACCCACCCTCTCAAATAGCCATCAAGCCACTCACCCAATCATCCACTCAGATCCACACACCCATCCAACCCAACCATGCATCCACGCACCCTTTCACCTACCCACCCACCCTTTCACCTACTCACCCACCCACCTTGCATCTACTCACCCACCTCACGCACACACTCACTCACTTACTCACCCACCCAATCACTAACCCAACCACTCGTCCACCAACCCACTCAACAACTCACCACCCACCCTCTCAACCACCCTCTCACGCACCCATCCACTCACCTATCCATCAAGGAACACACCCACTCACCCACCCAGCCAACCATATACTCACTCTCACCCACCCTCATCCACTCACCAACCCACCCATTCACCAATTCAACTACGTGTCCACCGACTCTCCCACCCAGCCTCTCACTGGCTTATCCACTCACTAACCAACTGATCCACACACCCTCTCACTCATCCACCCATTAAGCCACTCACTCACCCACCTACTTACCCACCTACTGACCCACTTACCCACTCACGCACCCAGGTGTTGGTTCTTACCTCAACATTTGATGTTGTGTGCCTTTGGGAATGTGATCAGAGGCTGATGAAGACTTTCACTAATGGATGAATGGTCACATGAGTTGTTTGATCATACCCCCAAGTGGAGTTACCAGAACTAGTCCACATTTTACTCGGCACTGACGTTAGCCATGGTCGGGAATCAGACTCAGGTCACTGGGTTCAACGTTTTGTGTGGTAACCAGTCACCAACGCTTCACTCCCGCACCAGAATCAGACCAGCACTGTCTTAATAATGATCTGAGGCTTCTACTAACCTGACATGCACCCAACCATTAACCCGACCTTACACTCACCCGAACAGATAGAGTACAAATTAATTCAATGAGTATCGACATGGTGTTCAACACCTGTTTAGAGCCCTGAGCCAGTGGTGGAAATTCCACATTCATATGGTGGGGTGCGTCTATCCAAAATGCGAAGAATGTTTACTTCCCTATAACATGATACTAGTTTAAACAATCTCGCATTGATGATGGGCTGAGTCAACCCCACCCTAAAAGGATTTGAACTCGCAACCTTCCGACGACTTCAGACCACTTAGCGGATTAGAAACCCATTCAAGGAGATACACAACCTTGAGCTAATTTACTGACCCATCCATTCACACACTCAACCACCTTAGTAATCCACTCACTTGCGAGTCGGTTCATGAGAAAGGATTTCCCGGTTCGATATTTCCCAGCTATCGCCACCACCACCACGGGCTTCTTGATTCTCCCCAGAACCTGCGCCGTGTCCTCGTTGATGTAGAATCTCCCGGTGTCGTCTGTCATGATGAACGGAAGCGGCATGCTTGGGTACGGCGACGACGTGGTCATGACTTCTTTGCCTTGATCTCTGTGAATGTTTGAGTGTTTTGTCTCTCTTAACGGGTGCCAGGCTAAGCTTCTGTGTTTCTCTCAACGAGTGTGTGTGCCTGTATCGTTCTCAACAGGTTTGTGTATGTCTGTTTCTTAGGTGTATGTATTTATCACTCTCAACAGGTAATTGTATATTTCAGCAGGTGTGCGTGTGTGTGCGCGTCGGTTGGGTCTTCACTCTCACGTTAAGTTAAGGGGTGTCAGAGTTTTTACATTGTGAACTTTGCCCAAGGCAATTACATACAGACCAAAATGCTGTGTTCCTCGTTAATTGTGATAACAGGGTTGTTTTTTACTTCGTTTTCAGACCCGTTTTAAGTGGGGCTTTAAGATCAGGTCTGATTGCCCACTGGCCAACCAGAGAAGGGCACTTTAAGGTTGGTGGTTGCTACGTGATTGTTCAGGTGGAATGCCCCTATAGTCCAAATGGTTATAACGATATCTATATAGGGCAGCCTACAAAAAAATTGCCACCCTCCCGCAGCAGTTCGCTTTGGAGATCATCTCTGCAAGGGGCTTGACCTGGTCTGTGGCTCTGGATTGCTCTCCATACTTCCTCAACAGTCTCCTGGCTCCTCAAAATGTTATTTGGCAAGCAGACGTCAAAGATGGCTGCACCCCCCCATGCAGCCTCGGACACAAGCAGAGTTTGATTTTAATTCTTTGCTTTCGTGGTGACTGCGAGCACGACATGATGGTAACAGTTGAATGATTTTAGACCTCCAGTTAGCTTTGTAATACTAGAAGGATTACTTTAATAGCGAACACAGATGGAAATTATGAAACCAATGTGCGGGTTTAGAAGTTTTGTTTGCCCGTCTAATGAAAGTGGTGGGTAAGGTGGCAGTGTTGAAGTGGGTTTTGGGCTCTCGTTGGAATTACACCTGTGTAGGACTCTACAACAGTTGTTAATCAATCTGAAACCTCTTGAGCCAACAACTCATGGAATGTGACTTTAAATCATGACCAGCATCGTCCATAACCAATCTAAACAGTCCCTACCATCATATTAAACGATTATATGTTTATCCATAATAAAACTATTCATCTGTTTGGCAATCTCACCTGATATGCCATGGAATGGCTTTATGACTCATCTGGGTAAAAATGCATTGAAGAAGCTTGAATTTATTTTCTGTGCCAACAGGGGTGCCACGGTGGTGAGATGTTAACTAAATCACCTGATATGCAGAAGGTCGTGGGTTCATCCCTAACCCTGACGCCTGTTGTATATTTGGAGTTTGCATGTTGTTCCCGTGGTCTCGTGGAATTTCTCAAGATACTCCAGGTTTTTCTTCCACATTTAGATTGAATGTGCGTATATGGCTGCTATACATTTCCACATAAGCCACTTTGGTGAGCTATAATGTGTGGCCAGGTCGCTTCTAAAAAAAGCTTTATGGATCAGTGAGCCTTACCTTGTAAATATAACAATAATTACTAGATGATTGAGCAATAATTGATTCACTCCAGCCACTCTAAAATGGTCACTAATATTGTGGTCATTATTCGTGAATTTCATGACAATGATTTGGTGAGATCATTACGTGGCCAAACCAAAACATCTAACATGAGTTAGTTTGCTTCTGGGACAACGGATTCAGATAGAGCGTTCAAGCCTCAAGACTGTCTCTTGTTTTGGATTCCACACTTTAGTTGTATTTTTATTTATTGTGGAATTAAGATAGGTGACAGCTAAATTGGGGAACCTGTCATCCAGCAATACATTTAACATCACGGATGGACTTCTGTACACCAAGAAAACATACTGAAGTTAGCTCATAATGGATAATCTAAACGAGTGTTATACATCCATGTAATAATCAGAGCTAAATGCATAAACACTTTCTGCCTCATGTTTAACCTCTACTAGTTATGAAATATCTAGACAGATAATATATAAACAAAACAGACAAATATTAATTATTCACTTATCTATGCCTTCTGGGAGTGCATGATTTCATGAGCATTGATTCCACACAAGCACATTTTTTAACTGACGTGTTCAGTGTCTCATCACTGGAGTGAGACTTGCTTGAACCAATGCTGAACTGTCAGATGTTTAGATAAGGGTTCAACGCAAAGCTAATAAATACATAACACTAAATAATTTGTATCGTTGTGGAAAATGTAAGTAACAAAAAAATTACTAGACAACATTACCTTTTCACATATCTGTCCTTCCTACTAAAGTATAAAAGTATCTTTAACCTTGTTAAAAATGTTGACCGGTAAGACCATTTCAGAAAAACAGCTTTGAAACTTTATCAACACTGTACGTAGATACGCGTACCATTCAAAGGTCATTCCAGTACACTGCAAACAAACCAGGCAACGGGTCTAAGCATGTGTAGTGACGCACTCAGATACACTATGAGTAGGAGGCACTCTATTTATTAACAGCCTTCACAGGTTACAAGAGGTAACTACAACTCTCAGTCAGGGCAGCTGGCAGACTGCCTGACTGACGACGCCGAGAAGGTGAAGGCGTAGATGGTGACGACGACTCCAGCAGCACGACGAGGGGATCCCACTCCAGGCAACAGCCCGAGCCTTCGCCAGGGTCCCCTTTAATCCTCCCGGCGTGGCCTCGCTCTGCCCCAACCACGCCCCCCTTCTAGAACCTACTCGTGGGTTCCCGGGCTTACCTCACATGCCCCCTCTAAAACCTTTCCCCTACATCCCTCTCTCTGGCTTATCACAAAACCTGCTGACAGACAGGGCTGCTGCAACTGCAGATCCCCTTTTCTGCCAGCAACCCTCGCTATGCTACGTAGTGACCCATTCCATGTCACTATACATGTAAAGGTGGGGTGATATATTTCCTTACCAAATTCTCTTTTAATTGTGAACAAGTATTACTACATTGCATCTGAGCACAAATCCGAGCTAAGTATGAATACAATTGTCATATTTATACTGGAGCAGCCAGTGCAGAATGCGGGGATTTAGGCAGTTGAAGCCTTACTGATAGCCTCTCACTGCCAATACATCAACAGCCACCGTATCGTAGTCCTGTTCTCACCAACTCTGTCCATGTGTCCGACAGGATATCCATTCCAGTAGCAGAAGCTGGCCCTTTTAGCGAGAAAAATGCTGAACCTGCCAATGTGTAAATGTATCATAACGCTCAGCAACATAATATTTTGCACCAAAGTCAAAGGTCATTGGAATATGAAAAAGGTCAGAAATATGTTTATCGATAACACACCTACAGCTAAAACCGTCATGTGGAACACGGACAAGTTATTCCCCGAAATAGAGTTAGGCAAAGGCTATCCACTGCAAACAACTCTGATCAATCTGTTGAGGAATCACCATGCTGCTGGATATAGGAGATTACGTGTGATAGAATGTTCTGGGTCACTGTGCAGTTCACAGCTAACATAAACAAGAACATGCCAGCCAAAGTTGTCTGAGATGTTGGGAAATAAGTTGAACATACATAATACGTCTTTGAGGATACCCCTTTTGCAGGTTAGCATTGTTATCATAACATGTGCTTATACCCCGACTAGACGAACGGATTCAGATAGAGATATTTCAAACCGGCTCAACAACGCCTCTTGTTTCGGATTCTACATTTTAGGTGTTTTTTTGAATCATGGAATCAAGATATGTGACAGCTAATTGGAGAGCTCTTCATTCAGCAGTGGATTTAACATAACTGATGATTACATACTTTTTTTTATACCAATAAAACGTTAAACTGAAGTTTGTTCATAAACGATCATCTTAAAAGTGATTCTGACTCCATGTTAGAAACCTCTCTTGCTAACAAAAAAGTTGGACAAGTAATACATAAGCAAACAAATATAAATTCTTTACTTATCTGTACCTCCACGTAAACAAGAAAAAAAATATTCTTACATAAGCCATCAGCTACGTGAACTGCTGTGAGTGCATCATTTCATGAGAATGTATTCAACACAAGCACATTTCTGAACCAGTTTCAACATTCTGTGTCTCATCAGCAGTGTGAGGCTAGCTTTAACCAATTCTGGTGAACTGTCAGATGTCTATAGGCTTTGACCCGTTCAGTTAGATAAGGGTTCAAGGCAAAGCTAGTAAATACATAACACGAAGTATTTAACGTTCAAATTCAAGTTCATTTGTAGGTATAGCCCTGTGAGCCATTCAACTCTTGAATCGGATGCAACCGTAACAAACAAAAAACATGAACAAGAATACATCTTATAGTGACTATGTGCAAACAGAAAATCCAAGAAAAGACAGCAAAATATTGCAGAAAAATCACCGTACACCAACACTGTGTGCAAAAATCCCAGTGGAATGCAAGTCAAACAACAACAACCACAAGACAACTTAGATTAAGGCCATCAGTCTAACAACGTTGTTGTGGAGATTATAAGTAACAAAGAAAATTTCCAGATAACATGCCTTTTTCACATTTGTCCCTCGTAAAAATATAAACTTATTTTTACCCTTTTTAAAAACGTGGAGCAGTAAGAATGCTTCCGAAAAAAAGTTGTTGGTGCAAGTCACGTTGGGAAGATATCGCATCAGTAAATAGTACTTAGCTTGCAGACTTTGGCTGAGTCAACATGAAATTGTGTTGAGACGTTTACCCACCCCTATCCACAGTATATAACTACAGGGTGACAAAGCCAGGCCTGGAGAGGCAATAGTTGGCACACTCAGAACAACTAATTTCGAGCTAATAAAACTATATTATACTCACCTACATATATATCCATGCATTTATGCATACTTACCCTCAGATACTATATATATATTTATCCATGCACCCACAGGCACACATCTATTCAAACACTCACACAGAAACTAATATAGACATTGGTTAAGGATGTTAGACATCCTTGAAAAGCGTCTTTGGAAGCCATGCAGGATATACATACAATATACTTATCTAAAACATTACATTTTACCAGGTAAGGCCCATTGAGCTATACAGTTGTCTCGCTTAACGAGCGTTCTTTTTACGAGAATTTGCTATAACAAGCAACAATCAATAAAAGGCGTCCCGTGAAAGCAGCGGGCGCATCACGACCGGCAGCTATTTGCTTGGCAGCTGTACCATGCTGCTTGAACCGCGTGTGGATGCAGGGGGGTTGGGAGGCGTGGGTGGCAGAGGGGTAAAGTGTGTGGAGTGGTGGCACAACAGTTAGCGCACGATGCTAGGAACCCAGTAACCAATTTCCATTCCCACTCATGGCCAACACCAGTGACGATTCTAAACCAGTCCTTGGCCTCCCCTAGGACGACTCAGACTCAAATGATTACCTTATCCGGTCTGTAAACATCACCACTAGTGAAACAAAGGCGGTTGGGCGTGGTGCTGGCCACCTGCCCCTCATGTGCATACTGGTCTTCATAGGTGTTCAATATCCGCACTTGACCTAACTGTCTATTTTGCCTCTACGGGGGATCTTTGTTTTGGGGGGGGCATATTTGTATGTGCAGTGACGCACTCAGAGACACTAGGAGTAGGAGGCACTATATTTATTATCAGCCTTCACGGGTTAGAAGAAGTAACTACACTCCCAGTCAGGACAGCTGGCAGACTGCCTGACTGACGATGCCGAGAAGGTGAAGACATAGATGGTGACGAAGACTCCAGCAGCACGACGATGGGATTCCACTCCAAGCAACAGCCCCGAGCCTTTGCTCGGGGTCCCCTTTTATCCTCCCGGTCGTGGCCTCGCTCCACCCCAGCCACGCCCCCTTTCTAGAACCTACTAGCGGGTTCACGGGCTTCCCTCACGTGCCCCCTCTATCACCTTTCCCCTACATCCCTCTCTCTGGCCTATCACGTGACCTGCTGACAGACAGGGCTGCTGCAATTGCAGATCCCCTTCTCTGCCAGCAAACCACGCTATGCTACATAGTGACCCATTCCATGTCACTACACATGTGTAGAGGAGTAGTGTGGGTATACAATGAGGGGGGCGAGCGGAAGGAAATGCGAACGGGTTGAGAGTTATGTGGGGCCAAGGACGATGTAACATTATGTGTTACAGAAGGGGCTTTCAGGTGGCACTTGCGAGAAGGTGGGCGGTACCAAGCTGGGGGGAGGAGCCGCCCAAAGGGGTTCTTAAGGAGGACCCCGGGATGGGGCGGTGTCGTCGATGGCGGCCTGGGTAAGAAGCGGCTGGAAGAGGGTCTCTCTCCTCATCGCGGAGCGGTGGTGGCTGATCCCCCGCTCCGGGCAGATGAGTGAGAGAGCTGAGAGTATAGCCGGGGTAGGCTCAAAATAGTTACTAATTGTCCGAGTGAAGGACCGAGACATAGTGCACCTACACTGGTGTGAGTGTAGGAAGACATGTGAGAAAGTGTTTAATAAACGACAATAGCCGTTATGTTATTCCTCATCTCTGCGTGGTTCTACTGCACAACACATGTGTAGTGAGTCAAACTGAGTCGCAGACGTTGACTTAGGAGAAACATGTTTATTAACTATTTGCACAAAATACTCCA
Organism: Lampetra fluviatilis; assembly: GCF_964198595.1. Taxonomy (NCBI): domain Eukaryota; kingdom Metazoa; phylum Chordata; class Hyperoartia; order Petromyzontiformes; family Petromyzontidae; genus Lampetra; species Lampetra fluviatilis. Next base: position 1,029,784 of record NC_136345.1, on the reverse strand, counting down.
GGCTATTAACACAACATACTCTCGTGTGGTGACTACCCAATTAACCATGCCACGGTGGAACTAGACACGGTTCCACTATCCCGCTCCGGACCACAATCTGGGTCCCGGACCGCGTAGCTGGAGGCTTCTTCAAACTTGATGTGGATCTCCTGCCTCTCTAAAAGTAAGAACCACGAGCCCCTCACAGGACCCCATTTTATCAGGCCGGGCTTGGGCTGGCTCCGACTCGCGCCCCGCCCACCTTCTGGATCTCTCTCGCCCTTGCCCGAAGGATCTCGAGAGTTCTTCCCGGACCATGTGACCACCCATTGGCCCCCTCCTCTGGTGGCCCCACTCCAGTATCATACGGTCACGTGTTGCCAGGTCAGTTAGATTATCATGCCCCCAAAGTAACCCTAACTGGCTGACACTCTCTGGCTCTCTCAACGGGAGCCCGCACCGCATGCTGTGTGGTGCCAACGCGCTTAACCAGCGCTCACCACAGCCCCCACTAGGGCTGGTACTACACCACGTGCCAAGGGTGTACACACAACAGTATACATCCTGCCGTGGCCTCGCAGTCACTACATCATCCCCCCTTCCATACCACTCAGCCGTCCCAGCTGTCAACTTCCCCTTAATGAAGCAATGACGAAATATAACAACATAACGCACATGTGCTCCAACAATAACAAAAACAATCAATAATAACCCAAACCCGCTTGTACAATTATACATTGGCTAACAATAAAAAGAATGCTGAACAACAATAACAATCGCGACATGCAGGGCCCCCACAATCAACATCTCCCACCCACAATATGTAACAACTCTCGTCAGCTCAATGGCGAGCAGGATCAGCCAATCACCTGCTATAACTCACGCGAGCACGACAACCTATGATGGTGTGGGAGTGTGTAACGTGCGGGGATTATGCAACCCGAGTCTTTGAGCGAGTCCGCGAAGCTGGGCCTCCAGGGGGGTTGGGCTCGTCCGTCCTGGACAAGCATGCACACCCACCGCCCACGGGCAATCTCGACAGGGCATCAGCGTTTGTGTGATGAAAACCTTTGCGATACATAACACGGAACGAAAAATCCTGCAGCATTTCAAGCCAGTGTGATAATTGACCCGAGGGCTGATCCACGCAGCGCGTATTGAAGTGCTGTGTGGTCGGAGCGCACCTCTAAATGTCTGCCATACAGATAAGGCCGGTATTGCTGCACAGAAACAACAATGGCCAACAATTCCCGGCACGTAATGCAATACCGCTGCTCAGCCGGGGACAGCACCCTGCTCCCATGAGCGACCACGTGCTCCACGCCATTGACAACTTGAGATAATACCGCTTCAATACCGGTATTACTGGCGTCCGTATCCAAAAGGAACGGTAATGAAAAATTGGGATAACGCAGGGGATGGCTTTGACCAGCCCATCGTGAATGGAGTGGAGCGCGGCTTCCTCCTCCTCCCCCCAATGACATTTTTGGCCCTTAGCAGTCAAAGAGTGGAGAGGCTTAGCAATGGATGCAAAGCTGGTGACAAATCGGGGATAATACGAAGCAAAGCTGATAAAAATGCGCACCTCACTTGCTGAGGTCGGGTGTCGGCCACGCACGGACACACGACGTCTTCTCCGGGACCGTAGCGATATCCGATTTGCTTACTATGTTACCCAAATATCGAACCGATTTTTGGAGGAGGTGACACTTCTGTGGTTTAAATTTCAAGTCGGCCGCACACATCTTAAGAAAAACAGCCCGCAGGCGATCCAAATGTTCATCAAACGCACGACCGAAGACAACAACGTTGTGAAAATATATTAGGCACAAATCCCACTGGAGGCCCGCTAAAAACAGCTCCATCAGCCTCTGAAAGGTGGCTGGTGTGGAGTGGAGGCCCATAGGGAGCCGGTTAAATTCGAAAAACCCTTGCAGCGTACGAAAGGCAGTCTTGGGCATGGAAGCCTCATTGAGCGGAAATTGACAAAATCCCGATAGAATGTCAAAGGTGGTAAAGAACCGTGCTCCCGCCAGGGTGGATGGTGAGATCATGTCCGCGGCCATCATCTCATCAACCACCACATGAACTTGTTCCTTCTCAGCCGGGCTCAAGCGGTAAGGATTTTGCTGAATCGGGGCAGCATTGCCCATATCAAAATGGTGGCTCAAAAGGGATCTGTGGCCAATATCAAATTTACTTTTACTAAAAATGTCAGAAAATTCACGCAAGAGAGCATGCAGCTTCCCCCTTTGTCCCATAGATAATTCGCCGCACTCAGAGCAAAGTTTATCAATCCATCCCTCGTCCACATCCCTGAACCCGCGAGCTTGAGCGCCGACCCTGACACTTACCACAACGTCCCTCTTTGGACACGCCGACGAATCATGTGCCAGCACGGTACCCTCCTGGATGACCGTTGTGACCGGCCCAGCATTAAGAATCTGAATAAAAGGTTCTTGGTCCTGGGACACCAATATCTGGGCTGGCACTAGCGACATACCGCGATTAAGTTAATTGGAGGATACCAAAACAACACCCTCTTCCGCAGTGCGCACATCAAACAGTTGTCGCAACCAGGGGGACACTAACATTTGTGCGCCAGGTGGAATCTGCACTGTTCGTCATGCAATCGCCTGCACCATTGCGTTAGCAATTCCAGACAGCCCTGATCAACACACATTTTCAGGGGTATTTTGCCCTAAAAATTGGTCTCGAGCAAACACGGGATGGCTAGGGCCGTAGAATCCAAAACGTGGCCTGACAATTTGACATCGGAGATACGCAACTCAGCCATTATCTGTCCAATTAATCCCAACGATCCGCCATTGGCTGCATAACACGAAGCATCCACAGGTTCCAAAACGAGACACCGGGGAGGTAAAATGTTATAGATAAATTCAAAAATAATGGTCGAAGATGCGCCGGTATCAACGAGCATATGGCTTTCCACTCCCTCAATAAACCCGAGCACGGCCGACGAACCCGCGGCTGCCGCGACCACTCGATGGGCCAGCTCTGACCACTGATCTGGTGAGAATGGGCACGCATCACGAACACGTCCCGACTCCCCCCGAACCTGCGCGCGACCCCAACCCTAACCAAACCCCCCCGATGGATGTAGTGAACTCCGGAGCTGAGTGTGGCGTGCGCCTCGACTCGCCTTATGAAGCGGGGAGTCGTATAAAGGTGGACTTCCTGGGGGCTGCCGTCGAGGTACCTGACAGCCCGATTGGATGTGCCCCGGCAAGCCGCAGTTGTAGCAGATGACCCCGCCACTCCTGGACTGGGACGATGAAGACCTCGCCCATCGCTGGTCGTCCCTCCACCAATTGACAGCACCCCAATGGAATCCACCCTGCTGGTGAAGCGAACCAGGCTCCGTCTCCGCGCAGGCCTCCGGCTCTGTGTAGGATGTGGTGCACGCTACCAACACCCTGTCGTGGTGCAGGGTCTGCTGCGCCTGGATGCACCTGGCGACCTGGAGTGAAGATACGACATCGTCCTCAGTGGGAAGCACAGTATGGAGGTCTTTCGCAACTCCCAGCATCTTCTCGAGGACCAAGGCGTCAAGACCGTCGTGGTCCATTGTAGGGAACGCGACCTTTGCTAGCGCCAAAAGCGCACTACGGTAGGTGAGAGACGACTCACCCTCCTCTTTACGTCTTATGGCAAACTTTTGCCGGGTGTTCACGCCTGTATGAGGGTGGATCTGTCGCCCTCGACGACAAGGCGTCGTCGTCGAGGGTGGCGGGCAGCGCTTTCAGCGCCTCTGCCTCCATCCATCCCGCCAAGTCGGCATTGGTGAAAAATCGCCGCTTAAACACTACCCAACCGCCGCTGGCAGCAACAAATTCTTCAATGAAGGGCAGTCAGCGGTGGAGCGACGGGATGCCCATCGGCGAGGACAGCTCCACTTCGAGCTTGGCCAGCTCCACCATCTGCGCCAGCAGTAAAATGGCGGCCGCGAGCGTGGGCAGCGTCGTCGACTTTCTCGCCCTTTGTGAAATGGCAGCGGAGTCGCTCTGTCCAGATGACTCCACCGCTCCCTCCTTCGCCGCAGCAGTTAGATGACACAACTCAGTGAGGATCGAGGATGCCATCTGAAGAAGCTCCGCAAGGCGACTGTGCGCATCTCTGACGAGCGCCTCCAACGATGGCGAGGCGCCGCACGCTCCTACGGCGCTCTGCTCCGCTGGTAGCCCCTCCGCTCCGTTGTCGGCGGCCGTGGGCGAAATCAACTCTTCATCGTCTTCAACGTCCGACGCCCATGTACGAACTCTGCGATGTGTAGACATGACCGTCTACTGCTAGCTATTTTCTAGCAGGTTGGCCATTTTCGCCACCAGTTGTAGTGAGTCCAACTGAGTTGCAGACGTTGTCTTAGGAGCAACACGTTTATTAACTATTGGCACAACATACTCCAGGCTATTAACACAACATACTCTCGGTTGGTGACTACCCAACTAATCACGCTATGGCAGAACTAGACACAGTTACACTATCCCGGTCCAGACCACAAACTACAGTAAGAGAAAAAGTATTTGATCCCCTGCTGATTTTGTACGTTTGCCCACTGACAAAGAAATGATCAGTCTATAATTTTAAAGGTATGTTTATTTGAACAGTGAGAGACAGAATGACCCCCTCTCATTCAGAAAGATTTCATACAGGTAACGAGCTGAGATTAGGGGCACCATCTTAAAGGGAGTGCTCCTAATCTCAGCTTGTTGCCTGTATAAAAGACATCTGTTCACAGAAGCAATCAATCAATCAGATTCCAAACTCTCCACCATGGCCAAGACTAAAGAGCTCTCCAAGGATGTCAGGGACAAGATTGTAGACCTACACAAGGCTGGAATAGGCTACAAGACCATCGCCAAGCAGCTTGGTGAGAAGGTGACAGCAGTTTGTGCGATTATTCGCAAATGGAAGAAATACAAAAGAACTGTCAATCTCCCTCGGCCTGGGACTCCATGCAAGATCTCACCTCGTGGAGTTACAATGATCATGAGAACGGTGAGGAATCAGCCCAGATGGATGGGTATTCCAGCATGACAATAACCCAAAACACACGGCCAAGGCAACAAAGGAGTGGCTCAAGAAGAAGCACATTAAGGCCCTGGAGTGGCCTAGCCAGTCTCCAGACCTTAATCCCATAGAAAATCTGTGGAGGGAGCTGAAGGTTCGAGTTGCCAAACGTCAGCCTCGAAACCTTAATGACTTGGAGAAGATCTGCAAAGAGGAGTGGGACAAAATCGTTCCTGAGATGTGTGCAAACCTGGTGGCCAACTACAAGAAACATCTAACCTCTGTGATTGCCAACAAGGGTTTTGCCACCAAGTACTAAGTCATGTTTTGCAGAGGGGTCAAATACTTATTTCCCTCATTAAAATGTAAATCAATTTATAACATTTTTGACAAGCGTTTTTCTGGATTGTTTTGTTGTTATTCTGTCTCTCACTGTTCAAATAAACCTACCCTTAAAATTATAGACTTATCATTTCTTTGTCAGTGGGCAAACGTACAGAATCAGCATGGGATCAAATACTTTTTTTCCCTCACTGTAGGTCCCGGAAAACGTGGCTGGAGGCTTCTTCCAGCTTGACGTGGATCTCCTGCCTCTCCAACAGTAAGAACCACGAGACCCTCACAAGGCCCCCCTTATATAAGGCCGGGCTGGGGCAGGCTCCGCCTCTCGCCCCGCCCACCTTCTTGATCTCTCTCGCCCTTACCCAAAGGCTCTCGAGAGTTCTTTCTGGACCATGTAACCACCCATTGGCCCCATCCACCGTTGGCCCCCCTCCGGTATCATCTGGTCACGTATCCCCAGGTCAGCCAGAGTATCATGCCCCCAACGTAACCCTAGCTGGCTGACTCTCGCTCTCTCAACGAGAGCCCGCACCGCATGCTGTGCCACCGCACTTAACTAGCGCTCACCCAAGCCCCCACTAGGGCTGGTACTACACCCCGTGTCCGGGGTGTACACACACCAGTATACATCCCGCCGTGGCCTCGCAGGCCCGGCACCACACAGTGACATTCCCAGTCACTACACATGTAAAGGTGGGGTGATATATTTCCTTACAAAATCCTCCTTTAATTGTGAACAAGTATTACTACATTGCAGCTTAGCACAAATCTGAGCTAAGTAGGAATACAATTGTCACATTTACTGTCGACCCTTCCACATCGCGCGGGTTAGGGGCGCAAGCCCCCGTGATCTGGAAAAACCCCATACTTTTTTTGACTACAGTTTAGGGCACTAAAACGGCACAAAAGAATACGAGAAACGCGAGATACAAAGATCACTGCGAGATAACTGCGAAATATCACGTGAGAGGCTGCCGTAAACACGCTTGGCGTCCGCCGATCAAGTGCACACTAACTTTTACTAAATGTATCTTTTTAAAAATGTGTATATTTAAGGTATTAAATGATAAAGTACATTAATATTATACAGTAGTGTACAAATATTTGATGCATTTATGAGTTACTACACTTTGTGTGTGTTGTCTGCTGGCCTTCGCGTGTTGTCTGCGGCTTTCGCAAAACTCCCAAAAACTCCCAAAAAATTCCCATTTAATTTATTATGCCGACCCTGCTATATATCGAAACCGCGATGGGGAAATTCGCGATGCAGAAGGGTCGACTTATTGTGGAGCAGCCAGTGCAGGGTGCGGTGTGTTAAGCAGTTGAAGCCTCACTTATAGTCTCTCACTGCTAATACATCAACAGACACCGTATCATAGACCTGTTATCACCAAGTCTGTACATGTGTCTGACAGGATACCCATTCCAGTAGCAGAAGCTGGCCCTTTTAGCGAGAAAAATGCTGAACCTGCCAATGTGTAAATGTATCATAACGCTCAGCAACATAATATTTTGCACCAAAGTCAAAGGTCATTGGAATATGAAAAAGGTCAGAAATATGTTTATCGATAACACACCTACAGCTAAACCTGTCCTGTGTAACATGGATAAGTTATTCTAAGAAATAGAGTTGGACACAGGCTATCCACTGCAACCAACTCTGATCGATCTGTTGAGGAATCACCATGTTGCTGAATATAGGAGATTACGCGTGATATAATGTTTTGGGTCACTGTGCAGTTCACAGGTGGCCTAAACAATTCAAGCACACGCCAGCCAAAGTTGTCTGAGATGTTGGGAAATAAGTTGAACATACATAATACGTACTTTGAGGATACCCCTTTTGCAGGTTAGCGTTGTTATCATAACATGTGCTTTTACCCCGACTAGACGAACGGATTCAGATAGAGAGCTTTCAAACCTGCTCAACACTCTCTCTTGTTTGGGGAGCTCTTCATACAGCAGTGGATATAACATAACTGATGATTACGGACTTATTTTTAATACCAAGAAACATTATACTGAATATAGTTCTTACATAAGCCATCAGATACGCGACTTGCTGTGAGTGCATAATTTCACGAACATTTCTGAACCATGATAATTGGTTCTTTACCCTTCTATCTGGCAACAAAACTGACACCTTTTTTACAAGGAGTCATGTTTGCATAGACCGCAATACCTGCAGTCATAATACAAACAAAATAACATAACTCTGATAATGTGCAATGTCCTTAAAGTTGATTGATCCACACCCGAGACAGCTTTCCTTAGAGCCTAGTCTCATATGGGTTGGACCAGATGACGCCAAAAGGCGCACAACTCAAAGACAATGCACCATCAGAGTATGAGAGCTCGGGGCAAGCATCTACACTATGGGAACCTCATTTGCCAGTAAAAATATGATAATTGGTTCTTTACCCTTCTATCTGGCAACAAAACTGACACCTTTTTTTTTTACAAGGAGTCATGTTTGCATAGACCGCAATACCTGCAGTCATAATACAAACAAAAGAACATACCTCTGATAATGTGCACTGTCCTTAAAGTTGATTGATCCACACCCGAGACAGCTTTCCTTAGAGCCTAGTCTCATATGGGTTGGACCAGATGACGCCAGAAGGCGCACAACTCAAAGACAATGCACCATCAGAGTATGAGAGCTCGGGGCAAGCATCTACACTATGGGAACCTCATTTGCAGTAAAAATATGATAATTGGTTCTTTACCCTTCTATCTGGCAACAAAACTGACACCTTAGTATTTCTGAACCAGTTTCGACATTCCGTGTCTCATCGGTAGTACGAGTCTAGCTTGAACTGCCAAATGTTTATATAGGCCGTAAGGTGAAGACGTTTTACGTTTAATCCCGTTCCCATATATGGGGCACTAAATTCTTTTCATTCTAATAAAAATATCTATTGCTTTTGGCCGTGAAAATAAAAGTTCTCCATGTCTAATCCTGCAGTTTATTTTTTATTACTGTTTAAAGTCGGCAATATTTCTTTCCTCGCGTAATCATATTTTGATCGTCAGTGATGAGGCTTTGCATCACGTGCTTCCCGCTAGACCAATAAGGTGGCCGCTTTTTTGGGACGAGAGGTAAATATTAGTCCAAGATGTCTGCGCCCTTGTTGTCAATATCGAGTAGTGAAGAGGAGAAAATTACGGCCAGACCTCCTTCAAAAGTCTGTAAAAAGTATTTTAAACAATGCTACATACATCTCACGTCCATAAAGAAAGAAGAAACAAAGGATTTTACACGCACACGGTGGGATACATTCAGAAACTGCGTCAAACGGTGGCTTTTTTTGCAAGGTGAGAATCGGAGAATAGCAAAAACATACAAACATTGTCTAGAAATCGAGTTTGACAATGTTCCCGAAGACGCTGGGTTTCACTCCACTTGCTACAGGCGTTTAATGAGTTAATGATGACGTCACCCTGCTGCTGCTCTATATAAGAACGGGAGACACAGCAGAGCCTCACCATTCTGGCGAATTGCCCGATGATGCTGGATGCAATTACCAGCGAAACGTCGTACTCAAATTGTAAATGTTGTGGTTTCACGCTTCAACACACCGGTGGGCTAAAGCAGTGAACTATTTGTCTTTTGTCAACGTGACACTTTTTTTACTGATTGGCCGTGTCGGGTGGTGGAGGGTTACGACACATTTATAAATAACGCGATCTAAACCCAAAAATCGTTGATTATGTACAGGCGTTTCATTGACAAAAAGCGCTTGGATGCGGCCGAGAAACGGGCCACAGCGTCCTGAAGCTCAAGATCAAGGCCAGTCTGTGCCATTGGGTAGTAACGTTAGTATCGCTGCAGTTGATTGTCCCGCAAAAAAACTTAGGTCCAGAACCGGCCTGCCAGTAGCTTGTGCTGGTCCTGTGCTTTCTGCCTTGTGCATAATTTGTAAGAAAACGGACAAGTACATTACTGTGGGAGGCAAACGCCAGAAGGACCATCTTTCAAAGGCAGAAACGTCAGCACGTAGGTAAAAACAAAACACACAAACACATGTTTGAACTTTTATTCCCTTATGCTGGGTACCATGGCTAACTTTCAATTACAATTACATAATTTATGTAATGTTTATTTTACAGTCAGAGACAGATTTGCATTGTTTTGCATACAGCTACAGCCAGAACACTCAATATTGTTTAACTCTTAACACAGTTTTTTATTAGTTTAATTAGTATTTATTTATTTACAGGCAATTTGCTGAAAGCTGCTGAGATGAAGGAAGACACTAGCATTCTTGTGCATATTCGAGACAAAGACTGTGTGTCTCTGGAGGTGCGATACCACAAGGCCTGTTATAGACAGTACACCAGGTTCTTGACAAAGTCTAGTGCATCAGTTACTGTGACCTCAGAAGAACAGTGAGTTAGCAATATTTTATATTAATTAATAATTCCCTCACATTTTCACATTTCAAAAGTAGGAGGTTGGCCCGTGATTTCCCCTAGCTGTTGTTTCACTACCCCAAGAAGCGCAGCATAAGTGAGATGGTTTTCGTTGAGACATTGTCTGCAGATAAGCTGATAGACAGGCTACCTCATCCATCAGGTACAGAAACAACAGTCAACTGAGGTAACTAGCGAAAGTGACTGTGAAAACAGGGCTAGTGCAAAAGCTGGTCCACAAAGACCAAGTTGAATGGCCTCCATCAATACTGCAGAGGACACGACGACGCTTTACAGTGCGGCATTAATATTAAAGATGCTTCTGTGTGACTCTCTCGGTATGAAATGCCCGTGGCCACCCACATCAGATGATCTAAATGTGAGCGAGGCAAAATCTGTCGTTCCAATTGAACTGTACAATCTGATTTCCTGGATTATTGGTGCAACTGAGGAACCAACACTGGCCCATTATGTTGATATTCCAGATGATTTGAACCTAAAAGTGATATGTATCTGTCAAGACATTGTGTATCTTGCATCTAAGGGTCGGAGGCAGACCCCTAAATCATTGTGTCTTGGTCTAACGGTTCGCCATTTAACAGGTTCATCACAAATTGTGTCACTTCTAAATAGACTAGGACATTGTGCAGCATGGGACACAGTTGTCAGTCTAGACACTAGCCTTGCCCAACTTCAACTAGTAGAGGGCAGAGACAAAATACCAAAGGGATTCTCAAAGAAGGTTCCTACAGTACTTGTGTGGGACAATATTGACTTTGGGGAGGAGACACTGTCAGGTCGTAGAACTACCCACCACACAAATGGGATTATGCTGCAAAGTTCTGTAGTTGAACCTGTGTCAACAACAAACAGACAACCACTACAGAAGGGAAAACCCTCATTGAAAGTACCCCCTAGCATCCCTGTCGAACAGTACCATCAGTCTAATAGACAAGGACCACAGAACTTGTTTCATCAGGAAAGTGTTCCATTACAGGCGGACACATACAAATTGAACACAGCGTCTGCTGTACAAACTGTACTGGCATATGTTTTTGTAAAGTCCATAGATGCTGAAAGATGCACAATACCAATCCGGACATGTTTACATACATTAATTCAAGGTGATGGCACTCTGCAAAAGTCAGCACTGTATTATCTTCCAGTCATTAAGGCTTCACCGACAGAGATGTCAACAGTAAACACAATTCTGAAGCGAAGTGTCCAAATTCATAATCAGTTAGAACTGGACCATATAGTGTTAGTTTTTGACAAAGCTATATATGCCAAAGCTCAGCAAATCTGCTGGAAAGATGATGACTTTACTCAGCGTAAAGTGATTAGACTAGGTGAATTTCACACATGCATGTCCTACCTGAGCATTGTAGGAAAAAGGTTTGGAGATGCAGGACTGCAAGACATACTCATTGAGTCCAAAGTTGTTGCCCCAGGATCCATCAATGGAGTGATCAGTGGAGCTATTCTCTTTGATGGCATGGCAGTCATTCAAGCCATTCGGTCAATACCAAGTACCTTTGAAGAGCTTGCAGAGACCATACTGCAGTACATAGTCAAACTTGCTCTGAAACAAACTGTACACGGATAGACTTTGTGATTGACCAGTATCCAAAAATGAGTATTAAAAACCTAGAACGGTCACGTAGAGCTGGTGGTGGTACACAAGTGGTGAAAATTTATGGACGGGATCATAAGACATCAACACAATGGAAAAAGTTTATATCAGATGGAACAAACAAAGAAGCACTGGCAGAATTCCTCTATGTTGTGTGGCGAGAGGCTGATCTTACCACTGTGGGAAAGGACTTAAGCTTGTACATAGCATATGGAGACCTGTGTCACTGCGTGACTGTAATGGAGGATTTACATACTCTCAGTGCTGTTGAAGATCTGACATGTGATCATGAGGAATGTGACACCAGGGTGTTTTTACATGCACAACATGCTGCACAGGAACATCAAACTGTAGTCATCAAGAGCCCTGATACTGATGTGCAAATGTTTCACAGGAAACAGAAGACCTACATGGGATGATGGCTCTGATAGTGATAGGGATGATACCGATGAGTAAATATGCGCTGTGTTATAATTTAGGGTGATTTTGGGCTGTAAAGAATCTGTGGTAGAATTGTAATTTTTTTTGGCAGCATTCCAAAACAAGGGGACAGTGTAGCATTTCGAGTCATTTCAGCCAACTTGGGCCAAACTGTGCTTATATTTGTATCTTTCTGTGATTACACAGTACCTACTGAAAATGTTGATGTACAAAACATCACAGTTTTGCTAAATTTAAAATGTTTATGTTTAATTTTGCTTAGTGCCAATCCGTGAAGTTGAAGCATATTTTCTACTAATTTGCCATATTTCATGGTCTACATTCACACTTGAGTATATAATGCACCAAAACCTGTCTCAAGTGTTTAGGTACATATATAAGTGTCAGTTTGAGAGATATTTGGTGTTGCTAAAATGTATATAAATAAAGTTACAAACAAAACCAGCAGCATAAGATTTTCGTTTTTTCCAATTCACAATTCTATACATTTATGGATTTGAAAAAAAACTGCAGGGTATTTTGCGGAGAACTTTTAACATAAAGTCGAAAATGGTTTTGTCTATGAAAATTTTCATTTAAAAAGTAGTTCCCAGGCGTGGGAACGAAAATCATTTTCTAGCCACTTTTTCCTTGTTCACCTTACGGCCTAATAGGCCTTGCCCCTTTCAGTAAGATAAGGGTTCACGGCAAAGCTAGCAAATACATAACACGACGTAATTAGTGTCATTGTGGAGATTATAAGTATCAAATTAAATTACCAGACAATATTCCTTATTCACATATCTGTCCCTCGTAAAAATATGAACTTGTTTTTACCCTTTTTAAAAACGTGGAGCAGTAAGAATGGTTCAGAAAAAAAGTTGTTGGCGCAAGTCACGTTGGGAAGATACAGTGAGGGAAAAAAGTATTTTATCCCCTGCTGATTTTGTACGTTTGCCCACTGACAAAGAAATGATCAGTCTATAATTTTAATGGTAGGGTTATTTGAACAGTGAAAGACAGAATAACAACAACAAAATCCAGAAAAACGCATGTCAAAAGTGTTATGTATTGATTTGCATTTTAATGAGGGAAATAAGTATTTGACCCCTCTGCAAAACATGACTTAGTACTTGATGGCAAAACCCTTGTTGGCAATCACAGAGGTCAGACGTTTCTTGTAGTTGGCCACCAGATTTGCACACATCTCAAGAGAGATTTTGTCCCACTCCTCTTTGCAGATCTTCTCCAAGTCATTAAGGTTTCGAGGCTGACGTTTGGCAACTCGAACCTTCAGCTCCCTCCACAGATTTTCTATGGGATTAAGGTCTGGAGACTGGCTAGGCCACTCCAGGACCTTAATGTGCTTCTTCTTGAGCCACTCCTTTGTTGCCTTGGCCGTGTGTTTTGAGTCATTGTCATGCTGGAATACCCATCCACGACCCATTTTCAATGCCTTGGCTGAGGGATGGAGGTTCTCACCCAAGATTGGACGGTACATGGTCCCGTCCATCGTCCCTTTGATGCGGTGAAGTTGTCTTGTCCCCTTAGCAGAAAAACACCCCCAAAGCATAATGTTTCCACCTCCATGTTTGATGGTGGAGATGGTGTTCTTGGGGTCATAGGCAGCATTCCTCCTCCTAAAAACACGGCGAGTTGAGTTGATGCCAAAGAGCTAAATTTTGGTCTCATCTGACCACAACACTTTCACCCAGTCATCCTCTGAATCATTCAGATGTTCATTGGCAAACTTCATACGAGCATGTATAGTGCTTTCTTGAGCAGGGGGGCCTTGCGGGCGCTGCAGGATTTCAGTCCTTCATGGCATAGTGTGTTACCAACTGTTTTCTTGGTGACTATGGTCCCAGCTGCCTTGAGATCATTGACAAGATCCTCCCGTGTAGTTCTGGGCTGATTCCTCACCGTTCTCATGATCATTGCATCTCCACGAGGTTAGATCTTGAATGGAGCCCTAGGCCGAGGGAGATTGACAGTTCTTTTGTGTTTCTTCCATTTGCGAATAATCGCACCAACTGTTGTCACCTTCTCACTAAGCTGCTTGGCGATGGTCTTGTAGCCCATTCTATCCTTGTGTAGGTCTACAATCTTGTCCCTGACATCCTTGGAGAGCTCTCTGGTCTTGGCCATGGTGGATGGTTTGGAATCTGATTGATTGATTCTGTGAACAGGTGTCTTTTATACAGGTAACAAGCTGAGATTAGGAGCACTCCCTTTAAGAGTGTGCCCCTAATCTCAGCTCGTCACCTGTATAAAAGACACCTGGGAGCCAGAAATCTTTCTGATTGAGAGGGGGTCAAATACTTATTTCCCTCATTAAAATGCCAATCAATTTATAACATTTTTGACATGCATTTTTCTGGATTTTGTTGTTGTTATTCTGTCTCCCACTGTTCAAATAAACCTACCATTAAAATGATAGACTGATAATTTCTTTGTCAGTCGGCAAACGTACAAAAACAGGAGGGGATCAAATACTTTTTCCCTCACTGTACATGCCGGTGAGTGTGTGCATGGGTATGTTGGCAGGGTGGAGGAACTAGGGCAAGGGTCACGGAGGACCTCGTCTGGAAGCCCCTGGAACCTGCTAGTAGGTTCGAGAAGGGAGCCGTGGCCAGGGCAGAGTTAGGCCACACTGGTAGGATAAAAGGAGCCGAGAGCAGGAGCTCGAGGCTGATGATCCTGGGATTGCACTCGTCTCGTCGATGTTGTCATCTCGTCACCGTCATTGGTGCCATCTTCACTCAGTATTGTGCTGCCAGATAGTAGTTGGCTGTCTTCGTCAGCGCTGTCAGTGTTAGATAGCTAGTGTTGTGTATAGCGACTGTAGAGAGTGTGTAAACGAGACCATGGATACTCTTCAGTTCTTTCGGTAAAGTCAAGTAGGTAGAAATAAAACAAAATAAATCACGACGTTTCAGCTGCAACACAAGCAGCCATCATCAGGTGGACTGTCGAAAAGCCACTTTAACAAGTGGGTTTATATAGGCATAAGAGAAGGGGGAGGATGAGGAATGGGGAGCATGTGGAAATAATTTGCATATACTCATTAGTTCTTTCAGCCAATTCGCGTAACTTTATCGAAAGAACCAATGAGTATAGCAATTATTGTCATGTGGCATGTGGATGTAAAGAGGTTCAAAAAAGGAGGGGGAGGATGAGGGATGGGGAGCATGTGGATGTAAAGAGATTCGCAAAGGGGGGGATGTGTAACGATCGTCAGCTCGAAAAGGGGGGCCACAGTGCTGGAAAAAGGTAGCCATGTTGTCAACTGCAGAGGCATAGAAAAGGTGCATTATCCGCTGTAGCAACAGTGCCGTCTGTTTGGCTGTGAGAGGATCACAGCGAGTTCGGACAAACCTGGTTAATGACGTCCCAGTTGTTATTTAGCTTTATCTCTATGTTTATAGATCTGGATGGCTTCATGGACAAATCTTTGATAGTAGCCTGAAGCTTTGCAGATAACGTTGGTCTCGGAAAAAAACGATATTGTGAGAACCCACAGTGTCGTAACAGTGGTCGGCAATAGCGGAGGTGTTGGTTCTGCCGTGTTTCAGGTCTGCCTTGTGTTAGTGAACCGTGAATTGTCGATGACATTGTCATTGCCCTAACGTGCTTACGTCATCATACGTAAGCACGTTTCATCCAACAATATAATTTGTCGCCACCTAGTGGAATCTTTAATAAAAGAAACTTGAGTGGATTGTATATTAATAGTGAGTATAGAAACAAACAAGATGTATTGTAAGAGTCACTTTATTTGTCATTAATATTAAAGAAGTGAAGTTGCCTTTACATGCTTAAGCTGTTAATTTATCCATTGCATGGGTGGACCTTATCCTTATCAATCATCCAGACATTTGCCCCCCCTGAGAGATTTTGCAGGAGCCGCCACTGCACGCTACTGAGGTGGTAGTGGTCTTGATTTGAAGCTTTCGTGACTGGAGGAATCCATACTCTCTGGTTCTTTCGGTAAAGTCGCGTAGATAGCAAAACTAATAAAAGAAAACACGAAGTTTTGGTCGCAACACAAGCATCTGAGTGATGAGCGGTGAGGGTGAGCAGTGATGGTGAGTAGTGATTGGTGAGGGTGTACTTGATGAGGATGAGTGGTGAGTAGTGAGGGTGAGTGATGAGGGTGAGTGGCGGTTGTGAGTGGCGGTTGTGAGTGGTGATTAGTGAGTGGTGGCGGTGAGTGGTGAGCGTGAGTGGTGAGTAGTGATGGTGAGCGGTGATTGGTGAGGGTGTGATTGGTGAGGATGAGTGGTGAGTAGTGAGGGTGAGTGGTGAGGGTGAGTGGTGGTTGTGAGTGGTAATTAGTAAAGGGTGAGTGGTGAGCGTGAGTGCTGAGTGCTGAGGTTGAGTGGTGAGGGTGAGCGGTGACGATGAGCAGTGAGGGTGAGCAGTGAGGGTGAGTGGTGATTGGTGAAGGTGAGTGGTAAGGGTGAGTGGTGAGCGGTGAGGGTGAGTGGTTGTTGTGAGGGTGAGTGGTGAGGGTGAGTGGTGAGTGGTGAGAGTGAGTGGTGAGGGTGAGTGTTGAGGGTGAGTGGCGGTTGTGAGTGGTGATTAGTGAGTGGTGAGGGTGAATGGTAGTGGTGAGTGGTGAGCGTGAGTGGTGAGGGTGAGTGGTGAGGGTGAGTGCTGAGCGGTGAGGGTGAGCAGTGAGGGTGAGCAGTGAGTGTGAGTGGTGATTGTGAGGGTGTGATTGGTGAGGATGAGTGGTGAGGGTGAGTGGTTGTTGTGAGGGTGAGTGGTGAGAGTGAGTGGTTAGGGTGAGTGGTTAGGGTGAGTGGTGAGGGTGAGTGGCTTTTGTGAGTGGTGATTAGTGAGTGGTGAGGGTGAGTGGTGAGGGTGAGTTGTGAGCGTGAGTGGTGAGTGGTGAGTTGTGAGTGATGAGTGGTGAGGGTGAGGGGTGAGAGAGTGGTTAGTGGTGAGGGTGAGTGGTGAAGGTTAGTGGAGAGAGGTGAGTGGTGAGTGGTGATTGGTCAGTGGTGATTGGTGAGGATGAGTGGTGAGTAGTGAGGGTGAGGGTGAGTGGTGAGGGAGATTGGTGAGGGTTAGTGGTGAGGGTGAGTGGTGATAGTGAATGGTGAGTGCTGAGGGTGAGTGGTGAGGGTGAGTGGTGAGCGGTGAGGGTGAGTGGTTGTTGTGAGGGTGAGGGTGAGTGGTGAGGGTGAATGGTGAGAATGAGTGGTGAGGGTGAGTGGTTAGGGTGAGTGGTGAGGGTGAGTTGCGGTTGTGAGTGGTGATTAGTGAGTGGTGACGGTGAGTGGTGAGGGTGAGTGGTGAGCGTGAGTGGTTAGTGGTGAGGGTGAGTGGTGAGGGTGAGTGATGAGTGGTGAGGGTGAGTGGTGAGGTTGAGTGGTGAGGGTAAGTGCAGAGTGGTGAGGGTGAGTGGTGAGGGTGAGTCGTGAGGCTGAGTGGTGAGGCTGAGTGGTGAGTTGAATGGTGAGAGTGAGTGGTGAGGGAGAGTGGTGAGGGTTAGTGGTGAGGGTGAGTGGTGAGTGGTGAGGGTGAGTGGTGATTGGTGAGTGGTAATTGGTGAGTGGTGAGGGTGAGTGGTGAGGGTGAGTGGTGAGAGTGAGTGGTGAGGGAGATTGGTGAGTTGTGAGGGTGAATGGTGAGGGTAAGTGGTGAGTAGTGAGTGGTGAGTGTGAGTGGTGAGGATGAGTGGTGAGGGTGAGCTGTGAGTGGTGAATGGTGAGGGTGAGTGGTGAGTACAGTCAATATGCACTGCTGTAATCATAGCAGGTACCACCACCGCAGTATGTACTGCTCTCATTAGAGCAGGTACCACCACCACCACAGTATGTACTGATGTCATCATCGCAGGTACCACCACACTCGGTATGTACTGCTGTCATCATAGCAGGTTCCACCACCACAATATGTACTCCTCTCATCATAGCAGATACCACCACAATATGCACTGCTGTAATCATAGCAGGTACCACCACAGCAGTATGCACTGCTGTAATCATATGTACCACCACAGCAGTATACACTGCTGTAATCATAGTATGTACCACCACAGTCAATATGCACTGCTGTAAACATAGTATCTACCACCACAGTCAGGATGCACTGCTGTAATCATTGCAGGTTAGTGGTGAGGGTGAGTGGTGAAGGTGAGTGGTGAGGGTTGGTGGTGAGGGGTGATTGGTGGTGGTGAGAGTGAGTGGTGAGGGTGAGTGGTGAGCGTGAGTGGTGAATGGTGAGGGTGAGTGGTGAGGGTGAGTGGTGAGCGTGAGTGGTGAATGGTAAGGGTGAGTGGTGAGGGTGAGTGGTGATGGTGAGTAGTGAGAGTGAGTGGTGAGTGGTGAGGGTGAGTGGTGATGGTGAGGGGTGAGTGGTGAGGGTGAGTGGTGATGAAGAGTGGTGAGGTTGAGTGGTGAGTAGTAAGGGTGAGTGGTGAGGGTTAGTGGTGAGGGTGAGTGGTAAGGGTGAGCGGTGAGGGTTCGTGGTGATGGTGAGTGGTGAGGGTGAGTGGTTAGGGGTGAGTGGTGGGGAAGAGTGGTGAGGGTGAGTGGTGAGGGTCAGTGGTCAAGGTGAGTGGTGAAGGTGAGTAGTGAGTTGTGAGGATGAGTGGTGAGTGGTGAGGGTGATTAGTGAGTAGTGAGGATGAGTGGTGAGTGGTGAGGGTGATTAGTGAGTAGTGAGGGTGAGTGGTTAGGGTGAGGGTGAGTGGAGACAGAAAGGGTGAGTGGTGAGCGTGAGTGGTATTGTCAAAGCCCACCGGGCTTTGACAATACCTTAGTATCTGTATATATATGTAAGGTTATTAAGAAATATATTTTTCACCCGGGCAACGCCGGGTACTTCTGCTAGTCTCTTATAAATGATCCGAGGTCTAATACTCCCATAATTATTATTTGGTTTAAGCTTAACCTAGATTTGTGGCAAACAGTAATTGTTACCAAGGATATTCGTAGAGTCCTATTAATCTTTGTTCCCCGTCTGTATCGCCAGGGATCCGTGTTTCTTATTGTCAAGTTATTTTTTTTATATACTGAGGTTGAAGATATAGCAAAGCTTGGAACTCTCCTGCTAAACTTTTAAATCCCAGCCAGCTTTTAATGATTATAACCACCTTTGGGTGGATTTCGTTGTCCTGTGCGTCCTCCTCTTGAAGTAAATTTCGGGGTTTCTCCAGAAATCTCATTAGCCCCCATTGGTCTTGCCGCTGTTTTTTGTATATGTTATTACTTCCCAAGCCAGCTTGTGAATCCAGATGTATTTTGTGTGGGCGAGACAGTGGTGGGGGTGGGGGGGGGGTGATTCACCACGTGTTTGTGCCACAGCGCTAAATTACTAAAAAAAGTATTCCATTAAAAATAGTTAGACTCACTCTTAATATAAGTTTTATGAAAAGGCATACATACAACAATGTGAAATTGTTGTTGATGCCCTGCATATACGTCAGCCATACGACATAATACGTTACACCTGTATATGCAATAGGCTACATTTCTGAAAGTGACCATTGTTCAGAGCACATATATCAGTAGCAAATATTTTGAGCAGATAAGGATTCGATAAGGATGTGCATGCACAGGGCGCTCATTAAAATGCTTCAGCAACTCAAAGCACGCTGCATATCATCTCTTTGTAATTTTAATTTCTATCGCACCTTGATTAAAGCGCTGAGCAATACTAAAATACAGTATTTGTACAACAGAATAGTGTGATATGACATACGTTTATGAGCAGGATGGTAGTGCATAATGAATATGATGGTAAGTGAAATAAACAATGTTGAAAGTGACAATGAGTGGTTACGATGAGCGAGTATGATGAATGGGTAGGAAAGATGGGGAGGATAATGATGTTAATGATGGGGAATGTAGGAGTAACAGGAGTTTGGGTAAGCAAGGGAAGAACATGGAGGGCAGCTTGTTCCAGTGTAAGGAGACCAGAAACGAGAAAGAATGGAATCTTGTCTCAGCCATTCCGTTCCCTGCTGCAGTCTACCATCGTGGACTCCGAGTGGCAGCCTGCAAGTGGGAAATCTGTCAGTCGGGGCGATGCTGACGTGTTTCATTTTCCCCCCAAATTGGAGAATTCTCAGGTAACATGGTAGATTGGTAGATGCTGCCCCCCGCCTCGTGACTCATCCCCTGCCCCATAAATGTGCTGCCCTCGTCACTTAACTCACCCCCTGTCCCCTCTAGGTGGTGCCCTTACCTCCTGCCCCACCCTGCCGCCTCAAGGTGCTGCCCTCAACTAACAACAACACTTGATCCAACATTTTTTTCGAGGTTATACGGGGGATCTTTGTCTATATATAATCAGTATCTGTGAGTGTGGATGCATATGTTTCTGTGTGTCTATGTTGGTGCGGATCAGTTTGTTAACGCGCTGCACTATGAGTTCGATTCCCGCTCACGGCCAACACCAGTGATGATTATTTGAAGTGGTTCTGTGCCTCCCCTAGACCGACTAAGTCTCAAATGATTACCTGGTGTGGTGTGTAAACATCGCCACTAGAGAGACAAAGGCAGTCTGGCGTGGTGCTGGCCACCCATCACCTCGTTTACCGTTCCCACCTTCATATGTGCTCCCTAACAGCACTTTCCTCATTCGTCTGATAAGACTATATGGGGGATTATTGCCTTGTCTATGTTGGTCAGTATATTTTCGTTTCATTACCTCGAGGCTGGGTTTGTTCTAATGGTTGCCAACTATTGCCCCTCAAGCGCCTGGGTTGGGCAAACATCAGCTCACCATTGCATGCTGATGCAGGCAAAGCCATTCAAGTTAACCACTATTGACTGATGGCATTAATTCCCAACGTGACTTATGCCACAAGCTCTTTTATTTTGAACCAGTTTTACTGGTCGAAATTTTTTTAAAGGCTAACAATACTTACATATTTTATTAAGAGGGACAGATATGTGAATAAGTCATTGTCTGGTAGTTTATTTTGTTACTTATATTCTCCGTGATGACGATCAGTAATTCGTGTTATGTATTTGCTAACTTTGCGTTTAACCCTTATGTAACTGAAAGGGTCAATGCCATCAAACATCTTGCAGTCCACCAGCATTGGTTCAAGCAAGGCTCATTCTGCTGATGAGGCTCTGAATGTCCAAACTGGTTCAGACATGTGCTTGTGTTAAACGAATGCTCACTCAAAGCATGCACTCACAGAACACCGTATAGCTGAATATATTTTTTTTACTTGGAGACACAGATAAGTGAGTAATTTGTATTTGTCTGCTAAAATATTTTCCATACAGCTATTTTGCTACAAGTAGAAGTAGAAAATTATGTTGAAAGTTTACGCATTTATCTCTATTTATAACATGGAGTCAGACGAACTCTCGTTAAGATGAGTCATTATGAACGAGCTTCAGTATCATATTTTATTGGTATGAAAAAGTTAATAATAATCAGTTATGGTTAATCCATTACTGGATTAAGAGTTCCCGAATTAACTGTCACTTTTCTTGAATCCACGATTTTAAAAATCCACCTAAAATGTGGAATCTGAAACAAGAGACAGTGTTGAGGAGGATTGAAAGCTCTCTATCTGAATCCGTTGTTTTAGCAGAGTAATATTGTATCTTTTCCCAACAGGGCAGCAAGCTAACTAAAATTAGATTTTGCGTTTGGCCACGCTAATGATCTGGCCAATTTGTTGTCATAAAATGCACTGAAATGGTGACCACGATATTAGTGACAGTCAGTAAGCGAGTGGCCCAAGTAAATCAATTATTGCTCGATCAATCTTAATTTTGGAGCTTTCGTGACTGCAGGAATTATTCTTTGGTTCTTTCGGTAAAGTCACGTATAAAGATAAAATAATAAATTAAATAATAGCATAATACGACGTTTCGATTGCAACACAAGCAATCATCATCAGGTATAAAAGAAATAGCAACAAAAATCTAACCAGAAAACTATAGACAGACATATAAGCAGACAGATATCACAAAGATACACAGAGAGAGAACACGTATCTTTGTGATATCTGTCTGCTTATATGTCTGTCTATAGTTTTCTGGTTAGATTTTTGTTGCTATTTCTTTTATACCTGATGATGATTGCTTGTGTTGCAATCGAAACGTCGTATTATGCTATTATTTAATTTATTATTTTATCTTTATACGTGACTTTACCGAAAGAACCAAATAATTATTGCTCGATCATCTATTATTTTATTTTTTACTCGGTAAGGCTGATTTTTCAGAAGCGACCTGGCCACAAATTAGAGCTTAATGAAGTGGCTTATCACATGGAAATGTATATCAGAAAAATACTCTTAACGTATGTTGGTTTCAAATGTGGATGGTAAAACTGGAGGACCTGGAGAAAAACCCAAACAACAGTCGTTTGTGTCGGGATCGAAACCACGTCCTTCTGCATACCAGGTGAGGGAATTAGCATCTCGCAACTGTGGCGCCCCTGTTGGCACAGAAAAGAAACCCAAGCTTCTTCGATGCATTGTTAGGCAGATGAGCAATATAGCCGTTCCATGAAATGTAAGGTGAGATTAGTGTGCCTAGCGGATAAATAGTTTTACTATGGATGAAAATGTAATTGTTAAATGTAATGAGAGGAACTGATTGGATTGATTATTGCTGCTGCTGGTGATAATTATTAATCCGCATTCCATGAGTTGGAAAATGAGATTGATTAACAACTGTTGTAGAGTCCTACATGGATGTAATTCCCACTTTAACCCACAACCCACTTCAACACCACCACCTTACCCACTACTCGACCCAATACACTTTCATTAGCCGCGCAACAAAAAAGACTAAACCCGCACGTTTGTTTCATAATTTCCATCTGTGTTCGCTATAAACGTAATCCTTCCAGTATTACAAAGCTTACTGGAGGGCTAAAATAATGAGCTGTTACCCTCATGTCGTGCTCGCAGCTACCAGAAGAGTAAATACTAAAAATCAAACTCAGCTTGCGTCGGAGGCTCGCGTGGTGGGAAACCATCTATGACGTCTCCTTGCCAAACCACATTCGGAGGCGCTAGGAAACTGTTGAGGTACCCACGCATGCCGCTCCCGTTCATCACGACGGACGACTCTGGGAGATTCCACATCAACAAGGACACGGCGCAGGTTCTGGGGAGAATCGAGAAGCCCCTGGTGGTGGTGGCGATAGCTGGAAAATATCGAACCGGGAAATCCTTTCTCATGAACCGACTCGCGGGTAAGTGGTTGAGTGAGTGAGAGATTGGGTGATTAAGGTGGATCAGTTCGTGATTGGATGGATCAGTATTTTAGTTCCAAGTTCGGTGAGTACATGCTTGAATGGATGTCAGGATCACTAAATGGTCTTGTGAAGTCGTCTGTTAAATGTTTGGGTGTTAGATTGAGTATCTGATCAGGAGAGGGAGTGATTGATAGACATGGATGTCTGGTCAGATGATTATGCAGTCGTCAAGTGAGCCAAGTGCATGGGAGGATGAGCAATTTCCGAGTATCTAATCAAGTAGCTTAAAGCTAGGAACTCGCAATTTAAAGATTGCGAGTTCAAATCCTTGTTGATAGCTGACACAGATTATCAGAAATCTTAGGTTAATGAAATGAGTATCACATTATGGGAAAGTCAACAATCTTAAAATTGTGTACGAAACGCACCCGTCCATATGAATGTAGAATTTACACCACTGTTTCTGTGCTCTGAACAGTTGTTGAGCACCATATCGATAATAATTTGAATAAATTTTGCCTCTATCTGGTCGGGTGAGTGTCAGGTCCGGTTAATAGTTGGGTGAGTGTCAGGTTAGAAGCCTTGCATCATATTTAAGACATTCTGGTTCTGGTGCGGGAGTGAAGCGTTGGTAACTGGTTATCAGGTAAATTTTTGAACCCAGTGACCTGAGTCTAATTCGCGACCATCACTAACGTCAGTGTCAAGTAGTTGCTGAACTTGTTCTGGACATTCCACTTCGGGGTATGAGCAAACATTTCATGTGACCATTCATCCAGCAGTGGAAGCCTTCATCAGACTCTGATCACATTTACAAAGGCACAACACTTCAAACGTGTAGATAAGAACCAACACGTGGGTAAGTTGGTTGGGTGAGTGGGTAAGTGGGTGGGCGAGTGGGTAAGTGGGTGGGCGAGTGGGTGAGTCGGTGAGTGGGTGAGTTCGTTGGTGGGTGGTTGAGTGGGTGATTGGGTGGGTGGGTGAGTTGGTAAGGGGGTGGGTGAGTGGATGGGCGAGTAGTTGGGTGGGTGACTGGATTATTTGGTGAGTGGGTGGTGAATGGGTGAGTGAGTGGGTAAGTGGGTGGGTGAGAGGGTAGATGAATGGGTGAGAGGGTAGATGAATGGGTGAGTGGGTAAGTGAGTGGTTGGGCGAGTAGGTGGTTGGGTGGGTCGATTATTTAGTGAGTGGGTATGTGGGTGGGTTAGTGGGTGGGTGAATGAATGACTGGGAGGGTGAGTGAGTTGGTGGGTGAGTGGGTGGGTGGGTGAGTGGATTATTCAGTGAGTGGTTTTATGGGTGGGTGACTGAGTGCGTGGTTGGGTGGGTGAGAGTGTGGGTTGATGAGTTGAGGAGTGAGTGTGTGGGTGGGAGATTGGGAGGGTGAATGGCTTGATGGGTGGGTCGGTGGGTGAGAGGGTGGGTAGGTGATTTGGTGAGTGGGTGGGTGAGTAAGTGAGTATTTGGTTGGCTGGTTGGGTGAGTGGGTGAATCAGAGGGTGGGTGAGAGGGTGGGTTGATCAGTGGCTGAGTGGGTCGGTGAGTCGTGTTGTGGGTGGATTGGTGAGTGGGTGGGTGAGTAGGTGGGTGGTCGAGTGGGTGGGTGAGTGGGTCGGTTGGTAGGTAAGAGGGTGGGTGAGTGGTTAGAACTTGGGTACGTGAGTTGGTGAGTGAGTGTGTGGGTGGGTGAGGGGATGGGTGTGTGAGAGTTTTGAGCGAGTGGGTGAATGGTAGGGTAGGTGAGTCGGTGGTTGAGTTTTGTTGTGACCTGCAGTATTGTGTTTAAAACAACAGTTTTTTGTTGATTCGTTGTAAAAATGTAATATTTGTTCAGAGTTAAATACATATTTGGCCTTGAACACAACAAAACAAGATTTTCTGGTGCCTACTTCGCCTGAATAGTAATACAGCCTTTCCTGAATGAGCAGATGACATTAATTTTCTAAACACATGGTTTTACTATGAATGAGTATATCATTGTTAAACATTATAGGAGGAACTGCATTATTGCTAGTCTTACGTGATATCATCACTGAATTTATATAGTTAATCAGGTTTTTGTCACACTAATCTTGAATTGTAACTTAGTTAGTGTTGTATAATCACCTCAAAGAAATGTCGTTTCTCTGAACTTCGCTTTGAGCAAGTTTGTCCTGAGAACATTGCCATTACTCCAAACAATGAGAATTGAGGATATCCCGATCATCTCTCTGTTTAGTTATCAAGTAGTCAATCGGATGCCAGTGTTTACATTGTGGATGTATCCATGATGTTTTTAGTCTATCTGGGAGGCGGAACAACATTTTCAATCATAGTAAAGTCATTTTCGCAAACCTGTGAGAGCAGCATTACTCCATTTGTTTGATATTTGCCAACACCATTCCTTCCATATAAACCTCTGCATGTCTTCATTTCCGTGTCAATCCTTGCACCCTCAATGATTATCTAGTCTTCATTGGGTGTTTCTTTTCCGAATAACGTGGAACAAATCAGAGTGAACTCTTTTCATACCTTTATCCAGATCGGTCGTGGTAAGGACATATGCACATGTAATGGTAAAAATGCGGTTCTGCAGAAAGAGCATCCGCAAAGTGTTTCATAGGGATGGAAGGAGAGCCGAAATTCTTGGAGTTCAACTATGTCCAGGCCATAAATCGTGTACGATGTTTCAGGCTCTGAACATGTTGTGTGTCAAGCAATGTTCTAACATTCCATTTCGTAAATGTCATTCTTGTTATTCTTAGTCGAATTTTATCCCCAACATCTCAGCCAACTTTGATGGGCTGGTTTGTGCTTACATTGTTTAGGTAATCTGTGGAATGCACAGTGATGCAAAACACCATATCGACCTTAAGCACCTTTTTTCCAGTGGTCTGGCGATTCCTCAACAGATGGAGCAGCGATGTTTGCAGTGGAGAGGCATTGCGCAACTCTATTGCTGGGAATAACGTATCCCTCTTCCACAGCACGGTTTTAGCTGATGGTGTATTGTTAGAGGAACAAATTTCTGACGGATTTCATGTTCCTACAAATTTGCAAACTTAGCATGCTCCAGTTTCTGAGAGTAGGTGGGTCAGGATCTAGTATAGACCACAAGTAGTCTCTCGACTTGTTGATGTCCAACTGAAAACTGCAATGTGGTGTATTACTGAAACCCTAAAGTCAACCTCAATACCCTGGCTGCTCGTCTTGTCACAAATCTCTCCCCCACCCATTCGCCACAATGCTGCATCCCTGCAGGAAGTCCTGCGAATCAATGAAAAGAGTCACCTTCACATTCATCAAGACCTCAACAACGTCCCTCGTCATTGCTTGAAGTTCCAAAAGCTATTTTGCACACATGTGTTTAACATGTAATGAAGTGAGTTCAACCCCGATGAAATTGGAGAGCTGAGTTCAAAAGAACTCAGAAACAAATACCTTGTGAAAGATCCAACGAAGAAGATCCCTGGGTTTGATCTTCCACAAAACTCATGTCTACCCTACAGCACATCCGCACAATCCATAGTAGATGTGGATACCTGATGGACAAATTGAAAGTAAATTTTTTTTATCCAATCTTCGACTGTTCTCATTCCGAACTGATCATATAACGTATAGCGACGCAATGCCCAATTCACAAATACAAAGGAGGCATCACAGGGATGATGTACTCCATTGCTCCTGACGCGGATATCTGGATTCACCACCTGAATGTGAAATTGTTGTTGTTGCCCTTCATTTAAGTCAGCCATACGACAGTTACACTTTCATATGCAATAGGCTACATTTCTGAAAGTAACCATTATTCAAAGCACATATGTTAGTAGCAAAAAATTTGCACAGATAAGGATTAGATAAGGATGTGCTTGAGCAACTAAATGCACTCTGCTTATCATCTCTTTTGTAATTTTAATTCATCTAGCACCTTGATTAAGGCTCTGAGCAATTAATAAAATGCAGTATGTGTACAACAGAATAGTGAGAGATGAGGTGATTTCATGAGCAGGGTGGTAGTGCATGATGAATATGATGGTACGTGAAACAAACGATGATGAAACTGACAATGAGCGGCTATGACGAGTGAGTATGACGAATAGGTATGAAAGATGGGAAGAGGGATAATGGTGTTAATGATATGAAAGGGAGGGGTAACAGGAGTTTGAGTAAGCAAGACAATAGCATGGAGGGCAACTTGTTCCAGTGTAAGGGGACCAGAAACGAGAAAGAAATGAATATTGTCTCAGCAATTATGTTTCCTGCTGAAGTCTACCAATGTGGACTCCGAGTGGCAGCCATCCCTACATGGAATGAGGTTCATGCAGTACCGGTGTGCAAGTGGGAAATCTGTCAGTCGGGGCGATGCTGACGTGTTCAATTTCCCCCCAAAATTGGAGAATTCTCAGGTAACATGGTAGATTGGTAGATTATGCCCCCCGTATTATGACTCACCCCCTGACCCCTCCTGGTGTTATCCTGGTCACGTGACTTACCCCTTCCCCATCCAGGTGCTGCTCTCGTTACGTGACCCACCCCCTGCCCCCTCTAGGTGCATATATTTTTGTGTGCCTATGATGGTGCGGATCAGGAGTATATTGGTTAGAGCGCTGCTCTATGATTTAAATTCCCACTCACGGCCAACACCAGTGACGATTATTTGAACTGGTCCTGGGAATCTCCTAGGCCGACTAAGTCTCAAATGAGTACCTGGTGTAGTGTGTAAACATCGCCACTCGGGAGACAAAGGCAATCGGGCCTTGTGCTAGACACCCAACCCGTCGTGTACTGTTCCGGCCTTCATAAGTGCTCGCTAAAAGCACTTTCCCCAACAGTTTGTTAAGGCTATATGGGGGATTATTGTCTTTGTCTATGTTGGTCAGAAAATTTTCGTTTCATTTGCTCGAGGCTGGGTTTGTTCTAAAGGTCGCAAACTCTTGCCCCTCAAGCGCCTGGCTTTGGCAAACATCAGATCACAATTGCATGCTGGTGCAGGCAAAGCTATTCAAGGGAGTAATTTTTGACTGATGCTATTACTTCCCAACGTGACTTGTGCCAAAAGGTATTTTTTTCTGAACCAGTCTTACTGGTCGACATTTTTTTTAGGCTACAAATACATTCAAATTTTATTAAGAGGGACAGATATCTTCTTGGTTCTTTCGGTAAAGTCACGTAGAAGGGAAGTAATAAAATAATACAAATAAAGCATAATAAAATAATTCTCACGACGTTTCGGCCACAACGCAAGCAGCCGTCCTCAGGTGGAGAACAGGTTTGTCAAGTAGACAGAGTCTGAATGGCACGCTCCAGGCTTGGAGCGACTATTTATGCTGGGATGGAGGGGACTAAGAGCGTCTTGACAAAATAATTTGCATATCAAGAGGAATTTAGCATATTTATGGGAAATGCAGATATGCGATTAGCATTACTTGTGAAATGCGTAGGAGGTTTGGCGAGAGGTTTAAAGTCATTATGCCCATGCATTATGCAGGATTAACAGATATGTGAATAAGGTATATTGTCTGGTAATTTATATTTTACTTATATTAACCGCGACAACGATTATTATTTGGTGTTATGTATTCGCTGTCATTTCGTTGAATCCTTATATAACTGAAAGGGTCAATGCCTTCAAACATCTTGCAGTCCACCAGCATTGGTTCAAGCAAGCCTCATTCTGCTGATGAGGCTCTGAATGTCCAAACTGGTTCAGAAATGTGCTTGCGTTGAACCAATTCTCATGAAATCACGCACTCACAAAATACCATATAGCTGAATATATATCTTTTTTTATTTGGAGTCACAGATAAGTGAGTAATTTGTATTTGTCTGCTTATTTATTTTCTATACAACTATTTTTTTAGAAGTAGAGTTTGAAAATAATGTTGAAAGTGTTTACGTATTTAGCTATATTTATTACATGGAGTCAGAATAACTCTCATTAAGATGAGCCATTATAAACTAGCTTCAGTATATTCTTAGGTTTTTTCGGTAAAGTCACGTAGGTAAAACATTAAAATTAATAAAAGTAAAATAAAATGAAGATCACGACGTTTCGGAGGCAACACAAGCTTCCGTCTTCAGGTGGAACCGTCACAGCCACGACAGCTGTATCAAGTAAATGAGAGATTGCAGGAGCTACCACTCCGTTTATATAATTGTTGGAGAGGGGGGAAGGGGCAAGTGCAGCACACTTTTTATTCATATGGTAAGGTGAGGCTTAAGAGGGTGAGCCTTTGTTATGGAGAGGTACGGTTTGTGACTCAACCTGGCCTACCTAACAATAGTGTGAAAAGGAGAAACAACTAAACATGGTAAACCTGTGATAGTTGTCTCTCAAATAAGATTGGCCAAATAAGTGTAGTTAAATCTTTTTTGCATGGTTAATCACATCTTTCCAATGATTACTCAGTTTGTAACCATCATCACGGTTGAAATTATGTCTGTGTTTGTATATTTGTATGGCTTCGTGTACAAACCTTTGATGGTAGCCAGGAGGTTTGCAGAGAACCTTGGTCTCAGAAAAGACAATTTCATGAGTTGTAGCAATGATCGGCAACGGCCGAAGAATCAGTTCTGCCGTGTTTCAGATCTGACTTGTGCTCGCGGACACGATCAGAAACATGACGTTTCGTTTCTCCAATGTAGCAATCACCACAAATGCAACTCAATTTGTAGATTCCAGGATACTGTAAGTCAGGAACGACATCCTTCACAGATGGAATCAGATCACGGATTTTATGCACTGTACTGAATCGGACTTGGATCTTATGTTTGTTTAGAATTTTGGAGATCTTTTTGGTCACGCCTGCTATGTATGATAGTTTTGGTCGGAGTTTCATGTGGCTGTTTCTGTGTGGTGGGAGAAATAGCTTGGCGGATAGTGCGGTCAGATCTTTATTTTATTTTACTTTTATTAATTTTAATGTTTTACCTACGTGACTTTACCGAAAAAATCTAAGAATATGAATCCTTGCAGTCACGAAAGCTTCAAATCTAGAATTAGCTTCAGTATACTCTTTTATTTGTATGAAAAGTTCATAATCATCAGTTATGATTAATCCACTGCTGGATGAAGAGCTCCAGAATTAGCTATCACGTATCTTGATTCCACGATAAAAAGAAATCCACCTAAAATGTGGAATGTGAAACAAGAGACAGTGTTGAGGAGGTTTGAAAGCTCTCTATGTGAATCCTTTGTTCCAGCACAGTAATATTGTACTCTTTTCCAACAGTGCAGCAAGCTCACGGAGCGAGTGCCCTAAGTGAATCAAATTATATCTTAACAAAATGGCTCATCACGTGGAAATGTAAAGCAGCCAAATACTCTTAACGTATGTTGGTTTTAAATGTCAATGGTAAAACGGGAGAACCTGGAGAAAAATCCATACAACAGGTGTTAGGGTCGGGATCGAACCCACGTCCTCCTGCATACCAGGCGAGGGAGTTAACATCTTGCAACCGTGGCGCACCTGTTGGCACGGAAAATAAACCCAAGCTTCTTCGATGCATTTTAGGCAGATGAGTAATATAGCCGTTCCATGAAATGTAAGGTGAGATTAGTTTGCTCAGCGGATGAATAGTTTTGCTATGGATTAAAATATAATTGCTAAATGTAATGAGAGGAACTGTTTGGATTGATTATTGCTGCTGCTGGTGATGATTTTCAATCCACATTCCATGAGTTATTGATGCAGGAGGATCAGATTGATTAACTCTTGTAGGGTCCTACATAGATGTAATTTCAACCAGAACTTACAACTTGCTTCAACACCGCCACCTTACCCGCCACTCGATCCAATCCAATTTCGTTAGACACGCAACTAAAATAACTAAACCCGCACATTTCTGTAATATTTTTCTGTGTTCTCTATCAACGTAATCCTCCCAGTATTACAAAGCTAACTGGAGGGATAAACATGATTTAGCTGATATCCGCCACCAGATGAGTAAAGAATAAAAATCAAACTTAAAGCTTTCGTGACTGCAGGAATTCATATTCTTTGGGTCTTTCGGTAAAGTCACGTACATATGTTGAAAGAAAATAACAAAAAAATCTACCACACCCACGCCCACTCACACACATACCTATTGATGTATACAATAGCTTTTGAGCATGACAAAGCTGCACCTGCTGAGACACAGACATACACACCTGTTGAGAAAAACACAGATACACACTCGATGAGAAAGACACACACAGACACCTGCTCAAAGAGACAAAGGAGCACACACACATACACCTGATGAGAGAGACACAGCTACGTATCTGTTGAAAGAGACAGAGACACTCACACATTCACAGAGATCAATACAAAGAAGTAATGGCCACGTCGTCTCCGTACCCACGCATGCCGCTCCCGTTCATCACGACGGACGACTCTGGGAGATTCCACATCAACAAGGACACGGCGCAGGTTCTGGGGAGAATCGAGAAGCCCCTGGTGGTGGTGGCGATAGCCGGGAAATATCGAACCGGGAAATCCTTTCTCATGAACCGACTCGCGGGTAAGTGGTTGAGTGAGTGAGAGATTGGGTGATTAAGGTGGATCAGTTTGTGATTGGATGGATCAGTATTTTAGTTCCAAGTTCGGTGAGTACATGCTTGAATGGATGTCATGATCACTAAGTGGTCTTGTGAAGTCGTCTGTTAAATGTTTGGGTGTTAGATTGAGTATCTGATCAGGAGAGAGAGTGATTGATAGACATGGATGTCTGGTCAGATGATTATGCAGTCGTCAAGTGAGCCAAGTGCATGAGAGGATGAGCAATTTCTGAGTATCTAATCAAGTGGCTTAAAGCTAGGGACTCGCAATTTAAAGATTGCGAGTTCAAATCCTTGTTGATGGTTGACTCAGATCATCAGAAATCTGAGGTTAATGAAATGAGTATTACATTATGGGAAAGTCAACAATATTAAAATTGTGTACGAAACGCACCCGTCCATATGAATGTAGAATTTCCACCACTGTTTCTGTGCTCTAAACAGGTGTTGAGCACCATATCGATAATAATTTGAATAAATGTTGCCCCTATCTGGTCGGGTGAGTGTCAGGTCCGGTTAATAGTTGCGTGAGTGTCAGGTTAGGAGAAGCCTTGCATTATATTTAAGACATTGTTGTTCTGATTCTGGTGCGGGAGTGAAGCGTTGGTAACTGGTTAGCAGGCAAATCTTTGAACCCAGTAACTTGAGTCTAATTCGCGACCATCACTAACGTCAGTGTCAAGTAGTTGCTGAACTTGTTCTGGACATTCCACTTCGGGGTATGAGCAAACATTTCGTGTGACCATTCATCCAGCAGTGCAAGCCTTCATCAGACTCTTATCACATTTACAAAGGCACAACACTTCAAACGTGTAGATAAGAACCAACACGTGGGTAAGTTGGTTGGGTGAGTGGGTAAGTGGGTGGGCGAGTGGGTGAGTCGGTGAGTGGGTGAGTTCGTTGGTGGGTGAGTGGGTGGGTGATTGGGTGGGTGAGTTGGTAAAAGGGTGGGTGAGTGGGTGGGCGAGTAGTTGGGTGGGTGACTGGATCATTTGGTGAGTGGGTGGTGAATGGGTGAGTGAGTGGGTAAGTGGGTGGGTGAGAGGTTAGATGAATGGATGAGAGGGTAGATGAATGGGTGAGTGGGTAAGTGAGTGGTTGGGCGAGTAGGTGGTTGGGTGGGTCGATTATTTGATGGGTGAATGGGTGAGTGGGTGAGTGAGTGGGTATGTGGGTGGGTTAGTGGGTGGGTGAATGAATGACTGGGAGGGTGAGTGAGTTGGTGGGTGAGTGGGTGGGTGAGTGGATTATTTAGTGAGTGGTTTAATGGGTGGGTGACTGAGTGCGTGGATGGGTGGGTGAGAGTGTGGGTTGATGAGTTGAGGAGTGTGTGGGTGGGAGGGCGATTGGGAGGGTGAATGGCTTGATGGGTGGGTCGGTGGGTGAGAGGGTGGGTTGATCAGTGGCTGAGTGGGTCGGTGAGTCGTGTTGTGGGTGGATTGGTGAGTAAGTGGGTGGTCGAGTGGGTGGGTGAGTGGGTGGGTTGGTACTTAAGAGGGTGGGTGAGTGGTTAGAAGTTGGGTACGTGAGTTGGTGAGTGAGTGTGTGGGTGGGTGAGGGGATGGGTGGGTGAGAGTGGGTGAGCGAGTGGGTGGATGGAAGGGTGGATGAGTGCGTCGGTGGTTGAGTTTTGTTGTGACCTGCAGTATGGTGTTTAAAACAACAGTTTTTTGTTGATACGTTGTAAAAGATAATATTTCTTCAGAGTTAAATACATATTTGGCCTTGCACACAACAAAACAAGATTTTCTGGTGCCTTCTTCGCCTGAATAGTAATACAGCCTTTCCTGAATGAGCAGATGACATTTATTTGCTAAACACATGGTTTTACTCTGAATATCATTGTTAAACATTATAGGAGGAACTGCATTATTGCTAGTCTTACGTGATATCATCAGTGAATTTATATAGTTAATCAGGTTTTTGTTACAATAATCTTGAATTATAACTATATTAGTGTTGTATAATCACTTCAAAGAAATGTCGTTTTTCTGAACTTCGCTTTGAGCAAGTTTGTCCTGAGAACATTGCCATTACTCCAAACAATGAGAATTGAGGATATCCCGATCATCTCTCTGTTTAGTTATCAAGTAGTCAATCGGATGCCAGTGTTTACATTGTGGATGTATCCAATATGTTTTTAGTCTATCTGGGAGGTGGAACAACATTTTCAATCATAGTGAAGTCATTTTCGCAAACCTGTGAGAGCAGCATTACTCCATTAGTTTGATATTTGCCAACACCATTCCTTCCATATAAACCTCTCCATGTCTTCATTTCCGTGTCAATCCTTGCACACTCAATGATTATCTAGTCCTCATTGGGTGTTTCTTTTCCGAATAACATGGAACAAATCAGAGTGAACTCTTTTCATACCTTTATCCAGATCGGTCGTGGTAAGGACATATGCACATGTAATGGTAAAAATGCGGTCCTGCAGAAAGAGCATCCGCAAAGTGTTCCATAGGGACGGAAGGAGAGCCGAAACTCTTGGAGTTCAACTATGTCCAGGCCATAAATCGTGTATGATGTTTCAGGCTCTGAGCATGTTGTGTGTCAAGCAATGTTCTAACATTCCATTTCGTGAATGTCATTCTTGTTATTCTTAGTCGAATTTTATCCCCAACATCTCAGCCAACTTTGATGGGCAGGTTTGTGCTTACATTGATTAGGTTATCTGTGGAATGCACAGTGATGCAAAACACCCTATCGACCTTAAGCACCTTTTTTCCAGTGGTCTGGCGATTCCTCAACAGATGGAGCAGCGATGTTTGCAGTGGAGAGGCCTTGCGCAACTCTATTGCTGGAAATAACGTATCCCTCTTCCACAGCACGGTTTTAGCTGATGGTGTGTTGTTAGAGGAACACATTTCTGACGGATTTCATGTTCCTACACATTTGCAAACTTAGCATGCTCCAGTTTCTGAGAGTAGGTGGGTCAGGATCTAGTATAGACCACAAGTAGTCTCTCGACTTGTTGATGTCCAATTGAAAACTGCAATGTGGTGTATTACTGAAACCCTAAAGTCAACCTCAATACCCTGGCTGCTCGTGTTGTCACAAATCTCTCCCCCACCCATTCGCCACAATGCTGCATCCCTGCAGGAAGTCCTGCGAATCAATGAAAAGAGTCACCTTCACATTCATCAGGACCTCAACAACGTCCCTCGTCATTGCTTGAAGTTCCAAAAGCTATTTTGCACAGATGTGTTTAACATTTAATGAAGTGAGTTCAACCCCGATGAAACTTGGAGAGCTGAGTTCAAAAGAACTCAGAAACAAATACCTTGTGAAAGATCCAACGAAGAAGATCCCTGGGTTTGATCTTCCACAAAGCTCATGGTCTACCCTACACCACATCCGCACAATCCATAGTAGATGCGGATACCTGATGGACAAATTGAAAGTAATTTTTTTTATCCAATCTTCGACTGTTCTCATTCCGAACTGATCATATAACGTATAGCGACGCAATGCCCAATTCACAAATACGAAGGAGGCATCACAGGGATGATGCACTCCACTGCTCCTGGCGCGGCTATCTGGATTTACCACCTGAATGTGAAATTGTTGTTGTTGCCCTGCATCTAAGTCAGCCATACGACAGTTACACTTTCATATGCAATAGGCTACATTTCTGAAAGTAACCATTCTTCAAAGCACATGTGTTAGTAGCAAAAAAATTGCACAGATAAGGATTAGATAAGGATGTGCTTGAGCAACTAAATGCACTCTGCTTATCATCTCTTTTGTAATTTTAATTCATCTAGCATCTTGATTAAGGCTCTCAGCAATTAATAAAATACAGTATGTGTACAACAGAATAGTGAGAGATGAGGTGATTTCATGAGCAGGGTGGTAGTGCATGATGAATATGATGGTACGTGAAACAAACGATGATGAAACTGACAATAAGCGGCTATGACGAGTGAGTATGACGAATAGGTATGAAAGATGGGAAGAGGGATAATGGTGTTAATGATATGAAAGGGAGGGGTAACAGGAGTTTGAGTAAGCAAGACAATAGCATGGAGGGCAACTTGTTCCAGTGTAAGGGGGCCAGAAACGAGAAAGAAATGAATATTTTCTCAGCAATTATGTTCTCTTCTGCAGTCTACCAATTTGGACTCATAGTGGCAGCCATCCCTACATAGAATGAGGTTCATGCAGCACCAGTGTGCAAGTGGGAAATCTGTCAGTCGGGGCGATGCTGACGTGTTTAATTTCCCCCCCCCAAATTGGAGAATTCTCAGGTAACATGGTAGATTGGTAGATTATGCCCCCCGTATTATGACTCACCCCCTGACCCCTTTAGGTGCTATCCTGGTCACTTGACTTACCCCTTCCCCATCCAGGTGCTGCCCTCATCACGTGACTCACCCCTACCCACTGTAGGTGCTGCCCTCGTTAGGTGACTCACCCCCTGCCCCCTCTAGGTGCATATATTTTAGTGTGCCTATGATGGTGCGGATCAGGAGTATATTGGTTAGAGCGCTGCTCTATGATTTCAATGACCGCTCACGGCCAACACCAGTGACGATTATTTGAACTGGTCCTGGGCCTCTCCTAGGCCGACTAAGTCTCAAACGATTACCTGGTGTAGTGTGTAAACATCGCCACTAGGGAGACAAAGGCAGTCGGGCCTTGTGATAGACACACAACCCCTCGTGTACTGTTCCGGCCTTCAATAGTGCTCGCTAAAAGCACTTTCCTCAACAGTCTGTTAAGGCTATACGGGGGATTATTGTCTTTGTCTATGTTGGTCAGAAAATTTTCGTTTCATTTCCTCGAGGCTGGGTTTGTTCTAATGGTCGCCAACTACTGCCCCTCAAGCGCCTGGGTTGGGCAAACATCAGCTCACAATGGAATGCTGGTGCAGGCAAAGCTATTCAAGTGAATCATTTTTGACTGATGCTATTACTTCCCAACGTGACTTGTGCCAAAAGGTATTTTTTTCTGAACCAGTCTTACTGGTCGACATTCTTTCTTATAAGGCTACAAATACATTAATATTTTATTAAGAGGGACAGATATGTGAATAAGGCATATTGTCTGGTAATTTATATTTTACTTATATTAACCGCGACAACGATTATTATTTGGTGTTATGTATTCGCTGTCATTTCGTTGAATCCTTATATAACTGAAAGGGTCAATGCCTTCAAACATCTTGCAGTCCACCAGCATTGGTTCAAGCAAGCCTCATTCTGCTGATGAGGCTCTGAATGTCCAAACTGGTTCAGAAATGTGCTTGCGTTGAACCAATGCTCATGAAATCATGCACTCACAAAATACCATATAGCTGAATATATGTTTTTTATTTGGAGTCACAGATAAGTGAGTAATTTGTATTTGTCTGCTTATTTATTTTCTATCCAACTATTTTTTTAGAAGTAGAGTTTGAAAATAATGTTGAAAGTGTTTACGCATTTAGCTATATTTATCACATGGAGTCAGAATAACTATTATGAACTAGCTTCAGTATACTATTTTATTTGTATGAAAAAGTTCATAATAATCAGTTATGGTCAATCCACTGCTGGATGAATTGCTCCCGAATTATCTGTCACGTATCTTGATTCCACGATAAAAAAAATCCACCTAAAATGTGGAATGTGAAACAAGAGACAGTGTTGAGGAGGTTTGAAAGCTCTCTATGTTAATCCTTTGTTCCAGCACAGTAATATTGTACTCTTTCCCAACAGTGCAGCAAGCTAACTAACATTAAATTGTTGGGTTTTACCACGATAATGATCTGGCCAAATTGTTGTCATAAAATGCACAGGAATGGTGACCACGATATTAGTGACCGTCACGGAGCGAGTGCCCTAAGTGAATCAAATTATATCTTAACAAAATGGCTCATCACGTGGAAATGTAAAGCAGCCAAATACTCTTAACGTATGTTGGTTTTAAATGTCAATGGTAAAACGGGAGAACCTGGAGAAAAATCCATACAACAGGTGTTAGGGTCGGGATCGAACCCACGTCCTCCTGCATACCAGGCGAGGGAGTTAACATCTTGCAACCGTGGCGCACCTGTTGTCACGGAAAATAAACCCAAGCTTCTTCGATGCATTTTAGGCAGATGAGTAATATAGCCGTTCCATGAAATGTAAGGTGAGATTTATTTGCTCAGCGGATGAATAGTTTTGCTATGGATGAAAATAGAATTGCTAAATGTAATGAGAGGAACTGTTTGGATTGATTATTGCTGCTGCTGGTGATGATTTTTAATCCACATTCCATGAGTTATTGATGCAGGAGGATCAGATTGATTAACAACTCTTGTTGGCTCCTACATGGATGTAATTTCAACCAGAACCCACAACCTGCTTCAACACCGCCACCTTACCCGCCACGCGACCCAATCCAATTTCGTTAGACACGCAACCAAAATACCTAAACCCGCACATTTCTTTAATATTTCTCTCTGTGTTCTTTATTAACGTAATCCTCCCAGTATTACAAAGCTAACTGGAGGGCTAAAAATGATCAGCTGATACCCTCATGTTGTGCTCGCAGCCACCAGAAGAGTAAAGAATAAAAATCAAACTTAAAGCTTTCGTGACTGCAGGAATTCATATTCTTTGGGTCTTTCGGTAAAGTCACGTAGATAGGTTCAAAGAAAATAACAAAACATCTACGACGTTTTGATCACAACACAAGCGGTCATCATCACGAAAAGAGGGGGGATGACGACCGCTTGTGTTGCGATCGAAACGTCGTAGATTTATTTTGTATAGGAGGCTCACGTGGTGGGCATCCATCTATGACGTATCCTTGCCAAACCACTGTAGGAGGCGCTAAAGAGACTGTTGAGGAGCATGGAGAGCAATCCAGAGACACAAACCAGTTAAAGCCCCAGACAGAGATGACCTCCAAAGTCATGAGAACATTGGAATTACTCCAAACAGTGAGACTTGATGTAACTGTGGATGCATAGGTGTTGCATTTGTTGCATTGGGAACCCCCTCCAGGTGATTATTACCACTCGTCTGTCCAACCAATACATTCCTTATAAGGGAAACAAATACCAATGAATAACAATTGAATGATTACCAATCTATATAATTACAATACCCTCCCCCTCTTTGCCTCGAATCACTGCACCAGATTGAATTGAATTAAATGATGACGTCACCCTGATGCTGCTCTATTTCAGACCGGAAGCAACAGGAGAGCTTCACCATTCTTGCCCGATGAAGCTGATTGTAATTACCAGCGAAACGTCGTACTCAAAATTTAAAAATGCGGTTGATTCTCTCTTCAGCACACCGGTGGGCTAAAGAAGTCAATTAATTTGTCCTTTGAAAACGTGACGCATTTTTTTCTGTTTTGCCGTGTCGGGTTGTGGAGGGTTACGACGCATTTATAAATAACGCGATCTGACCCAAAAACCTCTATTATGAATAATATTGGTCGCGAAAGCCTACGTGTTAAATTAATATATATTGTACCCTTTACCCTATATTTGTTTACGTGGAGGGAGAAATATGTGAATGAGGTAGATCTGTCTGCTAACTTCACGTGTTTTTTATATTCCTCACAACGGCACTAATTATTCCTTTGCGTTGTGTATTAAATATTGTTGCGTCAAAACAATTTCTCACAAAGAAGTTCCTCCCTTTAAAAATCTGGCGTTCACAAGCCAACCTTGTTCAAGCAAGGCTCGCTCTGCTGAAGAGACACTGAATGTAGAAACCCGTACAGAATGTTGCTTGTGTTGAACCAATTATCTGAAAACAATGTACTCCCAGAAGATTGTGCACAGTGACCTTCGTGCAGTATGTTTTTAATGATATACTTAACGAGACCCCCCTGGAAAACTTTGGCCAGATACTTCCCTGCTGTTCACAGGAGAGAGATTCTGCAGTGGATATTGCAATCACTCCAGTCACCTTTTCTCTTGTATTTAGCAACAATAAGGAAATCCTTAAGTAGTATCTTGTTCAAGCCTTTCCACAATTTATGACCTTCTCCATTGCTGGAGCGGCATCAAGATGGTGATTTTCTTTTTCAAAAGCTCAGAGAAATGCTCCCTGCCATGGTCAAGAATTGTATTGATCTGTGTGGAAACAAAAACTTGACACATCTGCATACCTAAGAAAAGCTGATCCATTCATTGAGGGACCAAATATTCCTTTCATGGCCTCACACAAACCCTTCTGATCCTTAAAATCGCCCAAGACCTAAATCTGTTTCCTTATCGTCCAAGCAATGATTCTAGAATGATCACAAATTTTTGTGTGGTACAACCCAGGATTTATGGAAGGCCAACGTCTTTGCCTGTGACCCCCTTTCCTGCATGAGTGCATTGGGTGCAGCCCTCTTCTCCTTGAGAAATATGCCAATGGTGGTGTTCTTCTGGTCAAGACCTGTCGTGGTGTTTGTACCTTGTGGTGCTAGGCACCCTCACAAACACCTCCTGTGCTGTGTATCTGAAGAACTTCCAATGATCCTCCAAATCTAAAGATGAATGCTGTGCAGCGACCTCCACTACTGCTGCTGCCATGGC
Organism: Lampetra fluviatilis; assembly: GCF_964198595.1. Lineage (NCBI taxonomy): Eukaryota > Metazoa > Chordata > Hyperoartia > Petromyzontiformes > Petromyzontidae > Lampetra > Lampetra fluviatilis. The sequence continues at coordinate 989,731 of NC_136345.1, read as the reverse complement.
TTCCTGGAACTGGGTAATTGTTGCATCAGAATCCAAATGGAAAATGTTGAATTTCGTTTTGGTAGTTTGACACAGACCTCTTGAACTAAAGGCGGATGTAAAGGGACCTCATAGTATGCCACGTAACATGCTCTGTATCCAACTCAGCTCCATGCATCACCCTGGTTAAAGATATCCCGAACATCTCTCTGTTTAGTGATCATGTAGTCAATCGGATGACAGTGTTTACATTGTGGATGCATCCAAGTCGTTTTTAGTCTTGTCTGGGAGGCGGAACAAACATTTGAATAATTGTAAGGTCATTTTGATAAACAGTAAGATCAGCATTTGTCTATTAGTGTGATATTTGCCAACTCCATCCCTTCCATCTATACCTCTCCATGTCTCCATCTCCGTGTCAATCCTTGAATAGAGAGCACCCTTAATGATTATCTAGCTCTCATGAGCTGTTTTTTCCCCCGAATAACATGGGACAAATCAGAGTGAAATCTATTCTTACCTTTATCCGGATGGGTCGTGGTAAAGACATATGCACATGCAATGGTAAAAAAAGCAGTCCTGCAGATGGGGCATCCGCAAAGTCTTCCTAAGGAAGAAAGGAGAGCCAAAAATCTTGAAGTTCAACTATGTCCAGGCCATAAATCATGTATGACGTTTACTACGTGAACATATACCATCATATTAACATCTAACACAATTTATGATAGTCTAACATACAATTCTACATTTATTCAAATACATTACACTTAATGTATGTTGAAATTCTTTCACACTGTATGTAGCCAACCATGTTAATTGGAGGTATTGCCTGCCACGTCTTGGTACCTGGTGGGCACATAATGATCACATGACTCCACACGTATTTAAGGCCCAGATTGGTGAAGCAGGTTGTAACTACATCATACCCAATTATATACGCTATTGATTTTCAACACACCGGTGTCCTGAAGCAATATAAATTGTCACATTGTTGACATGACAAATTCAATAATCGACTGTGTGTATGTATGTTGAACTTTATTAACATCGTACGTAACCAACTGTGCTAATCGCCAGTACGCTGAGTGGAGGAAGGTTTACGACACGCATTTTACTTATGCAATCTGACCACACAAAAAATATACAATGAATCAGAATATAGGGGGCATCTCTAGGCACTTTCCCTCATTCCACCTTAGACGAGATATATGTTTTACATATGGCTTAAAATCCTTACCTTAGGTGGATTCAGAGACAGCATTTGAAGTTGCTGAATGTCTCTTGTTGTAGCGGGAAGTAGCTGATGATGCCTTGATAATTTCTGTTGAGAACTCCTTAGGTTTAGGTTTTTTTCGGCACAGTTAAAACCCATTGGTCATTGAATGCTCATATTCTTTGGGTTTTTCGGTAAGGCCACGTAGATAGAAAATAATAAAATAATAAAAATAATAATAACAATATGCCGACGTTTTGATCGCAACACAAGCGGTCGTCATCAGGAACATGGGCGGTTAGCTTCTAAAGACAACTGCTTATAAAGTTTTGAAATGGGCGTAGAACAATTGTCAGCAGCCAATGCCAATGCAAGTTGTGGGCAGCGACCGTGGCGGTGGTGAACTTTCCATCAATCAGAGGGCTGCCAGGCAAAATTAGCATGTCAATGCAAGATCGCCGACACTTCTACACGGCGAGTGCGCCAAGGTGGTTATGTTAATGTTAATGTGTCTGCTTCACAGTGGACATTAAATATATTATTACGTCATTCAAAAGAGTAGGCCATAGTGTGCTCGTGTCATGGTCCAAATTTGAGTCCTAAATTGCTCAGTTGAGATTGCACATGGCAACACAACCCTCTTTAGAAAGAAAAACAATAAAAAGAGACTGCAGACTATTTCCTTCGATTGAAGGTGTCGATCGAGGGCTTTTATTGGAGGCATTTGATTGAGGGTTTTGATCAAAGGCGCTATCCCATCACGGGACACCAGTATGTTGCATGTTTAGTGGCATAGCATTGTAATGTAGCAGCATAGCGCTGGCTGCTGGCAGGGAAGGGGATCTGCAGCTTTCAGCATCCCTGATGTCAGCAGGCCAGGTTATGATGGGAGTTACTCCAAAATTAAAAACGATCCCACTAAAAGCCTAACGACGAAAACCAACAGTATCATCACGAGTTCGACTTCCCTAATCGAACCAAGCAAACGTCCCTCTCTAATACCATCGGTGGCAAGACCTCCCAGACTCTATGGTCTTCCCAAAATCCATAAGGAAGGCACCCCGCTACGACCCATCGTGTCGACGATAAACTCTCCTACGTACAAACTAGCCCGTTTTCTATCAGATACTCTGCTCCCCTTCACAGGCAAGACCTCTTCGGCAGTACTCAACTTAACCCAATTAGTCTCTATGGTTAAGGACATGGTACTATCCCCTGATGACATCCTCGTCAGCTTTGATGTAGTATCTTTGTTTACCAAAGTCCCAGTACCGGACACCCTAACAATAATTGAGGACTTAGTCCAACATGGATTGAATTCTGATGCACCTGCGCTGGTTAGGCATTGCCTCACCAACACCTATTTTACCTGGAATGGCACCTTCTACAAACAGAATGAGGGTACCCCTATGGGCTCCCCCTTGTCACCAGTTATAGCCAACATGTTCATGGAAAAGTTTGAATCAGACGCCATCCAGACATCCACCCTGCGTCCTTCCCTGTGGAAGAGGTATGTGGATGACACTTTCGTCATCTGGCCACATGGCCTCCTAGCATTGAACCACTTCTTGGACCACATCAATTCTAGACACCCATCCATCAGATTCACCATGGAAGTGGAGAAAGACGGTAAACTACCATTCTTGGATATTCTGTTTGAGAGGAGGCCTGACGGATCCTTGGGACATTCTGTCTACAGGAAAGCCACCCACACAGATTCCTACTTGAAACCGGATTCCCACCACCACCCATCTCAAAAGAATTCTCTCATCAAAACGCTATACCATAGAGCCCATGGCATTTCTGACCAACACCACCTGACCGGTGAATTAAGACATGTACATCGGACCCTCAGGATGAACGGATACTCTGACCGTACTATCCGCCAAGCTGTCTCTCCCACCACACAGGAACAGCCACATGAAACTCCGACCAAAACTATCACGTTACCATACATAGCAGGCGTGACCAAAAAGATCTCCAAAATTCTAAACAAACATAAGATCCAAGTCCGATTCAGTACAGTGCATAAAATCCGTGATCTGATTCCATCTGTGAAGGATGTCGTTCCTGACTTACAGTATCCTGGAGTCTACAAATTGAGTTGCATTTGTGGTGATTGCTACATTGGAGAAACGAAACGCCATGTTTCTGATCGTGTCCGCGAGCACAAGTCAGATCTGAAACACGGCAGAACTGATTCTTCGGCCGTTGCCGATCATTGCTACAACTCGGTGGGCTCTCATGAAATTGTCTTTTCCGAGACCAAGGTTCTCTGCAAACCTCCTGGCTACCATCAAAGGTTTGTACACGAAGCCATACAAATATACAAACACAGACATAATTTCAACCGTGATGAGGGGTACAAACTTAGTAATCATTGGAAAGATGTTATCAACCACGCAAAAAATGCTTAATTACACTTTTTTGGACCATCTTATCTGACAGGCACTATCTTACTTTACTTTACCGAGTGTTAACATCCCTAGTGTTTAACAGTACTCTCTTCATTGTTCAGCCAGCATTGGTATAAACATGGGCATTTTCGTTCTTTTTTCTATCATGTGTATCAGGCCTCCCCCTCCCCCTCTCTGTCCAATGCGTTGGCGTTGTGCAACAGCAACCGCGTCCACGCCGACGTGCATTATTTTGGCCCCGCCCCCCCCTCCCCCTCCCGATGCGTTCCATTCATTGGCTACCACATTCTGATGAGCTCCCCCTCTCCTCCCCCTCAACTTGCTTTTTAAGGGATTACATCTTGAATCATTGCCTCACTTGATGCAGCTAATCCGGCTGTGACGGTCCCACCTGATGACGGAGACTTGTGTTGCCTCCGAAACGTCGTGATTTTTGTTTTATTTTATTTTTATTAATTTTGATGTTTTACCTACGTGACTTTACCGAAAAAACCTAAGAATATGAATCCAGAGGAGGATCTAGGGAAAGTTCACAGAAGGAGCACACCAAGAACCCGCTAGTAGGTTCCAGAAAGGGGGCGTGGTCGGGGGCAGAGCCAGGCCATACTGAAAGTATAAGAAGGGCTCCTGTAGGGGACCTCATGGCTGTCATATGGAGTGGGATCCCCTTCGTGCTGCTGAAGTCTTCACCATTCTTCTCCTTATTCTTTTCGTCGCCTTCACCATCCTCCTCGTCGTCGTCTCCATCTTCACCATCTCGGGGCGTCACCAGTCAGGCAGCCTACCAACTTTCCTGACTGAGTAACGTCGCTGATCATAGGCTAACTTATTATAAAAGTGTTAACCCCGATGGTGCTTGTTAATAAAGAAGTGCATCTAACTCTTAGTGTCTCCGAGTTAGTCACTCCACATGTATAATAGCAACAGAAACAACAACAGCAACAATAACAGTGAGAACAAAAGCAGCAACTGCAACAATAACAGCAATAGCAATAGCAACAACAGCAGCAACAATACCTTACGATGACGATGTTGCAACTTCTGCTTCTCTTGTGGGACTCCAGCTGAGCAAGCCCAATGGTTTTGTGAAGCAATGCCTCCCTCTTGAATCGGGGGCCATACCCAAAACTTATCTTGGCCTGGATCGGCAAATCAATTCTACCTCATCCAGTGCCTTACCAAAGTTGGTACATCTGGATTCAGTCCCTGTTGGACCAAGTGTTCAATGATTGCAATGGTGTCAGGTACAGGTACCTTGGTGAACAGGGAGACTACATCGAAACTGACAAGTAAATCATCTGGAGACAGTCAGATAGCCTTGATTAGAGAAACTAAGTGAGCTGAGTTAAGTGCAGCTGAGATAGTCTTGCCCGTGAAAGTAAGCAAATCAAGATTACACTACATATATTCCATCCATGCATCATCTCATCTCCCAGCTCCCGCCACCACTCTCTGCCCAACACCAGAGGAAGGGGGTGAGAAAAGCCCCTCCTCCTCCTAACAAACACTTACCCCGTTACCTCATCCTCAATCAACATCATCGTATTCACCATGGAATTCAATCCTCAGTATTTAAGGTAAATAAAATTATTTAATTGTTTTTTATTATGTTATTTGAAAATGTATTGTTTTTATTATTTTTGCCTCAAATTTTTGTTCAGTTAAGGATAGGCAACTTAGGCATTGCCCTAATTCCCCATATCCCAAAAGGCCTTAGGATATACAACTGTGGTTTTGGCCAAACATTTAGGGCCACAGAGCTTGCTAATTGGTTGCACCAACATTTGCAACCTGCTCACTTGAATGTGATTTATCGTGCTTTAGAATCATTATGTCCCTGATGATGAATTAAACATGTGTGCATTTTAAATTCTGAAACTTTTGAGATTACATATTCATTAATAATGCTGTATATATGTTTTGTCAACTATGCTTATTTTACCACTGCTTTGTCTCCTCACAGCAGAAGAAGTGAATCCTGTCCTGAATCGGCACAAAATGCACGCGTTTGTGACGAAGAGGTGATTCTTATCTGTCTCCAGTGGAGATATGAGGTGGCTGGGTTGGCTTAGAAATCAGTACCGAGTTGGCAAAAATGCAGTCCTTGATTTGAATTTGGGTTTCAGCAGCCTATAATTAAACGGGCTTCTGAAGTGCAATTTATGGTCTCAACCTGGCACCTGAGTATGGAGAAACAAGATTGAACTTACATTAAGTTTAAAAATTGTAAGACTTGTCCTTACTCCAATTTTATATGGAACTATCTTAACTACCCGGCTTCGCCCAGGACTTAGATTATTGTCTTGGATTAATTTCATATTCCCTTATATTTCACTGAAAAACCCTGAAAAAAATTGATGCTTGCAAGAAAGAAAAAATCCGAAACATATTAAATTAACTAAATCGGATGTTTTTCACTCAAGGAAATGCAACCTTAACCCACTTGTATGTAAGGTCGATTTTGGCAACTCTGGAAGGGAATGATGTGGCGAGCTGAAAATGGTCGCGTTCACTTAGAAAATACAGACAGCATAAGCTGTGCAAATTTCATGACACCAAATCTCAGCGTTCGAGAGTTTTTGCTGCTTCACACAAACAAACAGATGTATTTTCTGCTTTATATTTAAGATAGCAGTTGTACCCGTTGTTCGCACGGATATGTATTGAAACTCCGAGGAGCCAATGGCCTCATCGGCCAGGAGCGAAGCGCCACCTAAAATCTCCCGGCATGCTGTTAACAGCTCTAGAACTATGGCGCGCGAAGAGCCATATGGTAGGGGTAAGTATTGCAGACCGCTTAACTCAGGTGTGTTGTGTGTTGACGCCACACACTTCATGGTAATTTCTCCCCCCCCCCCCTCCCAAAATACAAAAGTCTATTTTCATGATTTTTACATTGTGTACAGTATGGAACCTACCCACATGCCAAATTTCTAGTTTGTAGCATGTTGGGAAGTATGCTAAACATTTCGAACACACATTCACAAATTTCCCTTTTATATATATATAGAAGATAGCAGCCCGTGCCTCCTTTGGACGTGTCCGTCCAGCCAGAAAGTAAAACGTTAGTCTAATATGACAACAATTGGCATGCATTTATGCGGGATACACGGCCGACGCGGAGGGTGGGGGGAGGGATGCGTGACATCAGCAGGCACACTGCGTAACGCTGCCGCATGCGGGTGACATCACAGATGTGACGTCACCGCTCACTTGCCATGCTATATATTATATCCATTATTCCTCCCCCCCCCCCCCAAATATAAAATTAAATTTTTAATACTTTTTACATTGTGTACAGTAAGGAAGCTACCCATATACCAAATTTCAAGTTTGTAGCATGTTTGGAAGTATGCTAAACATTTCGAACAGACACACATATCCACAAATTTCCCTATTATTTATATAGATTAATGGGCAAAACATTAATACGTTCCATTATAAATAAGGGATGATCAATACCACCCTTTAGATAGACATTACTCATCTTCACACACAAGTGCACTCTGATAAGCAGACACACAAATCCAAAAACATGAACAAACGCCTCCACCATTAATTTTAAAATACTCTCCCTACACTCTTATAAATAATGACGCAACTATTTTTAACGGACTACTTTCGACTTCCGGTTTCACCATGAACAGTGCCCAATCGGACCTCTTCGACCCCTCCATAATATCAGCCTAATGCATGAGGTTTCAGAGAGTTTTTTGGTCAGAAAACCCCAATTCTTGCGAGCCTTTCTTCCTGCAGAAAAGTTTTTTTTTTACTTCGGCCTGTCTCATGTAACTGAATCTTAGGCCTGTGTTTGCCTGCCTCACACTCCACATGCTCAATGGCGGAAATATCCATGGGAAATAAATCTAAGGCATCTTCTCCATTGACCTCCGCAATAAAGGAAAGACATGAGACAACTCCTGGAGGGACTCGTGGGATGTTACAAGCTCTACTTGAAAAGGTCGATCAACTTTTCCAAAACACCTGGGAAGTTGGTCAGCAAACGGAGCCAAAAACCACTTTACTCCATGCTGTAACAAAACACTAAGTGGGATCAATGAGAGGATGGAGAAACAAGAGTTAGCAATGGCATCTCTTCAGATCACGTTTGAGCAACACAGGGACTTGAGCAAGGTGCATAACCACAACTCAAGGAGCTAGAGAAGACGTTTAATAAACAATATGGTAATGGCAGGGAAATTCAACTGAAGGCATCTGGTCTCCCAGAGGGGGTAGAAAACACCGCTTCCGAATGAACCCTCTACTCTTCTCAAAAACACATACTCTCTGCACTCAAAAACCTAAAAACTCCATATCAACAACCGATACAATTGGTTGAAAGGTAAGGTTAAATGGAAGCAAACAACCCTAGACTCGTCCCCATGTTAATCCTCTTCTCCAATTGGCACAGGGCTGCAGAAGCGCTAAGTATGGCAAGAATGCCAAAGGGCAATGCCAATCAAATTTAAGGAAACAAGCTCTTCATAGTCCCTGACCCTACTTTGGCTGACTCGAAGAAGAGAAACCTCCTCCCACTGCACAGAGATCTGGTGAACAGGAATGGGGTGAGCTCGCAATTGCTCTACGCAGCCAAACTTCGGATCCACATTGGAGGGAGGAGGTGGGATTTCCTAACCCGAGGTGAGGTGATGAGGTGCCGGGGGTTCCAGGAAGTGCTACTGAGACTGAGGGCAAGTGAGGGGCAACTGAAGGAGTGCTGCTTGAGGCTGCTGGTCGCTGGGTGGAGTGGATTTGGAGCACCAGTCCTGCATCTTCCGTGCCTTCACAGCACATATCTTTACCTGGGCTGAACAAAGCACGGAACTTTCCCTTCCCAATGAGCTCTCCACTTTCTCTTTTTAGACTGCCTCTCCTCCCATCTCCCCCCTCAATTTCTACTTTTTCCTCATCCCCTTCTTCTCGGCATAGGGCTCTCACCCGGTGATGACGGCTCCCTTATGCGCTCACCTGAGGGTACAGTGGGGCACGTGCGGTGTGCAGCTGTGAGCGATGCACGTGGTGACAGGAGATTGTGAGTTGTGACGGGAAATGGATAAGGTACGAAAAATCAAGGGAGGGTACGTAGCTTCCATGGATAGAGCAGCGCGAGTGTAGGCGCCGATGGCCAGATGTTTAAATAACTGCGCACGGATATTGTTAGGTAAACAACAAATAGGCCCCCTCCCGTTAACTAAGGCCAAATAAATTAACACATGTTTTAAGGACATCTATGAGGCCCTTTTACATCAGTTTCTCGTTAAAATAAGGTAATCGACGCTAACCTGATAAAAATTCTTCTCCGTAGCCTAGATCTTAAATGGATAGAGGACTTGGGCATATCCATCGAGACACAAGAGTTAAACGAGGCCTTGGCATCATCACATTCGGGGAAGACAGCAGGTCCTGACGGATTCCCTCTGGAAATTTACAAAAATCAAATGGAGCCCCTATAGTCTTCCAGTTATCGCTGACCATTAATGCAGCATTTCACTATCAATTGCCTTCCAGGCTACCTTGTACCTCATGTCTGTTCACGAGTCCTTATCCTCTGTTTACGTTGGTGTGTTCAACCTTAAGGTGAACACAAAATTGATCAGTCTTTTGAAATACGTGGTCAACCAGGTTTAGTGTCTAACTGTGTTGTTGGCCGACTGGGTTGCATCGCATTATATTTCTAAGCTTTGCCGAGTTCGCGTCTTTCATCTTCTTGCTGTATTTGCCTCCGTGCAGTTTGCCGTTTTCGGTGTGCTCTGTGTGTGATGTGCATCTGTGTGTTCCCTCACTGTGTGTTTTACGACATTTTCACCTGAGGACGAACGCTTGTTTTGCGTTCGAAACTTCGTGATCTATTTTAATTGTATTCTTATTTTATTTCTACATACGTGACTTTACCGAAAGAACCAATGAGTATAGTATTTCCGGCAGTCACGAAAGCTTCAATCCTATACATTGGACGCTTTACCACGGTTTTACAAGTATGTAACAAAATAACCATTAAACCCAAATATTCACAACCAGTGAACTTCAACTCAAGCATCCGAAAACGTCACAATTAAAACACTTTCCTCACGTGACAAATTCTGAAACACCACAATCACAAATTACAAAACACCACAATCAAGTACACAACAAGAATGGTAACATCGCCACAATATCCAAGATGAAAATGTATAATTTCCAACCTCCACACAACGCTGATTGTGCTGAATTTAATTTAACTTGACTGACATGTATTTGTTGTAGCAAAGGGATCAAGCAGAACATACAATTGTTTTAATCTCTTCCCCAATATCAAAATAACATGTTGCATGAGCCACGCAACCTCTGGGAGTGCATACTTTCAGCAACATTGGTCCAACACAAACAAACAATTGTACTAGTTTTGAAAGTGACTTATCGGTAAAGTCACGCTTGTTTGAACTTATGCAGGTGAACAGCCAAGTACTTTTAGATAAGATATTATAGTCACGGGTCCTAGCTCACTACAAAAAGATATATCACATTTAACAAAATAATCACAAGTTTTGTTGTCGATAATTTAAAGTGGGATTTGAAAATACACTTTATTTTGTATATGTAGAGGCAGAAATGTGAAGGATACATATAGTCTACAGATATATGCTGTTAACTATAGGCTCCACAACGACACTAATTATGAATTATACAGGTCAGATGGACAATCAAGCCGAAATCATACTGAAGAAGCAGGTAAACCATATGTACTTAACATATACACGCAGTGTTGTACCACACTTAGAAAATAGCTGTTTGTGATTTGTCAAATTTGCAGTGGATGGGGTGAAAATAGAAAGGATTTTAACAACCCGCACTATATCAGCATGGCAAAGTACGGTCAAACAATACCCATATAACATGTAGAGACATTTGTCCAATTATTAGACATACATATATTTTATAATGATAATTGAGTCTCAAGACTCCGAAACTGTCCTGGTCACACACGTTTGATAGATTTAGCTATTTCTAAACTATGTAACGCTGCTCTTTAACTGGGAACCAGGGGCCTGAGTACAGAAACAGTGCATAACTCCTGCTAGGGAGGGGTTTACATAGGCTCCTAAAAGGCATCGTGCAAATTCGGGAGTATCTGCACCCGTCCCAGCCACTTTAGAAATATGGACACGCATCAGTGGTTGCAAGATCAATGGGCCCGCATAATGCGCATGCATAATGTACTTTGACTCAAGAGCGCAGAAGTTTGGTCACCACATCGAAACAGGTGGACTTCTTCACAAATATGGCTGTCGCCTGATGAAGCTGGTTGTAATTACTGGCGAAACATTGTACTCAGATTGTAAATGTTGTGGCTTGGCTCTCCAACACACCGTTGTGCTGTACTAGTGACGAAATTGCATGTTCTGTTTACGTGACAACCCTTACTAGTTGGCTGTGTTGGGTGGTGGCGGGTTTAATGACACACTTATATATTTACACGATCTAACCCAAAAAGCCTCTTATGAACCACAGTACAGTTGCACCACATGCACACTCAATAGCCATGCCACTGCAATGAAGCACTGACTTCCCCTGTGTTTTTGTTCCCACAGATGAAGAGGAATTCGCCGACGTGAGGAGCATGGTCAAGTGCTGGTCGATGAGAGTGTGTGTCACGCAGAAACAGATGTTGAATGTGTGTTCGATGAGAATTAACAAAAACATCACAGCGGGTGCACCCTCAGGAGTCGTTTCACTCTGAGAACCGATTTACCAGCGGTTACCAGGCACATGGTCTTGTACAGCCCTTTTGTCAATCCAACACTGGATGAGGGCCTCCACTGCCGTGCAGGTCATAGGTGTTAATTGACCATACTTCACCAATCTAGCCATTGCCGACTCTGAAGGCAGTGAGCACACAGATGCACGATCATTTAAATACTTATGAGGGTAATGGATTCGATGTAACAACACGCACACACACTGTTTTTTTGCTCTTAAACATCTTCATATGAAGGCCAATGATTCAGCTTCACTACATTAAGCTGGGTGTTGCTGTGTTGCTATGCAAAGAGAGACAGCCGTTTGATAGTCTTCTTTTAATATATTTTGTGTTGTGTACTTTTTATATTTGTAACACAGAGATGGGCAATTTGAGCAGAAGCAACCAAAGGCCAGGTCTGCGCTTCCCAAACCCCTGCAGACTAGAGGTTGGTTCATATCAAACATATTCCTGTGATAGGTCCTGCACTGCAGTGGTGTTAGGTGTGGGTGGCTTGGAAATAGCCCAGTGTATACACTGTTATGCAGCCATTTGGGGTCGTCCTTAGCTCTGTACAAGTCTGGCAGCTTGAGCAGTGATTGTAAAGTTTTGGGACCCCATAGACATGGACATTAAGCATTGGGTGACGTTTCTAGTGTCGTACATAGCGACGGATCTTCTCGGTGCTCTCGCTGGGGCAATGTTATAAAAAAAACTCCCGCTTTGCAGTCCACATTAAACCATTTTGGAGAGTTACATTTCCCTCAAGTCCTGAAATTTGTAATATAGGTTGCCATGCCAACTACAATGAAACAAAACAATAGCTTACATTTCTAACGTTTCTATAATGTAACAGATGTCTCAGAGCACGGTTGTAAAAAAATAACCCATAAAAACAAAGTTTTTCACTATAAATCCTTTATATGCGTGGCATCGGTTTTATTTTATTTTTCATTTCTGTTTTTCTTGAGTAAGAGTTTCATTTTTATCACATTGGCATTTTAAATTAAATATGACATTTTTTTTTTCCTAAAAATTGGAAAAATCTGGAAAAAAAATTTTCACGAACATTAATTGTCTCGCACAACGAGTCTGTGTGCAAAATGTCAGCTCGATTGGATCACGGGAAGTGGGTTAAAAAACGACCGGAAGATTTGCACGGTCGTAAGCAAGCAAGCAAGCACGCAAGCACGCAAGCAAGCAAGCAAACTTAATATAAGTATATAAGTATAACCCGTAAAAAAAAAGTTTTTCACTATAAATCCTTTATATGCGTGGCAGCGAACTTAATATAAAGGATTTAAAAATATATTCGCCTGTGGAGGACGCGGGGATCGATCCCGCGACCTTTGGCATGGGAAGCGAGGGCGCTACCAACTGCGCTACTCCGCCACGGCCTGGGGAGGGGTTACGCTCTGGGCTCTTACACTCTGACGTTCAGCCAAAGCCATGAATGCGTTCTATTTGAATATATGTAAAATATTTTTTTTTTGCCTAAAAAGTGTAAAATTTTGGGAATTCTTTTTTCACGAACAATAATTGTCTGGCACAACGAGTCTGTGTGGAAAATGTCAGCTCGATTGGATCACGGGAATTGGGTTAAAAAACGACCGAAAGATTTGCACGGTCCTAAGCAAGCAAGCAAGCACGCAAGCAAGCAAGCACGCGAACTTAATATAAAGGATTTAATAAAGGATTTACAAGTAAACCCGTAAAAGCAAAGTTTTTCACTATAAATCCTTCATATGCGTGGCGGCTAGAGTCCTCTCGTCCTCTGGCTTGAGATGGCTGCCACCTATGCGTCAGATGATTGTCTGCCACCATTAAGCAATTGGTAATTAAATATTTAATTTGTTTTCCCTAAACAGTGTAAAATTTTGGATTTTTTTTCACGAAAATTAATTGTCACACACAACGAGTCTGTGTGGAAAATGTCAGCTCGATTGGATCACGGGAAGTGGGTTAAAACACGAGCGAAAGATTTCCATGGTCCTAAGCAAGCAAGCAAGCACGCAAGCAAGCAAGCAAGCACGCGAACTTAATATAATGGATTTAAAAAAGAGGAAAATGTCAGGGAATGGGAGGGACCAAGCAAGAGAAGGATAATCAAAATGCAATTGAGTGGGTCTAAAGTCACAAGGGTTTAAAGATTAAGTTTTGAGGAGCGACCTGAAAGCTGAGAGAGAGGAAACCGTATAGAGTTTCCTGGGGATGCAGTTATAGAGAGTGGGAGGACATTGACCAGGAAAATAATAATGATATCATTAACAATAATGATGGGGAAGTGAGGGGTTTGGAGGCATTGGTCCTGTTTAAGTAGACCCCGTGCTGGTCCCGGGTAGGCTGAGCAAGCACCCTGTGGGCCTGGCACCTGACCTCAGAGACACTCCAAAGGTGGTCAGTGATAGAGAAAACGCCATCGGTAGGGGTTAGGGATAGGGTTGGGTGGGTGCCACGTACCTGCCCACTTCTAGTGTGGTGCCTGGTTACCTTTTTTGTACTGCACACCTGAGCCACACGATTACTGTGCCAAGTCAGCCGGTCACGACGATGTTTTTTTTCCCCGGCAGAAAGCAAGCCAAGGTTGCTGAAGTCACTGTTTTTGTCCTGGGAACACTTGCAGATTTCCCAGGATAGCTACCTAGAAAAACTTAAACAGGTGGCAGCCCTAGCTCTGCCATATGCACAAGTGTGTGCTGTGCAAGAGGTATTGTAAGTGTGTTGGGTGTATGTTTGTAATATATATGATGGTTTATGGATAACTCTGGTTTCATATTCTTAGGTTTTTTCACGACGTTTCGGAGGCAACACAAGTCTCCATCATCAGGTGGGACCGTCACAGCCAGATTAGCTGCATCAAGTGAGGCAATGATTCAAGATGTAATCCCTTAAAAGCAAGTTGAGGGGGGAGGAGAGGGGGGGGGGAGCTCATCAGAATGTGGTAGCTACCACATTCTGATGAGCTCCCCCCCCCCCCTGGTAGCTACCACATTCTGATGAGCTCCCCCCCCCCCCCTCTCCTCCCCCCTCAACTTGCTTTTAAGGGATTACATCTTGAATCATTGCCTCACTTGATGCAGCTAATCTGGCTGTGACGGTCCCACCTGATGACGGAGACTTGTGTTGCCTCCGAAACGTCGTGATTTTTATTTTATTTTTTATTAATTTTGATGTTTTACCTACGTGACTTTACCGAAAAAACCTAAGAATATGAATCCTTGCAGTCACGAAAGCTTCAAATCTAGAATTAACTCTGGTTTGTTTTATTCGCTTTACAGAAATTGGTGTTTCTAGCACAATGTCAGGTAACACAAACTACATGCATGTCATGCATATATGGCATGTATAATACGACTCTTACTCACGTTACACCATGTGCTTTGAAACCAGAATGTTCCCACCACGTGTGTGTTTGTGTACTACTTTTTCCCGTGTTATTTATTTGAATAACACAAAATTATTCCTAACGTGGAGAATATGAGTAACAAAACACACAAGCAGACAACGTATTCTTCCTCTATCTGTCCTGGCACATAAAACAAGTATTTAAAGACAACCCATTGGTCCCACGGCTTTCTGGGAGTACATCATGTGATTATATATGTATATCGTCCGTTCATTTGTTAGTTTTTCAATCCGCTTGTCCTGGTGAGGGTCACAGGGGCAGCATGATGAGTAGGGCAGTCCAGACCTCCCTTTCCCTGGCGACAGACTCTAGCTCTTCCTGGAGAATTCCCAGACATTCTGAGGCCAGGCGAGCAAAATAGTCCCGCCAGCGTTTCCTGGGTCGGCCCCGGGATCTTCGCCCAGTGTATATCATGAATATTTAGGAAATGTATTTATTTATTTCAGTATATTTTCTTTAACAAGTATAATTGGCCATTGATGGATGACAAACAATGAGCACTTTACAATGATAAAGAGGGCTGAGAAGTCGGCAATGTGTCACCACATGTTTAAACAAGGACACAATTATAACAACAAAAGTGTATGCATAATTGATTTTATCCCTGTGCATATAGGCAGAAGAAGGTTCCTGACGTCACGGTACAGTTATACATCACTTGGGCTTAGAAGGGGAAACACTATTGGGCAACCACAGGAGGAAGGCGGATTCTAAAAACTTAGAGGGAAGGACCAGATGGGGAATACATCTGTGATACTTAAACCGGGTCACAAGTGAAGAAGACAGAACATCCAGGAGACACGAGGTTGTGGGACCAAACATCCACTTACAGTTTGCAACAAGGAACCTCTTGTCCTGTCACTGGACACATCCTGTGAGTGCACCCGAGGTAGTAGAGCTCACAGAAAAAGTGTGTGGGCCATATTGTACGTTATACACAAGATGACTCGTTTATTTGTCTGGCTTCCTCAGGTTTCTCACTGGGTAACACAGTGCAGTCGCAGACCAAGGGCATCTGGATCTGGCCAGTCCGTCACCCCCGCGACGAGAGGAAATGTCTGCTGCTGCTGGACACAGAGGGGCTAGGCGATGTGGAGAAGGTGAGGGGCTGTTGTGCTTATACCCTGAAAACAAAACATTTGGTGTTAAGAAGGATTAATTGTCTCAATAAAATTATGTGTTTCCATAATAAGCACAATGATAATGAGGGAAATTATAATTAATTCGTTAATGGGAATCCTGATTCAGCTGTGGAGAAGGTACATTCTTGATTTTAAGCTTTCGTAACTGCAGGAATCCATACTCTTTGGTTATTTTGGTAAAGTCACGTAGGTAGAAAAAATTATAGATCACGACGTTTCGATCGCAACACAAGCGATCGTTATCAGGTGGGACAAACACTGCAAGAAAAAGCTGCTGAAGTAGGCGAAAGATCTGCCGTTGCACGAGGTTATATATGCCTCGGCAGTAGGGGAGCACAGATAAGGGGGAGGGGGGGAAGGAGGCGGGGCAGAAAGTGGACCCGCAGCAGCACCCGGGTCACTGGAGTAAAAGTGGACCACCACGGCAGCACTGGAGAGATTGGCTGCAGGGGGGAGAGAGAGAGAAAGACAGAGTCGGAAATAACAGCTGACATGGGCAGGTAGGATGGAAACATCACAGTCAGTTAAGACTTTACCTGGTTAATAACGTCCTTCCAATGATTGCTCAGTTTGTACCCATCTTCTCGGTTGAAGTTGTGTCTGTGTTTATATATCTGGGTGGCTTCATGAACAAATCTCTGATAATAGCCTGGTGGGTTTGCAGAGTACCGTCGTCTTGGAAAAGTCAATTTCGTGTGAGACCACTGCGTTAAAACAATGATCAGCAACGGCAGATCTGCCTTGTGTTCGTGAATGCGGTCCGAGACATGTCGTTTCGTTTCCCCAATGTAACTGCTGCCGCAGCCACAACTCAGTTTGTAGACACCCGGGTATTGCATATCAGGAATCACATCCTTTACAGATGGGATCAAATCACGGATTTTGTGTACTGTGTTGAAACGAACCTAGAGCTTGTATTTGTTTAAGATTTTGAAAATATTTTTGGTAACACCTGCTATGTATGGCAAAGTGATGGTATTGGTTGGATCCTCAGGTGTTTTCTCCCCATGGCTGGGGAGACAGCTTTGCGGATTGTATGGTCAGATTATCCGTTCATCCTGAGGGCATGGTGTACGTGCTCCAGCTCACTGGCTAGGTGATGCTGGTCGGAGATACAACAGGCCTAATGGTGTAGTGTTTTGATGAGGGAATTCTTCTGGGCTGGATGGTGTTGGGAGTCAGGCTTTATATAGGCATCCGTGTGGGTGGCTTTCCTGTAGACACAATGTCCCAACAAGCCATCAGGTCTCTTCTCGATCAAACATCCAGGAATGGTAGCTTGCCATCCGTTTCCACTTCCATAGTGAATTTGATAGATGGGTGTATGGAATTGATGTGGTTGAGAAATTGGTTCAGTGCTGGCAGGCCATGTGGTCAGATGACGAACGTGTCATCTCCGTATCTCTTCCACAAGGAAGGACGTAGGGTGGATGTCTGGATGGCATCTGTCTCAAATTTCTCCATGAAAACATTCGCTACCACTGGCGATAAGGAAAAACCCAAAAGGGGTACCATCATTTTTTTCGTAGAATGTACCATTCCAGGTGAAGTAAGCGTTGGTAAGGCAGTGTCTTACCAAAGATGTGACATCTGGATTCAGTCTCTACTGGACCAAGTCTTCAATAATTGCAATGGTATCAGGTACAGGTACCTTGGTTAACAGGGAGACTACATCGAAACTGACAAGTAAATCATCTGGAGACAGTGAGATGTCCTTGATTAGATAAACCAAGTACAGCTGAGGTGGTCTTGCCCTTGAAAGGAAGCAGGGTCTCAGACAGAAATCGGGCCAGTTTGTAGGTGGGTGAGGTAATGGTGGAGATGATAGGACAGAGCGGGGTACTGCTGTATATATTGGGTCTTGAAAATGTAATAGAAATAATAGATATTAAATGAAATTATAAATGTGTAATTATGCTAATTTATGTATTTTTGTAATTATGCGAACTATTTATGCTAATTGGGATGTGTTATTGTATTAAGTTATGCAAGTGTTTGCAATCATGCTAATCAGGCTCTGCCTCATTGTCTCGGGTTGTATTCTCAATCGGGATAATACAATGAATTGTATGAAGTTATGCAAGTGTGATGTACAGCAATAATGCTGATTAAGCTCGGCTTCATTGTCTAGGGTTGTATTATCAATCTGGATAATACAATGATTCTCGCTTCCACTTTTACTGATTATGTCTTAGTGTGTTTATGTCAGGTCTCAAGATTCAGATCTCTCCGCAGGATACAGTTCTTTTAATTAAGATTATTATGCATGAACTTAGGAAGGCACCGAGCAGACTCTTCTGTGTTTAGCAACTTTAATCTCTAAACAAAAAACATGACACTCTAATGAGCGAACATTTATGCTAGGAATTGTCAACACAGTACTCCTCGAGATGCCCTACTCATTGATTCGTACATTTAACCCTCAATGATTACGTTTGTTAAACTGGGTAACAGAACAATCGGTTAATTCCTCAGAGTAAAGCAAACATACACAGCGATGGGAAAAAGTCCTTAAAATTCAATGTGACAATATTCATACAAACAGCAATAAAGAAACATTTCCCGAAAGCAAAAGTAGACCTCAATGAATTCATTGGTAAGATTATGCAATTAACGAAATGTCTTGGAACAATGGTGTGCGGCAGTGTGGCTGCTTGTCTAGCAAATGTTATCAATTGGCGAAGGTTTCAGTAAATTCGCGGGCAAAATTCTGTGATTTAAAGAAAGATTTCAACACAATAGTATCCCTGTGAATGTGTAGATTCGTAACATAGATGTTTCTAAATGTTTAGTTTCATCAGTGAATTCATTGGTACAGTTAAGCTGTTAACAACAATAATGACTAAAATACTTCTAAACGACCGTTTCTATGTAACTCAATAGGCAGCAATGCTTTTCATGATCAGCTAACAGTTGATGCACCACCTCAGGATGGCCCTGTTCGAAACACAAGGAGAACTTTTGGAGTAATCTTATTAGTCCCGATACGTGCATTATGTGTGTGTTGGTGTATTGTCTCCTTGCTCAACTCTTTGCGTTAAGCAGACGCCGTGGTGGGGCATTTCTTGTACCAAAAATGCCTTGGTTCCCTGCTGGGCGATGAATCGTGGGTGTGTGAGTGTGGGCGTGTCATACACACGGCTCTCTCTCTTTCTTAGCGGCAGACCTATCTGCTGCTGGATCAGCTGAGTCGGCACGATGCTTGTCTTTGAAGGTGCCCGATTGCGCTCGCAGCTCGTCCCCAGGTCGCCGGGGCTGGCAATCTCGCTCGGTGGCGCTGGTTACGCGCACTCGCTCCTGCTCAGTGCTCTGGCAATGCACGATTGCGCTAGCAGCTTGTCCTCTGCTGCTGGTCCTGTGCGATGCTCGCTTGGTCGATGCTTGGCGCTGTCCGCCCTTACTTCAGGGCTGCGCTGGCTCAGGCTTTTTCCACTGCTACGTTTTTTCTCCTTTGGCGGGCAGTTGCCAGCTTCGCGCTGGCATTCAGTGGTGCCTCTCCCACCCTTCCTTCAGGGCTTCGCCTTGTCGTTGCTCAACTTCCATGCTCTCCACCCTTCCTCCAAGAGGGCTCCTGCTGTGAGCTGCTCGTCGCTGGCTGGGTCACTCACTCTTAAAACTTGTAAATTGTATTCGCACACCTGTTACACAACTCTGATAACTGAGTACAATACAACTGATCGCAATCCTTGACTCTGCAAGCGACTCAAGACATCAGGATAAATGTAGAATACAACTTTCAGTGATACTCTGTCGGTCCATGCCGAACTCAGCACCTAGCAACACCTTGCCCCTCTTCTCTGCGAGACACGACACCCATGGTTGATCTCGAGGCCATGCCCTGGAGCCTGCCCCTCGCAGTACTAAGTTGCATGATCTGTGTCCTTGCGAGAGAGAAAAAAAACCAGATGCCCTTTGTCTCGTTCTCCTCCCATGGCTGCAGCCGCCTGGTTGCCCTCCCCCCCACCTTTGACTGGCTGCTTTTAATCACCATCTTCTTGGTTCTTTCGGTAAAATCACGTAGAAGGGAAGTAATAAAATAATAAAAATAAAACATAATAAAATAATTCTCACGACGTTTCGGCCACAACGCAAGCAGCCGTCCTCAGGTGAAGAACAGGTCTGTCGGGGAGACAGCGTCTGAATGAATGTTAATAGTATGTAGCTGCAGTAACTACAGCTACATACTATTAACATTCCTTCCCTTTATTAATGTTACCCCTATCCCCTCCCTTTGATGCTGCTAATCCTGCATAATGCACGGGCATAATATGACTTTGAAACCCCCCGCACACCTCCTACGCATTTCACAAGTAGTACTAATCACATACCTAAATTTCCCATAAATATGCTAAATTCCTCTTGATATGCAATTATCTTGTCAAGGCGCCCTTTCCCCCTTCCAACCCAGCTTAAATATACGCTCCAAGCGTGGTGGTGTTTCATTCAGACGCTTTCGTCCCGACAGACCTGGTCTTCACCTGAGGACGGCTGCTTGCGTTGTGGCCGAAACGTCGTGAGAATTATTTTATTATGTGTTATTTGTATTATTTTATTACTTCCCTTCTACGTGACTTTACCGAAAGAACCAAGAAGATGAATCCCTGCAGTCACGAAAGCTTTAAATCGAAATTCAATCACCATGTTTATGTTTTTGTTTGCAATTCCCCCCCCCCCCTCTGTCTTCGTGGTGTTTTCTATCTCCAGGGGAGGCACCCTTCTTTCATACGTATTTTATTGCTATCATGTGCCGTGTCAAATTGTTGGAAGACAAAGGCGGCCGGGAGGCTCTGATTCCATGGAATACATATTATCTGGTCTTGTGTGTTTGACCTATTTTCCTTTTTATCTCTTTTGAGTTACCCAAGGTCTAATACCTCATGATTATTATTTGGTTCATGTTTAACCAAGATTTGTAATGTACCATTAGTTGTTACCTCCGGTATTTCAAGGGTTTCATTAACCTTTGCTCTCTGTCTGTATCCAGGGATCCGTGCGTTTTATTCTCGAGTTATATTTTGAAATCCTGAGGTTGGAGATGTAACTAAGTTTTCACTTAAGCTTTATTGACTGCCGGAATTCATATTCCTTAATTCTCTTGGTAAAGTCACGTAGATAGAAAGATACAACAAGAACCAATATATGAGGTGAATAAGGGTGAAATAAAATAATTAATAATAAAAGGCACTTATGCAGACTGCAGCCAAGCTTCGAACTTTTACCATTAAAGGAAACGCCAGTTGTAATGTCCATTTGCCCCTGCTCTGTGTCTGTGTCTGGAGATGTTTGTGAAACGTCCAAAACGTCCGTAGAGGTCATGTCATATGGTCCTTTGACAACCTGCAGATTTTCCAGAGCGTCGTTAACCTCCCTTTGCCCCGGAGTTTATTATTTAATAGCTCTTTATGGCCTCCTCCCTCGAGTTGATTTTGATGTGGCAAGGCAGCTTGGTGTGAGGGGTGGGGTGTGCCTCACCCTTTCATTCCCCATGCTCACCCCGATCGATTATTTAAAAAAATACATATATATTGGCAGAATTATTCTTAATATAAATTTTTGGAAAAAGGCCTATATATACAACAGTACCTTCTTTGTGGATCTTTAGAAGGCCATAAAATCTGGGTGGTCTAGCAGCCGAAGGTTTTAGAGAGCGCTGTTTGTTCGATTCGATTAGAGACGTCGATTTAGTGATGATATTGTTGGTTTTTGTAGCTAGGCGGTTGGTGGGATCTCTGTTGATTTTGGTATAGCTGCAATCATTAAGAAGGTCCTGATTTTGTTGCCTTACGTGGGTTTATCCAAGATGACAGTGGCATTGCCCTTGTCGGCTGAGCGGATGACTATGTCATCTCTGTGTTTTAATTGAGAGAGTTCAAAACGCTCGTCCTTGCTGATGTTGCTTATGGGTTTCTTAGCGTTTTTGAGGATAGCAGCGATTTCAGATCTTGCAACGTCTGCCGGGATGTTTCCCAAGCCTTTGAGGGCTACGTAGACCTGGGAATATGTTTAAGGGTGACTGCGAAATTCAACCCTTTAGATAGAATCGATTTTAGGCTGTCGGACATTGGGATGTTACTATGATTGATGACAATCTTGTTAACATCTAACTTTTTAGCGTGTGTCTCTGGCTTCTTTTTTGACAGGAGGTTGAATTTAGCAATCAAGTTAACTTTACATTTTGTTGACATAGAAGCTAAAGAAACTGTCATGTTATCTACGTGGTTCCAATCAGACGTGGACATTTTATCTGTTAATTCGAAGTGTGATTGTAAGAGAATCTTGTCTAAATTATCAAGTTCAAATCGGAGCAATCTTATTCTCTCTGAGATTAGAGCTAGACTGGCCCTAAACAAAATCCGTGTAGAGTTAGTAGAAGTGACAGCAGCAGATGTGAGTGTAAAGGCGATCGGTATTACCTTGGTGTCGCAGCATCTCTTCAGAAAGGCGAGAGACACGATCAGGTGAGCCTTCTTGTCTCGCAGTCTGTTAAAAGGTATAATAGCTGTGTGGAAACCCTCCCCGTAGAGGCGGTTTAATCTTGATTTGAAGCTTTTGTGACTGCAGGAATCCATACTTTTTGGTTCTTTCGGTAAAGTCCCACCTGATGATGGTTGCTTGTGTTGCGATCGAAACGTCGTTATCTATTATTTTTCTCCCTATGTCACTTTACTTAAAGAACCACGTATCGACATGTCTCGGACCATGTTCGTGAGCACAAGGCAGATTTGAAACACGGCAGAACTAATACTTTCGCCGTGGCTGACCATTGCTATAATGCTGTGGGCTCTCATGATATTGTTTTTTTCCGAGACCAAGGTGCTCTGCAAACCTTCCGGCTACTATCAAAGGTTTGTTCATGAAGCCATCCAGATATATAAACATAGACATAACTTCAACCGAGAAGATGGATAAAAATTGAGTAATAATTGGAAGGATGTTATTAACCAGGAAAACCCTTAACTGCTTTATAGTTTGCCTTCATATCCGCATCTGCAGTTCTTCAGCCTCCTACCCCCCAGCCCCACTCACTTCCCAGCCCCGGCATTTTGTCGTAATCGTGTTGGAGCTGGCACTTCCCAGCCCCGGCATTGTGTTGTACTCGGTGTTGGAGCTTGCACTTCTCCACTCCCCCTACCCCACACCCCCACCTTCTCTATCGCTCCTCCCTGGCTCCTCCCCTCTCTCTTACTTATATAGCCTCTTGTTGCAAGCAGCCCCTTTAACCCACTTCAGCAATTGTTTATTGCTGTGGTTGTCCCACCTGATGACGGGCACTTGTGTTGTGCCCAAAACGTCGTGATTCAATTAATTTTATTTTATACCTACGTGACTTTACCGAAAGAACCAAAGAGTATGGATCCCTGCAGTCACAAAAACTTCTAATCTAGATGGTCACGAAAACATAAAATCTAGATCTCACTGTCTCCAGATGACGTACTTGTCAGTTTCGATGTAGCCTCCCAGTCAATCAAGGTACATGTACCTGATACCATTGCAATAATTGAAGACTTGGTCCAACAGGGACTGAATCCATATGTCACAACTTTGGTAAAACAATGCCTTACCAAAACTTGCTTCACCTGGATTGGTACATTCTGCAAACAAAATGAGAGTATCTTAATTTGGAGCTTTCGTGACTGCAGGAATTACTCTTTGGTTCTTTCGGTAAAGTCACGTATAAAGATAAAATAATAAATTAAATACTAGCATACGACGTTTCGATTGCAACACAAGCAATCATCATCAGGTATAAATGAAATATAAACACAAATCTAGTATACTTAGAAATGGAATGTAATACAACAGAGAGTCGGATAGCATAACAGTCAACACCCTACCTGGTTGATTACATTCTTCCTGAGAATGCTAAATTTGAGAGAGAGATAAAGCACAGAACCAGAAACATATAGACAGACATATAAGCAGACATATATCACAGAGATACATAGAGAGAGAACAATTTATTAATCCAAGACAAGAATCCAAGTCCCGGGTGAAGCCGGGTAGTAAAGTTAGTACCTGATAAATTAAACTGAAACTAAAGGTACATGAGCACAAGTCAGGCTTGACTAATCCAACTACAAATAACATCCACAATAATGCAAGTGGCAGGCTTCGTTGTTAACTAGGCCTCATATTCATCATAACAATTTAACAGCATTATAAAGGCATTAACAGCAATCCTAACATCATAACAGCATTCTCAGTATTATAAGAACATAAACGAACTTATAGACAATGCTTCTTAAAGTCCCACAATGAACAGATGCACTTGTCTTCACTGAAACGCTATTTATGCCTCCATTTTGTACTCTGTGGAATGGCTGACACCCCTGCCTCTGATTTAGAGAACCCTAAATCATAACTTCCTGGTCACGTGACCAAACTCAACACCATATCAGGAAGTTCCTGTGTAAACACACCCCCATATTTGCCGTGGGGCAGAACACCTACTCTGTTCCACACTGAAAATGCATTGCAATGCCACCTTCTGGGTCATTTAATACATCATCACGAATAGTCAACAAAGAAACGTTGTGCCTATCGTGTGAACTCTTGGGACAGCATTCACAAAACTGATCTTGCTGCCATTTCAGGGTCAAAAGTGATTTGTTTAAACCATGTGTCAAGGAGGTGACTATGGGGACAGCGCCATTCTATTGCAGGTCACTCTGCTTCAAACGTCGACCGCCAATTGAAGTGAGCAATTTGCTGGAGTTTGTGCATCAAGTTGGGCAATGCATCCACAAAGTGATAGCTGTTTCCTTTGAAGTAAGCTCTCAATCTATAGAAGACTGGTCAGTCATAGATGTAATCGTGACATTTATTACAAAATGTTACCATCTGACGCCAAAAAGGCGTCTTTAGTATCGCCTGTGGAAGGACTGCAGCTGACCCAAATCAGCTTGGAGAAATGTCCAACAACAACAAAAATGAAACACAGTAGTGATAGAATCTCCATTTGGTGCCCCGACTTTGGGACCAAATACAGTTTAGACCCTTCATTGTTCCTCAGGCCAGACCAATTCAGTGCATGACATGAGGCCTACATCATCCATCAGAGGTGCAACAACTAATAACTATGCTTGGTCGTGTCATGCAGCCTATGTACCTAACCAATACATTCCCAGCTTACTCTTGTTTATCTGGCTAGAGGACACGAATCAGTCATAACATGCACAAAAGAAGACGTGAGCTGATGGGTTCAGAGTTACACGAGGATCTGGAGCTGAATTGACTGGTGATTGTGGGAAGGATTTGGAGCTGAATGTAATTGAACGGTCTGGGCATTCCCATTCGTGAGCCCATTTGGTATGGAAGGTTGCATTGGTAGGGCCATGTAGCCCTCATGGGCAGCAACTGCATAACCAGAAAGCTTATGTGTGGCTGGATAGAGGGGGTTAAATGAGCATGGCGCAGATTACTTAAAAAATGGGGTATTGTATTATGCGACGATTTTGAGCTGATTAAACTTGCCACGAAAAGTACCAGTGGTGTAAACATTGGCCCCTGCAGAGGGGACTCGTGAAGGACTATGCCAGGCAGTTGGAGGAAGTTGGCCCTCCAGCAACCACGGAGGGCGGAGGCATATTCACAACAATGAGCATCACGATGAGTGGCTAAACACATGGTGACAGTGGGGAGCACAGGTGGTGCATCTGCGAGTCATCTCAGTCACTGCGTGCTTGTGAACTTAAACACTTCGTGTGGCCTCAAACTGCACCTATTCGAGAAAAATGCCATGGTGATATCACCTCAGTTTATTGGTGAATAATGGATGTGTATGTTGATTCCATATTCATTCGTAATAATCTTATCTTTTCAGCAGTTACTTTCTCATTTGTTTACATATTTACCAGTCAGGAAATGAAAGTTGACCAGATTTGCTTCATATAATTACGAGTGGGATGATGGTGATTTTCTGACAGGGACTCAGGATTCAAACCAAATGTATTGAGCCGTGCTGGCTGAGTATTCTAGCTTGGGAATGAGCAAAGACATGAGTCAAAATGTACTTTTGGCGAGGCCACCTGATTATCTGGACAAATTGTTGTTGTGTATCCCTCAAATATCCGATACAGTCAAACATGTCAGCAAGTGTTTAAAGCACAAAATATTATATTAGCACACCGGTAATTTGAAGAACAATTCTCAAAACTACATTTTGCAATGAGAATGACATTTTGCTTAAAACTTCCTCAAACATTTAGGCCAAAAGCCCAGAAGACTGAATTGTAACATTAGCAATGAAAACACAAGTATACAAAACCGGTGCAAGTATAGTGGATTAAAACTGAGTCGCAGACGTACTTCTAGGAGGCAACACATTTATTTATACCAACACATTAACACAAAGGGGTAACTGCTCCTTCACCATATAACTGCCTATGGTGGTGGACCACCAGGCTAAACTACAGGGTGTTTGAAAAAGATAGACCCAATTTCAAAACTGTATATTTCACGATGACAACATGTTACAATTACACGAAAAGTTACAAACGGTTTAAAGAGTTATAAAGTTTTACTAACCATTTTATAAATGCTCTAAATGCCCTCCACCTGCTGTATGGACAACATCGAGATGATAGTTGAATTCGTTCCAAACGCCTCTCTTCTCACGTTTACCTCTGAGGTGCGTGGTCGCCCTGTGCTCTTCCCCTTACATAAACAGCCTGTTTCCTCAAATTGTCGGTACCAACGACGAATGCTCTTTGACATTGGTGGATCAATGCCAAAACGCCATTGAAACGCACACTGCACCGCAATTACGGATTCAGTCTTGCTGAACTGCAGAGCGCAAAACGCCTTGTGTTGCAGGGTCACCATCTTGCGAATGACTGAGGCCAGAGGCTGTTTGTGCGCTAGGAGAGGCACCTAGCAATAATCATTTTAAACTCTATGCCCCGCCCTTTCAGAGTGGTAAGAGTTTCATTCATGAGTGGTTCATGGTTGCAGAGATATAGCGATTTTAAATCGGGTCTATGCATTTTAAACACCCTGTACATTCACCACACTGGGAGTAGCTACAACGGACCGGACCCCAGCCTGGGTCCAGGTCCACGTGTTGGTGAATCTTCCCGGACGTTTAACGTAGATATTCAGATGACGACAGCAACGCTGGACTTCAGTCCCTGTGGGGACTCGGTTTATATGCTCCCGGGTCGTGGCTGGCCCCGCCCTTAGCCACGGCCACCTTCGAGAACCCTCTTGTCGTTTCTCGACCTTTCCCGTAGGATCTTGCCCCGACACGTGACCACCTCCTAGCCCCCACCTGGGGGACTTGTGTTGACTTTACTGGAGACGTGTCCTTCGGGATAACCATAGTGCCATGGCCCATTGTAACCTTGTTCCTCTGTCCCGCAATCTCACAACCTACCCTATAGGGGTCAGCACTACACGAAGAGCGTGGTGCCACACACCGCTGTCAATCAGCGCTCACCGAGCCTCCTCTAGGGCTGGTACTACACCCATATATACGGCGTGTCCGTGATGGCAATACATCGCACGACGTGCTTCACTAGAGCTGGCATTACCCAGTGACATCCACGATGTCGCTACACAAGTGTTAAATTACATACAGCGTGGTCTTTGTACAGTAGCCAACATAACCATAAGGATATTATTCAAATACCACGTTTCATATAATGATGCATATGTAGTGGTGGTATTGACGTGCGCCGACTGTGACAGTGATGGATCACGGGGCGGCGCGGGGTGCGGGGTTGGGCACGCGTTGTGGGCGTGGTGTGGACGCGCGCGCCGGGAGTGACAGATGACGGGGCGGCGCGGAGTGAGTGGTGAGGCACGATGAGATGTGGGAAAAGAGGATCGTAGCCAGCGCCCGGCGATTGGTCGAAGAAGTGGGTGCTCGCAGCGACGTCCGCAGGTGGGGTATAAAGGGGGACGCGCGAGAGCACTCGGGGAGAGTTACCCAGTTGAAGACCCGAAGACGGAGCTGAAGACTTAGTCGCCGAGTAGCTAAGTGGATGTTGGTCATCCGAGTAGCTCAGTGGCGTTAGTCGCCGAGTAGCTAAGTGGATGTTGGTCATCCGAGTAGCTCAGTGGCGTTAGTCGCCGAGTAGCTAAGTGGATGTTGGTCATCCGAGTAGCTCAGTGGGCGTTAGTCGCCAAGTAGCTAAGTGGGTGTTTGTCACCCGAGTACTAAGTGGATGTTGGTAATCCGAGTAGCCCAGTGGCGTTAGTCGCCGAGTAGCTAAGTGGATGTTGGTCATCCGAGTAGCTCAGTGGGCGTTAGTCGCCAAGTAGCTAAGTGGGTGGTTGTCACCCGAGTACTAAGTGGATGTTGGTCATCCGAGTAGCTCAGTGGGCGTTAGTCGCCAAGTAGCTAAGTGGGTGTTTGTCACCCGAGATACAAAGTAGGTGTTAGTCACCTGTAACCAAGTTTGATAAAATAAAGAGTGTGTTACCCGTGAAGTCGTCTCCCGCCGAGTTACTACATTACAACTGGCGTCAGAAGTAAACCTGTCTTCAAGAAGTATGGACACAAGGAAGACTACCCGTACCCACGAGCGAGGTCGGGATGACGACGGCGTACCGGGGACACCGACCTCGGGAGTAGAGGACGAGGAGTTGCCGCCGATGCAGCACTTCGCGGTGATGGCCGACGCTCCGCTTGCCTCCGACACCAGCCTCCAGGACGCGCACTCCCGGTTGGCGGAGTTGCTACTCGCCGCCGCCGCTGTCTTGGCCGACATCTCCGTTCCGGCGAGCGGAAAAACGGCTGCGGGGGTCGTGGAGGAAGCGACGTTGGAGGATTCCCGCCAAAAGGCGCTTCGCGCCAAAAGTCTGGAAGTTGCCGCCGTTTTTGGGGGGCCGCCACCGATTGGCGGGAAAGACGGACGCCACGTGGCCGGACACCTCCGCGCAGCGCAGCCCACGTCATCAGCGCGCGCCGGAGCCCTCCATTTTGCGCCTGACAACCGAGCCGACATTTTACACAACTCCAGCGGAGCGCGGGAAAATCTCTCCGACGGCGACGACGATCGGGTCCTCCAGCAAAGATTGCCCGCGCTGTCGGCATTCAAGGCGGATGGGGGCGACTGGGGAGCCTTCCAACGAAGGTTCCTCGCTCATCAGGAGATGTCGGGGTGGTCCGACACCACTGCCCTGCGTGCGTTGCCAGCGATGCTTGACGACGACGCGCTTGCAGCCTTCACATCTGCTGCAAGGTCGTCCCGCTCTACGCTCCAGGCCGCACTACACCTGATGGCGAAGGTGTTCGGGCCGCCCTCCACGTGTCGCCACCAGTTCTACGATCGGCGGAAGGTGGCTGGGGAAACGACGCTAGCCTACCGCACGGCACTACTCGCCTTGGCGGACGCAGCTTTTCCCCGCATGGATAAGGAGGGGAAGGACGCCATGGTGACGGAGCAGCTGCTGGTGTTGGCCCACGAGTTGGGGGTCCCCATCAACGTGGCAGACGAGATGGAGATCTGCTCCCTGGCGATCGCCACGAGCATTCACGCGTACGAGGTCCTCAAACGCAAGCCGGGGGTCGTCTGCAAATGGCCGGGGAACGCGGCACTGGCCGCCACTATCGCCGAACCTCAGCCAGCTGCGGTGCAGGAGCAGGCCTTCACTGCATCGCGTCCGGGGGAGTGGAGAACGGGAGGTCGTTCGCCCACACGTTCGCCCCGCAAGCTGGAGCAACCGAAACCTACGACGTCCGTCGTCTGCTACAACTGCGGCCTTCGGGGTCACGTCGCAGCCGGGTGCCGGGCCCCGCGTCCGCGCGCCGCAGGACCACGTCGGGACGACGACCAGGGCCACAAGTCATCCCAACAAAACCCGGCAAGTCGCGGCACCTCACACGTTCGGTCCACAAACACGGCACATTCGGGTCGCCGCTTCGCGGTGGGGGGTTCGCGGCTGGGTGCCGGGGGTTCAATTCGGCGAGGGGGGTCCGTACGCGGCCCGCAAGCAGTCGAGTGGTCCGAATTGGCCCACAGGATCGTGGCTGCGTCAGCCGGGTCGTCCGTGGTAACGGGGTTCATTGACGGGGTTGAGGTCCGGGTGCTTGTTGACACGGGTGCGTCGGCCACCATCATCTCGGACCTTATTTATAACATTCTTCCCGTCCAGAGTAGACCCCTTCTGCCAGTAGACGTGCCATTTTATGCGGCGAATGGGGGATCCCTGGGGATCATCGGCCAGATTCGGGCGACTATTTGCATTGGGGACATTAAATTAGCGGGCCCTATTTTTGTATCATCATCGCTGGCCGTTCCCTGTTTGCTAGGTACGGACTTTTTGTCAAAAATGCCCATCAAAATTCTTATTGATCAGGCCTGCATAGAGCTTCCGTCAGGTCGGCGGGTTGCCTTCTTGTCGAGCCCTATCAAAGTGCGCACGGTTTGTGCGACGGTGCAGGCGCTGGCGACTCACACTGTACGGGTACCCCCGGGATCGCAAATGTTAGTACCCCTTCGGTTCAGGAAGCCACTCGAGGTGGGTGCGGAGGCACAGGGGGTGCTGTTGGGGCCGTCAAACAGAGCCAGTAAGGGCCTCGACTTAGCGGTTGCTCAAACCGTGGTGAGAGGGGACAGTGAGCCGTTCGTAATGGTCCTGAATACGGGGTCGCGGCCGGCCGTAATTGCGCAGGGAACGGTGCTGGCTCACGCCGCGCCGCTGCCCGTTGAGGAACGGCTCGTGGCTCAAGCAGATTTTACTGTCGAGTCGCATCCTCAAAGTGATGAGGGGACTGAGTGGTTGGACTCGCTGTGTGCGGGTTCTGCTAACTTGTCCGGGGTGCAATTGGGAGCATTGAGGGGTTTGCTCATCGAGTTTGCTGACGTGTTCAGCAAACATAAGTACGATATCGGCTGCACTGACCTGTTGCGCCACCACATAGCTACAGGGGACGCGGCCCCTATTCGTCAGAATCCCTTCCGGCTCAGCCCGGCCGAGAAGGAACATGTGCAATCGGCGGTTAATGATATGTTGGCGGCCGATATCATTTCGCCCTCTTCTAGTCCGTGGGGTGCTCCTATTGTCCTAGTAAAGAAACAGGACGGGTCCTTGCGGTTTTGTGTCGATTTCCGCCGCTTAAACAAAATCTCGATGGCGGATGCGTATCCGCTCCCCAGGATGGATGAGTCGCTGGATGCCTTGGCGGGAGCGCAGTTTTTTTCCACACTCGATCTGCTTTCTGGATTTTGACAATTGCCACTCGATAACGAGTCAAAACCTAAAACTGCTTTCCGGACACCTGGGGGCCTATTTGAATTCAACCGTTTGCCCATGGGCTTACATTCCGCTCCCGCCACGTTCCAGAGACTCATGGAATTGGTTTTGTCGGGCCTCCAATGGGATACCTGTTTGATTTATCTTGACGATATTATCGTCTTTAGTCGGACTTTCGAGGAGCACCTCCAGCGACTGAGAGCGGTGTTCCTCAGGATGCGTTCCGCTAAGCTTAAATTTAAACCGGCTAAATGTTTTCTGCTTCGGGAATCGGTCAGGTATTTGGGCCATATCGTGAGTCGTTCCGGGTTCTCGACGGACCCTGCTAAGACGCATTGCGTCAGCTCATGGCCAACGCCAACCTCGGTCACGGAGGTTCGTAGTTTCATTGGTTTTGCCTCCTATTACCGTCGTTTTGTCAAGCAATTTGCCACCATAGCCAAGCCCCTGCACGCTTTGACGGCTAAGGGTGTGAGGTTTCACTGGGGGGCGGAGGAGGAGGCTGCGTTCTGCTCCCTCCGTGACGCTTTGGTGCAGGCTCCCCCCTTGTGTTACCCCGATTTCACACAACCGTTTTTGCTTGACACGGACGCCAGCAATACGGGTATCGGGGGGGTGCTCTCACAGTTGGTCGGGGGGGTTGAACGGGTGGTCGCCTACGGTAGTAGGGTTCTTTCCCCCGCAGAACAACGCTATTGCGTAACTCGTCGTGAATTGTTAGCCATTGTGTTTTTTACACAGCAATTCAGGCCGTATCTTTACGGCCGTCATTTTACGGTCCGGACGGACCATGCGGCTCTACAATACGCTATGCGCGTGGCACAGCCATCGGGCCAATTGTCCCGATGGTTGGAGGTCCTTCAAGACTACCAATTCACGACGATTTACCGCAAGGGGTTGCGGCACTCAAACGCGGACGCCTTGTCGCGGTTGCCGCCGTGCACGGACTGCACATGTTTGTTGGGATCAGCGCGGTGCAAACCCCCGGTCGCCGGCACCCCGGGAGTTGCGCTCGCCGCCACTGACACCCCGGGAGAGGACGCCCCCACGGGGAGGGATTCGCTGTTGTCGTTGCCCCTCATTGAGTGGGGCCGCCTCCAGATGTCCGACAGCTCCCTACTTACGCTGCGTCGGAAAGTTGGCGCTCCCGAAGAAGGGGAGGCGCGGGTCGGTTCCTGGGTGTGCAGACAGGGCCTTTTGATGAGGTGGGACAACATGTCCCGGCGTCACGTGCTCGTTGTGCCTGTTGCTATGCGGGGTAGGGTTGTTCTGGCAGCTCATGAACGGCTCATGCATCTGGGTTTTCACAAAACGCTCGCCCTAATCCAGCGAGACTATTATTGGCCGGGGATGGGTAACGACGTGGCGAATATTCTTAAGGGATGCGTAGGGTGCGCCAAAAGGAAACCGCCACCATTGGCAGCTAATCCACCGCTGCAATCCATTCAGGTTTCGCGTATAAACGAATTGGTAGCGTTGGACATCTTGGGGCCCTTTCCGGTTACACCAAGGGGAAATAGGTTCCTGCTGGTTGGCGTGGAATACTTCACCCGATGGCCTATGGCATGGCCGCTCGCCAACCAGTCGGCTGCGGCGGTGGCGGACGCCTTTGTCCAGGGTTATGTGTTGGACAAGGGCGCCCCCGAACGCTTGCTGACGGATCAAGGGAAGAATTTTTCGAGCGTTTTGTTGCGCGAGGTGTGCGACCTGTTGGGTACAAAGAAAGTGCGTACTTCCCCCTACCACCCGCAGACTGACGGGATGGTTGAGCGTCTGAACAGGACGATTACGTCTATGTTGTGCCAGCAGGTCTGCGACGATCAGGTTGATTGGGACTTACAGGTGCCGGGGGTACTCGCGGCCTATCGAATGGCCCCTCATGCGGCGACGGGGTTTTCCCCATTTTTTCTTATGTATGGGCGGGAGGCCGATCCGGCCATGGACGTCCAACTGGGGATTTCCCAGCCACGTGCAAAATCTAAATTGGCAGACCACATCAAATTTAATATCGCCAAATTGACTGAAGCGCGCGAGGCGGCAAGGTTGAATTCGCGGTCGCGGCAAATGGCGAACGAGAAATTGCATGAGCGGAGGGTGCATACGCATGATTGGAAACCAGGCGATAAGGCCTGGCTGCATTGTCCACATGCACCGTTGGCTACGTCCCCCAAGTTGTTGAGACCTTGGAGGGGACCGGTGGAAATTGTGCGGGTTGCACGACCCCAGAGTATACAGATTAAATGGGGGAAACGCCGTTGGTATGTGCACCCCTCCCGACTGAAGCCCTATGCGGCACCGTGTGACCCCGTTCTGTGCCGTGACGACCGGGCGTGTGATGTGACCGTCGACTCGGGGAGGGAGGTGTCGCAGGCTGATCCTCACGTGTCTCCACCTGACCCACCCCCAGGTGCCTCGGGCTTGACGGCTGCTGACCGTCGAGAGCCTGAACCCCGGGGCACGCACGAGTCCTCGGTGCCTGGCCGATGTCTTCCTGAACCGCCGGCACCACCGGACGTTCAACCGCGTCTTGTGCCGTACGACGGACCGGCAAGGCGGACTCGGGCTAGGTCTCAACAATTTTCATGAAGACGGTTTTTTTGTGCTCTACACCGAGCTCGCCCGGTGTTCCCCTCTGCCGGGGTAATGTCCCGTTGTAGGGACGCTCGGAAGAAAAGGGGACACTGCACGAGTCGAAAAAAAAAAAAAAATTTCCATTTATTTTTTTTGTATACACATGGCTATTGTCACTCGCCGGTTTGTATATATTGTTCTATTGTCGCGGTGGCATTGGTTGAGGGTTGCGGATGGTAGTGTTCGCGTCGTGTTGTGTTGTTAGCTTAGTTGTTGTTCTTGTTGTTGTGTTGTGTTACGGGGCACACAGGGGGGGTTTGTATATTTTTATAGCAGCCGGGGCGGCTGCGAGCTATGTGGTAGGGGGTGATGTAGTGGTGGTATTGACGTGCGCCGACTGTGACAGTGATGGATCACGGGGCGGCGCGGGGTGCGGGGTTGGGCACGCGTTGTGGGCGTGGTGTGGACGCGCGCGCCGGGAGTGACAGATGACGGGGCGGCGCGGAGTGAGTGGTGAGGCACGATGAGATGTGGGAAAAGAGGATCGTAGCCAGCGCCCGGCGATTGGTCGAAGAAGTGGGTGCTCGCAGCGACGTCCGCAGGTGGGGTATAAAGGGGGACGCGCGAGAGCACTCGGGGAGAGTTACCCAGTTGAAGACCCGAAGACGGAGCTGAAGACTTAGTCGCCGAGTAGCTAAGTGGATGTTGGTCATCCGAGTAGCTCAGTGGCGTTAGTCGCCGAGTAGCTAAGTGGATGTTGGTCATCCGAGTAGCTCAGTGGCGTTAGTCGCCGAGTAGCTAAGTGGATGTTGGTCATCCGAGTAGCTCAGTGGGCGTTAGTCGCCAAGTAGCTAAGTGGGTGTTTGTCACCCGAGTACTAAGTGGATGTTGGTCATCCGAGTAGCCCAGTGGCGTTAGTCGCCGAGTAGCTAAGTGGATGTTGGTCATCCGAGTAGCTCAGTGGGCGTTAGTCGCCAAGTAGCTAAGTGGGTGGTTGTCACCCGAGTACTAAGTGGATGTTGGTCATCCGAGTAGCTCAGTGGGCGTTAGTCGCCAAGTAGCTAAGTGGGTGTTTGTCACCCGAGATACAAAGTAGGTGTTAGTCACCTGTAACCAAGTTTGATAAAATAAAGAGTGTGTTACCCGTGAAGTCGTCTCCCGCCGAGTTACTACATTACACATATAGAGCTGAAAAGATGTGTAGAAAACCCAAGAGGACGGGGTAGAACCATTGCATCAGCTCGTCATGAATAATAGATAAAGAAAGGAGTACAAGAAATGAGAGAAGAATAAAAACAGCACTGACCATAACTTGGAGGCAACAATTACAGTATGCACTAAATCAGCAATAACATAAGCACAAACACCAAGGCATTGGAAAATAAGTGCAGGGGTAAGACATATTGGTGTATAATTTGAAAGAAACCCGTTGTCCCACAGGCCAATGAGGAGCATGACATCTGGTTGTTCGTCATGGCCGTGCTGCTCTCAAACATCCTGGTCTACAACACTGTGGGGACTTTGGACCACTCCGGCCTGGAGCAGCTACTGTATCCTTCACAGAGCGATCAGTTACTCACACGGCAGCACATTAAGCAGAGAGAGGCGAGATACTTGCGTGGTTCTAGATTTGAAGCTTTCGTGACTGCAAGGATTCATACTCTCAGGTTTTTCGGTAAAGTCACGTAGGTAAAAAATAAATAATAAAGATATAATTGAAATAATAATAGAAATAAAATAATAAATCACGACGTTTTGGAGGCAACACAAGTCTCCGTCATCAGGTGGGACCGTCACAGCTAGATTTACTGTCTCAAGTGAGGCAAAATTCCAAGAGTCAAGCTCTTAAATACAAGTTTAAGGGGAGAGGGAAGGGGGAGGGGGTTATCTGAATGTGGAAGCCAATGAGTGGAACGTGTTAGGGGGGGGGCGGGGCTAAAAGAGAACAGTTGGTGCATCTTGTTGATGTATTACCCAATGTTGGTTGACAATCCAAATACAAAAAAGGAGAGGAGAGTTGTTGGTTGGCAATCCAAATACAACAAAGGAGACGAGAGTACTGTTAAACGCTGGGGATGTCAACACTCGGTAAAGTAGAATAGTACCTGTCAAATAAGATGGTCCAAATATGTGTAGTTAAATATTTTTTGCATGGTTAATAACATCTTTCCAATGATTTCTCAGTTTGTACCCATCATCACGGTTGAAGTTATGTCTGTGTTTGTATATCTGGATGGCTTCGTGTACAAACATTTGATGGTAGCCAGAAGGTTTGCAGAGCACCTTGGTCTCGGAAAAGGCAATCTCATGGGAACCCACAGAGTTGTAGCAATGATCGGCAACGTCGGAAGACTCAATTTTGCCGTGTTTCAGATTTGACTTGTGCTCGTGGACATGATCAGAGACATGACGTTTCGTTTCCCCAATGTAACAATCACCACAGCTGCAACTCAGTTTATAGACTCCAGGGTACTGCAAGTCAGGAATGACATCCTTCACAGATGGAATTAAATCACGGATTTTAAGTACTGTACTGAATCAGACCTTGATCTTGTGTTTGTTTGAAATCTGTGGAAATATTTTTGGTAGCATCTGCTATGTATGGCAAGGTGATGGTTTTGATTGGGTCCTCAGATGGTTGGTGATACAGATTTGCGGATTGTACAGTCTGCGTATATTCATTCATCTTGAGGGCTTGGTGTACGTGCTCCAGTTTACTCGCAGCGGGCCCTGTGGTGTATTGTTTTGATGAGGCAATTATTCTAGGCCGGATGTTGGTGGGAATCAGGCTTTAGATAGGAATCCGTGTGGGTGGCTTTCCTGTAGACAGAAGTTCCCAACGAGCCATCAGACCTCTTCTCGATTAAAACATCCA
Source organism: Lampetra fluviatilis (assembly GCF_964198595.1). Lineage (NCBI taxonomy): Eukaryota > Metazoa > Chordata > Hyperoartia > Petromyzontiformes > Petromyzontidae > Lampetra > Lampetra fluviatilis. The sequence goes on along the minus strand of NC_136345.1, from coordinate 953,210 downwards.
GGAATGGTAGCTTGCCATCATTTTCCACTTCCATGGTGAATTTGATGGAAGGGTGTATGCAATTTATGTGGTTGAAAAATTGGTTCAGTGCTGGCTGGCCATGTGGCCAGATGACGAAAGTGTCATCTATGTATCTCTTCCACAGGGAAGGACGGAAGGTGGATGTCAGGATGGCATCTGTTTCAAATTTCTCCATAAAAACATTCGCCACCACTAGTGATAAGGGAGAACCCATTGGGGTACCCTCATTTTGTTAGTAGAATGTACCATTCCAGGTGAAGTAGGTGTTGGTAAGGCAGTGCCTCACCAAAGTTGATACATCAGGATTCAGTCCATGTTGGATCAAGTCTTCAATGATTGCTATGATGTCAGGTACATATACCTGCATCGAAACTGACAAGCAAATCATTTGAGTACAGTCAAATGTCCTTGATTAGAGAAACCAAGTGAGCTGAGTTAAGTACTGCTGAGGTGGCCCGTGAATGGAAGCAGGGTCTCAGACAGAAATCGGGCCAGTTTGTAGGTAGGCGAGTTGATGGTGGTAAGCGATAGGACGGAGTGGATTTCCTTCTTTATGGATTTTTGGACGGCCATAAAATCTGTGTGGTCTAGCAGCCGTAGGTTTAGGGAAAGCTGTTGGTCGGTTCGATTAGAGAAGTTGAATTAGTGATGATATTGTTGTTGTTTGTGGCCAGGCGATTGGTAGGATCTTTGTTGATTTTGGTATAACTGCCATCATTAAGAAGGTCCTGGATTTAGTTGTTGTATGTGGTTTTATCCATGATGACAGTGGCATTGCCCTTGTCGGCTGAGAGGATGGCAATGTCAATTCTCTTTTTCAATTGAGCGAGTTCAGAGCACTCGTCCCTGCTGGTGTCTACAAACTAAGTTGTGGTTGCGGCAGCAGTTACATTGGGGAAACAAAACGATATGTCTCGGACCGTGTTTGCCAACACAAGGCAGATTTGAAACACAGCAGAACCAATACATCTGCCGTGGCTGGTCATTGTTATAATGCAGTGGGCTCGCATGATATTTTTTTGTCCGAGACCAAAGTACTCTGCAAACCTTCGGGTTACCATCAAAGATTTGTCCATAAAGCCATTCGAATATATAAACACAGAAACAATTTCAACCGAGAAGATGGGTATAATCTGAGCAATCATTAGTAGGACGTTATTAACCTGGTAAAGTCATAACTCGCTGTGATGCTTCCATCCTTCTTACCGTTTGGATGTTATCTCCGACTCTGAGTTGCATTGCCCTGTGGGATGCCTTTTCATTAACGGGCTAGGGTCTCACTAACATGGCCACTGTTTCGGTGGTTCACTTGCGTTGACGCGCTTTCCTCTCACAGCACAGGCCTGGCCACAGCTTGTGCTACACATAGACTTGACATTAACTTGCTAATCTCCCCAATCTCTCCCTAATCTCCCCCATTATCATAGTGCTAATCTTCCATTAAAACTACTGCTGTGCGCATGTGCAGCGACAGTGCTCTCATGCGGCAATGTAAGCTCATGTACTTTGACATACTAATCTCTCTAATCTCCCCCATTAACACAACTGATGTGCTTGCGTGTGGGGAAGAGACTCCATTCCAGCTCGGACCCCGCTTGCTTACCCTTGGGCTACACCCCCTTCAAACATATATAACCCTTGTTGTAGCAGCCCTCTCGATGTGTTCTTTAGCAGCTCTACTGCTGGGTTCTGTTTTGCCTGATGACGATCGCTTGTGTTGCGATCGAAACGTTGTGATATATTATTTATTTATACCTACGTGACTTTACCGAAATAACCAAAGAGTATTTATTTGGCAAATGAACAAAACACATTTTTCAAGCTCGTCATTCAATCTCTTCTGTATTCCGCAGAAACTCATTTGCTGCAAAGTGAGTTACTCGGATTAAATTGTACAGTAGCGATGTTTGAAAGCATAATTAAGTTGTAAATATTTAGTTTATTGTTAAACATTGTTTCAGATGTTATTGATTTATACATATAACTTAAATGTAGGTATTTAACAACTATACAGCTGCCTTCATGTAATCGTTAGCACACTGGATTTGCAATAGAAGTTGTTGTTTTGATTTGATCTCGCTTGTGGCAGTTGAAACAATGGGGGTTTATTTAATCAGCTCCACTGTCTCTGTACACCCCGCAGTATGAATGGTTAATACTCCACATAGTCGATCGGCAGGTCGCGTGCAGTGAGTTAACTGTGGGTGGTCCCACCTCTTCCTACAACCTGGAAAAATACAGCAAAAATCCTCCAGAGCTATCTCCAGTGAAGGACCTTCCACAACAGTTGTATGAGGAAGGAATTTCAGGGCTGCACCTTTACCTTTTTATTGAAAAATGATAAAATTATTGAAAGTATGCCACACCCCCCCATATATGGAAAGAATCGTTCGCTATTTAGTCCAGCTTTGAGAAGTTTTACTTTGCGTTTTTCATAAGTCTTGTATTTTCACAAATTTTCTCTTGATCTCAAATGACTCCTTTTCTGTAAAAGGTTCGAAACACTGATGCAGTAAATGTCCTTGACTCCGATTCCAATCCAGGTATGTAAAGGATATGGCGCAGTACGTCCAAGCAAGGGTAGGATCTCGTAAAGACAACCCAAAGAATCTGGACAAGTACTTCCCATCCCTCATCATCTGCGTGCGCGACTTCACCCTGACGTTGAAGTTGAATGGATCGCCTTGCACTGCCGACGACTACATGGAGCATTGCTTTAAAATACGCAAGCCAGAGAACCAACGTGGTAGAGAAGAAGCAAACAAGTCATTCAACAAAGAGCGCGAAATAATGTGCCACTATTTTAAGGTAAAGACTCCATTAAATACCCATTCATCCATATATGCTTAGCCTGCTTGACTGGGCAGAGACAACTATCCCTACTGAAAAGGAGTGGTGAAACTGGTCGAAGGACTCCTGTCCCTAACACTAACCTAGTCTCAACTGTAATTGCTATTGTTTTTTGCTTGATTAGACAGAAAGCCTCACCGAGTATCACAACTCTTTTTAAGGAGGGATCTGTCCCGCAGTGGCATGAGAAATAGCACGCGATGGGTGAGATGCATGTGTCAGATTTGACCAGGAGTCACTTCCATATATATGCATACCATGAGATAATTCAAACCCAAACAGGAGCACAGTGACACAGCAATTAACACAACTTAGTTTATGCCAAACAAGAGCAATAATTCAGCTTATAAACAACCCTATTTTCCAGCATCTCCACACCGCAAGGTATCAACACAATAGCTCTTCAGAAACTTGAAGTTATTTGTTGGTCCAAAGTCCTGTCTGTTGGTGAGACGCAGGTGCTACGGAGCACGTGTTTGCTGGATAGAGATGTGTTTATATACATCCCGAAGTAAAGCTGGAGTCATTGTGGCCTTTTTATGTATAGGGGGTGCCTTGGAGTCCTATCGCATGACCTGATGCACACCTGAATACCCTCTCAACAGAGTTGTACACGCTTCCAACTGATCTTCAGCCCTTCAACTGATTTCAGCGGCACGTCAGTCTTTTTTGACAATAAACACACCTCTGTCACATTAGAAATCCTGTAACAAACACTTTTACAACACTGGTTAAAATTTCTATCATATTTTTCATAGACGATGTGCATCTCTGTCCATGTAGTTGATCCAACTCAAAACCAATTTGATCCAGATTCATCCTTCCTCCCTCCTCTCGATGTGACTTAAAGAAATCCAGCTCAAATCATTTTCATACTTTTGTAACGGCGTAAGTAGCGCAGGAGACGTTTGATGGAGGCAACACGTATTTATTAACAAATGGGTACCATACAGTACGTAGCGCACCCTAACACTGGAAGGGGTAACGGCCCCTTCACCCGGTCTATCCGAGGCAGTGTCCCTCGGCTAACGTTTCCCCGTTAGCTCCTACACTTCTCTAACCCAGACCATCCTATAGAGGCCAACTCACCTGGCCCAGCTTCGGCTCAGGTCCGACCTTCAGCCACACGAGCCTGGCCCTCACAAGGACAGACCTCGCTGCTCTGAGGTCGACCCTGGCTTGCCCTGCTCGGCTGTTATAAGAGCAGCGAGTCAGGGTAGTCCCAGGGCTAGCTAGCTGGTCTTCAGTCTTCACTGGCTCTTCTGCTCCAACGACTGCCTCGAGCTCTCTCGCGCACCGCCTTATATACCAAACTGCCCCCCGAGGGGCGGGGCTGTATGCGGACGTTGATGTAGACACCCCACGCACGGACCGTGGTGTACACCCCGGTACGTAACACCTCTACACTTTTGTGAAGCTCCTTGGAGACGTCCATTCTTAAAAAGGTGAAGTCTTTATTTATAGATAATATCGTATTTACAACCTCACGATCAGTCAGCCCAGATCATTTCCACTATTGTCGCTTCGCAACCAGTGAGCCCCGATGTCGTCCACCTTATTGATCCCTGGGCAAGCGCCCAGACTACGGGCATTGCTCCCCTTAAATACCCGACCCGATCGGAAAGTGCCCTCCACCCCCCTATGACACGTGTCTTCAATTATCTCAACGTGTACATTGCGCTGTCCCCTTTATGGCGCCCCTCGGCCACCTGTTCCCAATCATCTCAACGTCTATTATTTATTGAATAATCTATACAGTACCTTCTGGCCACCTGTTCTCAATTATTTCAACTTGTACCCTCTAACACTTTCTCCTTACAGTCCCCTACACTTTTAACCGGGGATATTTCTCAATACAGATCATACAAATTCCAGGATGTTCACAGGGAGGTTTCAAATATATTCCCTCGAATTGCATTCCTCCGTTTCATACACAACCTCTCCAATATGCACAGTGTAAATTAAGATGAATCTAATTTGGTCACAGGGGCCATGATTACCATTCAGTTTAATTTATCTAATTCGGACAATGACGCCATCAAAAAACGACCTACGCTTGCGAATTACGCCACAGCATCATTCAGATCCACCCTGACGTAGAGGGAATGTAGTATTGTTATGTTTAAGAGGCCCGCATTTGTACTAATAGCCAGGGTGGCCACTGGAATGGAGTAGTGAACCTCTGCAAACAAGCTGTGAATATCCCACGGCTAGGCAACATGACCACGCCCCGAAACGTAATCCACAACCAAGAAAGTATAACCCCTGGCTCTAAATAAACACTAAACCATTCCCCTAAACACAAACTATAAAATGAAAAGTAACGAAGTGGCCTTCCTATATATTCCATCAAGTGACATCCAGTGTCTCATCAGCAGAGTCAGATTTAGTTTAGTCAGGATTAATTAAGTTCATGGAACTTACACTTATTGTCTGGTGGCATTCAACAATGTGTAGAGAAGCTCCCACGGACGCACTTGGAGACGGAGGTAAGTTATGTGTAGAGGTGTTACGTAACGGGGAGAAACGGGCAGTTACACTGGGGTGTTTACATCCACGTCCGCAAACAGTTTCCACCCTGGGGGGCTGTGTGGGGGTGAGGCTGGGATCCCACACAGCCCCGCCCCTCGAGGGCATGTTGGTATATAAGACGGAGAGCGAGAGAGCTCGAGGCAGTCGTTGGGTACAGATCAAGATGAAGAGCCAGTGAAGACTGAAAGCCAGCTAGCTAGACCTGGAACTACCCTGACTCGCTGTTCTTGTAAAAGCCGAGCAGGGCAAGCCAGTGGGCGACCTCAAAGCAGCGAGGTCTGAAGTCCTTGTAAGGGCCAGACTCATGTGGCTGAGGGTCGGAACGTGCGCCGAAGCTGGGCCAAGTTAGCTAGCCTACATTTGGGGAAGGTCTGGGATATAGGGAAGTAAGGAGTTAACGGGGAGCGTTAGCTGGCGAACACTTCCTCTAATAGACCGGGTGAAGAGGCCGATACCTCTTTGAGTGTTAGAGTCGTTACTCTACTGTATTGAATTAAATTGTAATAAATACGTATTGCCTCCATCAACTTCTCCTGCGTCACATATGCCCGCTACAACTGGAGTCAGAAGTGGTCCTGTCTGCACGAGATGGATACGAGGAAGACAGTTCGTGCCCACGACCCGGGCCAAAGTGACGACCATGAGGAGACGAGTCAGCAGGCCTCGGACAGGGAATCTGAGGCGATGCAGATGCTACAACAACCATCGCGGCCGCCTGACATACCGCTGCAGTTGGGGGGTGGGCTCCAGGACGCTCACTCCTGCCTTGCTGAACTGCTGTTCGCCGCTGCCTCCATACGCGGCGGAGATTACCCAGTCCGGAGGAGGGGCCGCCAAACGGCGGCTCCCACCAGCACCGCACCGCGACTTGGAAATTGGCGCCAAACACAGGCTCCCGCCACGGGCACCGCGATGCAGGTTGAATTTGGCGCCATTTTACCAACCAGTGCCCCGAGTGGTGGAGGCCAGGAGCACCACGTGGGAGAGGGTCTCCAATCACCGCCTGCCACGTCATCTCTACGTGACAGACGTCGCCACGACCAACCTGTGGCCTCTGCGAGAGGGGCCGCCATTTCACTGTACAGCGGCGCTGCACGGGAACATCGGGAGCCGGGAGCAGAGCAGACGTTCCAGCAGCGACTGCCCGTGTTGATGGCCTTTCAAGCAGAAGGAGGCGACTGGGGAGCTTTTCAATGGTGATTCCTCGCTCACCAGGAGATGTCGAGATGGACCGACGCCGAGGCACTGCGCACGCTCCCAGCGACTCTGAACGATGATGCTCTGGCCACCCTCATGGCGACTCCAAGGTCTGACCGCTCTACACTGCATGCAGCACTTCAGCTGATGGCCAGGTTCTACGGACCACCGTCTGCCAGTCGACAGCACTTTCACGGTCGCCGTAAGGGGGAGATGGAAACTCCTCTCGCCTATCGCACTGCACTTCTGGCTCTCGCTGATGCCGCTTTTCCTCGCATGGACGAAGAAGGCATAGACGCAATCATCACAGAGCAGCTTTTGGTGCTGGCACAAGAGTTGGGTGTTCCCATCAACGTGGCAGATGAGGTTGATATATTCTCCTTGCGAGTCGCTATGAGCATTCATGCGCAAGAAGTCCTTAAACGGAAACGGCCCATCGTTGCCTGCGCCTCAGCCTCAGCGCCCAGCGAACCACAAGGTGCTCTACCGCAAGAGGAGGTCTTCGCCACAACGCGTTCGGGGGACTGGAGGTCGGGAGGTCGGTCGCCCCAGCGCATGGCACGCAAGCTGGAGCAACTGAAACCAGCGACGGCCCTCGTCACATGTTACAACTGCGGCCTCCGGGGCCATGTTGCTTCTGGGTGCCAGGCTCCGCGTCAGCGCACCACAGGACCTCGGCCGGACGACGCCCAAGGTCCCAAGTCATCCCAAGAGTCCCTGGGAAGTCGCGGCACCACACATGCTCGGCCCACTCACACATTGCACACGAGTCACCGCCCCCCGCCTGACGGTCCACGGGATTTGGGTACTGGTTCAGTGAGGGGAGGGGAGTTTGTATGGGTGCTCTGACCAGGCCAATGGTCCGAGCTGGCCCATAGGGTGGTGGCTGTGTCGGCCGGCTCGTCCGTGGTTACAGGATCGATCGAGGGTGTCGAGGTTCGGGTTTTGGTCGACACGGGGGCGTCGGCAACGATAATTTCCGACCTTATTTACAATTTACTTCCCGTTCAATGTCGACCCTTACTCCCAGTAGATGTTCCATGTTATGCGGCAAATGGAGGATCTTTTGGTATTGTGGGTCAAATCCGGGCGGGTATTTGCATTGGGGATATTAAGTTGTCAGGACTAGTCTCGGTCTCATCATCTCTTGCAGTCCCATGTTTGTTGGGAACGGATATTCTAGCTAAAATGCCGATCAAGATCCTCATTCATCAGGGTTGCATCGAGCTCCCCTCGGGCTGCCGCATAGCGTTTTTGTCCTCCCCTAGCAATCAACACACGGCCTGTGCGATGGTACAAGCGATGGTTTCCCAGACGGTACGCGTACCGCCGGGGTCACAGATGTTAGTGCCCCTATGCTTGCGTAAATCTCTCGGTGTGGGTACGACAAAGCATGGTGTACTGTTAGGCCCATCTAATGCAGCGGTGAGGGATTTGGATTTGGCGGTGGCTCAGACGATGGTGTGGGGGGACAGAGACCCCTTCGTCGTGGTTTTAAATGCGGGGTCACGGACAGCTGTGATTCCACAGGGTACCGTGCTCGCTCAAGCATCGCCGGTACCCATGGGGGAGCCGGTAATAGCACATGTAAATGATGGTCCGGCTCCGCATCCAAAATCGGGCTGTGATCAAGGGTGGCTGGATTTATTGTGTTCTGGATCTCGTGACCTGTCCAGTTCACAGCTTGCTGCATTACACGCCCTGTTGATCGAATTTTCTGACGTTTTCAGCGAACACAAATATGATATTGGTTGCACTAATCTGTTATGCCACAATATTGACACGGGTGACGCTGTCCCCATTCGTCAAAATACGTTCCGGCTGAGCCCAGCCGAGAAGGAACATGTGAAATCGGCTGTTAATGATATGTTGTCTGCCGACATAATTTCTCCCTCTACCAGTCCATGGGGGGCTTCCATCGTGCTCGTAAAAAAGCACGAAGGGTTCCTGAGGCTTTGCGTTGATTTTCATCGCCTTAATAAGATCTCTGTGGCTGACGCATATCCGCTCCCCAGGATGGACGAATCTTTGAATGCTTTAGCAGGGGCACGGTATTTTTCCACATTGGACCTGCTATCGGTATTTTGGCAACTCACCGTTGATGAGGAGTCAAAACCCAAGACTGCGTTTTGGACACCTGTGGGCCTATTTCAGTTCAATTGTTTGCCTATGGGACTCCACTCAGCTCCCGCAACGTTCCAGCGGCTAATGGAATTGGTTTTGTCCGGCCTTCAATGGGATACCTGTTTAATTTACCTGGATGACGTCATCGTCTTCAGTAGAACGTTCGAGGAGCACCTCCAACCTTTGAGGGCGGTGTTCCTCAGGATGAGGTCTGCCAATTTGAAGTTTAAGCCACAAAAGTGCCATTTACTCCGGGAATCGGTGCGATACTTGGGGCACATCGTGGGCCGTTCGGGTATCTCCACTGATCCCGCTAAGACACATTGTGTCAGTTCTTGGCCTACGCCCACTTCAGTCAGCAAGGTCCGCAGTTTTATCGGGTTTGCCTCCTATTACCGGCGATTCGTCAAACAATTTGCCACCATAGCCAAACTCCTGCACGCTTTGACAGCAAAAGGTGTGAAATTTCGCTGGGGCCCGGAGGAGGAGGCTGCTTTTCACTCCCTTCGTGACGCCTTGGTGAGTGCTCCGCCACTTGTGTTATCCCAATTTCACCGAGCCGTTTTTGCTTGACACGGATGCCAGTCACACTGGTATTGGCGGAATACTCTCACAGGTGATCGAGGGTGTCGAACGCGTCGTCGCTTATGGAAGCAGGGTTTTGTCGCCGGTGGAGCAGAGGTACTGCGTAACCCGTCGCGAGTTACTGGCTATTGTTTTTTTTATCCAACAGTATCGACCGTATCTCTACGGCCGACACTTCACTGTCCATATGGACCATGCGGCGCTTCAATTCGCGCTTCATGTTGACCAGCCATTGGGGCAGTTGTCCCGATGGTTGGAGGTCCTTCAGGACTACCAATTCACAATCACGGTTGTCACCAGGCACGGAATGTGCGTGTTTTTTGGGATCGGGACGTTGCAAACCCCAGACTGTTGTCTCTCCTGCGGCTCTGGCCGTCGCGGCTGATGCACCGCGACCCGAGATTCCCTTCTCTCCCACGAGTGGGGATTCATTGCTCCAATTGTCCCTCATTGACTGGGGCCGGCTCCAAATGGGAGATGCGTCCCTGCTCACGCTGCGTCACAAAGCCAATGGTTCCGCAAAAGGTGTGGTTGGTGTCGATTCATGGATATTAAAACAGGGGCTCCTTATGAATTGGGATGGTTGGTCCCTTCACCATAGACTCGTTGTGCCATCTGCCGTGCGGGGTAGGGTTGTTCTGGCCGCTCATGAACGGCTGTTACATTTGGGGTTTCACAAAACCTTTACCATGCTCCAGCGTGATTACCATTGGCTGGGCATGGCAAGGGATGTGTCCATCATTCTCAAGGGGTGTGTGCAGTGCGCCCAACGGAAACCGCCTTCCAATGCGGCTAACCCGCCGTTGCAATCCATTCAGGTCTCGCGCATCAATGAATATGTTGCGCTTGATATTCTGGGGCCCTTCCCGGCGACACCTAGGGGTAACAAGTACCTGCTGGTTGGTGTGGAATATTTCACTCGATGGCCCATGGCTTGGCCACTTGCCAACCAGTCGGCAGCAGCCGTTACCGAGGCCTTTGTCCAGGGCTATGTTCTGGACAAGGGTGCACCGGAGTGGTTGCTGACCGATCAGGGGAAGAATTTCTCAAGCACCTTGCTACGGGAGGTGTGCGACCTCTTAGGCACTAAAAAGGTGCATACTTCCCCGTACCACCCGCAGACTGATGGAATGGTGGAGCGGCTCCACAGGACAATTACGTCCATGTTGTGCCATCAGGTGTGCGAGGCTCAGGTGGATTGGGACTTACAAATTCCAGATGTCCTCGCCGCCTACTGAATGGCTCCCCACGCGGTGACGGGTTTTTCCCCTTTTTTCTTATGTTTTGTTGTGTTATTGTTATTGTTGTTGTTATGAGGCACGCACACGGTTCTGTTTTTTTTGTATTCTTTATTGGAAAATGTTGTTGCAGCCGGGCCGGCTGCGAGCTATGCAGGGGGGGGGGGGGGTGATGTAGAGGTGTTACGTAACGGGCAGAAACGGGCAGTTACACTGGGTGTCTACATCCACGTCCGCAAACGGTTACCACCCTGGGGGGCTGTGTGGGGGGGAGGCTGGGATCCCACACAGCCCCGCCTCTCGAGGGCATGTTGGTATATAAGGCGGAGAGCGAGAGAGCTTGAGGCAGTCGTTGGGTACAGATCAAGATGAAGAGCCAGTGAAGACTGAAAGCCAGCTATCTAGACCTGGAACTACCCTGACTCGCTGTTCTTGTAAGAGCCGAGCAGGGCAAGCCAGTGGGGCGACCTCAGAGCAGCGAGGTCTGTGTCCTTGTAAGGGCCAGACTCGTGTGGCTGAGGGTCGGAACGTGCGCCGAAGCTGGGCCAAGTTAGCTAGCCTACATTTGGGGAACGTCTGGGATAGAGGGAAGTAAGGAGTTAACGGGGAACATTAGCTGGGGAGCACTTCCTCTAATAGACCGGGTGAAGAGGCCGATACCTCTTCGAGTGTTAAAGTCGTTACTCTGCTGTATTGAATTCGGGAGGGGTAAACATAACAAAACGCTTCCCCCACCTAATCCGAACACATTGTGGGTGCGCAACCTGTACAACCTCGACCGGTCCTCGCCATGGCCTTAGCAGTTTTGGGGACGTTGCCAATGGCGCCTGCGGGCAGTGCAACCAGGCCTTATCGCCCGGCTACTACTCGTGCATGTGTATCCGATGCGCACATAACCGCTCGTTTGCCTTCTGGCAAGAGTTCGAGTTCTGTGCCGCTGCTTCCCGTGCCTGAGCCATTTTCGAAATGTTAAATTTGATGTGATCAGCCAATTTGGATTGAGCACGGGGTTCGGGAATCCCCAACTGGGCATTCACGGGCGGATCAACATCCCGGCCAAACATAAGAATGAAGGGGGAAAACCCCGTCGCTTTCGTGGGGAGCCATTCTGTAGGTGGCGAGGACACCTGGAATTTGTAAGTCCCAATCCACCTGAGCCTCGCACACATGGACGTAATTGTCCTGTGGAGCCGCTCCATCATTCCATCAGTCTGCGGGTGGTACAGGGAGGTACGCACCTTTTTAGTGCCTAAGAGGTCGCACACTTCCCGTAGCAAGGTGCTCGAGAAATTCTTCCCCTGATCGGTCAGCAACCGCTCCGGTGCACCATTGTCCAGGACATAGCCCTGGACAAAGGCCTCGGTAACGGCTGCTGCCGACTGGTTAGCAAGTGGCCAGGCCATGGGCCATCGATTGAAATATTCCACGCCAAGCAGCAGGTACTTGTTACCCCTAGGTGTGGCCGGGAAGGGCCCCAGAAATTCAAGCGCATTAATGCAGATACTTACCCCCTGCCGCGGATGGACGATTCTTTGGACGCCTTGTCGGGGGCTAAATTTTTCTCTACCCTGGACCTCTCGTCGGGATTTTGGCAGCTTCCCCTCGATGATGCGTCGAAGCCAAAAACTGCGTTTTCGCACGCCACAAGGCTTGTTCAAATTTAAATGCCTTCCCATGGGCTTGAATGCCTTGCCCGCGACGTTCCAACGCCTGATTGAGTTGGTATTGACAGGACTGCAGTGGGATGCGTGCCTCATATACTTGGACGACGTTATTGTCTTTAGTCGCACTTTCGAAGAACACCTTCAATGGTTGAAGGCTGTTTTTCAAAGAATGCGTTCCGCGATCTCAAGTTTAAGCCCAAAAAGTGTCATTTGTTACAGCATTCTGTCCGTTACCTTGGCCATATCGTCAGCTCTGGCGGTGTCTCCACTGACCCGGACAAGACTTCTTGTGTCCGTGAGTGGCCGACGCCCACTTCCGTAGGTGACGTGCGACGGTTCATTGTCTGTGAGTCTTATTATCGTCGGTTCGTTCAGAATTTCGCCACGCTGGCAAAGCCTCTGCATGTCTTGACGGGCAAGAATCAGAGGTTCAGATGGGGATTGGAGGAGGAACTGGCCTTCCAGTCCCTCCGCGATCAATTGGCTACCGCACCGACGCTTGACTACCCGGATTTCTCACAGTCTTTCATCCTTGAAACAGACGCTAGCGACACCGGCATCGGTGCTGTTCTGTCTCAACGTAAAAATGGCATTGAACGGGTTGTGGCGTATGGCAGCAGGGTGTTATCCCCCACTGAAACTCGTTATTGCGTCACTCGCCGGGAGTTGCTGGCGATCGTCCATTTTGTTTGCCAGTACCGGCCCTATCTTTATGACTGAAACCTTTCACTGCACCACATACCTTCCCTACATGTCAAAATGGCCGAGCATGTGATGTGTCCGTTGACTCGGGGAATGAGGTGCCGCCGCCTGATCCTCACATGCCACAGACTGTTCCGCTTCCAGATGCCCCAGAATTGACGGCCTCCGAATGTCAGCAGCTGGATCCCCGGGACACGTGCAGAACCGGGGGACCCGGTTCGGGCCTTCAAGGGCTACCAGCCCCACCCGTCGGACAACCATGCCATGTCCCGTACGATGGACTGGCCAAGCGGACTCGCGCTAAATCACGCCACTTTTCGTAACAAATGACCGGATCCACCAGGTTGCCCGTGTCAGGGCGGCCCCCTTGACTGTCCAGATGTCCCGCTTCTCCCCACGTCGGGCATGTCGGGTCGCGGGCACGGGTCATGTGGAGGGGGTAATGTCGTTTTAATTCCTTTTTCATCAATGTTGTATATATGTTCATGATGTTGAGTATGTTGGTGGGTTGGGTTATTTATTGGGGCGTTCGGTTGTTGTTGTTATTGTTGTGTTATTGTTGTTGTTATGAGGCACACACACGGTTCTGGTTTTGTTGTATTCTTTAGTGGAAAATGTTGTTGCAGCCGAGCCGGCTGCGAGCGATGCAGGGGGGGGGGGGGGGTGATGTAGAGGTGTTATGTAACGGGGAGAAACGGGCAGTTACACTGGGGTGTCTCCATCCACGTCCGCAAACGGTTACCACCCTGGGGGGCTGTATGGGGGGGAGGCTGGGATCCCACACAGCCCCGCCCCTCGAGGGCATGTTGGTATATAAGGTGGAGAGCGAGAGAGCTCGAGGCAGTCGTTGGGTACAGATCAAGATGAAGAGCCAGTGAAGACTGAAGGCCAGCTAGCTAGACCTGGAACTACCCTGACTCGCTGTTCTTGTCAGAGCCGAGCAGGGCAAGCCAGTGGGCGACCTCAGAGCAGCGAGGTCTGATGTCCTTGTAAGGGCCAGACTCGTGTGGCTGAGGGTCAGAACCTGCGCCGAAGCTGGGCCAGGTTAGCTAGCCTACATTTGGGGAAGGTCTGGGATAGAGGGACGTAAGGAGTTAACGGGGAGCGTTAGCTGGGGAACACTTCCTCTAATAGACCGGGTGAAGAGGCCGATACCTCTTCGAGTGTTAGAGTCGTTACTCTGCTGTATTGAATTAAATTGTAATAAATACGTGTTGCGTCCATCAACTTCTCCTGCGTCACATACGCCCGTTACATATGGGCTTTCGCCAAGGGTTTATTACTGGTTAACAATAACACACAAGGGTACACAACTCCCAGTTGCTAGGGGTCCTACACTGAGTCCTGGTCCCTGCCTGGCTAGCTCCGGTCTCTCTCTCGTGTCGGATCGGGGACTCTGCCAACTCCACCGACCAGAGAGAGAGCATCTCTCTCTCTGGTCGGACCCAGAGAGAGAGACTCACTACTCGGACCCTCTCTACCCCTGGTTCCCTCTTCACCCTTCGTACTCTACCCGTTCCCACAGTGACCCCGCTTTCGTCACGGGGTCTCCCTTAAATACTCTAGGAGATGTGACGTCATCGAGCCGCCCAGCACGCATGACGTCACGTTCCGTCATCGCACTGGAAGGCACACACGACGTCACGTCCCCATATTACTCCTCTACAAATGTAATAATAATACAAATTCACTTGTAAAAAAAGTTATTACCTTTTAAGATTATAGGGGATCTCAGTTCACTCATGGGCTGTAGAATACTTACATAATCATTTAATGAATTTTTAATGTTTGTATTTTCCCATTCTACTAATGTAAGAAAGCTGTAGAATGCACATATTTAAGTGTTTGAAGTCCTTTATTAAGACTCGATATACAAATATATTTGAGTCTGGCTTTCCTTGAACCTGCTCTACAGTTATTCCTACTTAAGTTTATTTAGCAACATGTTATCACTGGTTTCCTAGATAATGTACAACTCTTGCCACTCATTACTGCACTATTTTAATTTCCTTGAGGACCCTCTGATGAGGTATCGGGATGTGGAACAGCACTGGAGGGAGTGCCTCATTATCAGATTTTCTTTTTTTAATCAATTCAATATTTACCCCCGAGCAAGTCATTAAAAGAGTGACCACTAAGTATGTAACCTCTTAAGTTTATACACCACATTGCCTTCTCGGGTGTATTCAAAATATATACATTTGATGCAAAAACGCAGATACATTTATTCTCAGTTTGCTCATATGAGTTGACTCCACTAGACAGTCTAGATCTGTCTGCAACACCATGAAATTTTCCACCATTCTGTTTTTTTTTTTAATCAATGAATGCATTGTCAGCAAACAGCCTATCGAAGGGACAGTGACATGGCCTAGTGCAGGGGTCAGCAACCAAAATATCAAGAGAACATGTTTTTTAATATTTCAAGAGCCGCAATGTATATGAATATAAGATGGAGGTCCTTAATACATAATGCCACGAAGCAGTCCTTAAAGAGCTGCATGCGGCTCCAGGTTGCCGGCCCCTGGCAGAGTGGTATCGCTTTCACCACTTGTTGCAGATGCTCATATTTCGATTTCAGCAGTCACCATAATAAATTATTTTGGTGTATGAACCTTAAAAATATGTGCCATCTACTTCACAGCAGACGTTAAAGGCTGTGTGACGTTATCTTGAAGTGTATGTCATTGTACGCTGGCATCATGGTCCAAATTTGCCAATTTTTTTAAATTTACTCAAATTTTTAACTAAAAAGCAATCACCGCCCACTTCTACCACAACTTGGCAAGACACTCCTGAAAAAATACTCACTGAGGTTTCCTGGGTATACAAGTGTAGTGTCCTCCTTCCTCCAGGCGTGTGTGTGCGTGTGGTGTGCGGCGCACACACTCAGTCGGAGACGAGGTAGTTGCAGGAGGCACCATCTCTCTCTTTATTCTCTGTTCACACCAACTCCAGCCTCCTCTCTCTCAACCATGCAGCCGTACAGTCCGGCTGAGACATAACCCTGTCCACGTTGCACTGACTCCATCGACTGAGACAGCCAATTACTGTCTGGCCGCATAATGCCCGGGCGAAGGCGGCAGCGAGAAAGGCGTTGCTAGAAAGGCGGCGGCGACGACGACATAGACGACGAGATGAGTCCACTCCCAGAACCGGCAGCCTGGAGCTCTCGCTCTCTGCTGCTTATATTCTACTCGGCGTGGTTTGGCTCCGCCCTAGCCATGCCTCCTTTCTAGAATCCACCAGAGGGTTCCAGGAGCCTCTCTATGAGGTCTTCCATGAGCCTTGCCCCAGTTCCTCCGCCCTGCTGGCACACCTAAAAAAGCAATCACCGCCCACTTCTACCACAACTTGGCAAGACACTCCTGAAAAAATACTCACTGAGGTTTCCTGGGTATACAAGTGTAGTGTCCTCCTTCCTCCAGGCGTGTGTGTGCGTGTGGTGTGCGGCGCACACACTCAGTTGGAGACGAGGTAGTTGCAGGAGGCACCATCTCTCTCTTTATTCTCTGTTCACACCAACTCCAGCCTCCTCTCTCTCAACCATGCAGCCGTACAGTCCGGCTGAAACATAACCCTGTCCACGTTGCACTGACTCCATCGACTGAGACAGCCAACTACTGTCCAGCCGCATAATGCCCGGGCGAAGGTGGCAGCGAGAAAGGCGGCGGCTAGAAAGGCGGCGGCGACGACGACATAGACGACGAGATGAGTCCACTCCCAGAACCGGCAGCCTGGAGCTCTCGCTCTCTGCTGCTTATATTCTACTCGGCGTGGTTTGGCTCCGCCCTAGCCATGCCTCCCTTCTAGAACCCACCAGAGGGTTCCAGGGGCCTCTCTATGAGGTCTTCCATGAGCCTTGCCCCAGTTCCTCCGCCCTGCTGGCACACCTAAAAAAGCAATCACCGCCCACTTCTACCACAACTTGGCAAGACACTCCTGAAAAAATACTCACTGAGGTTTCCTGGGTATACAAGTGTAGTGTCCTCCTTCCTCCAGGCGTGTGTGTGCGTGTGGTGTGCGGCGCACACACTCAGTTGGAGACGAGGTAGTTGCAGGAGGCACCATCTCTCTCTTTATTCTCTGTTCACACCAACTCCAGCCTCCTCTCTCTCAACCATGCAGCCGTACAGTCCGGCTGAAACATAACCCTGTCCACGTTGCACTGACTCCATCGACTGAGACAGCCAACTACTGTCCGGCCGCATAATGCCCGGGCGAAGGCGGCAGCGAGAAAGGCGGCGGCTAGAAAGGCGGCGGCGACGACGACATAGACGACGAGATGAGTCCACTCCCAGAACCGGCAGCCTGGAGCTCTCGCTCTCTGCTGCTTATATTCTACTCAGCGTGGTTTGGCTCCGCCCTAGCCATGCCTCCCTTCTAGAACCCACCAGAGGGTTCCAGGGGCCTCTCTATGAGGTCTTCCATGAGCCTTGCCCCAGTTCCTCCGCTCTGCTGGCACACCCGTGTATATGCTCGACAGCGTGTGTGCTAACTGTCCACCGCAGTTGCCACTGCTGGACAGCAGTCGGCGCTGCGTCACTACATTACCCCCCCTCCATACAAAAATAAACAGCCATCTCGGCTGCCAATACAGTAGCCGCAACCAGTGTACAGGCAGAGAAAACCACTAATCTGGAGGAACACCCCTTACATTAACCCAACCAAACTCAAAAATGAAAAAAAAAATAGAAAATAAATTCAACAATCCTGCTACCACCGCGGTGCCCGCCGCGAACAAACAACGCACTCACCAAATGCAACGCCTCCGATCTCGCAATTCGGCAACCTTTCTCAACAACTCGGTGCCCCCCTCTGTGAATAAGTAACACCTTACTCACCAGTGCGCCTACGTCCGTGAACTGGCAACACTTTGCACAAGGAGAGTTCTCCTGATACCTGGACGTAGCTCACGCGACCTGGTCCATAGCACCAGTCACCCCCATCTCAGCAGGGTCTTGCACCTCCAGGACTCCAAGGGATAAGAAGACATGATGAAGGAGAAGGAGCCCGCGGCTACAAGGGCGTGGCCCCTCACTGCCCTGTTTTCCCGAGCTGTCTGGATCAGGTTCCTGAGACTTCGCACATGGTGGTCTCCATAGGCCTCAGAGACCCGGGTCCGGTGAGGCTGGGGTCGACGTTGCTAATGGGTTGGAGGGTGTCGGTGACTATGCTGTCACCCCAACACTCCACAGCGATGTGGCCTGACCGGCCACACATGAGACACCTGGACATGGGTTTCCAGGGCAGATGGAACTGCCCCTGCTGTGGGTCCCCCCACGGGGATCCTCTTGCTTGCATCCCCCAGCCACCCAACCGCCACCATCATGTCTTCCATACTCCATGTCGCAGCCTCCCACCTTGCTCGTTGCTGGTGTTCTTTGAAGACTTGTATCTACCGGGCCACCATTGAGGATGAAATCTCTGTGCCCGCAGTCGAGGACAGGTCAATCCTCAGCTTTCTTGGCAGCTCCCGCAACCTTTCCGCCACCCAAAGGTCGAGCGCCCCCTCACCCAAGAGCGGGTATGCCTCCCATCCCAGCACCAGCAGCACCACCCAAAAGGCTTAAGGCGTCTCGGCCTCCATTCTCTCCCTCTGGAGGAATCTTGTGCGAGCCTCCCGTGCCAGGTCTGGAGCAGCTTTTTGCAGCTCCATCAACCTTTGCACCTCCTCCGTGCATTCGCGCGCTCTTCTCAAAATGTCGCCCACAAGCCACGGCAGGTCCTCCAGGGGCAAAATGGCGCACACCATGTGCACGGTCCCCCGTCCGGAGTCTGCTGCTCCCGCTCCGATGGATGCTCCAACTGGGTTTTCACTGCCACTCCTCTCTGCGCCGTCGCCTGGGATGCGTCCTCCGTACCGTCCCGCGCTCCTCTCTGCATGGCGGTCCTCCGCCATGCCATGTGGTCTGCGCGTGCCAGCGGAAAATCTCCACTGCTCCCCCCATCTAAGCACAGCTCTCACTCTCTCTGTTGACATCCAGCCACTCTCCCGTTGATGTACAGCCGTTTTCTCTGTCGGAGCGCAGCTCTCGCTCTCCCCATCGATGTGCACAGCCGCTCTCTCCATTGGCGCACAGCTCTCACTCTCCCCGTCGATGTGCAGCCATTCTCGCCATCAGTTCGCAGCTGTTCACTTTGTCATGCATAGCCGCTCTCCCCGCAGATGCGTAGCAGCTGTCCCGAAGATGCGTAGCCAGTCTCCCACAACTGCATACCGGCTGTCGCGCCGATCCGCAGTGACTCTTTCGCTGCCCCACAGCCAATGTAACCGAGATCCTGGGTCCCGGGGCAGTCGGAGGGATGACCGTCTCACCATTCTCGTCCCGACAACACTACATGTGGGTTTTTAGAACCCCACTTCTGACACCAAATGTAGTGTCCTCCTTCTTCCTGGCGTGTGTGTGTGTGTGTGGTTGCGGCTCACACACTCAGTCGGAGACGAGGTAGTTGCAGGAGGTACTGTCTCTCTCTTTATTCTCCGTTCACAACTCCTCTCTCTTTTATCAAGCAACATGTTTGCAATGATTTTTTATGGATATTTTTAGTGGAATAAGGAGACTCAACAAGACCTAGTCACCACTAAACATTTCAGAGGGCCCCATGTAACGATGAGAGAAAGAGAAGGGCACCAGACAAGGAGGGGGAGAGCCGTCGGATGCCTGGCACGCATCCACACCGACATCCACCTTGCTGCTGATGAGATGCACTCTGAGGTTGTGTTCTCAATGGGTGGTGTGTGAAAGAAAAAAATACGGTTAAGTTTTGTGTGGAGAGACAAGTATGAGAACGAGACGTTATTTGTTTTATTATTGTTGTTTTACAGAAGCGCAAGTGCTTCATGTTTCCCATGCCGGTCAACCCAGAAGACTTAAGCAAGCTGGAGAACATTCCAGATAGAGATCTGAAGCCTGACTTCCTCAAGGTTGCGAATGAATTCACCTCCCACATCCACCAGGAGGTGAAGTACAAGAACATTGATGGAGTCATCCTCACGGGACAGCGTAAGCTTGCTAATTAAACACCACATTTTTGCTGCACGAAAGTCAAAATCTATAACGCTACTGATGACTCCCAATGAGGATGAATCTGGTCTTTTTTATTCACTATCACCTGCTTGGACGGACAGATCTATGTGGTCTATATGGCCTAGCTTTCACATCCTTTGAGTTGGTGGTCTATACTTGGGAATCAAACTGAATTAATTATCGGTTACGGTTCAAACTATCCAAAAAACACTTGGACCAGTTACTGTTCAATCAGTTCAAATAGTTTTGTAAGGTTTAGTTCTGGTTAACCACTTGCTAAAAACAAGTTTAATCCGGTTTAATTTTGCATTATTTCTAAGACTTAGCAAGACTAAAATGTAGGTTACATGTGTCTTTCGAATAAATTATCTAAAATGCAATGTTGATTGAAAAGCAGACAGAGAAACATGTTTGAAGCACGTTGTATGTATTGTGTTGTAAAAAATTCTAAGCAATTTTGGAGAAAACTAAAACATGAAAATGTTTGCAATTTTATGAATGTGTAGTGGGTTCAACTGAGTTGCAAACGTACTCTTGGAGCATCACATTTATTTAACACCAACACACGGAGTAACTTCCCCTTAATAAAATAACAAGCTATGGTGGTGACCACCAGGCTAACCACACTAATTGCAACGTAACTAGCTACGACGGACCAGGACCACAGCTCGGGTCCTGGTCCACGTGTTGGAGACCCGGTAGAATGTAGAACGTAGACGAAGGTTTCTTCAAGACGAACAACAATGCCAGCCCTTCTGGGGGACTCGGCTTATATTCTCTCCAGCGTGGCTGGCTCTGCCCTTGGCCACAACCACCTTCCAGAACCCTCAAGCAGGATCTGGACACGGACCACATGACCACCCCTAGCCCCCACTTTGGGCCCCTTTGTAGACTTAACTGGTCACGTGTCCTCCCGGGTCAACCAGAGTGCATAGCCCTCAGTAACCTCTTCCCTACAGCCAGCACTCTCACACCCGATCCTCTAGGGCTGGCATTCCACGCCAAGCGTCATGGCATCCAGCGCTATCAATCAGCGCTGACCGAGCCCCTCTAGGGCCAGTATTGCACCCACATCCGAGTGGTGTCCGTGATGTCAATACACCGCATGCCGTGCCTCTCTAGGGCCCGCATTACACAGTGACATCCCGCGATGTCACTACAAATGTATGCAAATGACTTAATTATGCAAATGTATGCAATATTAATACAATAATTAAACGTGTGTGTGTAATTAATGTTAAGTGATGTTAATTTAGTTTAAGTGTAATGTGATCAATCGTGTGTGATAAAATGCTCTTTCATTGTCTACGGGGGTGGATTATGTGTGATTGATTTGTATGTGATGTAATGCTTGTCTTCGTTGTCTAGGGGGTATTATGTGTGTGGATGTGTGACTGTGTGAAGCTTAGCTTCGTTGTCTACGGGGTGTACTATGTGTGTGTTTGACGGTGTGTGATTAACTTGTGTGTGTATGTGTGATGCTTGCTTCGTTGTTTAGGGGTGTATCGCCAAACAATTGTCTTTGAGTTGTGCGCCTTTTGGCGTCATCTGGTCCAACCCATGTGAGACTAGGCTCTAAGGAAAGCTATCTCGGGTGTGGACCAATCAACTTCATGGACAGTGCATATATTATCAGAGTTATGTTTTTTGTCTGCATTATGGCTGCAGGTATTGTGGTCTATGCAAACATGACTGCTTGTAAAAAAAGGTGTCAGTTTTGTTGCCAGATAGAAGGGTAAAAAACCAATTATCATATTTTTTACTGGCAAATGAGGTTTCAATGGTGTAAATGCTTACCCCGAGCTCTCATACTCTGATGGTGCATTGTCTTTGAGTTGTGCGCCTTTTGGCGTCATCTGGTCCAACCCATGTGAGACTAGGCTCTAAGGAAAGCTGTCTCGGGTGTGGACCAATCAACTTCAAGGACAGTGCATATATTATCAGAGTTATGTTTTTTGTTTGCATTATGGCTGCAGGTATTGTGGTCTATGCAAACATGACTCCTTGTAAAAAAGGTGTTAGTTTTGTTGCCAGATAGAAGGGTAAAAAACCAATTATCATATTTTTTACTGGCAAATGAGGTTCCAATGGTGTAAATGCTTACCCCGAGCTCTCATACTCTGATGGTGCATTGTCTTTGAGTTGTGCGCCTTTTGGCGTCATCTGGTCCAACCCATGTGAGACTAGGCTCTAAGGAAAGCTGTCTCGGGTGTAGACCAATCAACTTCAAGGACAGTGCATATATTATCAGAGTTATGTTTTTTGTTTGCATTATGGCTGCAGGTATTGTGGTCTATGCAAACATGACTCCTTGTAAAAAAGGTGTCAGTTTTGTTGCCAGATAGAAGGGTAAAAAAACAATTATCATATTTTTTTACTGGAAAATGAGGTTCCAATGGTGTAAATGCTTACCTCGAGCTCTCATACTCTGATGGTGCATTGTCTTTGAGTTGTGCGCCTTTTGGCGTCATCTGATCCAACCCATGTGAGACTAGGCTCTAAGGAAAGCTGTTTCGGGTGTGGACCAATCAACTTCAAGGACAGTGCATATATTATCAGAGTTATGTTTTTTTTTGCATTATGGCTGCAGGTATTGTGGTCTATGCAAACGTGACTCCTTGTAAAAAAAGAGGTGTCAGTTTTGTTGCCAGATAGATTGGCACCTCTATTTAAGGATGGTGGACAGCCTCTTACATCGAACAAACACGATTTTTCAACCAAACCCAATCGTAGTTCAGAGCTCTGCATGTGACGGAGACGTCTTTGGTCTGGTTAACAAATTATCTCCTTGTCACACTGACCTATTGCGACACCTGAGGTCCCTTGCTGGATTTGGAGTATCAGCATTAAGCTGGCTCTTTTTCATGGGGCCTTGTGCCTCTCCTGTTGGTTCTTCTCCATTTAGGATACCATCATCATCATCATCATGTGCATGCACCTTGGGGTGTAGCAGTCCTCAAGAGTCGCCACCAGGCAATCTTATCCTGCGATAGCCGCCATGCTGAATGCAAGTCAAGGCCTAATCACACATACACAAGTTAGAGAGATCACGTTAATAACATAAGTAAGCGAGCTTGGGCAGGACAATGCCGAGAAGGAAGGATGGTCGATGATCAAGAATAGTGGGGTGGTGGCTATGAAATGGAACGTGTCTGAGAGGACCGTCCATCGAGGATATGGAGCAATGAGTCGGTTAATATGCTGATAGGAGTTATATAGCAGGACCGTGAAAGGTGGTGACTGCAGTGGATCGATCACAGCTGATGATGATGATGTATCAGTGTTCCTGCAGGTTGCAGAGCTGTACGTTGCGGCTCAGCGTTCTGGTGACATGGTCTGCATCGAGAACACACGGGTACAAGTGGTGCAGCTCGCCAACCTGCAGGCAGTGGAGGATGCCAAGGAACTCTACCTGCGGAAGATGGAGGTCATCGAAGTCAAATTTCCTCTGAAAATATCGCAGCTCCACCGGCACCACGAGGAGTGCATGGATCAAGCTCTGGATCTCTTCTATAGTCATGCTGTGCTCGATCGGGAGCATAAGCACGAGAAGGAGTTGATGGTGAGTATGGGTGAGCTGGGTGCTGGTGGCTATGCATGCCTTGCACTGCAAAGGTGTGGTATCGTGGCTTACACATGTGAAGTATTGGAAATGACGGCAGGAAACTCCTTGACGGGTAACACACTTTTTATTAAATCTTGACTTGTCACGATACAACGTGTGGTCTCTATTCTTCTGACTACTGTCTCGATACAACGTTACAACGTGTGACCTCTATTCCTCTGACTGCACACTTCACTTAGCTCGTGTAGACTCTACGCCTCTGGCTACACACTTCACTTAGCTCGTGTAGACTCTATGCCTCTGGCTACACACTTCACTTAGCTCGTGTAGACTCTATGCCTCTGGCTACACACTTCACTTATCTCGTGTAGACCCTATGCCTCTGGCTACACACGCATCACTCGTCTCGTGTAGACCCTATGCCTCTGGCTACACACGCATCACTCGTCTCGTGTACACCCTATGCCTCTGGCTACACATACTGCATGCTCACACTGCATGCTCACCCTACACTCCGCCTCTGGGTTACACAGAGTCCCGGTCCCTACAGGACAGCGGGACTGGGTACCACAGGGCCCTATCTCTTCCTCTCCGTCTTCAGTCTTCGCTGGTTACACTCTCCCCGTGTGCCTGTGTGCATCACCTTATATAGTCCCTGCTCACGGGAGACGGAGCGGATGCGGACCTCGACGTGAGCATCGCTCCTTAGTTAACCAATCACGACGCGCTATTTCTACGATCCGTTTTCCCCCAGCGCGTGTTTCCACTACCCAACCAATCACGCCGCGCTGCCACCCGATCACTCCCTCTCAAGCGCGTCACCGGCACACAGCCAATCAGCACCACATAACCCACGACCCCGCGCTGACCCCTGATCCTTCACCGTCAGCGCGCGTCACCACACACACAGCCAATCACTATGCGCTGGCACCCGATCCCTACCCCAGCGCGTATCACCACTACATCACCCCCTCCCACATAGCTCGCAGCCGGCCCGGCTGCTAACCAACAACACAACACAACGTCAACACAACAAAACCCCACCCCCCAGTGTGCCCCGTAACGCAACAACAACAACACAACAGCAACCTATATACAAATTGACAACTAACACAAGAAAAGTCAACAACAACACACACAACACCTCGATAAGAAGCTATGTACAGCCCGACGAACAACACAATAAAAGCGATTTCCAGAAAATGAACGCGCCCAGCGTCTCTGTGACTAACGCAGTGACGAGGCGCTCCAGCTTCCTCGACTCCTCACGTGGTAGGTCATAAAAAGTAGCGCGACCTGGCGCGAGTCCGTCTGGCCGGTCCGTCATATGGGACGGGACGCTGACGACCGTCCGGTGGCTCCGGCTGCTCTAGACGGCGCGGATCGGGCCTGAAAGGACCGGCCCCGCCGCGAAGATCCGGCCACCGATGGTCGGCAGCTGTCAGTTCCGAGACACCTGGGAGGAGATCAGGCGGAAACATGTGAGGATCAGGCAGAGACATTTCCCCCTTTGGGTCGTCGGTCACGTCACATGCTCGGCCCTCACGACACAAGGGGAGGCCATATGGAGGCGACAACGGTTTCAGTCGGGAGGGGTGGACGTACCACCGTCGCTTTCCCCATTTTATCTGAACGCACTGGGGGCGTGCAACACGCACGACCTCCACGGGTCCCCGCCATGGCTTCAACAATTTAGGCGACGTAGCCAAAGGTGCCTGAGGGCAATGCAGCCAGGCCCTGTCACCTGGTTTCCAGTCGTGCACGGACACCTTCCGTGCACGCAACCGCTCGTTTGCAATTTGGCGAGCCCGCGAATTAAGCCGTGCGGCCTCCCTTGCCTCTGTCAGCTTATGAATATTAAATGTAATATGTTCTGCCAATTTTGAATTAGTTCGTGGTGCGGACAGGCCAAGCTGCGTTTCCATGGGCGGGTCGGCTTCCCGACCGTACATCAGATAGAATGGGGAAAATCCCGTCGCTGCATGGGGGGCCATTCTATACGCAGCGAGGACCCCCGGGACCTGCAGGTCCCAATCAACATGTGCCTCACACACCCGCTGGCACAGCATAGAAGTCAAGGTCTTGTGGAGTCTCTCCACCATCCCGTCCGTCTGCGGGTGGTACGGGGAGGTACGCACCTTCTTAGTACCCAACAGATCGCACACCTCTTGCAGCAATTTTCTTGAAAATTTTTTCCCTTGGTCGGTCAGCAAGCGTTCGGGAACCCCCTTGTCCAGGACGTAGCCCTGGACAAAGGCGTCCGTCACAGCCGCCGCCGACTGGTTGGCGAGTGGCCACGCCATAGGCCACCGGGTAAAATATTAGACCCCCGCCAACAGGTACTTATTACCCCTAGGCGTGACTGGAAAAGGCCCCAGAATATCGAGCGCAACGAGCTCGTTAGTGCGCGAGACTTGAATAGATTGCAGCAGTGGATTAGCTGCCACGGGCGGTGGTTTCCGTCTGGCGCACTCAACGCATCCCTTCAGAATATTCACCACGTCACTCCCCATCCCCGGCCAATAATAGTCACGCTGAAGCAGGGCAAGCGTTTTGTTTACTCCCAAATGCAAGAGGCGTTCGTGTGCGGCCAAGACAACTTTCCCCCTCACAGCGGAAGGCACCACAAGTGCGTGCCGCCGGGACAAACTGTCCCATCTCATTAACATGCCTTGCTTAAGTACGTAGGAGCCAGTTCGCTCCTGGTCCTCTTTGGGACCCCCCACCCTGCGGCGCAATGCTAGCAGGGAGCTGTCCGCCATTTGGAGACGGCCCCACTCGCTCAGCGACAGTGAGAGCAGCGAGTCCTGACCCTGAGAGGTAGCGGGGACATCCCCGATTGGTGCGCCCGTGGTCGCAGCCAATGCCCCCATATCTTCCACAACCGGCGGTTTACAGCGCGCCGATCCCGATAGACACGCACATTTATGACAAGGCAACAATCGCGACAGGGCATCGGCATTTGTGTGTCGCAACCCCTTACGGTATGTAGTCGTGAACTGATAGTCCTGGAGGACTTCCAACCACCGTGACAATTGGCCCGAGGGTTGGGCGACCCTCAATGAATACTGTAGCGCCGCGTGGTCCGTCCGGACCGTAAAGTGATGACCATAGAGATACGGTCTGAATTGTTGTACAAAAAAAACAATGGCAAGCAGCTCGCGACGGGTGACGCAGTAGCACTGCTCCGCCGGTGACAACACCCTGCTACCATAAGCGACCACCCTTTCGACTCCCCCAACGACTTGGGATAGCACCCCCCCCCCAATGCCCGTGTCGCTAGCATCCGTATCTAGCAAGAAGGGACTCGCAAAATCCGGATAGCGCAAGGGTGGGGCACCCACCAAGGCGTCCCGGAGGGAGCAGAACGCGGCCTCCTCCTCCGGTCCCCATCGGAACTTCACTCCTTTCGCCGTTAGAGCGTGCAAGGGTTTTGCAATAGTGGCGAAGTGCTCAATGAATCGGCGGTAATAAGAAGCAAAACCGATGAAACTGCGCACGTCCGAAACTGACGTGGGTGTCGGCCATGAACTGACACAGTCCGTCTTCGCGGGATCGGTAGAAATCCCCGAAGAGTCGACAATGTGACCCAAGTATCTAACGGACTTACGAAAAAGGTGGCATTTGGCCGGTTTAAATTTTAATTTAGCCGATCGCATTCGTAAGAACACCCCTCTCAATCGCTGGAGGTGTTCCTCAAACGTTTTACTGAAAACAATGACATCGTCAAGGTAAATCAAGCATGTATCCCATTGCAAGCCCGACAAAACCAACTCCATAAGGCGCTGAAACGTCGCTGGAGATGAGTGAAGTCCCATGGGTAACCGGTTAAACTGGAACAGGCCCCCTGGAGTCCGAAATGCTGTCTTAGGTTTAGACTCTTCGTCGAGTGGCAACTGCCAGAATCCCGATAATAAATCAAGAGTCGAAAAATATCGCGCACCAGACAATGCATCGAGGGACTCGTCCATCCTGGGGAGCGGATACGCGTCAGCCACAGAGATCTTATTCAGGCGACGGAAATCTACGCAAAATCGCAAGGACCCGTCCTGCTTCTTAACCAGCACAATAGGTGCTCCCCAAGGACTGGAGGAAGGCGAAATAATGTCGGCTTCTAGCATATCGTTAACGGCCGACTGAACATGTTCCTTCTCCGCAGGACTCAGTCGGAAGGGATTCAGCCTGACCGGTGCCGCATCGCCCGTTTCAATGTGGTGGCGTAACAAATCCGTGCACCCAATGTCATACTTATGTTTACTGAACACATCCGAAAATTCCATTAGCAACTCGAAAATTCCATTAGCAACTCGCGCAGCGCACCCAACTGTACCGCTGACAAATCGTCCGAGTCCGCGCACAGCGAATGGACCCATTCAAGGTCCTCCCTCGGTTCAATGTTCTGCGTGGGGCTCGGATCAACCTGCGCAACCAGCCGCTCATCCGCAGGGACCCGTGCCGCGTGAGCTAGCACGGTGCCCTGCTGAATGACGGCTGGCCGCGACCCAGCGTTTAAAACCATCACAAACGGATCCTTGTCAGCCCGAACCAAAGTGTGAGCCACCGACAAATCGACACCCCCGACAGCCCTGTTAGAAGGACCCAAAAGCATGCCTTGTTCCGAAGTCCCCCCCACCCATGGTTTCCGCAACCGGAGGGGAATTAACATCTGTGAACCCAGGGGCACGTGCACGGTCTGTGTCGCCAACGCTTGTATCGTAGCGCACGCCGTCCGAATTTCAGTAGGGTTCGTCAAAAATGAAATACGGCGACCCGATGGTAGTTCAATGCAACGCTGATCAATGAGAATTTTAATGGGCATTTTAGCCAAAAAATCAGTGCCCAATAGACAAGGAACCGCCAAAGAAGACGAAACGAAAACGGGTCCCGACAATTTGATATCTCCAATGCAAATGGACGCCCTAATCTGACCAATAATGCCCAACGATCCCCCATTAGCGGCGTAAAATGGCACATCCACTGGGAGCAGCGGACGGCATTGGACGGGGAGAATGTTGTAAATGAGGTCCGATATAATAGTCGCCGACGCCCCCGTGTCCACTAACACCCTGACCTCGACCCCATCAATCGATCCTGTAACGACGGATGAACCCGCTGAAGCAGCCACAATTCTGTGCCCCAACTCCGACCATTCAATGTCTCCCCGGTCCCGGCCGAACCCCCCTCGCCGAACCGAATCCCCGAACCCTAACCGGCCCTCCTCCGCCGCACCGCGACGGCCCATGCGTGTCGAGTATGTAGGCCGAGCATGTGAGGTGCCGCGACTTGCCGGGGTTTGTAGGGATGACTTGGGGCCTTGGTCGTCGTCCAGCCGAGATCCCATGGCGCGCTGACATGGAGCGCGGCAACCGGACGCCACGTGGCCCCGGAGGCCGCAGTTATAACACGTGATGAGGGTCGTCGGAGATCTCGGCTGCTCCAGCTTGCGGGCCGATCGCAGAGGCGAACAATCCCCCGACCTCCAGTCCCCTGGTCGTCCCGCGGTGAACGCCTCCTCTCGTGGGCTGACGACTTGGGGTTCGGTGACCACCGGACCCGGAGCTGAGGCCACGGCAGCGTTGCAGACGACCCCCTGTTTGTGTTGAAGGACCTCGTGCGCTTGTATACTCGTAGCGACCCGCAAGGAAGAAATATTGATCTCGTCGGCCGTGTTGATGGGGACCCCCAGGTCCTGCGCCAACTTAAGCAGCTGCTCCAAAACCATCGCATCTTGGCCCTCCTCGTCCATACGAGGGAATGCGGCATCGGCGAGAGCCAGCAATGCCGTGCGATAGGCGAGCGCGGTCTCCGTGTCCGCCTTCCGCCTTGCATAAAAATGATGGCGACACGCAGAGGGAGGTCCGTAGACCTTGGCCATGAGACCCAGCGCTGCCTTAAGCGTGGAGCGGTCCGACCTCCATGCGGACGTGAAGGCCGCGAGCGCGTTGTCGTCCAACATAGCAGGCAGTGCCCGCAGCGCCGTAGCGTCGGACCAGGCGGACATCTCCTGATGCGCCAAAAACCTGCGCTGAAATTGGCCCCAGTCCCCGCCTTCCGCCTTGAAGGCTGACAATGTGGGAAGGCGCTGTTGAAAAATGAAGTCGTCCTATGCCTCGTGGTTCCTTTCCGCCGCCCCGTCGGTGTGTAA
Source organism: Lampetra fluviatilis (assembly GCF_964198595.1). Lineage (NCBI taxonomy): Eukaryota > Metazoa > Chordata > Hyperoartia > Petromyzontiformes > Petromyzontidae > Lampetra > Lampetra fluviatilis. Next base: position 923,556 of record NC_136345.1, on the reverse strand, counting down.
GATGGCGGCCCCAGTGGCGGGTGTCTGATGGCGGTCCGCAGCGCGCGTTGATGACGTAAGCGGGCGCGCTTGGAGAACCGCCGCCACGTGGCGGTCGCCGTTCCCGCCAAAAGTCGGCGCAGATGAAATGGCGGGAATCGCCAAGTCATTTTGGTGGGAATCTGCGGGGCGACCCTGTAGAATGTCCGCCGCCGTCCCCGCTCCTGCCGACGAGCTGATTTCCGCCAGGATGGACGCGGCGGCGAGCAGCAGCTCTGCCAGACGGGAGTGCACCTCGCGGAGCACGGCATCGGTCCCCAGTCGCTCGCCCGGCGCCGTCGGCGGATCCTGCAGCGTGGGCAATTCTTCGTCGTCACCCCCCGATGCCAGCTGGCTCGAGTCGTCAAGGTTATCCTCGCGGTCAATCCCGTGGGTCCGACGGGTCTTCCTTGTATCCATGCTTGGAAGACTGTTTCACTTCTGACGCCAGTTGAAGTATTGGAAATGACGGCAGGAAACTCCTTGACGGGTAACACACTTCACTTATCTCGTGTAGACCCTATGCCTCTGGCTACACACGCATCACTCGTCTCGTGTAGACCCTATGCCTCTGGCTACACACGCATCACTCGTCTCGTGTACACCCTATGCCTCTGGCTACACATACTGCATGCTCACACTGCATGATCACCCTACACTCTGCCTCTGGGTTACACAGAGTCCCGGTCCCTACAGGACAGCGGGACTGGGTACCACAGGGCCCTATCTCTTCCTCTCCATCTTCAGTCTTCGCTGGTTACACTCTCCCCGTGTGCCTGTGTGCATCACCTTATATAGTCCTTGCTCACGGGAGACGGAGCGGATGCGGACCTCGACGTGAGCATCGCTCCTTAGTTAACCAATCACGACGCGCTATTTCTACGATCCGTTTTCCCCCAGCGCGTGTTTCCACTACCCAACCAATCACGCCGCGCTGCCACCCGATCACTCCCTCTCAAGCGCGTCACCGGCACACAGCCAATCAGCACCACATAACCCACGACCCCGCGCTGACCCCTGATCCTTCACCGTCAGCGCGCGTCACCACACACACAGCCAATCACTATGCGCTGGCACCCGATCCCTACCCCAGCGCGTATCACCACTACACATGTTATGAAACTCCTTTACTATGGGCATCAAGGTGCAATACTCTGGCGTATCTCGATGCTCCCAATCTCTACTGTCCCTCTGGCACCGGCAGCCCGCATGGTGGTGGATCACACTGATTCACCATGAAGACATCTACGTGAAAGTCCTGAGCAACTCATTAACAATCCTTTAATTCAAGTTGCTGCTTGCAAAAATAACGAACAACACGCGGGAGCTTACAATCGCTGTCATCTATCGGCCGCCGTCTTCATCGCTGTTGGAATTCTTTTCCAAGTTTTCTGGTCTGTTAGACTGTGGGTCACTTGGCTCTCGCTACATCATCTGTGGTGATCTGAACTGTGCCGGACTCACTGATTATTGGGGTAACATGAACAGTGATCTCGCTTAAATGATCGACAATCACAGTTTAACCCAGCATGTCAGTGGCGCAACATGTCCCTTGGGAAATATTCTGGATCATATCTTCCCACCCACTAATGCAGTAAATGTGAGCGACGTTATCGAAGATGTCGGTATTGCAGATCGCAGAGTGCAAAGGAGCATAACCGATAATCCGCCCACCCATCACAACGATATCATACCGAGACTCTAATCAGAAGATCCGGTCATAATTGGCATGCCTAAATCCTGCATTGACGATCGATTCATTTGCAACTCAATTAATATATGATATCACTGCTGTTCATGAATAACTCGTGCCTATCTGAACAAGCACAAACGAAAATGGGGAAAGTGCGCCATAACTGGCTGTCACTTGTGGCAATCATTGAAAAGCAGACGTGGAGGAGGCTCGACTATCTTTGGAAGAAAACTGGTTTCAAGACTGTCAGACTCGCTTACAGAGTGGCTTGCAGATCTGGCAACCAACTCATTATTGAATCTCGCAGATCGTTCTGTGCTCTGCGTGTCAATGAGTCTGCTCACATCCCCCATGATCTGTGGCACGTCAGGAAAGGTCTGCTGCAATCCAACCACCCATCAACTAGTAAACCCTGTTTTTGCATAGTACTTGCGACGCTTTTCGTGAATAATATAGTGATGGCAGTTTATAACTTGAAGGCATCACATTTTGCCAGTCTGCCATCTGAGTTTGATCAACCTGGTGGCACCTATGCCTGGTGTCAATGTTAAATAAGACATTGCTGCTCAACTACATCCACACGTTGATTCTCAAATCATGCTGGGACGTACTTGCACCACTGCTTATCCACCTGGAAAGTCTTTCGTTCAGTGAGGGCTGTTTCCCAGACCAGGTCAAAATGGCGCTGATAACGCCAATCCTGAAAAATGTCTCAAACCTGAATAGGATTTCAAAAGTTATAGATTGACTTTGTCTAAAGCAGTTCCCCACATCGCTGCGATGGGCAGATTAAACCCATTACAGATGGTGTACCGGAAGTTCCATAGCACTGAAATGGATCTACAAAAAATCACTGATGACCTCTACGAGATCATGGATGACAGGTGCGACACAGTGTTAGTTGGCCTCGATCTCGCAGCCAATTTCGATACCATGGACCATGATATTCTCATCGGTAGATAAGATCAAGGTTTGGTGTATCAGGTACAGCACTGGGGTGGATTGAGTCGTACCTGAATGGTCGATCACATTTCGTAAAGCTCGGTGACGAAAGTCATCGCCTATGCTGTGCCGAGTCTGCATACCACAGGGGTCCATCCCCGTGCCCTTCCTAATTTTTAACATATGTCTCTCTGATCGGCGATATCATCTCATCGCATGACACCAAGTTCCATCAATATTCTGATGATACGCTATTGTACACTGCAGTGAAGTTAAAGTTAGATATCTAGAGCCTTGGTAACCTCGAAGATTGCATGCGAGCAGTGCACGTGTGCTTTGCACAAAACGAAATGCTGCATAATTCAGAAACATCGGAGCCTCTGCTGGTTAGTACTCAAGTTCAAGTGAAAACATTTGTGGAAGGATCAGGTGTGGCATTCGCAGACTCCACAATTCAGTTTTGTACTATTCTAAAGAGCCTCAGCCAAATGCGACCGGAATGTCATTTGATTATCACGTGCAAAGTATAGTCAATTACCCAATCATTACCCCAACCCTTAGCACTACCCCTATCAATTTTCCTACCCCAACCCCTCCTTAACCACTTCCACTTGTCCTCCTATGATCATAACTAGAATTATAACCACACTATAGTATTCAAACCACTAACGTCTGTAAAGCGTATTGGACTAAAGTGGATAAATGAATAACAGTGAGTAGGTGGCTGAGTGCAACTTTGAGGGACTATGTATTGTCTTGTGTGGTCTAAGACTTTGTTGTTTTGCTTCCTTGTCCAAGAATGCATTTGATGTTGAAAAATTGGGAGGAATTGATGTATTTATGCAAATTTTACTTATTTTTTATATTTAGTTACATGCTTAGCTTTACTATACTTTTAATTCCTATCTATTTATATTGATTTTTGTTCTAACTTTACGACCCACCCCTACTGGACATCTGTGAAAAAGAGCTCCATAGCTCATCTGATTCTTCCAGTCTAAATACACATTCTGATTCTGAGTGTGTGGGTAAGCAAGCAATTTCGTGGGCGGGTGAGTGAGTGAACTGGAGGATAGGTGACTGGGTGAGAGATTGAGTGGGTGGTTGAAAGGCTGAGTGCAATTTGTCAGGGGCCTTTCTTTTTAATCCTTGCTCTAGGGCCCATGTTAAAAACGCTACACTACTGCAACAGCCCAGGATCATCATCACTACCAATGCGTGTTGTTATGATTACAGGAGCACATGAAGACGACATTTCTGAAGCTGGGGACACAGAACAAGCAGCGATCACAGGAAACGTGCAGCATGCGACTTAAAAAACTGTATTGCCTCGTGGATGAGACGTACCAGGGCTTCATGCAGCCCGGAGGCTTCAGGAAATATCAGGCTATGATGAAGAAGATTGAAGAGGATTACTATAAGACTACAGGGCTCGGAGACGAGGTGACTTGCCACAACAACCACATATATAATGCACCGATTACTAATGAGGGAATGAGGGACCCACTAAAGAAAGCAAATAAATGAAGCAATGCTTGTAATTGGACTCAATACATCTTAACTGGTCATGTGGCTCAGCAGAATAGTAAGTAACTCTCAAACAAATCCTGATTGGTAGCTGTCTCAATCCATCATCCCTCCGGGCTCAACAAATGAGCGCCACATTGTGGAGAAGTCAATAGTGGGTTTTGAACTTATATACTTGAGCCACAAGAGAAATGTGTAATTTAAACCACTTACTCGGGGTTGTAATCAAAACATGAGCACTGCCTTAATGTTCATTTAAATAAAACATAATTATTTTTGTTACTTTGTTGAAATGTGGCCATATCTTCGCAATGAGAATGGTTGGAAATGTTTCTGATTCCCAATTATAGCAATGCTACAGGCCTTGCTCTAGTAGGGCACTTTGAGTGGCAGATTGCCCAACTCTTTAGCCTCCAAACTAGTGTAAAACACAAAAGGACCCTTCACAAAAAAACATCAAGCGAGGGATCTATCTTCAATTACACCAGAATTGGCTTAAATTTATTTACAAGACCACACCACCATCAGTACAGAGTAAGTGAGGAAGGGTCTGTATGTAATTGTAGTGGGACCAAGACAAGGAGAGATGGTTCGCTAGAGGCAACACGTTCATTTCAACTAGGGGAACATAACACAGAGGGGTAACGACCCCTCACACCCGATATCCTAAGGAGGTAGACCCTCTGGACTAACGTGCCCTCACTCTGGTTATAGCGCTAACCCTACACTGGTTATGTCTGAACCCGACCCTAGCCAGGGGTTCGGGTTCTGCCCACTGGATTCTTCGCTTCAGGTCTTCAGGGTAGCTCTTCTGGTCTTCATGTGGACGAGGACTGCCGGACCCGGAATTTATACCCGTTCCAGGATCTCTCCACCCCTAGCCACACCTCCCTTCTGGAACTGTCTAGGGGGCCCTGGAATATCCCCCAGCCCCTCTCTTGGGGTCTGGGGATCCTAGTGGCCCAACGGCCCGGTTTATCCCACCTAGCCTGTTTACCAGCCCCTGTTGACACATGTCCGCTACTACAGGTAAGTTCCAATGGTAACATGCTTACAGCCTAACAATGGCGCTACACAATGAAGAAAGGAAAGGCTGCTGGCACAGATGGTATAGCTCCCCAGAATCTCTACATTACTTAGGCCATAGGGAACTCCAATGGCTGGCAATCTATACACAAAAAACATGACAACTGGATTCATCTAAAAAGCATGGCGGAAGAATATAGTCATTGGCATTCCCAAACGGGGCAAGCCAACTGATGACCCAGGAAGTTATAGGTTTATGTCACTCTTGTGCACAACCTACAAAATCTGGAATGCAACATCCTCCAGAGAATCCGCCCGCTTGTGGAGTCAGTGATCCCTGAAGAACAAGGAAGATTCCGCCCTTGATGCAGCTTCTGTGAACAAGTTTTGCCCTTGCGAATCACATCAATTCCACATTCTAGAAGAAATCCAAGACCGGCACAGCCTCTCTGGACTTGTCATTAGCCTACGGCACAGTCTGGATTAAGGGCTTGATGTTGAAGCTCGCAGGGACCATTCCTTTCCTCAAAACAATACGCCTGATATGGATGATGCTAATCAATAGGCAACTGTGTGTCTATATGGGCAACAAAGCTATCTCACACTGGTTCCTCAACCATGGATTGCCGCAAGGTTCATGTCTACATGAGTGACGTGCCATCAACTGGGTTACGCAAATGTTATATGCGGATAACCTTGCACTGGCAGCCACTTTCAATGACCAAGATCTAAACACCATTGGGGGATTTTTTTTCTGAAATGAAGGCTCAAGCCATATCTCCAGAAAACAACAGTCACTGCATTTCATCTTGATAATAGGAGTGCCAAACACAATCTGAAAGCGACCTTCTGTGGCAACAATGTGCGACGCGACCTCACTCCAACCTATCTTGGAGACCATACGCTAACCTTCCACGACTATCTGAAAATGTGTCCAAGACCAAAACAAGGGTCAAAATGGGCTATGAACTAGAAAGCACAAACTGGGCAGCATCAGCACCAGTGCTACGGACATCAATGATGGCCCTTGTGTGCTCTGTAGCCAAATACTCTTCCCCAGTATAGACTAGAAGTAGTCACACTCGACGTATTGATGTCGAACTGAACAATGCAATGCGGTGTATCACTGAAATTCTCAAGTCGACCCCAACATACTGGCTGCCTGTACTATCACACATCTTTCCCCCACTCATCTGCCGAAATGCTGTAGCAACTTCCAGGAAGTCCTTCAATTAGAGGAAAACAGTCGTCTTCAAATTCGTCAGGACCTTAATAAAACCCCTAGTCATCACTTGAAGTTACGCAAGCCCTTATTGTACCCATGCACTTAATCCACAACAATGCAGTTCAACCCCTATGAAGTATAGAGAGCTGTGGTGGAGTTAATTCACAGACTATGTCACTGTGTACATGGCCTTTTGTGTTGGAACATCCAATAAATAGCAGTAGCAGAAGATTGTACAGCAGCATAAGCCTGGTTCATGAAGTTGTGTTGGGCATGAGATTCACACAATGTGGCTTCTTATGACCAGGTGGAACCTTGTGTTAATGTAATTAAAAGGCTGTACCTTCACTTTTTCCACCTTTGCAGATGGAGACGATGTACAAGGAATTTCTGGAGCAGAAGAAGGAGAGTGGTAATGCGATCCTAATAGTAGACAAGACGTTGACCAGCTTTCAACAGCAGGACATGGGTAAGAAAATGCAACTTTATTCCTCAATCACAAATAGCCATTGGCATCAGGTTAATCCAAGAGGTCAGCAATGTCTATTCACTCAGTAACAAGAGAAAAACGCATGTATATACATGGATAATGTCGTGCATTTTAATATGTCTTAGGAAATATTAAATCAGTGATAATAATGGTAGCAGTCTCATTGGGTACGCAAGAAGGCTGCGATAGGACAATGAGTAGTTTAGCAGCTGTGCTTGTAGGGCACGCAGGCCTTTAAGCATTGGCTTTGTCTCAAGTTTTAGGCACCTGCTTGATACATTTTTAATGGCATAAGCTCCTAATATTAACATAACTTTAAATGTAAGTTGGATTAATATAGAATTCTTTATAAGAGTTATCATGCCCCCCACCTCCCCATTATAAAAGTGTAGCGTCATCCCAGATAGTGATGAGCCGATCTCGTGACGACCCCACACCTCATTCTCACATGCTCCCCAGAGTCACTCTTGTAGATTTAAATATGTATTAGGACTTCCACGGAACTTATAACACAAGATGGGATTGGAGGGATTTGGTAGGGATTCATTCCAATTGAGCATACGGTATACTGCCTCTGACTCGGGCACACTCAGTGCCCGCACTGACTTGAGCAGAAACAGTACTTTCAATTGACACTACTAATTACATTGTTTTGGATCTGGCCTTGTAACCCAGATTATTCTACCCCGCGGTTGCACACATCGACACAGGTCTGCTCTCCAGGGGCTTTGTAAGCTTGCATAATCTCTCCCCCAATGGCCCTGCACATGCCGTCATATACTCTAGTGGGTTTGCATGGTTGTCAGAGCCAGACTTAATTAATAAAATGTTCAAAATGGGCCAATAACAGCCCAGCAGGGTGGCGGGGCAGAAAGTATGTTGGGGGTGCCTTCAATCGTATGTTGGATGTTCCAAAACTGCTTCTACAAATCCTGGTGGAAAAACCTCTGTAAACTGGCACTTCGTGCCTACCTTCTTCTGCCTCTATTAACAGCCTGGCTCCACACCTTATTATGCTCTACATTATGTGGAGCACGACTGATGAGCAGACAAACATAGCTGATTAAAAAACGCTTTCAACATTAGAAAGCATTGACGTTGGGCGGAGGTGTGTAAATAAATGTCGTTGAATTATTTTCCAGAGAACAAGCAGAATGAAAAGATCATGGCACTGCAGATAAAGAACATGAAAGCAGAACAAGACAACCAGGAGAAGAAAATTTCATTCCTTAAAAATCAGTACGAGGTGATTATACCAGGTTTTCTACGTCACTTTGGTGGGGCTGATGGTAAGGCCCCACCTCTTAATAGCATGCTCGAAGTTCAGTAAGTGAGGCTCCATATCATGTTTTGAGTAAGCAGCAATCACCAGATCCTCTGCAATCATAACTTGGTTGACCAAAATTGAACCATCCCTCTACCGCACCCGGGCATCGATCAGCTGTATGTGTACCAGATAGGAATTCTTCCAGTAAAGCTATAGAAATATTCCCGAAGTACATGGACGAAAATGTTATTAAATTATGCAGGAGACAGAGGACATCCCCGTCGCACCCCAAGGTGAACAGGGAATGGCTGTGGCTCCCAGCCACGTAGCTTTACCTGGGCATACCCACCATCATGAAGGTCCCTAATAATTGTGAGCAGAGAGTCTGGGATTCTGAATAGACGAAGAACAACCTAGAGCCCTGACCTATTTATGGGATTTTAGGCCTCGACCAGCTCAATTAGCAGAGCTGTTGGTTCTGTTGGAACATGGTGTCTGTGCAAGGCCGCCCTGGCCTGATAACACATTGGGGCTCTGCAAGCCTCTCCTCAGCGTGCCTGGTAAGGCGATCTTGAATTATTATTTCAATCCTGCGGAACCCATCCAGTGGTCCAGACTGTGGTTGTAATCATGTCATATAGGACTGTCTGCATACAAATGCCACCCTCCCGCAGCAGTTCGTTTTGGAGATCGACTCTGACCAGCGCTTTTCCTGTTCACAAACTTTAGATCGCCTTCCGTACTTCCTCAATAGATGGCGCCTCAGCAATTCCCTCAAAGGGGTGACTACTTCCAATATTTGATAAATCGCAGTCCCATCATCCCCACCTTTGCCCATGATGTTATCTGAGATGAGGGATTTCCCCTCCCCCAAGACCTCAGAGAAATGCTCAGAAAACCTGAAAACCTGTTCCTGGGGTCAAAGATAGTTCACCATCCTTTCTTCTAAGAATGGGAATAGATGAGGTATTGCAAGTTACTTTTTTAATGGAATTAAATTGTGATTTGTGATCGCAGGCTAATGAGGCCGCGTCCGTTTGCTCAGCAAACCGAACAGCCACTTATCCTTGCAGTGCTGCATGGCTCTCTAAGCTTCTGACATGGCATGCTGTAGACTATGGCAGTGCGCCTGACACTTTTTCTCACCAAGCCACAACATCTCCTCCTGAACCTAGTTTTCTAAGGAGGTCTGGACCACGTATCGAATGCAGCCATGGAAGATGCATGATCCACAGTCCTGACACAGAACTATTTCCCCTCAGCATCAGGAGGAGGGGGGCGATGTCATCTCCAGCTGCAAGCGATTATAACATTTTACAGATGATAAGCCGATGGCCAGCTCCACGGTAGGAAATGGGCCTTCATCTGCTGTTGTCACCAGCAGATTTTCCTGCTTGGACCAGGCATGTATCAATGCTGTGTGGATCCACCGATACTGGAAGTGTGCTGGTAATTACAAGCACATGGGCCCAAAAAGAAGTCGAGCAGCCTTCTACCATTATTATTGAACTGACGTGGTTCATGTTTTCCAACCATTCCAGCCTGGGTGCCAGTGTCATGACCCACTCGGCATTAAAGTCACCCAATGAGATGAATTCATCCTGAGGTGCCACTTTAGCAAGTACTTGTGACAGGCGCTCATAGAATGCATCTGACCCATCGGCTTTGCCTGCATCCCTCCACTGATATTCGTCTTCAGTGGGTGCGTAAGCTACCACCACCAACACCACCATTCCGCAACTTCCATTGATTGGGGGCGAGCCTACAGTAGTCTGGGAGTTACAGCTTCCCACACCTCACTGTCATGCTCCCAAACTTCCTTCTTTCTTTTGTTTAGAAGAGGAGATAGTCCCTGTTGTTTGGCAGATTCCTGCTCTGAGTAGAGGACTGTCTCCCCGTCATAGTTTTCGTGGAAGGCTTTTCACATATAAAATGTGATGTGCCCCCCAAGTGTTAAACCAAAAAAAATATCGACGTTCTTGTGCTCCAGGAAACCCATGCTGGAGACTCAAACTATTAAATCAATTAATAGGACGTTAATTTTCACCATCAACCATCTAAAATTGGTCCTTGCCACTTACATCAAGCAAGCCCTTACAGACTATGAGGTGACAGAAAGAGTCGCCACCAACGAAACATCGGCCAACACCATCAGAAGAAGCCAGGAGTCCAAAATGTCATAACCGCTGAAGAGTCCTTGGCCAACGCCAATGATTCCTAGTGCAGCCCATCCAACGGTATTCGTGGGTGACTTTTCCAGTCACCATCTGCAATTGGGGCTACTCACAAACAATGAAGTAGGAGATCAACTCATGGACTGGTCATCCATAAACGATCTGCATTTGCTTTTGGGCCATAAATAGAGGCAGTTTCGATTCTGCTCGATGGAAACGGCAGTACAACCCAGACCTCTACCTTTGTTTCCAAAAATTACCATAGCCTCCCACTCGCCACAATGAGTAAAATTCTAGGACCATTCCTCAGAAGCCAACACTGACCAGCAGTTATCCACATGATGAGTCAAATTCAGATGATCATATCCGAACCAGTTGCCCGCTGTAACTTCCGGAAGAAGAACTCGTCAGCCTTCCAGGTCGAAACATAAATTATGCCACAAACCATCGATCCCGTGCCAAATAACGACAAACTTTTTGCAGCTGCCGTCATCTGAGCAGCCACCAAAAACATCGCCCAGACACTCGAAGCCAGAACCTGACAAACGATGCACTCCTGGAAGCAGTTCAAAAGCACTGGTGTTGCGGCAAAGGCATCAGTGCTATTAGGGAAACTAAATCTGACCTGACAATAGCTATGGTGAGAAAAAATTGAAGAGATTAACTTTGCACATTCCAGCTACAAAGCGTGGAATCTCCTTCACCACCTTGGTACCAGCATACTACCTTTAAAAAGGCACTGCAAGTTACTGCCAACAACATTGACTCTCACCACCTCACCTGCACAAAAGCCACAATAAACACACAGCACAACCAAGATGGACACAAAGATCTCACCGCAACCAAAAAGAGCTTACCAACAAGCTCCACATTCTCTGGTCCGTACTTTGCGGAAAATAGATTATTGATGCATGACGAACCGCCATAGTCTAAATGCTGCAAACAACATTTATCCCTAATTACTCAACAACCTGGGACTGCTTGGCTAAAACTGTCGAGTGGCCTTATTTTAATTCTATTTATTTAAGCCTGGCAGTGAGCAATAGTCGTTGCCCTGCTGAAAAAGGGAAAACCAGAAGTTCAGACCTCAAGTTACAGGTAAGGGAGGGCATACTAATTGATGGAGCGTGGACTGATTTCTCACGAGCCATATCGAAGCTGGATTCTAGCAAAAGCATATAACTAAAGTACCGGCATGATAGACCTCTCATCCATCTATAACACTATTTAGAAACAAGGGCTCCTTCTCAAGGCAGTATGCAACATCAAGCGCTGCTATGCACTGAAAATGTTAAAAGTCGATGCTCATCAACCAGTATTCCCAGGTATACCTTTCTAGTAATACAAGCCATACAAAAGTATACATACAAAAGTGGTCAATGACGACCTACCACAGGGATCAGTACCGGCTCCATTCCTATTCTTAGGTTTTTTCGGTAAAGTCACGTAGGTAAAAAAAAACGATAGCTGTATCAAGTAAATGAGAGATTACAAGAGATACTACTCCGTATATATAATGGTTGAGGGGGGGGGGATGGGCCAGGAACGGCCCACTTTTTATTATGATGGTAAGGTGCAGCTTGAGACTACGGCTAGACTGCATAACAAAGGACTGAGCCTTTATTATGGTGAGGTGCGGCTTGAGACTACGGCTAGCCTACATAACAAACTGTTGCAAATGAGACCGAGCCTCTGCCATGTAGATGGTAAAAGCACAAAAGCAGGTCAGGAAGAAACAGTCTCCTGCTATGTTGTTTGGTGGGTAAAACTTATAGCAGGAAACCAGTGTGTGAAAAAAGAAGCTAAACCTGGTCAAACAAAACTGGCTGTCTATCAGTAACCTGTACAGTAACTCAAGAATAGTTGTCTGTCAAATAAGATGGTCCAAATATGTGTAGTTAAATCTTTTTTGCATGGTTAATCACATCTTTCCAATGATTACTCAGTTTGTAACCATCATCACGGTTGAAATTATGTCTGTGTTTGTATATTTGTATGGCTTCGTGTACAAACCTTTGATGGTAGCCAGGAGGTTTGCAGAGTACATTGGTCTCGGAAAAGACAATTTCATGAGAGCCCACAGAGCTGTAACAATGATCGGCAACGGCCGAAGAATCAGTTCTGCCGTGTTTCAGATCAGACTTGTGCTCGCGGACACGATCAGAGACATGACGTTTCGTTTCTCCAATGTAGCAATCACCACAACTGCAACTCAGTTTGTAGACTCCAGGATACTGTCAGTGAGGAATGACATCCTTCACAGATGGAATCAGATCACGGATTTTATGCACTGTGCTGAATCGGACTTGGATCTTATGTTTGTTTAGAATTTTTGAGATCTTTTTGGTCACGCCTGCTATGTATGGTAACGTGATAGTTTTGGTCGAAGTTTCATGTGGCTGTTTCTGTATGGTGGGAGAAACAGCTTGGCGGATGGTGCGGTCAGAGTATCCGTTCATCCTGAGGGCCCGATGTACGTGTCTTAATTCACTGGCCAGGTGGTGTTGGTCAGAAATGCCATGAGCTCTGCGGTATAGCGTTTTGATGAGATAATTCTTTTGAGATGGGTGGTGGTGGGAATCCGGTTTCAAGTAGGAATCTGTGTGGGTGGCTTTCCTGTAGACAGAATGTCCCAAGGATCCGTCAGGTCTCCTTTCAAACAGAATATCTAAGAATGGTAGTTTACCATCTTTCTCCACTTCCATGGTGAATCTGATGGATGGGTGTCTGGAATTGATGTGGTCCAAGAAGTGGTTCAATGCTGGGAGGCCATGTGGCCAAATGACGAAAGTGTCATCCACATACCTCTTCCACAGGGAAGGACGCAGGGTGGATGTCTGGATGGCGTCTGATTCAAACTTTTCCATGAACATGTTGGCTATCATCTTCTTGGCTCTTTCGGTAAAGTCACGTAGAAGGGAAGTAATAAAATAATAAAAATAAAACATAATAAAATAATTCTCACGACGTTTCGGCCACAACGCAAGTAGCCGTCCTCAGGTGAAACCAGGTCTGTCGAGGCGACAGCGTCTGAATGAAACAGCACACGTGCTTGGAGCATATATATAAGCTGGGTTGGAAGGGGGGGGAAGGGGGCGCCTTGACAAAATAATTTGCATATCAAGAGGAATCCAGCATACCCATGGGAAATGCAGGTATGTGATTAGTACTACTTGTGTCCGTGCATTATGCAGGATTAGCAGCATCCAAGGGAGGGGATATGGGAAATGCAGATATGTGATTAGTGCTATTTTGCACGTGCATGATGCAGGATTAGCAGCATCACAGGGAGGGGATAGGGGTAGCATTAATAAAGGGAAGAAGTGTTAATAGTATGTAGCTGCAGTACCTAAAACCACCACGTAAACAACTAAAGTATAAACTACATAGTATCATCATTATACTAAATATACTCTACAATAAGCTGAGTTACTAACAGTAAGCAATACATTACAATTCTACGTCGTAAAAAATATAATATGCTTCCATCTAAACTTTATTCTCTTACATCACACGAGTCTACACCGTACTATATATTGCCATAGACAAACCAACCATTATGTTACATACTGTATTGCTATAAACCAAACTATACCTTATCCATTGTAATATTACACTATATATTATTCTACCCACCCTAATGTATATCACACTGCTGTATATTCACTATACAATTACGATACTATATATTACTTTGTACATTGTATTAAGCATATACATTTTTAAACTATTTGTTATTATACACTGTACCGTTGACCGTGGTGTGAAAGATACTGAGAGGAAGCAGCAAAATATGTCAATGCAGCGGAGCAAAGAATCCATTCCCTGCGGAGAATACAATGCCAGTGAGTGGAACGCGGTCTGAAAGTCACCGTAAACTTGAATACAATCAGTTAAGATCCGAAATGGTTTATTACGTCCTTCCAATGATTGCTAAGCCAGAATCCATCTTCTTGGATGAAATTGTCTCTGTGTTTGTATATGTGAATAGCCTCATGTACGAATCTCTCATGGTAGCCAGATGGCTTGCAGAGAACCTCTGTCTTGGAGAAGTCAATATCATGTGAGCCCACTGAATTGTAACAGTGATCTGCCACGGCTGAGATGTTTGTCCTACCGTGTTTCAAGTCTGCTTTATGTTCACGGATGTGGTCCGAGACATGTCGTTTGGTTTCTCCAATGTAACTGCTACCATAGAGGCAACTTAGTTTGTAGACGCCAGGGTACTGTATGTCTGGAACCACATCTTTAACAGACGGGACCAGATCACGGATTTTATGTACTGTGTTGAATCGGACCTGGATCTTGTGTTTTATCAGGATTTTATAGATCTTTTTTGTGACCCCAGCAATCTAGGGTAAGGTGATGGTCTTGAAAGGCTCCTCAACGGGATCCTTCTTGCTGGGGTCACAAAAAATATCTCCAAAATCCTGATAAAACACAAGATCCAGGTCCGATTCAACACAGTACATAAAATCCGTGATCTGGTCCCGTCTGTTAAAGATGTGGTTCCAGACATACAGTACCCTGGCGTCTACAAACTAAGTTGCCTCTGTGGTAGCAGTTACATTGGAGAAATCAAACGACATGTCTCGGACAGCATCTGTGAACATAAAGCAGACTTGAAACACGGTAGGACAAACACCTCAGCCGTGGCAGATCACTGTTACAATTCAGTGGACTCACATGATATTGACTTCTCCAAGACAGAGGTTCTCTGCAAGCCATCTGGCTACCATGAGAGATTCGTTCATGAGGCTATTCACATATACAAACACAGAGACAATTTCAACCGAGAAGATAGATTCTGGCTTAGCAATCATTGGAAGGACGCAATAAACCATTTCGGATCTTAACTGATTGTATTCAAGTTTACGGTGACTTTCAGACCGCGTTCCACTCACTGGCATTGTATTCTCCGCAGGGAATGGATTCTTTGCACCGCTGCATTGACATATTTTGCTGCTTCCTCTCAGTATCTTTCACACCACGGTCAACGGTACAGTGTATAATAACAAATAGTTTAAAAAATGTATATGCTTAATACAATGTACAAAGTAATATATAGTATCGTAATTG
This sequence comes from Lampetra fluviatilis, assembly GCF_964198595.1. NCBI lineage: Eukaryota > Metazoa > Chordata > Hyperoartia > Petromyzontiformes > Petromyzontidae > Lampetra > Lampetra fluviatilis. The sequence goes on along the minus strand of NC_136345.1, from coordinate 908,115 downwards.
TATAGTGAATATACAGCAGTGTGATATACATTAGGGTGGGTAGAATAATACATAGTGTAGCATTACAATGGATAAGGTGGTTTATAGCAATACAGTATATAATTTAATGTTTGGGTTTGTCTATGGCAATATATAGTACGGTGTAGACTCGTGTGATGTAAGAGAATAAAGTTTAGATGGAAGCATATTATATTTTTTACGACGTAGAATTGTAATGCATTACTTACTGTTAGTAACTCAGCTTATTGGAGAGTATATTTAGTATAATGATGATACTATGTAGCTTATACTTTAGTTGTTTACGTGGTGGTTTTAGTTACTGCAGCTACATACTATTAACACTTCTTCCCTTTATTAATGCTACCCCTATCCCCTCCATGTGATGCTGCTAATCCTGCATCATGCACGGGCAAAGTAGCACTAATCACATATCTGCATTTCCCATATCCCCTCCTGTTGTATGTGTCGGGTTATGAAATTTTGATGAAAATAATAAAAATTAATAATTTTCAGAACAATGCGCAAATCGCATTAATTATGTTAATGTGTGTATTAACATGCATAAATTATGATAATGTGTGTAATTATATGCATAAATTATGATAATCGCGGAGATAAGCGTAGTAATTTATGCGGATGCTTGCGATTATGTTACTGTGAGCAGTTATGATAATTAGGCTTAGCTTCGTTTATCCATTGTTATATCAATCAGGATAATACGATTATCATCGATTAAATGTTTACCGATTATCTTAGTGTGTGTTATGATATTTTAGGTCTCCATTTTCATATCTCATCGCAGGATACAGTTATCAAGAATAAGATAGTTTTGCATGGACTTGGAAAGAAGCACTCGAACAGTTGGTGTTAAGCAATTTTATTCTAAACAAGCACATGACACTCTCTTATCCGAAAGCAAGTATACGTCAATAAATTCATGGACAAGATTATGCAGTAACGAAAATGAATGACTAAAAATACTTCTTCATTGGCGTGATTATGCAGTTAACGAAAATGAATGACTAAAACATTTCTTATTCATGTAACTCGACGACAGCAACTGCTTTGCACGATCCGTTGATATTGAACGCACCACCTCGAAATGGCAACCCTTTTTGAAACGCAATGACAATTTTTTTTTTAAGTCTTATTCGTGTGCGTGCTGTGTGTGCGTTGTCCCCTTGTAATATTAATTAATTCTTAGAGCCGGGAGTTGTGTCGTTAGCTTGTGTGGTGTGGGAGGATACGAACAGCGGCCAGAAGTTTTCTCTGGGTTGGGCGTGGCCGCCGCTCTGCTCCTGCTGCTCCCTCGCTCGGCGTGTCTCGGCTTGTGCGCTCTCTCTCTCTCCACTGCTGGACGACGAGTTGGCACGACGCTCGGTGACGCCCGGTGACGTCCGAGTCGTGCTGCTCTTGCGCTCTCTCTCTCTCCACTGCTAGATGACGAGTTGGCACGACGCTCGGTGACGCCCGGTGACGTCCGAGTCGTGCTGCTCTTGCGCTCTCTCTCCCTCTACTGCTAGATGACGAGTTGGCACGATGCTGTCCTTGAAGATGCTCGGTCGCTCGTGGCGCTCGGTGGCGCTCGGTGGCGCTCGGTGGTGCTCGGTGGCGCCCGGTGGCGCCCGGTGGCGCTCGGTGGCGCTCGGTGGCGCTCGGTGGCGCCCGGTGGCGCTCGGTGGCGCTCGGTGGCGCTCGTTCGGAAGACTTTGACTCTCTTTCTCCACTGCGGGATGACGAGTCGGTTTTGGTTGATGCTGGTTGATCTGGGTGTGTATTAGACACACGGCGCATTCGATGGCGCTGTCCTGTCCCTCACAGCCGTTTGACCAGGCTTTCTCCACTGCTTCGCGCTCTCTGCTTTGCTCACTTGGTCGACGCTTGGCGATCTTCGCCCTTTTACAGGTTGATTGCTTGTCGTCGCTCGTCACTCTCTCTGCTCCGTGCTTCCCTTGTTCGTGCAGCTGCCAGCTTCACTCGCACTTAACTTCGTTCTGCGAGAAGCGACACCTGCTATCAGCATCGGTGTTTCGTTTCCTCACGACGCTCCGCCAGCCGGAGCACGGCTGAAACCCAGCCCTGACCCAGGTTGAACTCAGACTTCTGCGACTCGAACGACCCCTCCTCGTTCCATCACTTCTCGAGGCACGATCTGCCCCCGCTCTCTTGCGAGCCCTATCGCAACGCTGCGTCGCAAGCCGAGTTGCGAGACCGAGCACGACTCGACCCAGACTGCTCTCAGACTGTCACTTTAACGACGTCTCGTCGTCCCATCTCTCCTTGAGGCACGACTGCCACACCTCTCTTGCGAGCCCCGTCGCAACACCGCGTCGCAAGCCGAGTTGCGAGACTGAGCACGACTCAACCCAGACTGCCTGTTCGCTGTCTGCGCCCGTGCCTAACTCAAAACGTGACTCCCCTCTGCGCATTCCTTGCGAGCGGGCAACAAAACACAAACAGAGCGAGAAAAAGCAGACACCCCCGCGACTCCTCCTCGCGACCTTTCCTAACCCTCCAAGCATTCATGGGCCATCTGTTTGTGCTGCGGGGAGACAAAGACGGCCATGTTTAACTCAAAACGTGAGCACCCTCTCCTCTCTCCGCGTCTCTTGCGAGAGAAAACAAACAATGTCAGCACAAACCCCCCCCCCCCTTGTGACCTTTTTGCTCCCTCCTTGCTTGCCAGACCCCGCTGGAAGACAAAGGTGGCTGAGGAGATGTTTGTAATACATTTATGTGGTCCTGTGTGTTACATTTATTCTTGAATTATATTTTATGAGTTCCTTCGGTCTTAGTATCGTGGTTATCATTCGTCTATGTTTAATGAATATTCGTAATGATCCTCGTCACATTATTATTTTGGGGCTTCGCCAAGTTTAGTTCTCCAGAGACTGGTGTTTTATTCTGAGTTATATTTTAATGTCCTGAGGTTAAGTGTAACTATTTTTCCACTTAAGATTTCTGGAATTCGTACTCTTTAGTTTTTAGGAAGGTCGTGTAGGTAGGAAACATATACTACTAATAAAAATATTATTGTTTGTTGGTTAACCATCTTTGTCAAGTTTCTACTTTTCGGTAAGGAAAACGTTAAGAAAACGCGAAGTCTCAACCGCTATTTACTCTGCACCTTATCTGTACATCTCCAGATGTCTTGGGAGGCCAGTCCATACATCTTTTTGTCCATCTGGATGTCTATGACCTTTTTGTGACCGACTTCTTACCAGTTTAATGGCCGTTTCACAGATTCCTGGTGTGCTTGTAGTGGGTTGTTTTCATTATTTAATTAAAAAAGTATATATAGATATAATGAAAAAAATATATATATTTTTTTCTTAATTATTCTTAATATTAATAACGGAAAACAGGGCATAGATACAACACTCCCTTGGATGCTGCTAATCCTGCATAATGCACTGACACAAGTAGTACTAATCACATACCTGCATTTCCCATGGGTATGCTGGATTCCGCTTGATATGCAAATTATTTTGTCAAGGCGCCCCCTTCCCCCCCCCCCTTCCAACCCAGCTTATATATATGCTCCAAGCACGTGTGCTGTTTCATTCAGACGCTGTCGCCTCGACAGACCTGGTTTCACCTGAGGATGGCTACTTGCGTTGTGGCCGAAACGTCGTGAGAATTATTTTATTATGTTTTATTTTTATTATTTTATTACTTCCCTTCTACGTGACTTTACCGAAAGAACCAAGAAGATGAATCCCTGCAGTCACGAAAGCTTTAAATCGAAATGTTGGCTATCACTGGTGACAAGGGGGAGCCCATAGGGGTACCCTCATTCTGTTTGTAGAACGTGCCATTCCAGGTAAAGTAGGTGTTGGTGAGGCAATGCCTAACCAGCCCAGGTACATCAGAATTCAATCCATGTTGGACCATGCCCTCAATTATTGTTAGGGTGTCCGGTACTGGGACTTTGGTAAACAGAGATACTACATCAAAACTGACGAGGATGTCATCAGGAGATAGTACCATGTCCTTGACCATAGAGACTAATTGGGTTGAGTTGAGTACTGCCGAAGAGGTCTTGCCTGTGAAGGGAAGCAGAGTATCTGATAGAAACCGGGCTAGTTTGTAGGTAGGAGAGTTGATCGTCGACACGATGGGTCGTAGCGGGGTGCCTTCTTTATGGATCTTGGGAAGACCATAGAGTCTGGGAGGTCTTGCCGCCGATGGTTTTAGAGAGGGATGGTTGGTTGGTTTGATTAGGGAAGTCGAACTCGTGATGATTTTGTTGGTTTTTGTCGTTAGGCTATTAGTAGGATCGTTTTTAATTTTGGAGTAACTCCCATCATTAAGTAGGTCCAGGATTTTGTTGTTGTATGAATCTTTATCCATGATGACCGTGGCATTGCCCTTGTCTGCCGAGAGGATGACTATATCATCTCTCTTTATTAGGTCCGCGAGTTCAGAGCGTTCGTTTTTGCTAATGTTACTAGTGGGTTTCTTAGCATTCTTAAGAATAGTGGCTATTTCAGCTCTTGCTACATCCGCATGGATGTGTCCTATGCCTCTGAGGGCTACATCAATCTGAGAAATCACATCCTCTACTGGTATATATTTAGGGGTGATGGCGAAATTTAGTCCTTTGGCCAGTACCGTTTTTAGATTGTCAGAAATTGGGATGTTACTCTGATTAATAACGGTCTTGTTAACATCCAGCTTTGTGATGTGTGGCTCTGGTTTCTTCTTAGATAGGAGGTTGAATTTAGAAATCAGGTTAGCTTTGCATTTGGCTGACATTGAGCCAGCAGAAGCAGAAGTCATGTTATCAACGTGGTTCCAATCGGAAGGTGAAATTTTTTGTGTTAACATTAAATGTCTTTGTAAGAGAGTCTTGTCTAAATTATCGAGTTCAGATCGGAGTAACCTTATTCTCTCCGAGATTAGTGATAGGCTAGCTTTAAATAAAATCTGTTTAGAGTTCGGTGAGGACACAGCAGCGGATGTGAGTGTGAAAGCGATGTTGTTATCTCGGCATCTCTTGAGGAAGGCCAGCGTCTCGAGAAGCTGTGACTTCTTGTCTCGTTATCTGTTAAAAACTCTAACAGATAGGTGGAATTCCTCCCCGTAGATGGCATTCATTCTAGATTTGAAGCTTTCGTGACTGCAAGGATTCATATTCTTAGGTTTTTTCGGTAAAGTCACGTCATCTTCACCAGCGACTTGCAAATGTATAATCCTGCAAACGTATCTATGAAGACGAAATAGCGATGGCTTCTCAGGGAACACACCTGAAGATCATTAAGCGACACACTAATGGAAAACCTATCTGTATTAGAAGACTACTTCTGAAGGTAATGAGTACGGCTCCATCTTTCCAAAACTACTGTATCAATTTACCATCTAAATAACAACGACATAAATATCCATTTGGAAGTCACGTTCGATGGTAACTGTGCCAAAGACAAGCCATACCCTAAATACTTGGATTATCTATAGACGGATGCTATAGATAATCACCAAAACTTTTCATATGGCAGATTTCGCACTCGTAGTTTCCTGTTTTGAGAATTGTGCACCAATCTGGGCTTCGAGTGCCCACACGAAGAAATTGTATATTACACAATTGCAAAATCACCCACAATCTGCCCAATATCGGCAGATCTCGCAAGCTGAGTAGTAACGATCATGGATAGTGCTTGGATGGGCAAGAACCACTACGCACCACAAGTTGTCATAGGCGGCTGCGAGGTTAAGTGGTGGGCACGTCTATGCTTCCTATCACCACCCCGTAGTGACCAGTGGGGTAAAATAATCCCCAGGGCTTGTACAGCTTGGTGAAGCCCTCAACCAACATTGGACTGACGAAAGGGCTGCATGGGTACTACAGATACTGGTGGCCAGGCCTATCCCCTCCTGTCAACGATATGATGATCATCATCCACATCACCTTTATCATCGTCGTTTTCGTAATATGTATTATGTCTACCGTGCCTCCCTTGCAGTACATCTGCGCTATTCTAGCCAAGAGAACCTGCAGTGGCAGCTGTCCCAATCTGAAAGTGGACAGCCTGTCAGTCGATTCATTCATACAATTTTGAAAATTTGGACTGTCATTCCAGAACATACAATCTGGTATTTTCAGAATGTCACAGAATATTAAACAGTGATTTGTGTATGGTAAATACATATATCAGTATTTACCAGGGTGGCTGATGTCATCGAACTCCTGCAACAAGCGGAAAACCTGCTGCCGCTCAGCCATCTCACCTCCTCCTGAGGTCACCTCTATAAATTATTTCGACAAAATAAATTCGGTCGTGAGCATGATATGGTTTTCTTTCAGAAATTGCAGAATACATTCAGCAAGTATACGCAAGTGATCAAGACGCACACGGATGAGAACATCCAAGAAATACAGCAGAACCACGAGAAGACGATGAAGAATGAATCAAAGAAAACATGCATCATCAGCTAAGCATGGTTGTTGGATAGTTGTACTCAAGATGCGAGTATTGCTGCAGATCAATTGTTCAATATATCAACACTATCATCCATTATTAGCCAATAATCATTATCAGCCATGATCAATCCTTGCTGGATCATATTTCTCCCAATGGCAAGGGATATTTGAGTTGGTTCTGGGCCTCTATTGCACCAACCCGCACTGTCCAGTGTGGTGAAGTATAGTAAAATAACCCACATGACTTAGCCATGATTAGAACTTCATACAGCAGTGAAATGAAGGCTGAAAATAATTTCCATTCATCATCATCATCATCATCAGCTGTGATCGATCTTCTGCTGAATGGAATTGTTTCTAAACCTTCGGCATCTCCCATGGTCTTGTAATGTGACATTCCACCACGCTCCAGCACTTGACTAATCTTAACGCTCCATCTCTACAATATATGGTCTCTTGGGCATGTTCACCCCTTTGGCTGCCACTCAGTTGTTAGTCTCGATAACCAACCATCTTCCCTTCAAGCAATGCGTCCTGCCTAAGCACATGTCTTTGTATTTCTATTTTCAACAAATTAGCTAGATAAAAAATAAAACGCGAGTGAAATTTGGCACAGTACATATAATACCAAAACTTATATCTGGTACTAAAGATTAATTACCAATGCGTTTCGACAGAACGTGTGTACCGGATTAATTGCTCCTGTGGCCAATGCTGTCTTGGTCAGACAGGATTAAAGATTAGCATCAGACTAAAAGAAGACTAAAAAATATTAAATAATAACAAACACAACTGTCGGCAGTTACAGAACATGCTTGATAACAAGGGAATTCAAATGAGTTTGTTAACGTTGATGTTTCGTATAAAACGAATTATTACTGGGCAAGACTAATTAGAGAATCTATTGAAATTGAAAGATTTTTTTTTTACAATTCTGACAGCTACATGCTCAGTGCTGATTGAAAGCAGAGTATTAAGTAACACTGTTTAATGCATGAATATTCAGGTGAATATATATTGATAAACTGTGACCCAACCAGTAACATATGTCATGTTTTCAGATTAACATATTTAATTATAAAATACATGGTTTCATTAAACCCCCTCTGATCTTCTCCCACAATTAAGGGGGGGGGGGGGCGTTTCAATGTCAAATTGTCAGATGCACCACTTCCGGTTTAGTTTGAAGGCGTCAGGGTGCCCACACATTGGGATTTTCCCCTGGACCCGCACCCACCTATGGACGACCTTGCCCATAGGACCTCGATGTCTATGGCTCCACATCCTGCCACAACAATCCCTTCTGTATCTCTCTCACATGAAAGTGGTTCGCACTCAATATATATCTTGAACGAGTTGACGTGGTGAATACGGACATTCTCGCTCACCTGCACATTTTAGTCAGCCTCCCAAATGTTTTTATGAATTAAATCAGTACCTTTCCAGATATGTACAACTTTATCCATATCGTTGACATAAAATGACAACGACTCTGCAGCTCAGAACCAAGTTCAGTGTCACTCAAAAGCCAAGGAAAAAGAGATATGAGACCTTTAAGAAAGATGTTGATCTATAAATAAATGGTGGGACCGTTGACAAATATGTGGGCGTTCAAAAAAGAGGTGGGCCTTTAAAAAACGAGTGAAACCTTCAAGAAATATGTTGGATTATGTGGATAATTAGGATACAGGATTGAGAGAGATGGTGACAGTTTGGGATGTCTACATCCAGCAGTATATTCATATTGGCTGAATATGACTACATACTTCTATTACATTTAATTTCAGCATATATTCCAAAAAATGTTGTTTAATGTCTTATACCTTATACTATGCAACATAATCTATAGCTTTTAATATGCATCATATACTACGTGAACATTTTATTGCAATTTATACACATTAAGTACTATCTAAATCCAGCCATTTTACGCTACTTAGTTAGGTCTGACGTAGGCAGGCATCTTCAGCGCATATATCTAGAAAGTCAGAGTAAATATCCAGGAAGACAAAGTGACTGTACTCTTTGGTTCTTTCAGTAAAGTCACGTAGGTATAAAATAAAATAAATTAAATCACGACGTTTCGGGTGCAACACAAGCGTCCGTCATCAGGTGGGACAACCACAGCAAGAAACAATGACTGAAGTGGGCGATTGCTATTCTAATTAGTTTGTTTGGCTGTGGAGGTTTTTCTAACGACACAGATTGGGTCAAATCATTACGTGGCATAACCCAAAATAATTAATTAATGTATAATTGGCCACACACATGTGTTAAGCTGGGCACTCACATTTAATGCAGGCAATGCCTCCATTACAGGTGTTCCTCAGAGTTATGTTGTGTTTAAACTCACTTAAAGCTGATCATATGCTTGTTCTATTAAAATCAAATGAATTCAAAAAAGACATGAATGTAATGAGGAATTCTTATTTGTACTCAATGCATATCTCTATTATGTGATTGTTTTAAGGCGTTCGTTTGTTGAGTGATTAAAAAATAGCCTTTTCTATTGTTTGGTTGTTACCTAATGTACTACATTTTTTGGGATAATGATTTAGGTGAATATGTGTGTAATTTCAGGATAAAGGTTTATGGCCCGATAATTAATATCTGATTTGTCACCTTTATTGTATAATAAAGTCATTTTAGAGACCAATCCAGTGTGTTTGCATTGCATTGCCTCATTGTCTTATATTCTGTTAAGTTATTTGGTTCTTTTCGGTTAAGTCACGTCTAAAAATAAAATAATACATTAAAATAACATATTACGACGTTTCGATTGCAACACAAGCAATCATCATCAGGTATAAAAGAAATAGCAACAAAAATCTAACTAGAAAACTATAGACAGACATACAAGCAGACAGACATCACAACGGTACACAGAGTGAGGACACAAATCGGCACAAAGAGAGGGGTCGTTTCTGTGACGGTCCCTTAAATATAGAGAGGGGGGGGGGGCGGGGACGGAGAGAGGGAGGGGGCAGAGAGAATTAGCATATCAATGAGTGTACGGCAACGTACTGCTGTTGCAAGTAAGATGACAATGTGGAACGGGCACGCAAAATTGAAAACGGGCACGCAAAATTGAAAATTAGGAGACAGGCACACGAAAATTAAATAACCTAGCAAAATATCGAAATGTGATGTAATACAACACAGAGAGTCGGTTAACACACAATTAACGCATAGCCTGGTTGATTACGTGTTTCAAAATTTGCTAAGTTAGAATTTTAAGTGTGAAAATTCCAAAGAGAGGACACAGGCAGAGAGAACAAATAGCCAGAAAGAAAAAGGATAAGCTTAAAACTTCCCCGTAGAAGTGGTTCAATCTTAATTTAGGAGCTTTCGTGACTGCAGGAATTATTCTTTGGTTCTTTTCGGTTAAGTCACGTCTAAAAATAAAATAATAAATTAAAATAACATATTACGACGTTTCGATTGCAACACAAGCAATCATCATCAGGTATAAAAGAAATAGCAACAAAAATCTAACTAGAAAACTATAGACAGACATACAAGCAGACAGACATCACAACGGCACACAGAGAGAGGACACAAATCTGTCTGCTTGTATGTCTGTCTATAGTTTTCTAGTTAGATTTTTGTTGCTATTTCTTTTATACCTGATGATGATTGCTTGTGTTGCAATCGAAAAGTCGTAATATGTTATTTTAATTTATTATTTTATTTTTAGACGTGACTTAACCGAAAAGAACCAAAGAATAATTCCTGCAGTCACGAAAGCTCCTAAATTAAGATTGAACCACTTCTACGGGGAAGTTTTAAGCTTATACTTTTTCTTTCTGGCTATTTGTTCTCTCTGCCTGTGTCCTCTCTTTGGAATTTTCACACTTAAAATTCTAACATAGCAAATTTTGAAACACGTAATCAACCAGGCTATGCGTTAATTGTGTGTTAACCGACTCTCTGTGTTGTATTACATCACATTTCGATATTTTGCTAGGTTATTTAATTTTCGTGTGCCTGTCTCCTAATTTTAAATTTTGCGTGCCCGTTTTCAATTTTGCGTGCCCGTTCCACATTGTCATCTTACTTGCAACAGCAGTACGTTGCCGTACACTCATTGATATGCTAATTCTCTCTGCCCCCTCCCTCTCTCCGTCCCCGCCCCCCCCCCCCTCTCTATATTTAAGGGACCGTCACAGAAACGACCCCTCTCTTTGTGCCGATTTGTGTCCTCTCTCTGTGTGCCGTTGTGATGTCTGTCTGCTTGTATGTCTGTCTATAGTTTTCTAGTTAGATTTTTGTTGCTATTTCTTTTATACCTGATGATGATTGCTTGTGTTGCAATCGAAACGTCGTAATATGTTATTTTAATTTATTATTTTATTTTTAGACGTGACTTAACCGAAAAGAACCAAAGAATAATTCCTGCAGTCACGAAAGCTCCTAAATTAAGATTCTGTTAAGTGATATTTTTGCCACATTCAAGATGCTAAAAAGCATATAATACAGGAGGCATCTTGACTTAAAGCTTTCGTGACTGCAGGAATTAATATTCTTTGGGTCTTTCGGTCAAATCACGCAGATAGGTTGAAAGAAAATGACAAAAAACTACGACGTTTTGATCACAACCCAAGCGATCGTCCTGATGACGATCGCTTGTGTTGTGATCAAAACATCGTCGTTTTTTGTTATTTTCTTTCAACCTACTTACGTGACTTGACCGAAAGACCCAAAGAATAATCCAGGAGGTGTTAAGATGTTTGTACACAAAATCAACGCCTTCCAAAAGAGGTTCATAGCTCACCCTCCAGTCTAAATAAAGTCTGAAACTAATACTTGCAGCAAAATATGCAAACATGTTTGCACATTTGATGCCAAGCTACAATCACCATCAGCATCATCATTGGCAAAATCAGCAACATCATCATCAGCAACATTATCTCCAGCATCATCACAAATGTGTACGGGCCCGAGTACAAACTGGCCTACTACTCCTGCTCTAACATCTTTCCTGCGCCCAGATGCCTGTGCTGGCGTTTTTCAAACATAATCAGATTTTTAAATCGTTTATATTAAGTTCACTTGCTTGCTTGCTTGTGCGCTTACGACCGAGCAAATTATTCGGTCGTTTTTTAACCCACGTCCCGTGATCCAATCGAGCTGACATTTTGCACACAGACTCGTTGTGCGTGACAATTTATTTTTGTGAAAAAAAATTTCAAAAATTTTCCACTTTTTAGGAAAACATTTTTTTCATATTTAATTTAAAATACCAATGTGATAAAAATGAAACTCTTACTCAAGAAAAACAGAAATGAATAATAAAATAAAACCGATGCCACGCATATAAAGGATTTATAGTGAAAAACTTTGTTTTTACGGGTTAATTTTTTTTAACTGAAGGATAAATCCGATGAGCTAGTAGGACATAGCAACTGCCATGGCCATCCATAAGGGGTGCGGGGCCCGGGGTAAATCCCTATGTGCCTCCCCACGTCCCCTTCAAACTAAACCGGAAGTATTACTTCTAACACCGCGACGTCGAAGTGAGCGGGCCCCCTAAAGGGCAAGGACCATGGCGGTCCCCCAGATTGACCATGCTCTAGGGACGGCTCCAACCGCATTGAATGAGGGCTATGAAAGATATGATCCTGCTTGCAAGCAGCTCACAGACTACTAAACTAAACTATAAACAATTTTTCGGAACAGGTCAATCTCACTAAGATATATCGAAATTTTTCAGAAGCAACTTGGCCACAAATGGTACCTCAACTGCCTCGCTTATCATCATGTGGGAATTTACAATCGCAGCCAAATCCTCTGAATGCATGTTGAGTCTAAATGTGGAGGGAAAACCCGCAGGACACGGAGAAAAATAAGAAAGGGTTTTATCAGAAAGGGTTGTATTCGCCATGAAAGTTCGCACAGACAAGGAATTTACTTTGGCAGGAAGGTGCATACATTCAACATATAGGAATCTTAAATCTTAAATAAGTGGTGTACAAGTCTAACTATACTAAAGGTACAACGTCTAACTAATACTAAGGGGCTAAAGTATGTAAACATTTTGAATAAAATATAAAATAGCTATAATCTAACCTATATAATTCATTTTTTGTCTATCTGTCTGTCCGTCCGTCCGTCTGCGTATGCTCCCTTGCGGGGGATGTAGCTCTCGGACCGTGGGGTTCGCCGAGATTAAATTTTGCAGGTGGGCACGCCCCCGGCCCCGCGGTAAACTTAAGCATTTCCGATTTTTCGTCTCTAAACTTTAAATCGGACCGATTATCGATTTAGTGCGATTTCTATTTATTTATTTAGTTAACGCTTTATTTATTTATTTAATATCGCCGACCGGCGCGGACCACGGCGGTTGCCCCTGGCAACGGGTAGCAACAAATTCGCTGCGGGGTGGACGCCATTTTTAATTCCCGTTAAAAATATGCGCACGCAATAACACGCGACTCTGAGGTAAATTCATCAAAGTTTCACGTCCTCTTCACTCCCCCCCCCCACCCCAATGTGTGCAATTACTATTATAGGGTCGGTAGATAATAAAATTATAGCGATTAGACAGTATTATTGTAGCGCGGGGTGGGGGGGGGGTTAACGGCCCCAGTACCCAGCCTCAGCCGGGTGGGCAATCTAGGCGAGGCCGGAGGCTCTGCACGGTACTAGGCCTCGACACGCAAGTCTGTCAGGCGTCGACTTTGTGGCATAAACTCGATATACCCAGCGTTGCCCGGGGGAAAAATACATTTAAAATCTTCTGAAAACTTTAAAACATAACATCCCAATGAAAATACAACTGTGTAATTAAAACTCTAAACCCGACCGCGCCAAGAATCGATTCTCTGAATCGCGAAAAGGAATCGAAGGTTGTAGATTAATTTAGAATCGCCTTATTTCCGTTTAATATTAGTTGGTTATAGAGTTGATATAAACTGCTACGAATGGGAAATATCCGGCGTTGACCGGGGCTAAAATATAATTAAAAACTCCTGAAAACTTTAAAACATAACAAAAGAATGAAAATAAAACTCTGTAATTAAAAATGGAAACCTCCTATGCGCCAGGAATCGATTCTTTGAATCGCGCAAAGGAATCATCGAAGGTTGTAGATTCCTTTAGGATCGCCCTTAACATGTGGTGAGGGGGTGAGTGGTGAGGGGGAGAGTGGTGAGGGGGAGAGTGGTGAGGGGGAGAGTGGTGAGGGGCAGAGTGGTGAGGGGCAGAGTGGTGAGGGGCAGAGTGGTGAGGGGCAGAGTGGTGAGGGGCAGAGTGGTGAGGGGCAGAGTGGTGAGGGGCAGAGTGGTGAGGGGCAGAGTGGTGAGGGGCAGAGTGGTGAGGGGCAGAGTGGTGAGGGGCAGAGTGGTGAGGGGCAGAGTGGTGAGGGGCAGAGTGGTGAGGGGCAGAGTGGTGAGGGGCAGAGTGGTGAGGGGCAGAGTGGTGAGGGGCAGAGTGGTGAGGGGCAGAGTGGTGAGGGGCAGAGTGGTGAGGGGCAGAGTGGTGAGGGGCAGAGTGGTGAGGGGCAGAGTGGTGAGGGGCAGAGTGGTGAGGGGCAGAGTGGTGAGGGGCAGAGTGGTGAGGGGCAGAGTGGTGAGGGGCAGAGTGGTGAGGGGCAGAGTGGTGAGGGGCAGAGTGGTGAGGGGCAGAGTGGTGAGGGGCAGAGTGGTGAGGGGCAGAGTGGTGAGGGGCAGAGTGGTGAGGGGCAGAGTGGTGAGGGGCAGAGTGGTGAGGGGCAGAGTGGTGAGGGGCAGAGTGGTGAGGGGGAGAGTGGTGAGGGGGAGAGTGGTGAGGGGGAGAGTGGTGAGGGGGAGAGTGGTGAGGGGGAGAGTGGTGAGGGGGAGAGTGGTGAGGGGGAGAGTGGTGAGGGGGAGAGTGGTGAGGGGGAGAGTGGTGAGGGGGAGAGTGGTGAGGGGGAGAGTGGTGAGGGAGAGTGGTGAGGGTGAGTAGTGAGTGGTGAAGGTGAGTGGTGATTGGTGAGGGTGAGTGGTGAGGGTGAGTGGGGAGGGTGAGTGGCGGTTGTTAGTGGTGATTAGTGAGGGGTGAAGGTGAGCGTGAGTGGTGAGGTTGAGTGGTGAGCAGTGAGGGTGAGTGGTGATTGGTGAGGGTGTGATTGGTGAGGATGAGTGGTGAGGGTGAGTAGTGAGGGTGAGTGGTTGTTGTGAGGGTGAGTGGTTGTTGTGAGGGTGCGTGGTGAGGGTGAGTGGTAAGAGTGAGTGGTGAGGGTGAGTGACGGTTGTGAGAGGTGATTAGTGAGTGGTGAGGGTGAGTGGTGAGGGTTAGTGGTGAGGGTGAGTGGCGGTTGTGAGTGGTGATTAGTGAGGGGTGAGTGGTGAGGGTGAGCGGTGAGGGTGAGCAGTGAGGGTGAGTGGTGATTGGTGAGGATGTGATTGGTGAGGATGAGTGGTGAGTGGTCAGGATGAGTGGTGAGCGGTGAGGGTGAGTGTTGAGGGTGAGTGGTGAGCGGTGAGGGTGAGTGTTGAGGGTGAGTGGTGAGTAGTGAGGGTGAGTGGTGAGCGTGACTGGTGAGTGGTGAGGGTGAGTGGTGAGGGAGAGTGGTGAGGGAAAGTGGTGAGGGTGAATGGTGAGGGTGAGTGGTGAGGGTGAATGGTGAGGGTGAGTGGTGAGGGTGAGTGGTGATTGGTGAGGGTGAGTGGTGAGGGTGAGTGGGGAGGGTGAGTGGCAGTTGTGAGTGGTGATTAGTGAGAGGTGAGTGGTGAGGGTGAGCGTGAGTGGTGAGCAGTGAGGGTGAGTGGTGATTGGTGAGGGTGCGATTGGCGAGGATGAGTAGTGAGGGTGAGTGGTTGTTGTGAGGGTGAGTGGTGAGGGTGAGTGATGAGGGTGAGTGGTAAGAGTGAGTGGTGAGGGTGAGTGACGGTTGTGAGAGGTGATTAGTGAGTGGTGAGGGTGAGTGGTGAGGGTTAGTGGTGAGCATGAGTGGTGAGGGTGAGTGTTGAGCGTGAGTGGTGAGGGTGAGTGGTGATTGTTGAGGGTGTGATTGGTGAGGATGAGTGGTGAGTGGTCAGGGTGAGTGGTGAGGGTGAGTGGTGAGGGTGAGTGGTGAGAGGTGAGGGTGAGTGTTGAGGGTGAGTGGTGAGTAGTGAGGGTGAGTGGTGAGCGTGACTGGTGAGTGGTGAGGGAGAGTGGTGAGGGAGAGTGGTGAGGGTGAATGGTGAGGGTGAGTGGTGAGTGGTGAGGGTGAGTGGCAAGTGGTGAGGGTGAGTGGTGATTGGTGAGGGTGTGATTGGTGAGGATTAGTGGTGAGTGGTGAGGGTGAGTAGTGAGGGTGAGTGCTGAGCGGTGAGGGTGAGTGGTTGTTGTGAGGGTGAGTGGTGAGTGGTGAGAGTGAGTGGTGAGGGTGAGTTGTGAGGGTGAGTGGTGATTGTTGAGGGTGTGATTGGTGAGGATGAGTGGTGAGTAGTGAGGGTGAGTGGTGACGGTGAGTGGTGAGGGTGAGTGTTGAGGGTGAGTGGTGAGTGGTGAGGGTGAGTGCTGAGTGGTGAGGGTGAGTGGTGAGAGAGTGGTTAGTTTTGAGGGTGAGTGGTGAGGTTGAGTGGTGAGGGTTAGTGGAGAGTGGTGAGTGGTGATTGGTCAGTGGTGATTGGTGAGGATGAATGGTGAGTAGTGAGGGTGAAGTTGAGTGGTGAGGGTGAGTGGTGGTTGTGACGGTGAGTGGTGAGGGTGAGTGGTGAGGGTGAGTGGTGAGGCTGAATGGTGAGGGTGAATGGTGAGAGTGAGTGGTGAGTGGTGAGGGAGAGTGGTGAGTGAACGTGGTGAGGGTTAGTGGTGAGGGTTAGTGGTGAGAGTGAGTGGTGAGGGTGAGTGGTGATTGGTGAGTGGTGAGGGTGAGTGGTGAGGGTGAGTGGTGAGGGTGAGTGGTGAGGGAGATTGGTGAGGGAGGTTGGTGAGTGGTGAGTTGTGAGGGTGAATGGTGAATAGTGAGTGGGAGTGGTGAGTGGTGAGGATGTGTGGTAAGGGTGAGTTGTGAGTGGTGAATGGTGAGGGTGAATGATGAGTACAGTCAATATGCACTGCTGTTATCATACCAGGTACCACCACCACAATATGTACTCCTCTCATCATAGCAGATACCACCACAGCAGTATGCACTGCTGTAATCATAGCAGGTTCCACCACAATATGCACTGCTGTCATCATAACAGGTACCAACACAGCAGTATGCACTGCTGTAGTGATAGCAGGTACAACCTCAGTCGGTATACACTGCTGTAGCGATAGTAGATACTGCTATCGAGTTGGTAGATACTGCTATAGTAAATACTAAAACAGTCAGTATATACCGCTACAGTCAGTCAATACTGCTACAGTCAGTATATACTACTATACAGTCAGTACATACTACCACGGTGAGTAGCTACTAGAGTCAGTAGATACTATTATAGAGTGAGTAGATACTGCTATAGATTTTGTAGTTACTACTATAGTCAGTGGATACAACTATAGAGTCAGCAGATACTATACAGTTAGTCGTTACGAGTATATAGTCGGTAGATACTACTGTAGGCCCAGTAAATACTACTATGGTCAGTAGTTATTACAGTCACTAAATACTACTACACAGTCAGTAGCTACTACTGGCTCAGTAGATACTACGGTACAGTCAGTAGATACTACTACAGAGTCAATAGATACCACTTCCTCTGTTGTATGTAAGGTGTTGTTAGTATATATACCTACGAGGGGTAAAGATATTTTTTGAGGGGGGGGGAACCCGCAATTTTCGGAAACCTTTTGACATCAACTATTTACCCCACACTTTCTACAACTTTTTGGACTTGTGAAAGCCTCTTATATATTTGTTGGTGGAGAAATGTACAAACAGCCCACCGGGCTTTGACAATACCTTAGTATCTGTGTATATATGTGTAAGGTTTTTAAGAAATATATTTTTCACCCGGGCAAAGCCGGGTACTTCCGCTAGTCTATATATATAAAATCGTGAATCTGTCTGTCTGTGTGTGTGTCTGTGTGTCGCCGGACCATACGCACTTTCATTGGACGGCGGTTGCCTCTGGCAACGGGTAGCGACGCCTTCGCCGCTTTCATTGGACGGCGGTTGCCCCTGGCAACGGGTAGCGACGCCTTCGCCGCGGGGTGGACGCCATTTTTAATTCCCGTTAGAAATAGGCGCACGCATTAACACAAAGTTTCACGTCCTCTTCACTCCCCCCCCACCACAATGTGTGCAATTACTATTATAGGGTCGGTCGATTATTAAATTATAGCGATTAGACAGTATTATTGTAGCGCGGTGGGGGGGGGGGGGACCGCACCGGTACCCAGCCTCAACCGGGTGGGAAAATCAGGCGAGGCCCGAGGCTCTGCGCTCTGCACGGTGCTAGGCCTCGACACCCACCACGCGACTCTGAGGTAAATTCATCAAAGTTACACGTCGTCTTCACTCCCCCGCCACCCCAATGTGTGCAATTACTATTATAGGCTCGGTAAATCATAAAATTATAGCGATTACACAGTATTATTGTATCGCGGGGGATCGGCGCGCCTCACTAAAACCCTACAACGGATCGGCGCGCCTCACTAAAACCCTACAACGGATCGGCGCGCCTCACTAAAACCCTACAACAGATCGGGACGCCTCACACAAACCCTACAACGGATCGGCGCGCCTCACTAAAACCCTACAGCGGATCGGCGCGCCTCACACAAACCCTACAACGGAAGCGTAACGCATTGTGGTGTCGTGGTTAGCGCACCACGCTACGAACCCGGCGACCCGAGTTCCATTCCCGCTCACGGCCACCACCGGTGACGATTATTTGAACCGGTCCTGGGCCTCCCCTAGGTCGGCTCAGCCTCAAAACGAGTAACTGGTGTGGCGTATGAACATCGCCACTGGGGAGACAAAGGCGGCCTGGCGTCGTGGATCCAAGACCCGGGCGAAGCCGGGTATTACAGCTAGTATGCAATATAAAAATACAAAAATACAAATAGGGTAACATAGTGCAAATATGGCAAGGTGTCATTGTGCAGATAAAATGTTTAAGTCAGTGTGAGCCCTTGGCCTTGTTGAAGAGGCCAGCAGCGGATGGGAATAAACTGTTTTGTGGCGTGAGGTTTTGGTCCTGATAGACCGCAGCCTTCTGCCGGAGGGGAGTAGCTGGAACAGAGAGTGTCCAGGGTGGGAGCAGTCGGCCATAATCTTCCTCGCTCGCCTCAGGGTCCTCGAGGTGTGCAGGTCCTCGAGGGTAGGCAGATTGCAGGCAATCACCTTCTCAGCAGTGCGGATGATACGCTGCAGTCTGCTGTTGTCCTTGGCAGTGGCAGCAGCGTACCAGATGGTGATGGAGGAGGTGAGGATGGACTCAATGATGGCTGTGTAAAAGTGCACCTTCATTGTCTTTGGCAGGTCGAATTTTTTCAGCTGCCGTAGGAAGTATATCCTTTGTTGTGCTCTCTTTATGAGGGAGCTGATGTTCAGTTCCCACTTGAAGTCCTGGGAGAGGATAGTGCCCAGGAAGCGGAAGGACTCCAGTGTTGACTGGGAAGTCGCGCAGGGTGATGGGGGTGAGTGGGGCTGTATTCTTCCTGAAGTCCACAACCATCTCCACTGTCTTAAGAGCATTGAGCTATAAGTTGTTCTGGCTATACACCAGGTCAGCAGGTTGGCAACTTCACACCTATAGTCAGACTCATCCCCACCAGAGATGAGCTCAATGAGAGTGGTGTCGTCCGCAAACTTCAAGAGTATGACTGGAGGTGCAGCTGTCTGTGTACAGGGAGAAGAGCAGAGGGGAAACAACGCAGCCCTGAGGAGATCCGGTGCTGATGGACCGGGAGTCAGAGACTTGTGTTCCCAGCTTAACGCACTGCTTCCTGTCAGACAGGAAGTCTGTGATCCACCTGCAAGTGGAGTCGGGCACGTTCAACTTGGAGAGCTTGTCCTGAAGCAGGGCAGGGATGATGGTGTTGAAAGCAGAGATGAAGTCCACAAACAAGATCCTGGCGTAGGTTGCTGGGGAGTCCAGGTGCTGTAGGGTGAAGTGGAGGGCCATGTTAATTGCGTCGTCCACAAACCTGTTGGCTCTGTAGGCAAACTGCAGGGGGTCCAGGAGAAGGTCTGTGGTGGCTTTGAGATGTGCCAGCACCAGGCGCACAGAGGTTAGGGCGACGGGTCTGTAATCATTAAGTCCTGTTGGCCTTGGCTTTTTGGGCACAGGGATGATGGTGGAGGACTTGAGACAGGCTGGTACATGGCATGTCTCCAGTGAGGTGTTGAAAATGTTGGTGAACACCGGAGACAGCTAGTCAGCGCAGTGCTTGAGGGTCGCTGGAGAGACAGCGTCTGGCCCAGCTGCTTTGCGGGGGTTCTGCCTCTTGAAAAGTATGTTAACCTCTCCCTCCTGAATGGAGGGAGTCGTCTCTGTAGTGGGGGGGAGGGGGGAGGCCTCTTGGGTGGGAAGGGGTAGTTCAGGACAGTCCAATTGTCTTTCAAATATGCAGTAGAACTCGTTCAGGTCGTTGGCCAGGCGGGAGTCGTTAGTGGTGTGGGGGGCTCTGGGCTTGTAGTTGGTGATCTGCCTGAGCCCTCTCCAGACAGAAGCAGAGTCGTTAGCAGAGAACTGATGTTTTAGTCTCTCTGAGTACAGTCGTTTAGCCTCTCTCACCGCCTTGCTAAACCTGTTTGTCGACTCCTTAAATCTGTCTCTATCCCCACTCCTAAACGCTTCCTCATTCTCAAACCTCAACCTTCTGAGCTTTGCTGAGAACCAGGGCTTGTTGTTGTTGAAGTTCACCCTGGTGTGTGTTGGAATACAGCAGTCCTCACAGAAGCTGATGTACGACGTCACAGCCTCTGTGAGTTCATCCAGACTATTGGTAGCAGTCGTGAACATATCCCAGTCAGTACAGTCCAAGCACGCCCGCAATTCCTCTATAGCCTCACTAGTCCACTGTTTAAATGTCCTCACAGCAGGTTTACAGAGCTTTAGTTTCTGCCTGTATGCAGGAATTAGGTGGACCATGACATGGTCAGAGTGTCCCAGTGCTGCTCTGGGGACGGCGTGGTAGGCTCTACTGACTGTAGCGTAGCAGTGATCCAGAGTGTTCCCTTCTCTGGTAGGGCATTTGATGAATTGTCTGTATTTGGGGAGTTCGTGGCTGAGATTACCTTTGTTAAAGTCGCCGAGTACAATAACCAGGGAATCCGGATTTGCTCGTTCCACACTCAGAATCTGGTCGGCGAGCATGCGTTGGGCCTCTTTAACCTGAGGACCCAGAGAATGTCTGCATAGAAATAGACATTCTATTTAAGCTGTTAAAAACCTGATGAGCTATGACAATCTATTTCACACGTGTCCAGCGCAAGCTGGATGGGTTCGTGTTATATTAATGATTGTGAACCAAACATTCGTTTTTCCACTTTCCTTTGAGTTTGCGGGTTGTGGATTTGCCTAATGTGGCTATCTTTAAGAACGTAACCCCCATGATGACAAGGTTTGGATGTACTTTGCTGCCTTTCCAGCTGTGTAATTCTAACAGGTATTTTTTATATTGTTTTGAATTAAAGAAATAAGTTTAGGGACCTTGCTATACATGACCATTGTTTTGCTAATTTTTATCTTGAGCTATACTTTTTAGCCTTCTTCATTACATGATTCTAACATTTCCTACAGATCATTCCGATTGGAAATGTAATTGCCATGTAATCTGCGTGGGTGAATTCACCAATTCTTTTTGAGAAGATATTTCTGCAATTTTTGGAGAACATCTTATGATGCTGTGAATAACTTTGGTTAAAGCGTGTGTTAGAGGTTATTGTTTATAGTGGTAATGCAACGGTTAGCATGTTGCACTGTGAACCTGATGACCCAAGTTAGATTGCTGCTCGTGGCCAACAGTGACATTTATCTGAATACATCTTGGGCCTCCCGTAGGTCGACTCAGCGTTAGCTGAGTACCTGGTGCAATGTGTAAATATTGCCACTGAGGAAGCAATGGCGGCCGGACGTTTTTCTGGCCACCCACCCCCTCATGTGCCATGCCAGCTGTCACAAGTGCTCACTAACAGCACTTGCCCCGAGCGTCTGTAAGGGCTATACGGGGGATCTTTGTCTTTGTTAATGGCACGTTTATTCACACCAGCAATGGTTATAGTTGTTGTTGGGGACACATACATCTTTCCAACCTCTTGCGAAATCGCTTAAACCTCGACGTGACAAACAAATCCATATCTGGTGACACTCGTGTGGACAGCCTGGTTCTCAGCACGACCATCTTTAGTGAGGCTAACAGCTTGGCCACCAGCGAAACTTTAATCACCATGGTGCTGGTTTAACGAAGACTCCAAGGAAGGGCAGATTGCTCTTACTGGGGCTTTGTGGTAAGCAGTAGTGGAAATGTATTTTTAGTAGATTAACAAACTACATTTTCACACACATAAGAAACAAAAAATAGCATGGTACTTGTGCACATGTATAGCTGTTTTGTCATTCCAGATTGTGCAGGTCACGGGATTTACTTGACCATAATTCACCAAATTGGTCAGTGTGGGTTGGTTAAGGTGGGGAATATAAACATAGGAGCATAGTATAACACAGCAATCGCGTTTTCAACTCTTATCTCTGCTGCTCACAACAGAAACCCCACTTTAGCCTATGATACCCGACATATCATGTCAAGTATACCATTCTAAGTGCACTAGAGCAATTGTGAAGAATCAATATTTTTTAAGGCAATACATTTTGGCAAACAGGTCTGGGGGGGAAGTTCCAGACAAATAACGGTCCTGAAAAATCCCTCTATGAATGGTTCAGAAATATAAAAATCAGAGAACCTCGCCCAGACAAGGTATACAGGGACACCCCCTGGAGCCAGGCCTGGGGGTGGTGTTCCCCTGCAAGCGCATAGTGGCTGGGTGACCCACCGTAACCCGGTCGATGGGCCGACCATCCGGAGGATTAAAGGCGAGGGGCGGGTGCGATGCCAGTATGGCAGGGGGAGGGATGGTCTGGGACAGACTGGACCTTGGCCACAGACACTAGCTATTGGGACGTGGAATGTCACATCACCGGGGCGGAAGAAGCCAGACCTGGAGGAGGAGGTGGAAAGGGATGGACTAGATATATTCGGTCTCACCTCCACACACAGCATTGGCACTGGAACCGAAATTCTCGACACAGCGGTGGTTTCTTCTATTCCAGAGTAACCCCTGGTGAGAGGCCCTGTGCGGGTATGGAGATACTCAAAACCCCCTGCCTCAATGAGACATCGGGTCTCAGAAAGGAAAACTCTCACTGTTGTCTGTGTTTATGCATTAAACATCAATTCAGAGTATTCAGCCTTCTTTGAGACAGTGGGTGCAGTGCTCCATAAAATGCCGCCTACCGACTCCATAGTCCTACTGGGTGACTTAAATGCTCACTTGGGAAACGATGGAGATACCTACAGAGGCGTGATTTGGAAAAATGCCCCCCACTTCCCTTTATCTGAACCCGAATGGTAAGATGTTATGGAAATTATGCGCTCTTCATGGAATGTGGCAAGTGCATAAATATTTCAACTTCCACCTCCGGGAAAAGTTATCCTACACTCCAGGGGAGGTCATGGACATTAAGTCCTAGTGGACGATGTTCAGGACATTGTCGATGCAGCTACGAAAAGCTGTGGCCTGAAGGCAGTTGGTACCAGTCATGGCGGCAACCCTAGAACCCGCTGGTGGACACCAGTGGTGAGGGAAGCTGTCAAATTGAAGGAAGCTTTCCGAGCTATGCTCAGTGTGGGAGAAGTTCAAAGATCTTCTAGAAAACCATCTGACGCCTTAAGAGGGGTCGATGGGACGTGGTAAAGGCTGTCCTCACTAAGGTTGGTTCAACATTGAACTCAACTGAGGAGATAGTCAAAAGGTGGAAGGAACACTTTGAGGAGCTCCTCAACCCAGTGGGCATGCCCTTCTCTCAGAAGGCAGCCCTGGAAACAGATTGGCCGTTGGATCCATCACAGCTGCTAAAGTCACTGAGGCATTTCTTCAGTGAGGCAGTTTAGGGTCTCCGTAGAGGCAAAGCTTCTGCAGTGGACGAGATTGTTGACAATGCTGGACAGTGTAGAAGTGTTAACACAGCTCTTCAATGTTGCATGGAAGGCGTGTACAGTACCTCTTGATTGGCAAACTGGGCTCATGACTCCCATGTTTAAGAAAGGGCACCAGAGGGTGTGCTCTAACTAGAGGGATCACACTCTTCAGCGTTCCAGGTAAAGCCTATGCCAGAGTTCTGAACAGGAGGCTCCACTCAGTGGTTGAGCCTCAGATTCAGGAGGAACAAGGCGGATTCTGTCATGGTCATGGAACAATGGACCAGCTTTTTTCCCTCTCATAGGTATTTGAGGGGTCATAGGAGTATGATTCTGCAGTCTACCTCTGCTTTTTAAACTAGGAGAAAGCATATGAACGTGTTTCCACAATGTCTTATGGGAGGGGCTGCAGGAGTATTATATACTGGTGGCGCTTTTGTGCACTATCTGGTCCCTCTATTCTCGGAGTAAAAGCTGTGTCCGTATTCTTGGTGTTAAATTAAAATTGTTCACTGTGGGGTATGGACTCCGTCAAAGGTGCGTCTTGTCATAAGTCCTGTTTGTGATTTTCATAGACAGGATATTAAGGTGCAGTTAAGGTATGGAGAATATCTAATATGGGGGCATGGAGGTGGCATCGCTGATTTTTGCAGATGACGTTATCCTCTTTGCCTCGTCTGTGATCTCCAGTCTGCACTTGAACGGTTTCATGTCGAGTGTGAAGTGGCTGGGATGAGGATCAGCACCTCCAAATCTGAAGTCATAGTTCACTCCCAGGAGACGGTGGATCGTGCTCTCTAGGTGAGGGGGGAACAGCTGCCCTTAGTGAAGGAGTTTAAGTACCTCGGGGTCTCTTTCGCAAGTTATGGTAAGTGTTAGAGGGAGATCAGCCAGCAAATCGGTGCGGCGTCTGTCCCATGGTATTGAAGCAGGAGCTGAATTCTCAAACAAAGCTCACAGTTTACATGTCAATCTACGTTCCCACCTTCACCTATGGTCATGAGATTTTGGTAATGACTGTAAGGATGAGATAATGTGTACAAGGGAGTAAAATGAGGTTTCTCTGCAGGGTTGCTCGGCTCACTCTCCGTGATCGGGCGAGGAGCTCGGTAATCAGGGAGAGCCTCAGAGTTGAGCCACTGCTCCTCCGGATCGAGAGAAGCCAATTGAGGTGGTTTGGGCACCTGGTAAGGTTTCCCCATGTAGACTCACCCTGGAACTTTGGCATGTCCCACTGGGCGAAGACCCTAGGGCCATCCCAGGACACGCTGGCAGGAATATGTCGCTTGGCTGTCCTGGGAATGCCTGGGGATTCCCCAGGAACAGCTAGAGTCCATCGCCAGGGAAAGGAAGATCTGGCCTGGCCTACTCAACATTCTGAAGCAACGACCCTCACTAGGACAAGCAGATTGAAAAACGAACGAACGAACGAATGTTGGAGGTTCTAATTAATCAGAATAAATTCCCTCGACCTCTTTAACTTTTTCTCCATCATGGGCCTCTCATCCAGCAGTCGCTTCTATAAAAAAATATATTCTCGACAGAGTCTCTTGGAGATTTGTATGTAATTATACGTATGCAATTCATTTCAGAAGGGTTGAGGGTTATCCAAGGGTCCACTAGTTTGTTTTTCGAATATTCTTTCTAGAAGAAAATTCCTTTGTCAGGCGCAGGGGTCAGTCCTAGTGATGTACAATTTATCTAGGGTGGGGTCCAAGACCAGATTACAGCTCCCTCCCACAATTGCATCACCAATTCGTTCTCTATCAAAGCGGTGATTGTTGAGGAGGACTTCAAATTAATGGGTGGGGGGGCGGGGGGGGGGGATTGTAAATATTTAGAATGGTGACTTATCTATCTTGCATTCTGCCTGCATATTGAATAAAAAAAATCCCCTTGGGTTCTAGTATTTGCTAGGTAGGGACAACATTGATGCTTCTATTCACGAGAATTGCTACTCCTCTGATATCCATAGCGTATGCTGCGTGATAGACGTGGCCCATCCAGTTTATCTTCAATTGATTAGGGTCTGTTCACATAAGGTGTATTTCTTGAAAGAGGGCTACGTTTATTTCAAAATGTGAGGGCACGTTTTTTAACATGGTGAGTCAGACCATTTCAATTCAGCGAAACATTGAGACGTATACTTCTTTTTTTGTATGGAGTACTAACAGCATATTGAAGATGTATTTTTTTTTATTTGTTATCCGCTCAATTCTTTGTTTCAAAGCAGAGTGGATCTCGGCCATTCCTCCTTTAAATGAGTGAAGAAAACAGGATCAGCAGCAGTGGAGTGTTTACAATGTGGTCGATGGTTTGGAATTCATGACCGCATTCCCAGGCCGCCGAATCTTTGATACACCATTTGTGCTTAAGATGGCCACATTGGCCATTCCCAGTCCTGATTCGGTTGATGGTTGACCACTGGCGACATGAGAGGTTGAAACCGGGAGGTTTGCCAGTAGATTTCCCCACGAGATGCTTATTTTTGATATCAGCCGAAGTCCTGACTTGCTTACATCCCTTGCCTTCATTTGTATTTGTCGTGTGGAGTGAGGTTTCTGTGATCCAGAAGAGGTGTTATGATTTTAGGTGAAAAGGTGATGCTGGGAATATTTACCAATGTATCGGAAGGTGTGGGTTGATGACAGATTTGCAGCAGAGCAATGTGGGTAAGTACAGGGAGCTACTGGGTCGGCACCGACTTCAGTGTACCTGAGAAGGCACACATTGCGATGTTCAGTTGTGTGTCGATAACTCGAGTTTGAGGGCTGTGTCCCACACAGGTGAGTAATACTCTGCCGTTAAATACACGACGGCGAGCGTAGCAGTCAATAGCATTCGCATATCACAGCCCACGCTGATTCCCGCCAATTTCTGGATGATTTTCATGTGGGTTTTTATCTTATTACTCAACTATTAAATGTGTTGGTTGAAAGTGTTCTTCGATCAAGCACCACTCCAAGGTATTTTAGGAGTTGATTGTGGGTTATGATTTTACCACGAAACTCGATCTTCAGCATACTTTTTGCCTCCCCGTTGTTGAGATGGAACACTGATTCTGTGTTGCTTGGGTTTGGCTTTCAGTCGCCAGGAGTAGAAATAATCTTCAAATTTCTTTAGGTCAGTGTTCAAGATGTCTTGAGCTGTGCTGAGTGTCATATCTTGGCTGGTCAGTGCTAGAAATGCGTAAATAAGTAGCTACAACCTCTCATACTTTGTACATGGGGCAGCAAGTGACTCGGTCTGTCGGGTGTGGGAGGTGGCATCTAATCATATGTCTTTGGGGACCTTGAATTTTTTTTAATTCAAATCGAAAGACATTATTCTATTTTTAATGCTTCCCAACGAATATTCAAACGATAAATGCTCTCTAACACCGGCTCAATATGAATATCATAAATATGATCATATATTAATACAACTGTATTGTAAAGTTTGATTGGTATTAAGGGCTAAGTCTATTGAAAACCTCCCAAATTGATCCAAGGTGTATTGCAAAAATAATGTAGAAAGACTCGCGCACCATTTCCGATAGAGCTGCTATCCATTATTCATCACTGCCTATGGATGTACTGCTTCCTTAGCACCTGATATGAGCACTACTGTTATTATTGCTAATTACCTACTTAGGGGACAAGTGCATGATGAAAAGCATTACAAAATCCAAGCATACGCATAATTTTTCATCCATGCTTTTTTGTCCAGTTGAAAATTCTAAGGGTGGATTGTCAACTTGGAGCTGTACAACCAACACTAAAATCAACTGAAACATCCATGTGCCACTGCAACCACAACACGTCCTTCTTCATTCTCATTTTTTACAGGAGAACCTCCAGATGACTTGGAACTGTCTGTCATCACCTATATTGGCTTAGACTTGTCTATGGCGTTCATGGTGTTATTAACTATATGTATATATATGCCTATAATTATGTAAACACTCCCTTGTTGATGAAACCCAAATAGTAATATATCTCAACATCTGCATCACTTTGATGCTTGCTG
This sequence comes from Lampetra fluviatilis, assembly GCF_964198595.1. NCBI lineage: Eukaryota > Metazoa > Chordata > Hyperoartia > Petromyzontiformes > Petromyzontidae > Lampetra > Lampetra fluviatilis. Next base: position 880,661 of record NC_136345.1, on the reverse strand, counting down.
GCATTTGGTTCATGGTAGCTTTTTCGAATTTGGCTATGAAAACCTCGATCCTCTGCACTTCATCCATAAATACATATATTTGGATGCTGAACAAGGCACTGTGCTTAAGAGAGTTACTTCTTTGCTGATAACATAGCTGATGTTCTAGTCAGCTGTCTAACACTCTTCACGTAAAAAAAAAACGATTATTGTACATAAACGCGTACATGTGTAGTGATGTAACACGAGGGGTTAGTGAGGGGTGATGGGGGTGGTGTGGCTTGGCAGCAAATAGGGAGCGAAGCATGGGTGGAGAGAGTGCAACTGAGGTCGCGCAGGTGTAAGTGTGGGGACATGGATTAGGCGCCGGAGAGGCGGGAGATGGAGGCGATAATTGGGGGAAAGCGCTTGCCGGAGGCGCCATGGAGGCGGCAGCTTATTGGGAATGAGGGTCCAATATGAGGAGGGATATATAAGGGAGTGCACGGAGCAGCACGGTGTGGTTGTTGGAAGGTGGTCGAGAGATAAAGAAGAGAAGATTTGGGAAGAAGACACCTGGGACCTCGCCCTCCTCACCACGTCCTTCCCAACAGTGTTGGCTGATCCCCTGCTGGGGGCAGGGACGAGGGCAGAGGTGTGAGGGAAGCAGGGCAGACGAGGGGAGTTAGAATAGCGAGCGACAGAGAGAGAGCAGGGTATAGCGGAGGATAGAAAGAGAGAGAGGGGACTATAGCGAGAGGGTGAGGGTAGAGCAGAGTATAGTGGGGGAGACAGAGTGGTTACTGCGCACGGGGTGCGCGGAGGTGAGTAGGGGGAAGTCGGGAAGTTCGGAACAAAGGGTGTGTGTTTAGTGTAAAGTGAGGAGCATCTACACTGGATGCAAGGTAAATAAAGTGACACAGGTGAAAGGTTAAGTGTCCGTGTGAGTACAACACTACACATGTACCCCTTGCTGATTGCCACCATAATGCTAGGGTTAACTCTGTCGGACGACGTATACACAGAGATCAGGCAGCAGCGTAGGCGATGACTTATGAATGGGACATTAGAGCACCCCTTCGTCACTCTAGCTCGCAGGCAGCCCTTGGGCAAGGTCCTGCACCTGCTTCGCCCCCCAGCCAGGGTCACGGCGAAGGCATCGGCGTTGGCAGCAGGGCACTGGTTGATTATTCCAGCAGATGACCATTTAGGTTAATGTCGTGACATTTGGATGGCATGCAGAAGAACACGACCATTGGAGTAGACAGATGTCAGCACCAAGGCCAGTTAGTGGCTACTCTGGGGCAACTCATGGATTCCCCAGTAATTTTACTCTTTGTGTACCACTGGACCAGAATACATGAGACCAAAGAGAGGGCACCTGGGGGCATAAAAGCAGCTTCTCTTAACCACCATGCAAGGCGTGGTAAGCAGAACACGTCCCATGACCATAGAATTGGATATGGTAACAACAGGCTTGAGAAGCTAGAATCTGTTAACAAAACATCTGTACACAGGTGGATCAGACGTGATGGTCACAGACTCGTTGATTGTGTGACAAAAGTTTGAGGCAGCAGTCTTTCCTTAAGGGTGGAGCCCCTAGAAAAGGTGGGTAAAGAAAGCTCGCTCATTTTAAAACCTGGCTGACAAGCGGAAGCCAACAGGCCTTCAAACATGCGGTAAGATACACGGAAGCATGAAATCACTCAAAAATTGTAAATGTTGTGGTTTCACGCTTCAACACACCAGTGAGCTAAAGTAGTGAACTATTTGGCTTTTGTCAACGTGACACTTTTTTGCTGATTGGCCATGTCGGGTGGTGGAGGGTTACGACACATTTATAAATAACGCGATCTAACCCAAAAACGTTGATTATGAATAATATTGGTCGCGAAAGCCTACGTGTTAAACCAGTGGTTCTTAACCTTGTTGGAGGTACTGAACCCCACCAGTTTCATATGCGCATTCATCGAACCCTTCTTAATTGGAAAAATAAAATGTGATTTTTTCAAATTCAAAACATAGGTATATGTTTTACTGGTGCACAACATGAACCGTGCATCAACATCACTGTGTTCAAAGAACAAAACCAGCAAAACATGATTTTCACACAAAAACATAATAATGAATACTTACTGCAAATCAGTGTGACTTCTGCTGTTGCCTTTCAGAGACCAGTTCAGAAATGCGCGGCTTCACCTTGGCAAGTGCCACTCTCATGTCATTTTCGCAACAAAGTCTGTTCCTTTTCTTCGTTTTTATGTCCAGCATCCTCGAAAAGGATTGCTCGCAAAGATATGTTGTAACAAACGATATGAAAATCTCCAGGGCTTTCTTAGCAATAACAGGGTACGTTACCATTTGTTGACACCAAAACGTTGAGAGCGTTGTTGTTCTGAAGAGTTGCTGTTGAACCTGGCTCTGCTGAATTTCAATGATTTCGTCGAGGTATTCATCATTGACATCTGCTGTCTCAACACTAAACGTGAACGGCTGTCTCACCCATGCTGGATATGACTCTCTTGTAGGGAAGTATCCGTCGGGAGACTTTGCAGCTCATCTAAGTGCGTGGCAATTGCTTGCTTCAGTTCTGCGGGTACAGAAATGTCTCCGATTCCAGATACATCTTCGATCTTACTTACATAGTCGTCCAGCAGGGGAAAGTTTGCGAAGTTATCGTTCTCTGTTCGTCATTTCCATAACGGTAGCTTTTTTTGAAAAGCCTTCAGGTTTTCTTCCGCTTCAATGATGTTGACTCCACCGCCCTGCATCTGCTGATTGAGATGATTGAGAGCTGCGAAGATATCAGCCATGTAAGCTAAAATGAGAATGAACTCAGAATTTTTGAAGCAATCTGCATGACAATGTTGGTGCTCTTGCAATTCCACACGCATGGCAAAAACACGATTCAGCACCTATCCCCGGGATAACCACCGAACGTTAGAATGGTACAGAAGTACCTCGAATTCAGAGCCCATTTCTTTACACAGCTCACTGAAGATGCGGTGCCTCAGAGCACTATTTCGCACATAGTTCACGCATTCCACTACAATTTTTAATACTTCTGTCAGTTTTGGAGGCAAGGTTTTTGTTGCCAACGCATGCCTGTGCAGAATACAATGCATAACAATAATGTGTGGTGCATCGGCTTTCACTAGCGCACCAAAGCCAGACTTTCTTCCCAGCATGACTAGAGCTCCGTCCGAACAAACTGCAGAAACCATATCCCACGAAAGATTGTTGTCTTTGAAGAAGTCATCCACAAGTTTCTTCACATCGGCTGCCTTAGTTGTTGTTGTAAGAGGCTTACAAAATAAAACAATCTTCCTTTATCACGTCGTCTTTCACATAGCGCACGAATACAGCAAGCTGGCTTAGATTGGAAACGTCTGTGGTCTCGTCGAGTTGGAGGCTGAATTTTGCCGGGCTTGAAATCAGATCTGCAACTACTTGAGCCAAGATGTCTTTGCTCATGTCCTCTATTCTGTCGCTGATGGTGTCATTTGAAAGAGGAATTTGGGATAACTTAACTTCAGCCGCTTTTCCCAGCATGATATTCGCCATCTTCAACACAGCTGGTTTTATGAGTGTTTCACCAATGGTGTGTGGTTTGCCCTGCTTTGCGATCAGGTAAGCAACTTCGTACTATGCTGTGAGGATCGGTTTGTTGATGGGTACAAAGCCGAGAACAGGCAGAGTAGCCTTTTCATCGAATCTGGCTCTCTTCACCTTGAATTCAGCGAGCGTTGTGTTCTTGTATTCCCCATCTCCATGCAGCTTAAGGAAGTGTTCCCTTAGTTTTGCCGGTGCTAGACTAGAATTGCTCAACTTGGCATTGCAAATCATGCAGTTAGGACGCTCTCTCCCATCACGTTCCGTTATACATGTGAATCCATATTGTACATACATTCGTCCGACCACTTCTTTTTTTGCTCGACATAGTTAGTATGAAGGGATTAAAATATTAAGAAAGAAATCACACGACGTACCATCACGACAGTCACAAGTCGACTACCAAATTCCCTGCAGCACAGAGAGGGCAAGCAATGTAGCGTGATCACTTGCAGCCAATGATGGCCAAGCCGGACGTGCCATCACGAATCATATGAGTCAGGTGTGTGTCTTAACCTCCGCCGAACCCCTGAGACTGACTCACCGAACCCCTGGGGTTCGATCGAACCCAGGTTAAGAACCACTGTGTTAAACTGAAGTGGTAATTCCTTCACTACTTTACTCTGTAGAAACGCTGACACTATGCAGACGACACGTGAAAAAACTGCCGAGCCTACACCTAAGACATTTGAAATAAAAAATGAGGACCAAGTACGCAAGACCAAATGCAACGTATCAAGGTGCTGGCGAGAGCTGGATTTCTCAGTATAGAAGCAATAGTTACCTCCTCTCAGTGGAGATGGTCAGGGCACATAACTCGATTGCCAGAATACAGTGAAGGAAAAAAGTATTTGATCCCCTGCTGACTTTGTACGTTTGCCCACTGACAAAGAAATGATCAGTCTACAATTTTAATGGAAGGTTTATTTGAACAGTGAGAGACAGAGTAACAACAACAAAAATCCAGAAAAACGCATGTCAAAAATGTTATAAATTGATTTGCATTTTAATGAGGGAAATACGTATTTGACCCCCTCTGCAAAACATGACTTAGTACTTGATGGCAAAACGCTTGTTGGCAATCACAGAGGTCAGACGTTTCTTGTAGTTGGCCACCAGGTTTGTACACATCTCAGGAGTGATTTTGTCCCACTCCTCTTTGCAGATCTTCTCCAAGTCATTAAGGTTTCGAGGCTAACGTTTGGCAACTCGAACCTTCAGCTCCCTCCACAGATATTCTATGGGATTAAGGTCGGGAGACTGGCTAGGCCACTCCAGGACCTTAATGTGCTTCTTCTTGAGCCACTCCTTTGTTGCCTTGGCCGTGTGTTTTGGGTCATTGACATGCTGGAATACCCATCCACGACCCATTTTCAATGCCCTGGCTGGGGGAAGGAGGTTCTCACCCAAGATTTGACGGTACATGGCCCCCCGTCCATCGTCCCTTTGATGCGGTGAAGTTGTCCTGTCCCCTTAGCAGAAAAACACCCCCAAAGCATAATGTTTGCACCCCCATGTTTGACGGTGGGGATGGTGTTCTTGGGGTCATAGGCAGCATTCCTCCTCCTCCAAACATGGCGAGTTGAGTTTATGCCAAGGAGCTCCATTTTGGTCTCATCTGACCACAACACTTTCACCCAGTTGTCCTCTGAATCATTCAGATGTTCATTGGCAAACTTCAGACGGGCATGTATATGTGCTTTCTTGAGCAGGGGGACCTTGCGGGCGCTGCAGGATTTCAGTCTTTCACGGAGTAGTGTGTTTATCAACTGTTTTCTTGGGGACTATGGTCCCAGCTGCCTTGAGATCATTGACATGATCCTCCCGTGTAATTTTGGGCTGATTCCTCACCGTTCTGATGATCATTGCAACTCCACGACGTGAGATCTTGCATGGAGCCCCAGGCCGAGCGAGATTGACAGTTCTTTTGTGTTTCTTCCATTTGCGAATAATCACACCAACTGTTGTCACCTTCTCACCAAGCTGCTTGGCGATGGTCTTGTAGCCTATTCCAGCCTTGTGTAAGTCTACAGTCTTGTCCCTGACATCCTTGGATAGCTCTTTGGTCTTGGCCATGGTGGAGAGTTTGGAATCTGATTGATTGATTGATTTGACATGCGTTTTTCTGGATTTTGTTGTTGTTATTCTGTCTCTCACTGTTCAAATAAACTTACCATTAAAATTATAGACTGATAAGAAACATTTAGTGGACAAAAAAATATTTTTTCCCCTCACTGTATAAGGTCGGGTCTCTTGGGATTGCTCTTTACTTGATACAGCAATTGTGCTGTGACTGTTCCACCTGAAGACGGAAGCTTGTGTTGCCTCCGAAACAACCTGATTTATTATTTAATTTCTTATATTATTTGTATTATTTATTATTATTTTTCCCTACGTCACTTTACCGAAAAGACCTAAGAGTAGAAATATTTGGTGGTATCCAGACGGCTTGCAGAGCACTTTGGTATCGGAGAAAACAATATCATGGGAGCCCACAGCGTTGTAGCAATGGTCAGCCACGGCGAAAGAGTTCATCCTGTCGTGTTTTAAATCTGCCTTGTGCTCGCGAATGAGGTCTGATATATGTCGTTTCGTTTCCCCAATGTAACAATCACCACAAATGCAACTCAGTTTGTAAACTCTAGGGTACTGCAAGTCAGAAGTGGCATACTTTACGCATGGGATCAGATCACGGATTTTGTGTACTGTACTGAATCGGACCTGGATCTTGTGTTTGTTTAAGATTTTGGAAATCTTTTTTGTAACGCCTGCTATGTATGGCAACGTGATGGTTTTGATCGGAGTCTCAGGGGGTTGTTTCTCCATGGTTGGAGAAACAGCTTTGCGGATAGTACGGTTCGAATATCCATTCATCTTATGGGGTCTGGTGTACATGTTCTATTTCACTGGCCAGGTAGTGTTGGTCAGAAATGCAGTGGGCCCTATGGTGTCGTGTTTTGATGAGGGAATTCTTCTGTGCTGGATGGTGGTGGGAATCAGGTTTCAGATAGGAATCTATATGGGTGGCCTTCCTGTAGACAGAATGTCCCAAATAGCCATTAGGCCTCCTCTCAAACAGAACATCCAAGAATGGTAGCTTGCCATCCTTCTCCACTTCCATGGTGAATTTGATGGATGGGTGTATTGAGTTAATGTAGTCGAGAAATTGGTTCAATGCTGGTAGGCCATGTGGCCAAATGACGAAAGTGTCATCCACATATCTCTTCCACATGGAAGGACGCAGGGTGGATGTCTGGATGGCGTGTTTCAAATTTATCCATGAAAACATTAATCTGTAGTAGTTTAGTGCATAGTGTAGTCTATAGTAGTGTATAGTGTAGTGTATATTAGTGTATAGTGTAGTGTATAGCAGTGTAGTGTATAGTAGTATAGTGTATAGTAGTGTGTAGAAATTTTGTGCATAGTGTAGTGTATCATCATGTATAGTGTATAGTAGTGTAGTGTAGTCTATAGTGTAGTGTATAGTAGTGTAGTGTATAGTGTAGTGCATAGTAGTGTAGTGTATTGTAGTGTGTAGTGTATAGTAGTGTGTAGTGTGTAGTAGTATAGAGTGCAGTGTATAGTAGTGTATAGTAGTGTAGTGTATATTAGTGCATAGTAGTAAAGTGTATAGTGACATGAGGCTGTAACAGTTCGAGACCGTTGGTGTCTGAAGCAGATTTTGAGTGACGCTGCTGCATAGGGTTCTACCGTGAGCTTTCAGTGCAAGGCGAGTGTAGTGAGGCGATGTTCGGTGGGGAGCCGGTGGTGAAGGCGCGATGACAAAGGCAGGCGATTTCATAGTTTGTCCTGCCTGCGAAAGAAGCCAGTGAAGAATACAAAGTATGGCTTTTATCTGCTAAGAAAACTGTGGTTGCTCCATCGACTGCCTTAGAAGAGTAACCGATCACTGCGTACACCTCTTCCACACAAGTGGAAAATAGAAGATGACCCACACTGTGATTGCGGCCAACAAAGTCCAAACAATATAACATATTTCAAACTATTGCATTCTACTCCCGAACCTATCACATGGCTCATAATCTTGATGTGTAATTTACTGATATTTGCCATATGCTAGAATAATAACAATGGATTATCCATAAGAGGTTTTTTTTCGAGTAGATCGCATACATATAGATTTGTCGTTAAACCCGCCACACCCGACACAGCCTCATCAGGGAGGTTGTAATAACCAGATAAACATCAAGGTACTCAAATTGTAAATGTTGTGGGATTACTCTCCAGCACACCAGTGTGATGAACTAGCAACTAATTGGGACGTTTTGTTTAGGTGACAAATCTTATTAATTGGCTGTGTCAGGTGTGGTGGGTTCAATGGCACAACGTTTATATCTAGGCGATCTAACCCCAAAAAAACTATTATGGATAACATTGGTCGTGAAAGCATACGTGTTAAACAATGCATCATATCCTACCTTTTAGAAAATGGTCCCTCAGGGGTTACTTTATTCTTCTCTCTTTGAGTCCCTGCTCGTCGTGGCTTGTACAACTCACGTTAGCCACCTCATTCAGAGCTTTGCTATAAAATATGATTCCTCTACGGCCGACACCACCAGCCAACTCTAAAACTTATATTGATAAGTTTCTGCTGAACGCCTCTGGACTTGATGGACTCCCAGAAGAGTGGCACTGCCGCCGCCTCGCAGCAGTGGTTTTTAGACCATAATTCGTCTTTGAATCTTCCAAATCTGAAGCCATCTTGATAAGGCATGAGACCATAATTCGCCACATCCATGTTCTCTTATTGCATGTTAATCCCCGGCTCCAACTACCAATTTATTTGACAACAACCGAGGTCCTTGGCGTCACTCTTGACTCCACCTTTTTCTCTGGGTCCATCCATAATTTATATTTATCATATCATCACTAAAATCACCGATACCCTTGCTTGGCAGCATAGTCGATATTCCCTCGATTATTATTGCAACTGCATACGTTGTTCGATCTTTATAAAGTGAACCTCAGGAATAATAATGTTGCTCACGTCACCCATGACACCTATCATTGTCGGCCAGATCCCCTCCCCTTGATCTGCTGACTTCACTTGGCTTTCCATTGCCATGAGAGTCAGCGATTAGAAATTCTGACTTTTCGACTGTTTCTTCTACTTTTTGTGCTGTCTCCTGTGTCGTCGTTGTCCCCCTCTACTGTCGCCCTCCAATACAGCTCACTGTAGAACTCTCAGCATATTTACTCCCAACCTCCAATTGCTATACCAAGAACAAGGACCGTCACTTCCAGGTGTTTTTATCTTAATTCGGGGTCACAGTCCCCTGCCATCTGGAACACCATCCCGCATCACATTTTCTGCAGAACTAAATCTATGGCGACGTTTTTAGAAACGCTAAAAAAAGGCCCCCGTCCATATATTTTTTCCCAAAAGTATTGTATTAACAAGACTATTCAGGTAGACAACATAGAGGAAGGATGTGAATGCGGATTGACACCAGCACGGACACATTCCGGATTTCAGTGCAATGGAAACCTTCCTAAATCGCATGTTTAAATAAACTGCTTCAATAAACATTACAACCCCCTGGTGTCTTCCTAAGCTCTCATACCCCTGTAGGAGGTGAAAAAAAAGGAGGGGCGGGAAAGTGCCTAAATGCCGTCATGAACGCTCTTAAGAATCAATGTCCACTGGAGAAAAAGTAGTGAAGGAGTTCAATATTTGGTGGTAAGATCCCTCCCTGCACCTTAGTTTTGAACTTTGATGCTCTAGTGGACATTTTTTACAATTTATTGGACCATTCCTGCAGTGTTGGGGGAATCCTCAGCTATATATATAGCCTGACTTTTGAACTTCTCTCGGATGAGTCGGTGTCGGAAGCAGAGAGGAAATACATTCACAGGTTTGGTCGCGTTTTTCGGCTGACAAAGCAGGAGAGACCGATTTCCCTCTGGGCCAATCCACCTTGCTTTGGTGGGCTCGGAGTACGTACATAACTAAGTAATAATAATGATAATTTACACTTTTACGGCGCATTTCATTCAAGGATCCCATTGTGCCGTGTATGGAAAGCAGGTAAATAATACAGAGCCAGCGTTAACGACCAAAACTATGGTGAAAATGCCATTTAAAAGAGGTGAGTTTCCAGGGCAAGATTTAAATAGTTCTAAAGATTCTGATTGCCTTATTGTCAGAGGCAACGCATTCCATAATCTTGGAGCTGCACTGGCAAAAGCCCCGATCACCCCCCAGAAACGGAGCTTTGACCAATCTGGTGCCGGAGGCTGATGCTCTAGGTTTCCAGGTGTTTGCAATGTGCTACACGTGTGTGTGTGTTTAGCGTGAGGAATGCATAGCTTTCTGGCACCCGCCCAGCCTAGGCATCACATAAAACGTATGTAAAGTGCATTGCATTTGAAGATATTTTTAAATAATCTTTATTCGTGCTGGAAGCAGAGCAAAATACGCAACTGATTGGACAAATCTGTGAAAACTCAATCACAAAGATGTGGGAAAATGATATCGTCAAACTCGTCATATCATCCAAATTCCGATCTTATCATAAAACATTGGTAACGGAACCCTACCACCATATGCTATGGTATAATAAGACGCACTTTATTTAAAGGCACATTTTTTTGGGGTTAATAGAATTCCATTATAATCAATTGACGTCCGGATTCATCTTCTAGAATATAGTTATCCACAGCAATGCATTGCAACATTTTTTACTTTAAATTTATCATCGGGGCAATTCAGGTGAATAAACACATTTTTCACATTGAAAGGGTTACAATTTATATGTGTAGTGACATAAGAAGGGAGGGGCTGCTGGGGGCTCTGGGTTCCCAGGTGGGTCCAGACGCTTAAGCCTCTGGGCGCCAGGCGTTGAGTTCCCAGGGGGTCCAGACGCTTAATCCCCTTGGCGCCGCCAAAGGGGGGGGCTGTGTGTGCTCTGTGGGATATCTGGGGGCGCACACGGCCCCACCCCTCGTTGTACCAGGCATAAAAGGAGAGCTCCCTGGACGATCGGGGCCCAGTTGTAACTCAAGACCCAAGACCCACGACCAGCCATCTGAAGACCCGGGGATGCTGTGAGAGCCAGCGCTGGGACTCTGGAACTCCCGACTCTACGACCTTGTGAGGGCGAGTTCCGGAGCGTAGCCAGAGTAGAGTATCTAGGCTGTGTAGCTAGGCTGTGTACCTAGGCTGTAACAGAGTATTAAGACTGTTGGACTGTTGGAGTGTTGTAGTGTAATAAAGAAGTTACCTCTACAAGTGTCTCCGGAACCTGTTACATTTGGCGTCAGAAGTGGCGATGGAGACAAGAAGTAAGCCACGTACCTTCAGTCCTGACGGCGATGTTGAGGAGCAAGCGGCGACGGGGCAGCCAACTCGGGCCGACAGCGACGCTGCACCGCCGGCTCAGCAGTCGTCCACCATACCTGCCGATCCTCCTCCAGCGTCGGGAGCAGCAATGGAGGAAACGCTGCTTCGCCTCACCGAGCTGCTCCACGCCACCGTCTCCATCCTGGACGACATGCGTCGCTCACAGGCGGAGACAGCAGGGAGAGAGGAGGCGCAGCGGCCGCACCATCCCGCCGGCTCCCACACAAAGATGGCGGCCGTTCCCGCCGCAAATACATCCGGGTGTGTCGTCACTTCTGCGGGGGGAGCAGTGGCCGCTGGGAGCGACGTCACTTCCGGGCCCAGCGTGGGCCAACCCGATGACGCCGCGTCATCAGCGCTGCGTCCCTCACCGCCGGGTGACAGCTGGTTGCAACCAAGCAACGCCGCGTCATCAGCGCTGCGTCCCTCACCGCCGAGTGACAGCGCTGCGAACGCGAAGCCAGCTTCAGCCGGGTTGCCAGGCAACGAAAGCTTGGCTCACGTCCAGCAACGCCTGCCGGCACTCAAGGCATTTTCTTCAGAGGGGGGTGAGTGGGCAGCGTTCGAACGCCGGTTCGTCTCTCTTATAGAGACGTCCGGCTGGTCGGAGTATGAAGCGCTCCAAGGCCTCCCGGCCATGCTCGACGACGACTCCCTCGCAGCACTCCTTACTGTGCCACGCGCAAAACGTGCCACGCTCACGGATGCCCTTCATCAGATGCGGCTGATTTATGGACCCCCATCCGAAGCACGTCACCGCTTCGATGCGAGGAGGAAGAAGGCCTCCGAGTCGGCGATGGGGTACCGCAGCGCGCTGCTGGCCATGGCAAAGGTTGCCTACCCTCGCATGGATGAAGACGCTGTGGAGTCACTCGTGCTGCAGAAGCTCATGAGCTTGGCCCGCCAGCTTCGAGTTGCCATGCCGACAGCCGACGACGACGACGACTTCACGTCGCTACGTGCTGCCAGGTGCATCCAAGCACACCTACATTGCGATGAGGACACGACCATCGCCGCCTGCGCAGGCCCACCTGATGCACAAGCCTATGACGTGCATTCGGGGCCTCATCAGGCCTTCGCAGCAACAGAAAATCGCGGATCGTCCAACTGGCGATCCCAGCGAGATCACCACCAGCGGGACCGGCCAACCTCGCGCCAGGACGGAGCGTCCATCGTCTGCCACAACTGTGGCCTTCGGGGCCATGTGGCGTCCGGCTGCCGGGTCCCCCGACGCCGGACTTCAGGACCTCCGGCGCCTCGGCCACCACCGTATCCTCGGCATACCCAGGCGAGTCACGACACCTCGCACTCTCGGCCCCCACTTACAACAAGCACGCACCCTCACACCACACAGGGGGGTCATGCTTCGGAGGAGGGGGATTCGGGCCCATCATTGAACAACCGGGCGCTCGGACCGGGTCAATGGTCCGAGTTGGCCCATAGGGTCGTTGCCGCTGCGGCAGGGTCCTCTGCCGTAGTGGGTTCCATCGAGGGCGTTGATGTTCGTATGTTGATCGATACGGGTGCGTCGGCGACCATCATTTCAGACATAATTTATAACATTTTGCCCGATATATGCCGTCCCTTGCAGCCAGTTGATGTGCCATGCTATGCCGCAAATGGGGGTTCGTTGGGCATCACCGGACGGATCAATGCTCAGATCCGCATTGCTGACGTCCAATTAGTTGGGCCCATTTTGGTCTCATCAACCCTCGCCGTTCCGTGCCTCCTCGGAACAGATTTCTTGGGGAAGATGCCCATTAAAATTCTCATTAACAAAGGGTGTATTGAGCTCCCCTCCGGCCGACGCATGGCCTTCTTACCCACACCCACTCGGTTGCACTTCGCATCTACGACGGTGCAGGCGTTGGCGGCGTGCACAATTCACATTCCTCCTGGCTCTCAGATGTTAGTTCCCCTCCGGTTTCGTAAACCCCTTGATTACGACGCGTTCATGGGGGGTGCTGTGATCGGGCCTTCGCGTTCAGCTGAGCGGGTGTCGGACCTCGTGTGTGCACAAACGCTCGTGCGAAGCGACCACGACCCCTTTATCCAGGTCCTTAACGCGGGATTGGAAACGGCCGTTATCTGTCAGGGAATGGTGCTTGCTCACGCGACGCCAGCCCGCCAGAAGATGTGATCGTGGGTCACGTAGGGGGCGAGTTCTCTTCCGTTGCCAAGCCAGGTCCTGACACAGGATGGCTCGACGCGCTTTGCTCCACTTCTGCCGATTTGTCACCATTACAGCATGCTAAATTACGCACGCTGCTGAGCGATTTCGCCGACGTTTTCAGTCAAAGCAAATTCGACATTGGCTGCACTAAATTGCTAAGCCACCACATCGACACGGGTGATGCCGCTCCAATTCGTCAAAACCCATTCCGGTTGAGCCCGGCCGAAAAGGAACATGTACGGGTGGCCGTCAACGATATGTTGGCGGCCGATGTCATTGCGCCATCAAATAGCCCATGGGGGGCGCCGATCGTTCTTGTTAAGAAGCACGACGGGAGCCTCCGCTTTTGTGTTGACTTCAGGAAACTTAATAAGATTTCTGTGGCCGACGCCTACCCGCTTCCCAGGATGGACGAGTCGCTCGATGCCTTAGCAGGTGCGCATTACTTCTCCACCTTGGATCTCCTCTCGGGGTTTTGGCAGCTACCCCTTGATGACGCATCCAAACCAAAGACGGCCTTTCGCACGCCGCAGGGACTGTTCCAATTCAACAGACTTCCCATGGGTCTTCACTCGGCCCCGGCGACGTTCCAGCGCCTGATGGAGCTGGTCCTCGCTGGGCTCCAGTGGGATTCTTGCCTAATCTACCTCGACGATGTAATCGTGTTCAGCAAAACTTTTGATGAACACCTCACGCGATTGAAGGCAGTTTTCCTTAAAATGCGAGCGGCTAACCTCAAATTCAAACCGCAAAAATGCCACCTCATGAGGGATTCGGTTCGTTATTTGGGCCATATTGTCAGCCGCTCGGGAATTGCCACGGACCCCGAAAAGACAAATTGCGTGCGCTCATGGCCAACTCCTACCTCTGTTGGGGAGGTGCGGAGTTTTATCGGCTTCGCCTCATATTATCGACGATTTGTTGCGGGATTCGCATCTATTGCGAAGCCCCTCCACGCATTAACGGCCAAAGGGGTCAAATTCCGATGGGGAGAGTTAGAACAGGCATCGTTCAATGCCGTCCGAAAAGCACTGGTCGATGCTCCTACCCTGTCTTATCCAGATTTTACCACTCCGTTCATTCTGGATACAGACGCCAGCAACACCGGAATTGGAGGGGTGCTGTCGCAAATTGTCAATGGAGTGGAGCGCGTCGTCGCCTATGGCAGCAGGGTGCTGTCGCCCGCGGAGCAACGTTACTGCGTGACGCGCCGCGAATTGCTTGCTATCGTTTTTTTCATAAAGCAGTACAGGCCATACGTGTATGGCAGGCATTTCACAGTACGCTCCGACCACGCGGCGCTACAATACGCCTTGCGAGTGGACCAACCATCTGGACAGCTCTCGCGTTGGCTCGAGATCCTCCAGGACTTTGCGTTCACTGTCATTTACCGCAAGGGGATTCAACACGGGAACGCCGACGGGTTGTCGCGACTGCCGAACAATGGGCGCTGTGCTTGTTTTTTGGGTGCGGGGCGTTGTAGGCAGCCTGACGGGGTACCGCCCCTATCCCTTGCGGCCGCGGCCGGGGATGGGGTCGGGGACCACGGGCTCCCTCCACGCAAGTTCCGCAGGACGCATTGCTGGGCCTCGGGTTGGATGACTGGGGACGTCTTCAGATGGAAGACGTCTCCCTCCTCAAATTGAGACGCCGCGCTAGGGATGCCGAGGGTCACAGGGGGCAGGGGGGCCCCGTATCATATGTCATCCGGGAAGGCGTCCTCATGCATTGGGATGGGGGGTCCCAATCCCACACATTGGTGGTGCCCACCTCCCTGCGGGGGCGACTTGTGTGGGAAACCCACAGTCGCCTCTTGCACTTGGGTGTTCAGAAAACACTAGCTAAAATCCAATTGGAATTTTTCTGGCCGGGCATGGCAAACGATGTGGCTGACCTTGTGCAAGGTTGCACAGAATGTGCACGGCGGAAACCGCCTGCTAGGCCGTCCTGCCCGCCGCTCCAATCCATTAAAGTTTCCCGGGTCAATGAGATCGTCGCATTGGATATTTTGGGTCCGTTTCCCGCTACTCCTCGGGGTAATAAGTACCTTTTGGTTGGGGTCGAATATTTTACCCGATGGGCCATGGCCTGGCCACTCCCCAACCAGTCTGCAGCAGCCATTACAGAGGCCTTTTTCCAGGGCTACGTCCTGGACAAGGGTGCTCCCGAACGCCTGCTGACCGACCAAGGGAAAAATTTCTCTTCCACCCTGTTGCGGGATGTGTGCAACCTGCTAGGGACACACAAAATTCGCACCTCGCCATATCACCCCCAGACTGACGGTATGGTCGAGCGATTACATAGGACACTTACCTCCATGCTAAGCCACCAGGTGTCTGAGTCACAGACTGATTGGGATCTCCACATACCTGGTGTCTTGGCCGCCTATAGAATGGCGCCCCATGCTGCCACGGGGTACTCGCCATTCTATCTTATGTATGGTAGGGAGGTTTGCCCCCCAATCGACGTACAATTGCACATTAAACAGCCCGCACCTAAGGCTAAGATTGCCGACCACATCCGTGCTAATGTGCGTCGTCTCGTAGATGCCCGGGAGGCTGCTCAAAATAACTCAGAAGCCCGTCAGCTTGCCAACGAGCGGTTGCGGAATCTCCGCACATCCCGCCACGTTTGGGTAGAAGGGGACCGCGCCTGGCTCCACTGCCCGCAGGTACCATTGGCTACTTCCTCAAAACTGCTTAAGCCTTGGAGAGGGCCGGTTGTTATTATTCGCGTTCTCCGCCCGCAGTGTGTCAGGATCCAGCATGGCAAGCGACGTTGGTTCGTGCACCCGTCACATCTAAAACCTTACATTCAACCCTACACACCTCCTTCACATCTCCGGGGCCGAGAGCGCGACATGTCTGACGAGTCGCGCCGCGATGATGCTGCTTCTAACTCTCGGGCAGGTCCCGCTGCCCCGCCCTCAGGTGCCTTGGGAATGAAATCCGCCACGGCCGACCCAGCGGGAACAAGCTTGCCCGCGGGATCAGCGACCCAGGACACAAGCGCAACAGCGGGTCGTCGGTCCCCTCCTGCCTCCGTCGCGACCGATGGACCTGCCACTCGGACTCGCTCAAAACTCAAACGATTTTCATGACCCCCGCCCACGAACTCTCGTCCCAACGCGACGCCACTCACTTTTCCATCATGTATAGTGGGCGATTGGGGCGTGCGTTCATCCTGCATATATGTGTTTATACAGTGTTGTTCTGCATCGGTGACCACAGGAGGGGGAGAGGCGCTTTCTTCTCATTTTTTTTTCTTGATTTGTCACACACTCATTCTGATGGTTAACAAATAATTTCTTGTACAATTGTATTTTTTTTTTGACAGCCGGGTCGGCTGGAGGCTACGTAGAGGGGGGTAATGTAGTGACATCAGAAGGGAGGGGCTGCTGGGGGCTCTGGGTTCCCAGGTGGGTCCAGACGCTTAAGCCTCTGGGCGCCAGGCGTTGAGTTCCCAGGGGGTCCAGACGCTTAATCCCCTTGGCGCCGCCAAAGGGGGGGGCTGTGTGTGCTCTGTGGGATATCTGGGGGCGCACACGGCCCCACCCCTCGTTGTACCAGGCATAAAAGGAGAGCTCCCTGGACGATCGGGGCCCAGTTGTAACTCAAGACCCAAGACCCACGACCAGCCATCTGAAGACCCGGGGATGCTGTGAGAGCCAGCGCTGGGACTCTGGAACTCCCGACTCTACGACCTTGTGAGGGCGAGTTCCGGAGCGTAGCCAGAGTAGAGTATCTAGGCTGTGTAGCTAGGCTGTGTACCTAGGCTGTAACAGAGTATTAAGACTGTTGGACTGTTGGAGTGTTGTAGTGTAATAAAGAAGTTACCTCTACAAGTGTCTCCGGAACCTGTTACATATGCACCTAGTGCTTCTTTATTGATATAAAGTTGGGGCAGTCTTTGCCCTGAAGTTAACATTTTAATACGATTGGGATGTCTTTGAAGCAAGATTGTAGATTATCTTTCATCTCTTGCTGTTATAAAAACGACACGTGCATTTTACAGCAACAGGAATGGATTATAATTGCTCGAGGTTAACTTTGCAGTGGCCTCTAAGCCTATATCATTGGCGAGGCGTCAAAGCGACTAGGTGACCCTTGTTCAAACCAGCACGGAGAACGTCTGCAGCCAGTCCCTGTGTAGTCTCCAGGCTATGGAACGCTCTTCCACGAGATACCAGAGTCTCTGAGTCTGTGGACATTCGTTTAAACGCGTCCTAAAACCTACGTATACGCCTCTGCTTATTGAACCTTAAGTTCATTTCGTAAATGAATTCTTAAAATGTGTTTATAATATGATATTTATTATGCGTCTGAGTGTCTGCTGCCGCTGCAGCGTCCTTTACAGCACTTTGTGATCCTTTATAAAAAGCGATATATGAATGTAATTGTTATTCATTATTAGTCCTCATGGAATTAATATATATTGGCCTAAGGAGACGGCACAAATAGATACACGTAGGCTTTCGCGACCAATATTATTCATAATCAACGTTTTTGGGTTTAGATCGCGTTATTTATAAATGTGTCGTAACCCTCCACCACCCGACACGGCTAATCAGTAAAAAAGTGGCACGTTGACAAAAGACAATTAGTTCACTGCTTTAGCCCACCGGTGTGTTGAAGCGTGAAACCACAACATTTACAATTTGAGTACGACGTTTCGCTGGTAATTGCATCCAGCATCATTGGGCAATTCGCCATTCTGGCCATTCTGGCGAATTCTGGCCATTCTGGCGAATTGCCCGATGATGCTGAATGCAATTACCAGCGAAACGTCGTACTCAAATTGTAAATGTTGTGGTTTCACGCTTCAACACACCGGTGGGCTAAAGCAGGGAACTAATTGTCTTTTGTCAACGTGACACTTTTTTACTGATTGGCCGTGTCGGGTGGTGGAGGGTTACGACACATTTATAAATAACGCGATCTAAACCCAAAAACGTTGATTATGGAAAAATAGATACATTGCTGCACGGAGCATAATCGGGCTAATAATACTCAGACGACCACGTAATTGCTCAACATTGATTGTCGTAAAGGAATGATCCATAATCGAGGTTTTTGGATTCGTTCGTGTAAATATAAATGTGTCGTTAAACCCGCCACCACCAGACACAGCCAATCAGTAAGGTTTGTCACGTAAACAAAACATGCCAATTCCTTACTAGTTCAGCACTAACCAGTGTGTTTGGATCAGAAACCCACAGCATTTACAATTCGAGTACGACGTTTCGCCGTTAATTTGGAATTAATAAAAAATAATAATAACATTGCAGTACATGTAATTAAGTAACTTTAGGCAGTATTAGTTTTACCGTAGCATAAGGTAAATTGCCACCATATATATGGTTATTTTAGTACATACATTCTTGTAAATAATGAATTTTAGTATAAATTGGACGAATCAAAGAAGGGAATATGAAAGGATCTCTGCTCGTGAGTAAAACCATATTACGTGAGCAGTAATGGATGTGTAGGAGTATCTTGTAAATGTATCGTGAAAAGTCGTGCCAGGTACTTCACGGACTGAACGAAGTCGTGAGGCTGAGTTGCGGAGAAATCTGTTTGAGTCGACTCTAAGGTGGACTGAGTGGACTGTGGGTAACTCATCAGGATGACAGCCATCACTGTCAACAGCTCGATTTTCGAATGATTCACAGGAAAGCAATCGCACATACTCATCCAGTGAACACGAAGTTCTGCTTACACGCGAAGACGGAGCCATCAACGGGAGTTTGGGTTGAGAAAGTAACCTGTGTCAAAGTTGGGCTGTGTTGTGTTTTGTGTATGTAATGAACGACTGGACCACGATGTCTGGCTCAGTGTCCTTTATTCGGTTCGTGCTGTACACCCACACGGCTGTCTTTACTCTGTAGCTTCTCCACGGTGCTGACTCCAATGTCGGCCCGATCCACAACAGCAGCCCCGCTGCTGTTTCTCTTACACAGCCCCCCTTGGCTGTACTCGCTGCAACTCCTCTCTCTCCACAGCTCTGACAGCCTCGTGCTGTCTCCCTCTCTCTCCGCAGCTCCTCCTGGCAGCCACACCGCTGCCTCTAACACGCAGCCCTTCTGGCTGTCTCCTCTGCAGCTGCACACCACTCCGCAGCTTCCTCTTGTCTTCGGGGTTGGCTCCCAATCGCTGTCGGTGCCCCCCCCTCTTCTCACCCGCCCGCGTGGCCTCACTCTTTTCCGCTCACACCCCGACTGCCTTCCCCTTCCGGTTTACCCGCTTAAGGACCCGAACCTTCCCCCCACGTCACATGACTCCACCCCCCGTGACGTCACATCCGGAAGGTCGCTTACGCCCGCATTACACCACCCTCCCCCGTAGAAAAATCCCAGCCGACCTCGGCTGACCAATAGCAAATCGTAATGCGGCGAACCGAGCTTCCCCCCCTAAAGGACACTAAGCATACAATGTAACAGCAAGAACAACAACAACAACGCAATTAACATCAACGAACGTACAAAAAGCATGCAATAAATACAACTGTAAGAAAAAAATAACAAGACAGCAACAATCAACGAAACGTAAGCGATTTGGAACGTGTGCGGGTCGCCGGCCCGTCCCGGACGGTCGGCGGCCCACTCGCAGAACGGGAACGCGATGAAAGTCGAGGAATGACAGGGGGTAATCCCCCTGTCGCAGCTGGAAGTCCACCGCCGTCCCGTGTCTCTAAAGAGTTAGTCTTGGGCTTGTCCTGTGACCGTGCCCGCAGCTGGGTCGGAAGGGCTGCAGGACTCGAAGGTCCCGCAGACCTGGCAGGCGTCCTCCGAGCAGGGCCCCTCGTCCCCCGCAATGTCACGGCCGGCCTGTCTGTTTCGGAGGATCTTTAGCCGACTTGACCGGTGCCGAGGCCTCCTGCTGCGGCGGAGCCGGGAAGCGGGCCCAGCAGTCTCTGGCGTAGTGGCCCCTACGCCCGCAGCGGAAACATTCGGCCTCGTTGCGCCGAAGCGCAGGCCTCGCCTCCTGACGGCCCCGTTCTGGTAGCGCCGCGCGCGGTCTCGGCCCGCCGCGTCCCGTCCATGGAGCGGAGGCGGCCGTCAGTTGTTGAGGGCCCCGGTCATCCGGAACATAGACAGCCTGCGCAGAGTTCCACCCCAGCGCATCCCCTTCTTTGACGGGCCCCCCCGTCCACGCCGTCACTTGTTTCCAGCGACGGAGGTTGAATTGCGCATCGAGACACTTAGCAGCCGTCCGGGAAGTTAGCTTCTCATGCCCACACACAGGCATGGGGATCCCTAGATCCCGAGACAGCTCCAACATTTTCCCTAATATGAGAGGCTCGAGCAGGTCCTGTGGCGTCTCAGGATAAGCTGCCATGGCCAGCTCCAGCACCGCACCCCTGAACGCCACGGGCGACTCCTCTGGTGCTCGTTGTCGTTGAGCGAATCGCCGATGCGCATCATCTGGTGGCTCATAAGCATCGGCCATTTCTTGAAAAACACCACATAAAGTTGCCTTCTTATCGGTCGTTATGGAACGGAAGAATCGGACAGATTCGTCGTCCAGGAGAGTCGGCAACACCTCCAAAGCCTCCGCATCGGTCCATCTTGCTGTGCGTACCGCCGCCAAGAAGCGGCAGGCGAACGCGCTCCAGTCCCCACCGACGGAAAATTCTTTAACCGTTGTAAGGTGGCGACTCCGACTCCTCTTCCCGCCGTCTTCCAATGGTGGTGGTTGTGATGGCAAATTCAAAATGGCGTCGGCCCGCGGCGTGGCCAAGATGGCGGTTTGGCGCCACGGAGCGCGCAAAATGGCGGCCTCTTGCCGCGTGGGCAATGGCGGCGGCAGGACAGGCAACGTGGCGGCCCGCGGAGCACCACTTGCATCATCCATCGTCCCTGGCGTGACGAGATGGCATAGATGCGCCAGGACGCCCTTAAGTGCCTCCAGTTGTACCGCCATCGCTTGCCATCGTTGATCCGCGTCTGATGATGTCGACGGACCCGCCACCGCGCCAACATCCTCCACTCCCGTTCCCGTGGTCGCCTCAGCCAGGCTCTCCTCCACCACCCCAACAGGATCCGTGGTTGGAGGGAGTTCGTCGTCGTCGGACGAAGAAGCCGATGCAGGCGCCGGATTAACTTTCTTCCTCACTTGTTTCGACATGCCGTTGCACTTCCGACACCAGTGTAATGAACGACTGGACCACGATGTCTGGCTCAGTGTCCTTTATTCGGTTCGTGCTGTACACCCACACGGCTGTCTTTACTCTGTAGCTTCTCCACGGTGCTGACTCCAATGTCGGCCCGATCCACAACAGCAGCCCCGCTGCTGTTTCTCTCACACAGCCCCCCTTGGCTGTACTCGCTGCAACTCCTCTCTCTCCACAGCTCTGACAGCCTCGTGCTGTCTCCCTCTCTCTCCGCAGCTCCTCCTGGCAGCCACACCGCTGCCTCTAACACGCAGCCCTTCTGGCTGTCTCCTCTGCAGCTGCACACCACTCCGCAGCTTCCTCTTGTCTTCGGGGTTGGCTCCCGATCGCTGTCGGTGCCCCCCCCTCTTCTCACCCGCCCGCGTGGCCTCACTCTTTTCCGCTCACACCCCGACTGCCTTCCCCTTCCGGTTTACCCGCTTAAGGACCCGAACCTTCCCCCCACGTCACATGACTCCACCCCCCGTGACGTCACATCCGGAAGGTCGCTTACGCCCGCATTACATGTACGTGTGGTTGTGTGTGTGTGGTTGAGTGGGGAACGGTAGTATAGCAGTTAACGCTACGCACCACGAACCTGTTTACCCGACTTCGGTTCCGACCGAAAGCCAACACCAGTGAACATTATCTGAACCCGTTCTGGGGCTCCCCATAGTTCAACTCAGCCTCATATGAGGACCTGGTGCTGTGTGTAAACATCGTCACTGGGGAGACAAAGGCGGCCGGCCGTGCTGCTGGCCAGCCACCCCCTCGTGTCGTGCTAGCCTTTATAGGTGCTCGCTAACAGCACTTGCCCCAACAGTATGTTGAGTCTATACGGGGGATCTCTGTCTGTGTGTGTTAGTGTTAAATTGGTTGTTGCTTCATGAGCAGAAAAGGAGTTAGACTGGCTAGTTTTGATTGTTGGCTACGCACGGTGTGAAAGAAGTGCAAAATACACACACGATTATATACTACATTACTATACAGTACACCAAAACTACCTCCGAATAGCACGGTTGGCTACGTACGGTGCGAAAGAAGTTCAACATACACACATGCATACGTACACACACACTGTGACCTGCTCCACCGCGTGACAACCATCCTAAGAATGGCGAACCACCCACCATCAGCTATTAACCGTCGTCTTCCACAAGACATCCCTCCCCATCTTAAAGCCGTGCATTCCTGATCATATTCCAGAATGAGGGCTCTCTGTAACGATATACTAATCACGCGGTGGACAGAAGACCACCACCGATTGTTCATAATACATCTTCCAGAAGTCTCAATTGTT
Organism: Lampetra fluviatilis; assembly: GCF_964198595.1. NCBI lineage: Eukaryota > Metazoa > Chordata > Hyperoartia > Petromyzontiformes > Petromyzontidae > Lampetra > Lampetra fluviatilis. Next base: position 858,104 of record NC_136345.1, on the reverse strand, counting down.
AAAGCAGCACGCTCATAATCATGTTTTTGGCAGTCACCTCTTCATAGGTCCCTTTTCCAGAGCGTAACAAAACTATAAAAATCCACAAGCCAAGGGACTCGGAACAATCAAAAATAATTATAATGAATAAAGCAGCCTTAAAAAATCGTTCTGAGGGGCGCTGTGCACGGAAAGGCGGAAATAGCTTAAGATCAAACAACGTGTGAAGCATGGAGGCCGGGGTGAAAGTGAGCAAAGTACAATGTGAGGATCTTAATGATCTTGATGGAATATATAATGGATGAAGCGGGTTATGGATGTAGGGAGGAGCATGTCCATTCAAGGCCTTGAATGCCAGAAAAAAAATCTTAAAATCAATACGGGTAGAATTTTTTTATGCAATGCATTTTTAAAACAATTGCTTTTTTCCTTCATCTTCTTAAATGCCAATAGAAAACAGGACTTACCGGTCAAGAAATATGATAACCATATTGTGATAAAATGGAGACACACTTGTAACCCTCATTCACAAATAAAACATTTTTGGCGTCAAATTGCATGAGTTGACCCTCCTCCAACCAACACGGCTAATTCATAATGTTGTCAAGTGAACAAACGTGGCCAATTTATGTATTACCCCTTGAGCACAACATTCGAATATGTTGCCGGAGAGTAATCTCATGACATTTAACAATGGGGTGCAGATGTTTCCCCTGATAGTTACAACCATCGTCATCATCATCATCAATAAAATACTAATTTATAAAGCGCCCTTAATCAATCGTTCTCAGCAGTTGTCAGATTTGCAAAAATGTCCTCCCACCACTATGTCATCAATTTGCGCCAAGAGGAACGAGGGAGTGATACTCAGATGTTCATGTGATTGTATGTATTATGCTATATTAAATGACTCTTTGGTTCTTTCGGTAAAGTCACGTCGATAGAAAATTAATAGATCACGACGTTTCGATCGCAACACAAGCAACCGTTATCAGGTGAGACCAACACAGCAGGAGAACTGCTGTGTCAACAGATCACGCACTTTGATTTATTCTTCACACTGTCCATCTCCTTCTGGTGAGTCTTCTGGATCTCCCTTATGTTCTCATCCGTGTGTTTCTGGATGTCATTCAGCTTGTCGTTGAACATCCTCATGATGATCTGCACGCGCACACACGTGGAGACAACGGATGACACCACTCGCTCCCTCATGGTGGTGGTATATTCCAGAGAACCTCGCTATCTTTTTGCCCAATATCCGGCTTACCCCGGAGTTCGTCTTCGAGAGGTGTCACTGTAATCATTAAGGATTGAGGGTGTGCATGTAAGTGGCGTTTTCTTTAATCCATCAACAACTCAAAGTGCCTTATGTATATACAGTTGATCATCGATTATCCGGCTTCCAACATTATCCGACGGTCCCGGGCTGATCCGGCAAAACCGCTCCAAACGCTGTAACCATACTACAAGCGAGTGACCTCGCGGTCTCTTTGTCCAATACCGGTCGCACGTGACGGAGTGCCCGGATGTGGTCGTTACAATTGTGGCAGATGTTTTTTTGTTTTACATGGCATTTGAGATTAAGATTTTTGTCAAACATTACCCGAATTATCATCGCAGACTCAGACATAGGCACCAGTGCACCAACGACAGAAATAGACTGCATATTCGTCTTCTTGATTTGCAAAGCTGAGCCGATAATAAAAATTGCCTCTGATTTGCTTACAGAAAAAGAAAATAAGTTCATATTGCATCCGGGTACCTATTGAAGGTCGATGTGTTATGTGGCACTAATTTCACAGAGACCATTGCATCTTCAGCATCTTTGTGGTGCTAGATTCTGTGGCTTGTTATGAGGCGAGCATTGGGTGACACGTATGTAGAGATAGGCTTTGGCAAGGTAAGGTAATTTACCCTTTTTACCGGGTAAAAGGGTAAAGGTAAACGGTAAAGATGTCGACATGCCAAGGGGTATGGTAAAGGGTAGGGTAACGGTAGCTCGGAAGAATTACCCGGTAGGGTAAAGGTAGCGTGAAGTATTACCCGGTAAATACGGTACCTTGTTTACCGCTAAAAGCTCCGTGGCGCAGTCCGTGGCTTCCATTTAATAATATTTTTAAAAACAGTTTTTAAACACGCTTTTATTAAATGTGCTAGTAATGACAGAACTCCACGACTCCAAGAAGTGGCCACGAAGCTTGCCATAACGTAAGGGGCCGTGGGCAATTACAGCCAACGTTAGTTGAGCGTGGACAATTAGACCCAAGCTGAAACATAACATATAAAAAATATTTTTATATATATTTTTAATGATAGAATATAGTGTTGTCTTCAGTATGACATATGTATACCAAGTTTGCAGTCGATACCACATTGGTAAGTGGGTTAAAATTGAGTTACAAGATTTGAGTATATGACGACAACAACGACAACAACAACAGACAGAGTGAGTTCAAAGAAAGCGTGTAAAATTGGAATCATCGAGAGTATTCTATATTAATAAAGCGCTCTACCTAGCATTTAACGTTATAAACCTTTGTCATGCGTAGTATTGTTTGGCAGTCTCTTGCCCTGAGTAGAGGACTGTCCACCCCTCATGGTGGCAGGAGCCAGAGCCGGTCCACCGGACCACCTGAAGACCACAGAGATCCAGGCGGTAGCGGTCCAGCTCCCAACAGAGGAGTGACAGCCTCTCCTCCGCAGTGAGCGTTCGAACATTCCACGTGGCCACCGCAGTAGTTTTTTGCTGTATCTGGAGGAACCCCAAGGGTAATTATTTCAGTTTCCTGGTTCCGCCAAATGGGGTTTGGCCAGGAAATGTCATGGACACCTGTCTCCCCGGGGCCTCCGGCACAAGCTTCATTCGATTTTTATTCCGTTGTATTGTGATAATTTATTTGAAGGTGTAGGGGATGCCAGCACCTTGCACCTGTCCAGAGCCACCATTTGGCTGCTATGGTGGCTACAAATGCCATGAGGGGAATGGCCAATCTAAATTGACCCTCTCCCCACGGCACTGCTCACCACAGCGTTACCGTCCGGTACCAATGAAGAGTTAGGGGGTTGTTTGGCACACATTCATACCCCGACACAACACATAAAACACACACAAAGCCTCACATACACATTAATCATTAATGTTGAACTCACACATGCTAATTACACTTAAAGCACATGTTTAGTTAATAATACGAAATTACATACATTTACATATTTAAAAAAAAATCATATTTCTTTTTTTTTCATTGCAAAATATACAACTGTAATAAAAGACTTGACCACGATCTCTGGCTCAGTGTCCTTTATTCGGTCCGTACTGCGTTCCCACACGGCTGTCTCTCTTATTCTCTCTGTGCTGGTTCCGATGTCACTCCAGTCCACATCAGCAGCCCCGCTGCTGTTCTTGTCGCTCTTGCAGCCCCACAGCAGCTCCGCTGCTGTACTCTCACACAGCTCCCTTGGCTGTTCCTGCTGCAGCTCTGACAGCCTCGTGCTGTCTCGCCTTCTCGTCGCTCCTGCGACTCTTGGCAGCCACCCCGCTGCCCCTCACACACAGCCTTACTGCCTATCTCTATCTGCAGCTTTACACCTCCCAGTAGCTCCCTACTGTTCCCAGGGTTGGCTCCCGCTTCTGACGGTGCCCCCTCGGCTCGTACGCCCGCGTGGCCCCACACCTTTCCATTCACACCCCGACTGACTTCTCCTTCCGGTTTACCCGCTTAAGGACCCCCTACCTTTCACCCACGTCACCTGGCTCCGCCTCCTCGTGACGTCACATCCGGAAGGTCGCTTTCGCCCGCATTACACCACCCTCCCCCATAGAAAAAACCCAGCCGACCTCGGCTGAACAACACCAAAGCGTAATGCGGTGAACCGACCTTCCCCCTTAAAGGACACTAAGCATGCAATATAACAACAAGAACAACACACAAGTAACATCGACGAACGTACGAAAGCATGCGATAAATACGATGGCAAGAACAAGAAAAATAACAACATACAATTAACGAAACGTAAGCGATTTGGAACGAGTGCGGGTCGCCGGCCCGTCCCGGACGGTCGGCGGCCCACTTGTAGAACGGGGACGCGATGGAACACGAGAAATGACAGGGGGTAATTCCCCTGCTGCGATTGGAAGTCCACCGACATCTCGTGTCCCTGACGAATCAGTCTTGGTCGTATTCCGCGAATGCGCCTGCAGCGGGGTCGGAAGGGTCGCCGGGCTTGAAGGTACCGCAGCCCTGGCAGGCGCCCTCCGAACAGGCCCACTCCTCCCCCGCGGTGTCACGGTCGGCCTGTCTGGAACAGGTACGACAGGCGCTCGAGCAAGATCAGTGGACGCAGGCAGGGGAGAGTCGGCAGCAACAGACCCCGGCAAGGCAACATTGGGAGATGACGCATCACGTAGGGGAGCAACATATGGTTTCAACCGCGACGTATGAACAAACCAACGGCGAGAACCAAACTGAACGCGCGCCGACTGGGGATTGGGAACCTCAATGAGGCGCACAGGACCATGCCAAGGTTTGTGCAATTTAGGAGAGGTCCCCGGCCGCACCTGCGGGCAATGGAGCCAGGCCAGGTCTCCCACCTTCCAGGGGCACTCCCCCTCAGACCGCCGAGCATACCGCTCGTTCCGGGCCTGGGCTTTGGCCGTAGCCACGCGGGCGTTTTCCCGCGCCTCCGTAACCCGGCGAACCGTGTCCTGAATGTATTCAGGGAGTGGTTTACGAGGTCCCTTCACCCCAGTACCCAATTGCACATCCACCGGAGGCACGTTTTCCCGACCATACATAAGGTAAAACGGCGAATACCCTGTAGCCGCATGGGGCGTCATCCTGTACGCCGAAAGCACTCCGGGGATGTGCAGATCCCAATCCGATTGCTGTTCACTCACAGTATGACAAAGCATGGCAGACAATGTCCTGTTCAGCCGCTCAACCATACCATCCGTCTGCGGATGGTATGGGGATGTCCGTACTTTCTTAGTCCCAAGGCCTGCGCACACTTCAGCCAATAATTTAGAAGAGAAATTTCGGCCCTGGTCCGTGAGGAGTCTCTCCGGCGCCCCCTTGTCCATAATGTACCCAAACAAAAAGGCGTCGGTGATGGCCGCGGCCGACTGATCGGGCAACGGCCAGGCCATCGGCCAACGGGAGAGATACTCAACCCCTACCAGCAAATATTTATTTCCCCTCGCCGATGGTGGGAAGGGTCCCAATATGTCCAGTGCCACCAATTCATTGACTCGAGACACCTGAATCGACTGGAGAGGCGGCACGTAAGGATGTTTAGGCGGCTTACGCCGGGCGCATTCAGGGCACGCGCGCACGTGCCCTACGACATCTGTCGCCATGCCGTGCCAAAAATAATGACGTTGTAACGTCAACAAGGTCTTCTGCACCCCTAAATGCAATAGTGTGTCACAATGTAGAGTTCTAATCAACTCAAATCGCAAGGACGTTGGTACCACCACACGCCAGCTTTCCTGGAACCTTTCTTGCCACATAAGCAGACCATCTCGGAGAGCGGTTCGCGGCCCCACAGCCGAACTCGGACTCCCATTGTCCCTCATAGACCGCTTCCGCATGGACAACAACGACTCGTCCATCATCTGTTCCCGAATCCAGACAGACCGCGGCAGATTCAAAACCCCATCAGTCGGTCCCGGTTCCATCGGAGTATCCGACTTCCCGACGGCCAACGTAAGCGGCTGAGGGGGGTTCAGAATCGGCGAACACCTATGCGTCCCCGACGCACATTTACAAGGGGCGCGCCCTGGTAATCTGGAAAGTGCGTCAGCGTTCGCATGGCGCACTCCCTTCCGATGTTGAATTTGGAAGGAAAATTCCTGCAGCGTGTCCAACCAACGTGCCCACTGTCCCGATGGCTGGTCCATTTTAAGTGCATATTGCAAGGCCGCATGATCCGTACGCACAATAAAAGAACGACCGTAAAGGTACGGTCGAAATTGCCGTAGGAAAAAAACAACCGCCAAAAGTTCTCTACGAGTGACACAGTAGCGTGTTTCCGCAGGCGACAAGACTCGGCTACCATACGCCACGACGCGCTCTACGCCCCCTTTAGACTGTGATAATACCGCCCCAATACCTGTGTCACTCGCGTCCGTATCAAGAATGAAAGGGCGATCAAAATCGGGATAATCCAATGTCGGGGCCGTAGCCAATAGATCACGCAGACTCCGAAAGGCCGCCTCTTCCGGCTCTCCCCAAACAAATTTCCGTCCTTTACCCGTAAGGAGATGCAAGGGCCTCGCAATCGTCGCAAACCCCGGCACAAATCTTCGGTAATACGAGGCAAATCCCAAAAACCGCCGAACATCCCCCACAGAGGCCGGAGTCGGCCAATCCCGGACACACGCCGTCTTTTCCGGATCCGTGGACACCCCCTCTGCACTCACAATGTGCCCCAAATAACGGACGGACCGTTGCAGTAGGTGGCATTTCTTTGGTTTGAATTTCAAATTGGCAGAGCGCATCCTCGTGAACACTGTCTCCAGCCGCGTTAAATGTTCCTCAAATGTGCGGCTGAACACAATAATATCGTCCAAATATATAAGACACGTCTCCCACTGCAACCCCGTCAAAACGAGCTCCATCAATCTTTGAAATGTAGCAGGGGCCGCATTCAATCCCATCGGGAGGCAGTTGAATTGAAATAACCCCTGCGGCGTACGGAATGCGGTTTTCTCCCGTGAGGACTCGTCAAGGGGAAGCTGCCAAAATCCCGAAGAGAGGTCCAGTGTGGAAAAGAACTTAGCCCCCGACAATGCGTCAAGGGAGTCGTCCATACGCGGCAGGGGGTACGCATCTGCCACCGATATCTTATTCAATTTCCGGAAATCGACACAAAATCGCAAGTTGCCATCCTTTTTCTTAACCAAGACCACAGGAGCGCCCCATGGGCTGTTAGATGGCGATATAATGTCCGCAGCCAACATGTCTTCCACCGCCCCCCGAACGTGTTCTCGCTCCGCTGGACTCATCCGATGCGAATTTAACCGAATAGGGGCAGCGTCGCCCGTCTCAATGTGATGGGAAAGCAACGATGTGCGTCCCAAATCCAAATCGTCGGAGCTGAACACATCCGAATACGTCAGCAACAATTTACGCAGCGCATCACGTTGCCCCATGGACAGGGAAGAATTTTCGTCACATAAGGTAGCGATCCAACGATTATCGGAACCCCTTGGCTCGGAAACACCAGCGACCACTCCCCGGCGATGCGGACAATCGTGCGTCGCAAACGCCGTAGTGGCATGTGCCACAACCGTACCGGCCGGAACACGGATGTTTTCCACCCCCGCATTAAGCACCTGTAAAACCGGTAATTGATCCGGCCGGACGATGGTCTGTGCCCCAACTAACGCCAATCCCGTTGTTATCGTGGCGGATGGTGACAACAAGACCCCTAATGCTCCTAGCCGATTGGGCAGGGGCTTCCGATACCGCAAGGGTATAAGCATCTGTGAACCAGGTGGGATGTCCACAGATGCGACGGACAGCGCCTGCACCTGTACGGCCGAAGCAGGTCGCCCCCAGGGCGACGGCAGAAACGAGATTCGACGGCCCCCCGGCAATTCAATACAATTCTCATTGATTTTAATCAAAATGGGCATCTTAGCCAAAAAATCCGTGCCTAGTAAGCAAGGAACCGCCAAAGATCTCGATATTAACACAACGCCCGAAGCCGACACATCCCCTATAGATATCTTAGCATCCACCTAGCCCACGATACCCATACTACCCCCGTTCGCAGCGACGCAAGACCCATAAACCGGACGCACAGCCCCCGGCGGAATGCCCAACAGATGGAAAATGACATCCAATATAATAGTCGCAGACGCTCCCGAGTCGACCAAAATGCGCACGTCCACACCTTGTATGGACCCCGGTACAGTGGACGAACCCGTAGCGGCCGCGACAACTCTCCGTGCCAATTTGCGCCACTGCGTAACTGAATGACAAGGCCCCGTCGATGGCCTTTCTTTAACAACAACAATAGGATCGCGCAACAAAGGTGGTGGGTGAGGTGTAAAGCCTTGCCGAGTGTCTGGTGCGTGCCGACATGCCTGTTTCGGAGGTTCCTTGGTCGGCTTGTCCGGTGTTGTGGGCTCCTGCTGCGGCGGACCCGGGAAGCGGGCCCAGCAATCTTTGGCGTAATGGCCCCTACGGCCGCAGCGGAAGCAATCGGCCTCGTTGCGCCGAAGCGCAGGTCTTGCATCCCGGCGGCCCCGTCCCGATGGCGTAGCGCGCGGCCCCGGCCTTCCGCGTCCCGACCATGGAGAGGAGGCAGCCGTCAGCTCCTGTGGACCCCGCTCATCCGGCACATAGATCGCCCTTGTGGGGTCCCACCCCATCGCGCCTCCTTCCTTGACGGGCCCACCCGTCCATGCCGCCACTTGCTTCCAGCGACGGAGATTAAACTGCGCATCCAGACACTTTGCTGCCGCCCGGGACGTGAGCTTCTCATGCCCACACACAGGCATGGGGATCCCCAGATCCCGAGACAGCTCCAGCATTTTTCCCAATATGAGAGGCTCGAGCAGATCCTGTGGCGTGTCAGGATATGCTGCCATGGCCAGCTCCAACACCGCACCCCTGAACGCCACGGGCGATTCTTCGGGTGCTCGTTGTCGTTGAGCGAATCGCCGATGCGCGTCGTCAGGTGGCTCATAGGCGTCGGCCATTTCCTCAAAAACTCCACATAAAGTCTTCTTCTTATCGGCCGTTATGGAACGGAAAAATCGAACAGATTCGTCGTCCAGTAGAGTCGGCAACACTTCCAAGGCCTCCGCATCGGTCCATCTTGCTGAACGAACCGCCGCCAAAAATCGGCAGGCGAAAGCGCTCCAATCGCCCCCGATAGAGAATTCCTTAACTGTAGTAAGGTGGCGACTCCGACTCCTCTTTACGCCGTCTTCCAATGATGGTTGTTCTGGAGGCAAATTCAAAATGGCGTCTGCCCGCGGCGTGGCCAAGATGGCGGTTTGGCGCCGCGGAGCGCGCAAGATGGCGTCTTCTTGCCGCGTGGCCAATGGCGGCGGCAGGGCAGGCAACGTGGCGGCCCGTGGAGCACCTTCTCGTTCCATCGTCGTCCTTGGCGTAACGAGGTGACATAGATGCGCCAGGACGTCCTTGAGTGTCTCCAGTTGTTCTGCCACCTGTTGCCATCTTTGGTCAGCGTCCGATGTTGTTGACGGACCCGCCATCGCGCCGACATCTTCCACGCCCGTCCCCGTGCTCGCCTCAGCAGGGCTCTCCTCCAACACCCCAGCAGAATCCGTGGTCGGAGGGAATTCGTCGTCGTCGGACGAAGAAGCCGATGCTGGCGCCGGGGGAATTTTCTTCCTTACTTGCTTAGACATGCCGTTTCACTTCTGACCCCAGTGTAATAAAAGACTTGACCACGATCTCTGGCTCAGTGTCCTTTATTCGGTCCGTACTGCGTTCCCACACGGCTGTCTCTCTTATTCTCTCTGTGCTGGTTCCGATGTCACTCCAGTCCACATCAGCAGCCCCGCTGCTGTTCTTGTCGCTCTTGCAGCCCCACAGCAGCTCCGCTGCTGTACTCTCACACAGCTCCCTTGGCTGTTCCTGCTGCAGCTCTGACAGCCTCGTGCTGTCTCGCCTTCTCGTCGCTCCTGCGACTCTTGGCAGCCACCCCGCTGCCCCTCACACACAGCCTTACTGCCTATCTCTATCTGCAGCTTTACACCTCCCAGTAGCTCCCTACTGTTCCCAGGGTTGGCTCCCGCTTCTGACGGTGCCCCCTCGGCTCGTACGCCCGCGTGGCCCCACACCTTTCCATTCACACCCCGACTGACTTCTCCTTCCGGTTTACCCGCTTAAGGACCCCCTACCTTTCACCCACGTCACCTGGCTCCGCCTCCTCGTGACGTCACATCCGGAAGGTCGCTTTCGCCCGCATTACACAACACTAGGCATTCTGTTGACGACCCACAATTTCGTTTCCAATATGAAAACAACTGAATAATTAATTAAAACTAAAAGTATTAATCTTTTCAAGGAAATTACAAAAAAAATCTGCTGCGTGTTGAAATGACTGGAAAGGTGATGTGCAGGTGTTGCTGCTGCACTGCAGAGACACCATGACCCTGTCACGGGTGCCTTACTGTTGGATGACGATCTCATGGCACGTGGACGTAGTGAAATTTAACTAACGCAGAAATTCGATTTCATTCATTGAAAAGTGCCCACAGTTTGCCAATTGCTTCAACGCGAACTTTCGCAAAACCAATCCTTCGTAAGTCGAGGAATACCTGTATATATTCACGTAAACACAAAGACAAATATTATCCCAAAGCAGTGGTTCTTAACCTTTGCTACAGCCTGCCCAATGGTTCTCAAAAAGGGCATCTCGCATCCCCAGGGGTTGTGTGGACCCCAGGTTAAGAACCACTGTCCTAAAGCATTACGAAAGAGTTGGGGCAAGCTGCATTTAGAGTATTTGGCTGCTATACATTTCCACGTGGTACGCCACTTTGTTGAGCTATCATTCGTGGCCAGGTTGATTCTGAAAAAAAGATATAGCTCAGTGTGCCCTACCTGGTAAAATTCAATAAAATTATAGTAAAAACCTGTGGCTTTCCAGAATAATATTATCCCATCAACATTTGTTTAAGTGAGCAAACTCTGGATGGGTTTTGATCTTATAGTTCTCATCAGCAGCGCAAGGCTTGTTAAACAAATGCTGCTTGGTTACAGATGTTATATGCAAAAGAACTCCAAAAAAAAAACGATTGCAGGGACATAACATTTAGCCTTAACGAATCCAAGTACAACGAGTGATACGGTATACGACATCCAAACCAGATGGATGGATAGATGTATGTGTAGTGTCAATACGTTACACATGTGTAATGCGGGCGTAAACGGCCTCGCGGATGTGACGTCACGGGGGGAGGAGTTAGGTCACGTGGGAGAGAGGGATCAAGTCTTAAGGGGGAGAAACCGGAAGAGGAGGGGGAGAGTTGGAGAGAAATAGAGAGTGAGGCCATGCAGGGCGGAGGGTTGGAGGGTGGCGAGATCGCCAGACACCCAGGATAAGTCTCGGCACCGTCGGCCAGCGGTGACCGAGCACGGAGGAACGGGGAGCCGATTGAGGCTGCAGTGAGGGCAGCCGGAGGCCTGCATGAGGAGGTCAGCAGCGGGGCTGCATCAGAGTGGAGTGAGAGGCTACGGGAGCGACGGCAGCATCGGGCTGCCAAGCGGGGGAGTCTCGGAGAGAGAGAGCCATGTGGGCAAGAATAAAGAACCCGAATAAAGGACAACGAAGACAGACACAGTGGTTGAGTCTTTTATTACACTGGTGTCAGAAGTGAAACGGCATGTCAAAACAACTGAGAAAAAAGAATATTCCTGCGCCATCATCTGCTACATCATCCGACAACGACGACCTTCCTAAGGTGGTGGACCTGCCTGTGATGGAGGAGGAGATCCGTGCTGGAACGAGTGCGGGTCCGGGAGTCCAAGATGTCGCCGCGTCGGGGGACTCGTCTGCACCGGAGGACGCGGACTTGCGATGGGGACAGATGGCGGCGCAGCTGGAGACACTGAAAATCGTGCTGGCGCAATTGTGTGAGCTCGTTACGCCGAGGACGGCGCTGGGGAGAGCCGATGGTGGTCCGCGGGCCGCCGCCTTACCTTCGCTGTCGGAGCCATCGGCCACGCGGCACGAAGACGCCATCTTGGGCGTGGCAGGAGAAGAACGGCGGGAAGCCGCCATTTTGCACTCTCCGCGGCGGGAGGCCGCCATCTTGAACACGTCGCGATGCGACGCCATTTTGAATATGCCGCCTGATGAGTCATCGGCTGAGGACGGCGCGCCAAGGAGTCGCAGTCGTCATCTTACAACTGTTAAGGAATTCTCCATCGGTGGCGATTGGAGTGCTTTCACCTGCAGATTTTTGGCGGCGGTACGCTCTGCAAGGTGGACTGACGCTGAGGCATTGGAGGTTCTGCCGACTCTTCTCGACGACGAGTCGGTGAGATTCTTTCGTTCTATAAAGGCCGAGAAGAAGAAAACACTGAGAGGAGTTTTCGACGAGATGGCAGATGCATACGAGCCACCGGATGACGCTCATCGCCGGTTTATTCAACGACAGCGAGCACCCGAGGAGTCGCCGGTGGCATACAGGGGTGCAGTATTGGAGTTGGCTATGGCCGCATACCCAGAGACGGAGCCTGACCTGCTCGAACCTCTCATCTTGGGTAAGATGCTCGAGCTGTCTCGGGATTTGGGGATTCCTATGCCGGTGTGTGGCCACGAAAAGTTGACATCCCGGGCGGCCGCTAAGTGTCTGGATGCCCAGTTCAACCTGCGCTGTTGGAGGCAAGTCACAGCGTGGACGGGGGGCCCATCGTCGAAGGAGGTGCCGTGGGCTGGGATCCCAAAAAGGCGGTGTACGTGCCTGACGGGGGGGGCCCGCAGGAGCTGACAGCCGCCTCTGGTCCGCGGTCGGGCCGCAGTGGGCCGGGCCCGCGAGCTGCGCCGCCGACACGGGCACGTCGGGATGGGGGGCCTGCGGCGCGGCGCAACGACATCGACTGCTTCCGCTGCGGGCGTAAGGGCCATTACGCCAGGGACTGTTGGGCCCGTGTCCCAGGTCCACCCCAGCAGGAGGCCTCGTCAACGGACGCGCCACGGAAGGATCCTCCAGGACAGGCAAGTCGGTGCGCACCAGACACCCGGCAAGGCTTGACACCTCACTCATCACCGTTGTCGTGCGATCCGGGTGTTGTTAACAACGGGAGGCCATCGACTGGGCCATGTCGCTCGGTAATGCAGTGGCGTAAATTGGCACGGCGGGTCGTCGCGGCCGCTACGGGTTCGTCCACTGTACCTGGTTCTATACAAGGGGTGGACGTGCGTATTTTGGTGGATTCCGGAGCGTCCGCGACCATTATATCGGATGTAATTTTCCATCTGTTGGGTATCCCACCAGAAGCCGTGCGTCCGGTTTACGGGTCGTGCGTCGCGGCGAACGGGGGTAGCATGGGCATTGTGGGCCAGGTGGACGCTAAAATATCTATCGGGGGAGTGTCGGCCTCGGGAATTGTGTTAATTTCGAGGTCTCTGGCAGTCCCTTGTTTGTTGGGAACCGATTTTCTGGCCAAGATGCCCATTCTGATTAGAATTAATGATAACTGCATTGAATTGCTGGGTGGCCGTAAGATTTTGTTTCTGCCGTCGCCCTGGGGGCGACCTGCTCCGGTCGCCCAGGTGCAGGCGCTGTCCGAGGTATCTGTTGACATTCCACCTGGCTCACAGATGCTTATCCCCTTGCGATATCGGAAGCCTGTGCCTGGTCAGCAAGGTGCAACTGGGGTTTTGTTGTCGCCGTCCGCCACCATAACGGGCGGATCGGCGCTGGTTGGGGCGCAGACTATTGTCCGGCCCGACCAGCAGCCATTTTTGCAGGTGCTTAATGCGAGTACCGAAAATGTATGTGTTCCGGCTGGTACGGTTGTGGCACATGCCACTACGGCGTTTACGGCACAGGATTATCTGGGCAACCACGGCGTGGTTGCTGGGGTTTCAGAGCCGGGAGCTGCGGATAATCGCTGGATCGCCGAATTGTGTGCAGAAAATCCTTCCCTTTCCGGGGAACAACGTTGTGCGATTCGTAAATTGCTATTGAGTTATTCGGATGTGTTTAGCTCCGACGATTTGGATTTGGGACGCACCTCGTTGCTTTACCATCATATTGACACAGGGGACGCTGCCCCTATTCGGTTAAACTCACATCGGATGAGTCCGGCCGAGCGAGAATACGTTCGAGGGGCAGTGGATGACATGTTGGCTGTGGACATAATATCTCCATCTAACAGCCCATGGGGTGCGCCTGTTGTTTTGGTTAAGAAGAAGGACGGCAAGTTGCGATTTTGTGTAGATTTCCGGAAATTAAATAAGATATCTGTGGCAGATGCGTACCCCCTGCCGCGCATGGACGACTCCCTCGATGCCTTGTCGGGGGCGAAGTTCTTTTCTACGCTAGATCTCTCTTCGGGATTCTGGCAGCTTCCCCTTGACGAGCCCTCGTGGGAGAAAACTGCTTCCGATGGGGTTGAATGCTGCCCCTGCCACATTTCAAAGGTTGATGGAGCTGGTATTAACGGGGTTGCAGTGGCAGACATGTCTGATATATTTAGACGATATTATCGTCTTCAGCCGCACATTTGATGAACATTTACTGCGGTTGGAGGCTGTGTTCGCCAGGATGCGTTCCGCTAATTTGAAATGTAAGCCTAAGAAATGTCACCTACTGCAACGGTCCGTGCGTTACTTGGGGCATATCGTAAGTGCGGACGGGGTGGCCACGGATCCGGACAAAACAGCGTGCGTCCGTGACTGGCCAACCCCGGCCACGGTGGGGGATGTGCGTCGGTTTTTGGGGTTTGCCTCATATTATCGGAGATTTGTTCCGAATTTTGCGACGATCGCGAGGCCCTTGCACCTCCTTACGGGTAAAGGATGCAAATTTGGTTGGGGACCGCCGGAAGAGGCGGCTTTTCAAGGCCTGCGCGATCTATTGGCTACGGCGCCGACGTTGGACTATCCGGATTTTGACCATCCCTTCATTCTGGATATGGACGCGAGTGACACGGGCATTGGGGCGGTGTTGTCTCAGTCCAAAGGGGGTGTGGAGCGCGTGGTGGCGTACGGTAGCCGGGTTTTGTCTCCTGCAGAAACCCGCTACTGCGTCACACGCAGGGAACTTTTGGCTGTTGTTTTTTTTCTCCGCCAATTTCGACCGTATCTCTACGGTCGTTCGTTTATTGTGCGCACTGATCATGCGGCCCTGCAGTATGCTCTTAAGATGGACCAACCATCCGGCCAGTTGGCGCGTTGGTTGGACACGCTGCAAGAATTTTCATTCCAAATTCACCATCGGAAGGGGGTGCGTCACGCGAATGCGGACGCGCTTTCTAGGTTGCCGCAGCGATCCCCTTGCGCGTGTGCGTCTGGGACGCATAGGTGTGCGCCGATTCAGCCTCCCCCTCAGCCGGTTGCGTTGGCCGTCGAGGTGCCTGATGCTCCAATGGAGCCGGGACCGGCTGATGGGGTTTTGAATCTTCCAAGGGCTGTGTGGATTCGGGAACAAATGTTGGACGACTCATTGGGTGTCCTTACGGAAGCGGCCTGCGAAGGAGAGTGGGGGTCCGGGTACGGGTGGTGGGCCGGAAACCGCTCTCCGCGATGGTCTGCTCATGTGGAGGGAGGGATTACAGGAACGCTGGCGTCTGGTTGTACTGGCGTCCTTGCGGTACGAGTTGATTAGGACTCTGCATTGCGACACGCTCTTACATCTGGGGGTGCAGAAAACCCTACTGACGTTGCAGCGAAATTACTTTTGGCACGGCATGGCGACAGATGTCGTCGGGCACGTTCGCGCGTGTCCCGATTGTGCCCGGCGAAAACCACCTAAACATACATATGTGCAGCCGATACAGTCTATTCAGGTGTCTCGAGTTAATGAATTGGTGGCGCTAGACATTTTGGAACCCTTCCCGCCATCCGCGAAGGGTAATAAATACTTGCTGGTTGGGGTGGAGTACCTCTCCCGCTGGCCGATGGCCTGGCCGTTGCCCGACCAATCGGCGGCGTCTATTACAGACGCCTTTCTATTTGGGTACGTTATGGACAAGGGTGCGCCGGAGAGGCTCCTCACAGACCAAGGCCGAAATTTTTCTTCTAAATTGTTGGGGGAAGTGTGTGCGGCTCTTGGGACTAAGAAAATACGGACATCTCCCTACCACCCGCAAACGGATGGTATGGTCGAACGGCTTAATCGGACTTTGTCCGCCATGTTGTGCCACACGGTGAGTGAACAACAATCTGATTGGGATTTGCATATCCCTGGGGTACTTTTGGCGTACCGGATGACGCCGCATGCGGCTACAGGATATTCGCCGTTTTTCCTTATGTACGGTCGTGAAAACGTGCCGCCGATGGATGTGCAGTTGGGAACTGGAGTGAGGAGACCTGCTAAGCCTCTTCCTGATTACATTCAGGACACCGTTCGCCGTGTTACTGAGGCGCGGGAGGGGGCCCGCATGGCTACGGCCAAAGCCCAGGCCCGGAACGAGCGGTGTGCTCGACGCTCTAAAGGGGAATGCCCCTGGAAGGTTGGGGACCTGGCCTGGCTCCATTGCCCACAGGTGCGGCCAGGTACCTCTCCTAAATTACACAAACCATGGCAAGGGCCGGTTCGCCTCATCGAGGTTCCCAATCCACAGTCGGCGCGTGTTCGGGTTGGATCTCGGCGTTGGTTCGTTCACACGTCGCGCTTGAAGCCATATGTGGCCCCTCTACCTGATGCGTCATCTCCTGAGGTTGCCTTGCCGGGGTCTGTTGCTGCCGACTCACCCTTGCCTGTGCCTGTTGATCTTGCAAGAGCGCCTGTCGTGCCTGTTACAGACAAGCCGGCCGTGACACCGCAGGGGACGCGGGGCTCTGCTCGGGGGGTGCCTGCCACGGCTGCGGGAACTCCGAGCCCCGCGGCCCTTCCGACCCCGCTGCAGACACGAGTGCGGGACACCTCCGATGCTGAGCTTTCGGGGATACGGGACCGGGACGTTGGCGGGCCTCCAATAGCGACAGGAGGACTTCATCCTGTCGCTCCTAAAACCCCGTCACGTTCCCGGTCTGCGGGAGGGCCGCCGACCGTCCGGGACGGGCCGGCGACCCGCACACGCTCGAAATCCCTTACATTTCATTGAATTTTATTGTTCTGTTCTTGTTCTTACTGTTATATTTATTGTATGCTTCGTTGTCCTTCAATGTGTCTCGGCCGTGTTCGCTCGCATTACTTGTTGTCGTTATTGTTCAGCCGAGGTCGGCTGGATTTTTCTCTACGGGGGAGGGTGGTGTAATGCGGGCGTAAACGGCCTCGCGGATGTGACGTCACGGGGGGAGGAGTTAGGTCACGTGGGAGAGAGGGATGAAGTCTTAAGGGGGAGAAACCGGAAGAGGAGGGGGAGAGTTGGAGAGAAATAGAGAGTGAGGCCATGCAGGGCGGAGGGTTGGAGGGTGGCGAGATCGCCACACACCCAGGATAAGTCTCGGCACCGTCGGCCAGCGGTGACCGAGTACGGAGGAACGGGGAGCCGATTGAGGCTGCAGTGAGGGCAGCCGGAGGCCTGCATGAGGAGGTCAGCAGCGGGGCTGCTTCAGAGTGGAGTGAGAGGCTACGCAAAAAGTTTAGTAACTCATAAATTAATAAAATATATGTACAGTATTTTATAATATTGATGTATTTCATCTTTTAAAACAATAAATATACGCAATTTTTTCTTAACTTACATTTTGGAAAAAGTTAAAGTTTGTAAAAAGGAAGTGAAAACCAGCAGACGAAACGCAAAGGCTGGAAATGTAGAGATAACTTAAAAAGTTTAGTAACTGGAGGTGCTCGCTTCGTACTTCAAGGGGACCAATGGGACAAAAAAAATTACGCGGTTTTCCAGATCGCGGGGGGGCCTGCGCCCCTAACCCCAGGGATGTGGAAGGGTCGACTATTACCTGCTGTTGACTATTCAGGAGTGCAATATCTGCTTCCTTGGCTTTGTTTTCCATCTTCAGAGCCTCCATCTGCTGCTCATTTATCCTCTCCAAGGTCCTCCTCTCTGCGAACACAAACTCACTGAATACACACTCGGGATGGAATATCCAATTGCTTGAGTAATGAATTGCCATTGTAATTACAAGGTTCCATTAGTCGCCTAATACTGTAAGATAGCATATGGACCCAATTTCAAAGCAGTATATTTCACAATGGCAACATGTTACAATTACACAACAATTTATGAACGGTTTAATCAGTTATCAAGTTTTCATAAACCACTTCATAAATGCTCTGTGCCCTCCACCTGCTTTACGGACAACATCGAGAAGATAGTTGAATTCATCCGAAACGCCTCTCAAAGTGTCTTCTTCCACTTAAGTCACTGCTGCCGTGATTCTGTCTTTTAGGTCATCCAGCTTAGTCGCTAATGTTAGCCAAAAAACACGGTCTTTTGTGCCACCATGCTCTTTGAAATTGGCGGATCAATGCCAAAACGCCGTTGAAATGCACGCTGCACCACAATTACTGATTCAGTATTGCTGAACTGCAGAACGCAAAACGCCTTGTGTTGTCGGGTCGCCATCTTGCGAATGACTGAGGCTAGGGGCTGTTTGTGCGGTGGGAGAGGCATCTAGCAGGTAAGAGTTTCATTCATAGGCGGTTAGTCGTTGCAGAGATATAGCAATTTAAAATGGGGTCCATCTCTTTTAAACACCCTGTATAACAAAACATGTCCCACCTCTGGTAATTATTAGGTCAAAAAACCAAAATGGTGCCAATAACTCAGAAAACATTTAGCAAAGGACGAATATCATGGGTAATATCTATTTATAACTTATGTAATAATATTTTTGTTGGTGTTTTAAATGTATCACGATTTTAAACATGACAAAATAAATTTTTCATAATCAACGATTTTTGGGTTTAGATCGCGTTATTTATAAATGTGTCGTAACCCTCCACCACCCGACACGGCCAATCAGTAAAAAAAGTGTCACGTTGACAAAAGACAAATAGTTCACTGCTTTAGCCCACCGGTGTGTTGAAGCGTGAAACCACAACATTTACAATTTGAGTACGACGTTTCGCTGGTAATTGCATCCAGCATCATTGGGCAATTCGCCATTCTGGCGATGCTGGATGCAATTACCAGCGAAACGTCGTACTCAAATTGTAAATGTTGTGGTTTCACGCTTCAACACACCGGTGGGCTAAAGCAGTGAACTATTTGTCTTTTGTCAACGTGACACTTTTTTTACTGATTGGCCGTGTCGGGTGGTGGAGGGTTACGACACATTTATAAATAACGCGATCTAAACCCAAAAATCGTTGATTATGAACAATATTGGTCGCGAAAGCCTACGTGTTAAAATGACAAAATAAATCTTGTATTAAAGCTTTTGTCACTGCAGGAATTCATATTCTTTGGGTCTTTCGGTAAAGTCAAGTAGATAGAAAAAATAATAACAATAAATAATAAAATAACAAAAATTTAAATGAAAATAAAGAGAATACAAAAATAATAATAAAAATATCACGACGTTTCGATCGCAACGCAAGCAATCGTCATAATTTTATTATTTTATTGTTATTATTGTTATAATTTTTTATATCTACGTGATTTATCCGAAAGACGCAAAGAATATGACAAAATAATGTAAGACGAGAAACAATAATCGCACGATAAGAATATTTTCCTCAATAAATTACGCAATAATCATACACCTAATATTGCACAACACACACCACAGTACTTCCACATCACGACAAACCGAGTTTAACACATCGGAAGAGGGTTTCCCGACCAATATTATCCATTCTGAAGTATTTTGGGTTAAATCGCGTAAATAAATCATTAGAATAGCCTGATTATTCTGGTTGTAATTACCAGTGAAACGTCACGGTACTTGAATTGTAAATGTTGTAGTAGGTTTACTCTCCAACACACAACCGGTTAGTGCTGAATTAGTAACGAATCGGCTACATTTTATTTACTTGACAAACCCCACTAATTGGCTGTGTCAGGTGGAGGTGGCGGCAGGGCCGGATTAAGATTTCGTAAGCCCCTGGGCTACAGGTACTGTGAGGCCCCCAGTAATATTTTCAAAACTAAAACAAAGTTAAAGAAAAATTAAATGTATTTTTACAAGGCTAACAACAACTAAAATTCAGCTTTCACAAATGAAGTAACCTTTCTCTTAAGGAGGCCATCCAGCTGGCAGAGGCCCCTGGGCTGCAGCCCCTGAAGCCCATTGTTTAATCCGGCCCTCGGTGGCGGGTTTAACGGCACATTTATATTTGAGCGATTTAACCCAAAAACCTCTTACAGTATGGATCTTTAGCCTTATTTTCCTCTTTTCCTGTGCTCATTCCAATGTTTTCTCAGCTATCCATTTTCTTTTTTACTAAGGGTATTGTTGCTTCTACTGTTTGCTCCACTATCCTCTTCATTGCTAATGCCTTGCTGTCCCTGTTAAGGTGTTCTATTTTTGCCCCCCTGATGCTACTCGATATTTCCACTTTATGTTTCCTCCTTATTCCCCAAAACAAGCCTGCATTATGACAACCCGAGTAATTAATAACAATAAACAAAAATAATCATCAGACAAACTCGCGGCCTGAAAAATTATAAGCAAAGAAAAAACGGCTTACTTATTTCTTCTTGCTGAGCTTGTGTCAGTGCCTTGTCCACAATGCGAATTTGTTTTGCACGATCCTTATATTTTTCCATGAAATCTTTGTAGGCTTTGTCTTTCTGGAAGGACAGAAACAGAAAAGAACCTCAATGTGCCATGCAAAATGATATATATGCATCGACATTGAGGGAGGAAAACGAGAGCAATAAGGGGAGCGGTGAATGACACCCACGGTCATTCGTGATAATTTTAATAAGTTTGGTCTTTGTGCCACTTCTGACAGTGCAAGGTTATCAGCAAGGTACTCCGTTTTATAGACAGCTATAGTCTGTAATAGGCAGGGGAGGTGTTTTTCTCCCACTGGCTCCATCAAATGGAGTTGTGGCGAGGAGAGGTCAATGTCCTTTCGGTACTCCCGTAACCTGCTCGCTCTGAACATTGTCTCTATAGTCCCCTTGGTAATGAGCTAAAAGTGCAGGGCTCAACAGCCTCCACAAACCTGCCCAGTGGCCCCCCATTAGCCACTATGGTGGATGAAAGCGCACCGTGAGGGTAATAAGCTGACCAACATAAGCCCTTTTGTCAATGACATTGCTTTCAATGCAGTGTTGCTGGCAGACACCCGCAGGTTAGGTGAGGGTTTTTTTGCCCCTGCGTGTGCCACGGTGGCGAGAAGTTAACTACCTCGTCTTGTATATAGGAGGTCATGGGTTCGAACCCGACTAGTGCCTGCTGTATATTTAAAGATTGCTTGTCTCTCTCTGCCCGTGGTCGTGTGGATTTTTCTCCAGGGTGCTCCGTTATCCCCTCCACATTTAGAATCAACATCACGCTTTTAGAGTATTTGGCTGCGACAAATTGCCACATGATGATAAGCCACTTCATTGGGCTATCATGTGTGATGATCAGGTCGCTTCTGAAAAATAGCCAGATAGCTCAGTGGTCCCTTACACCTGGTAGAATAAATAAAATTTGTTGTAATAGTATACATTGTAACCTACACAGGCTATTGCAGCAAGGCCAGCACCTGGTGATGTCAGCAAGGCACACAATAGGGGTGGTGTAGCCAGCACAAAGCCTGCCCACATCTGTCTCTCTAGTATTGATGTTTGCATATGGAAAAGAAGTAGATGAAGATGCAAGCACCGGGGTGGAGACAGAAAAGTAGGCATAGAAATAGGCATCCATAAGAGATTTTTTTGGGGTTAGATCGCGTAAATATAAATGTGTCGTTGAACCCGCCACCACTTAACACAGCCAATCAGTATGGTTTGTCACGTAAACAAAACGTGCCAATTCGTTACTAGCTTAGCACTAACTGGTGTGTTGGAGAGTAAAACCACTACAACGTTAACAATTAAAGTATCGTGATGTTCCGCCAGTAATTACAACCAGCCTCATCAGGTGACACCCAAAATTGTGGAGAAATCCTCCTCCTGTCTCGGTTTTAATTAGAGCAGATAAGTGTGATGTCATCACTTGTGAGCCAATCAGGTGTCAAGTTTAGAGTGGGGTTGGGAGTTAATGTATTCATATAAATTGCAATGGATATCCATTGCTGGTTGGGTTATTCAGATATGTACACGATCTAACCCAAACAACCTCTATTATGGATAATATTGGTCGCGAAAGCCCACGACGTGTTAAATAGAAATACATATGGTTGGAAGTGGTTAAGAACAGGATATGATGGCCGGTGGAGTGGACATAGAGATGATGTCCCAGGACATGAACAATTAGAGAAAGAGGAGCAGCACGAACAAACCCTACAGAACGGAGGAAACATCAGGAAGAATATGCACATGGAGAGTGTAAGTCACCTCGTCTCCTAGTCCCTCTGTAGCACGATACTCTTCATCCAGCTCCTGCATTGCGGCCTCGTATTTCTGATAGCCCCCGGGCTGCATGAAGTCTGCGTTCATCTCTTTCAACAGCTGATACAGCACCTCGAGTCGTTCCTTGGACACTGAGTACGATCGCACTGTGTTTGTTTCCTTCATCCGCTCAAACTCCTTCATCGTGAAGTCCTGTGGGACGCAGGGCGTTGTAGAGCAAATGCAACATTTTTTAGTCACGGTTTCATATCTGTCGATGGCAACCTGTTAGAATCGACTATGGGAGGGCCACCGTGTACTGGTGCAATGGATGCCGAGAGGTGAACCCTAATAAAGAATAACAGAATATATAGTTTGACCATCGATTATCCGGCACGTGATTATCCGGCTTCCAAGATTATCCGGCGGTTCCGGGCCAATCTGGCAAACCATCGAAACCGCTCCAAAGACTGTAACCAGTTCGGTGTGCGTGACAAAAAAAGTAGCTATGCCTGATTTCATTGTCAAAAATTATATAGAGTACATTATACACGACATCCAACTTAATGAAAATATTGCAATATATACATTTTTAATAACTAGTAACTATTTTCATAAAAACAGAAAATCTCCAGTGCGATCCAGCGAAAAATGTGCATGTAATTCACAGATCTAAAGGCTGCATCAGGCCGGCGATCGTTAAACACAAGTTGGTGAAACAAAAGCGTACTAGTACTAGGTACATCACCCCATGCAGAGCATTCGAGATTGGAGTGGGAAGTGCGATACAGTAAATACGACAACTTATTACAGTATCTAGTCTAAATTGTATGTTTATTTTTGACAATTTCAAGTAGTAAACAAATAAAAAAAAGCGAAAAAAATACGCAAGCACAACACCTAAAAGCATCCTGTAATGCACACAAATATGCAAAAAACGCTATTTAAAATATTGACTTAGTGATTATCCGGCGTTTGTTGAATATATGGCGCCCCTCCCCCCAAAGCCTGCCGTCATCGCGCCTTCACCTCCAGTTTCCCGCAAACCTCGCCTCACTACTCTCGCCTTGCACTGAAGGCTCACGGGAGAAGCCTACGCAGCGGCGTCACTCAAAATTTGCTTTGGACACCAAGGTCTCGAACTGTTACAACCTCACGTCACTATACACTACACTACACACTGCACTGCTATACACTGCACTATAGTGTACACTGCTATATACTATACACTACTATAGACTATAATATAGACTACACATTACACTGCTCTACACTACACACTGCACTGCTATACACTGCACTGCTATACACTACTATATACTATACTAATATACACTACACTACTATAGACTATAATATAGACTACACTATACACTACTATACACTACACTAAGCTGTTACAGCCTCACGTCGGTTCTCTGCTATCGCCCCCTCGGTGTGGAACTCTCTATCCTTTTGCACATCCGCAACATCGAATTCACTATGAATTTCAACAACAAAAACATTTAAAGGCCTCTCTGTCTGGGTCAGGCTTTGTGAGCAGCCCTGAGCTTGCATCTGTGCCTCCTGAGTTGTTGATTCGTCTGAAAAATGTGGCGCTTTAAGTCATTATTATAATAATTGATGATCTTCTGTATAACTCCCCAGCTGTTAAGGCTTGCGAGTCCCGATCACAGAGGGGAGCCGAGCTGACAAAGGTCACGCAATCTGATTTGAAGGTGGATAACCCATTACAAATCAGATTGGGTAATTTGTGGTTATTTGAAAGAGCCCAGTAAGTTAAAAGAAAAAGCAGATGCAAACAATGGTGGGTAACTCGTGGGATGCTCTTGCCCAGGATCACCTCAGGCTGGAGGCACAGAGTCTATTTCAAGGATCCAAACATTTTGAAACTCAACGGCCGGAAAACAGGAAGAGGAAAAGCAGGAACGGTGGAAACAGCAATGCTGCAGCCCGAATTACTAATCCAGTTCCGCCCACCCACTCTTTCTGGACACATGCCCGGGGCTGCGGCAGAATATGTCAATCCCAGATCGGTCTCTTCAGCCATCTTCGGACTCACAGATAATTATAATCCAGCTTTCCTATGGAAATTCAATTATCCCGATAATTGAAGGATAGCCGATGGTGACGATGACACGCTGTGCTGAAGATGGAAGAAAGTCCAAGTGCAAGACTTACACCCCCTTTGCATGGACAGGAACCCCTTTACACAGGTATCTCTCACTCCAGAATGTTGTTAGCTGTGGCTGATAATATAACTCAGGTCATGGTAGCATGCTCACAAACCACTGTGCTACTGTTCCTCCGCCTTGTGAGAAAATATTAAATGTGAAGAAATAATGTGCGAGTTTAACGCTTTATAATCCTGTTGTATATTGCCATAGTCAGACAGTTAGTGCGTGCACTTGCAATCCACATTCTATGCACTCTCCTGGAGCAGCAATTAAAATTATGCCCAACTTTCTTCAATTATCCCACCTCCGTCCACCCAGCAGTATAAATGGGCACACCACAGTCATCGGATTGTCAGGTCGCATAGAGTAGAAATGTTAATAATCCCAGATCCTCCAAAATGTTTGCCCGGTGTGGAAGGTGTAGGTGACAACTACCTTCTAGAGAGTTTCCTCTGTCGGAGGCCCGTCCATCAGCAGTGTTTCTGAACAAGACATTATAGAGCTGCACCTTGACCCATTTCATCATCACCAAACTCACCAAGAGCTCCTTCTCATGCTCGTGATTGCGGTCGAGCACAGAGCGACGGTAGAAGAGAGCCATTGCTTTCTTCGAGCACTCCTCTTGATGTCGTTGCAGTTGTTTGTAATCCACAGGAAGCTTGCTCAGCAGCGTTTCCATCTCTCTCTGGTATACTCTCTTGGCGTCCTCCATTGCCTGCATGTTGGCAAGCAGCACCACCTGTTTCCGTGCACCCTCGATGCAGGCCATGTCGCCCGAACGCTGAGCCTGCACGTAAAGCTCTGCAACCTGCAGGAAGACTGAAAAAAAACAGGGAGTAAGCAAGCAATAGGGTCTTCATCATCATCATTGTTATCATTTAAATACTTTCTGACTGTGTGAAAATATAAATTCATTAGCGCTGTCAATATATTTGTTTGTACGTCAGCAACAGGAGTCCATGATAACTATGTTAAAGAGTATCCAACTTTAATTGGTTCCATGAAAACCATCGTTAATTGAAATTATTGTTAATCGAATATAGGAGATTCATGTTAAAGGCTTAATTTGTTCCAAGACAATCAGAAGTTCACTAACCAGAGCACTTGTTTTTACATCTCTTTATTTTTTTTCAATAATTTTTTCATAATTTTCTTGTCTTTCTTCACAATTCATTATAGGGGCCATTGTTATTGATCTTATTTTACTTTTAAGTAAAAAAGACAGGACGTATTCTAGAGAGCTGTTTCCATAAGCAACACACATAAATCATTGAAAAGCTCAGCCAGTTGCTCTCAAAACGCTCATTAATGGGCGGGTCGTTGATTGGCTGATGTCTGCTGAGTCCACTTAGGAGCACTCCGATTGACCGAAATTGGTGGCTGCATGCTATCGTAAACGTCGTGAATAGAAAACATTTATTGTAAAGAGAAATAATGGAGGACCCTTTGGGAGATGGATCGTTAATTGAAATATCGTTAATCAATGTCATGGTAAACCGAGAGACCACTGTATAAAGTTTTGTTGCCTAAACGGACGCTGATTCAGAATAGTTTTTGGGTGTATTGTAAACCCTCTTATACCCATACGTTGGAGAAGGGTTTCTTTTTTAAACGACCTATCCATAAAAATGTATTGATCGTGAAATCCTAGTGATAAAATTAAAAGGAGCCTGATTTAAAATCGACCCTATTGATAATTGATTGCTATATTTTTTGAAGATTAAATAAAAATTGGTATTCATACTGTAGGAATCCGAAGAGCTATAAAGCTCTGTTTTTACAGATGTCCAGTAGGGGTGGGCCATAACGTTACAACAACAAACAATATAAAAACATTATGATAGTGCAAACTATAGGAAAGTTAACATATCACTGAAAAAGGATACAAATAAAAGTAAACTGTTTTGTTTGCTCCATAATACAGGTTGTTTGGGTTAGATCACGTAAATATATAAATGTGTCGTTAAACCCGCCACCTGATAAAGCCTACTGAGAAAATTTATTTTTCACAATCGACCTGATCACAAATGATAGCTCAACCAAGTGGACATTTATATCAGCAAAATAATCGAAATAACAACACACTCTTATGCATGCCTCCACTTGATGTCATTAATTGTGACATCATCTCTGTTTTCTCTGATGCGTTTATGGGTTGTACTATGCGTTTTTCAACATGATCTCCAGAGTTCTATTCCACGTGCTGGGGAGTTAGTCCATTGATTAATTACACAGAGTCAGCAAAGGACTGTTGCGCCAAACGTGTGACATCTTGTGACAGCATTAGAGTGAAATGTTCTCGCTGCAATGCACATGCGTCTCGAGTGATTCATTTGATTCACGGATCACGGGGGGAGACCACAGGGCAGCGCCATTTCTTTGAGGGTCCCATTCCACTTAGAACATCGACCGCCAACTCAAGTTGCGCTACTTTCTGGAGTTGCACATCAAGACGGGGCGATGGTGTCCACAAAGTAACCGCCGTCTCACTCAAACTTAAGCTCTCGGTTTCTAGGAGACCGGTCTTAGATGCAATGGTGCCAAGAAGGCGTCTTTGGCATCACATGTGGAAGGACTGCAGCTGATCTAAATCAGCTTGACGTAATGTCAACGCTTCTGCACCATACAACACAACTGACAAAACACAGCACTGGTAGACTCTCAATCTGTTGGCCAGATGGGGTATAAACCATTCATTATTCCTGAGGCCAAGCCGATCCGGTGCCTGACATCAGGTGTACATCATCCATGAGTAGTCTATGTAGATTCTAGGTAGGCATATTCCTCTACTGCTTCGACAGTTGCCGTTGATTACGAATGGTGCTTGTAGAGAACTGGAGCCCAAGTTCTGGACTTTTGTTTTCTGCCATGAAAAATGCAACCATTTCTCTCACATGGTTGTGGAATTATTGGATGACTGCTGTGAATGTTTCAGGCTTTTCAACAAACAAGGCTGCAAGATCAGCAAGGTCGAGGCTAGTGAAGTGGTGCTGGTAAATCTTGACTCCGAGGTCGTGGGTCATGTTTTAAAAGATCAAGTTGATCACCCGAAAGAAGAGCGCCGTGCGAGGAGGTACCCTTGACAGACTCCAAATGTGGTTTCAAATCGTGATGCAAGTCTGGACCCACCACATACCCTTGCACTTATGCCTGCTTGCACATCTTTCAAGGCAGACCAGAGAACATATCGATACACAGATTTAAATATCGCTTTCAGATAAATGTAAGCAACATACAGCTGTCCTCATCTCATGATGCAGTTGCGCAAGTAGGCGGAGTTTAAGCACAGCATCCATCGTAGCGCAACCAACTGTGACTCCCGATTGCTGTGGGTGATGGTGTTTTATCAAGAGTGGTTGCAGCCTTCCCAGAAGTACTTGTGCCAAAACTTTTTCCAGTACTGAAAGTAGGGATGTCCACCACCTCCTATGAGATGTTGGATGACACATACAGCTGTCCTCATCTCGTTTTATAACGGGACTGACTCAACTTCATCAGCCATGGAGATCAGACACTTTTCTTGTTGAGCTTTTTCTCCAGCTTTGAAAATTCCCTGAAGTCTGTATTGTTCATTGGTGTTATCCTTCTATTCTAAAACCGTGAAGGTGGAGCAAGAAAGCCAGGGTTTATGGACAAGCTTTCAGAGGCCTACCGTAGCTTCAGCAGCCAGTCTAATGGAGTCTCGTATATGGTACAATGCACATTCGACATCAACATTGTCCGGTGATATTGTGGTGGCTGCCAAGTGAGACTCAACGGCCTTGAATAATTAACCAGCAGTATCGTGGGTGTCCCTGAGTCTCTGAACATGATACTATTTAACGGCTGAATATTTCCTGGGTATTGGGAAGCAGAGGGCGAATCGTCTCCCTAGGTGGTGGTTGGTGTTAGCAGGTGCCTCCGCTCCATGGAAAACCCGATATGACTTAAATTTGGTTCTCTCCTTGGTCAGGATATAATCTATTTTTTAGTTGTGTGACCATCGTTTGAGATCCTAGTTTGTCTGTGGATGTTTAGTCTATGATATGATAAGCTGACGACAGCAGAGTTGTCGTTGCGAATCCCATGAGCCAAAAAAGGCCCTATGGCAGATTCGAATCCACTGCTGTAGTTGTCTATATTGACATGTACATCTCCAACGGTCATGATTGTGTCATGTATTGAGATAAAAAGCAGCGAGGCACTTAAGTGATCCTAGAAGCGGCATTTTTCCATCAGGGCTTGACTGTTCTGCTGGTGCATATGCAACAATGACCAAAAGATGTCCATGTCAATGCTGTATTCTGGCCAGTAACATGTGTGGTGAGATGCGTATTTATGATATAAGTGATTTGTTGAGAGGTGACCTGATGAGTGCAAACCCACAAACC
The DNA here is from genome assembly GCF_964198595.1 of Lampetra fluviatilis. Taxonomy (NCBI): domain Eukaryota; kingdom Metazoa; phylum Chordata; class Hyperoartia; order Petromyzontiformes; family Petromyzontidae; genus Lampetra; species Lampetra fluviatilis. The sequence continues at coordinate 829,520 of NC_136345.1, read as the reverse complement.
CAATGTTGACCTCCAGAATGCAGGGTGGTATTTGCCGTCAATGGTGGTATTATCACTTCCTGTGAGTCTGGCCTCAGTGATACTGGCGATTATGATATTATATTTGGACAGTTGGTGTACAATGGCCTCCTGGTATCCTGTCCCGTTCATGGCGAGCACATTCCAGGCACTAATGCGGAATGTTGCTCGCAGGTCTGACTTCTTTGGTGTCCTTGCTGGCAACTCCGATCATTCGTTCATTTCTCAATCCGCTTGTCCTGGTAGGTTCGCGGTGGTAGCAATTGCGTAGGGCGGTCCAGACCTCCCTTTCCCTGGCGACAGACTCTAGCTCTTCTTGGGGAATTCCCAGGCGTTCCCAGGCCAGCTGAGCGACATAGGCTCGCTAGCGTGTCCTGGGCTGGCCCCGGGGCCTTAGCCCAGTTGGACTTGCCTGGTAGAGTTCCAGGGACAGTCTACGGGGAGGGGGGGCACATCCTTACCAGGTGCCCAAAACACCTCAACCGGCTCCTCTCGATCTCGAGGAGCAGTGGCTCGACTCTGAGGCTCTCCTAGATTACCGAGCTCCTCACCCAATCATGGAGAGTGAGCCCGGCAACCCTGCAGAGAAACCTAATGTCGGTCCCTTGTACCCACTATCTCAAAGCTCATGACCATAAGTGGGGTGGGCACATAGATCGACCTGTAAACTGAGAGCTATGCTTCACTACCACAGAACCGTAAAGAGCCCGCATCACTGCGGATGCCACACCGATCCACTAGCCGATCTCCCGCTCCCACTTACCATTACTCGCAAAAGAGACCCAGAGGTACTTAAACTCCTCTAATAATGGAAGCTGTTCCCCCCTAACCTGGACAGCACACTCCGCAGTCGCCCAGAAGTGATCTATGACCTCAGATTTGGAGGTGCTGATCCTCATCCCAGCTGCTTCACTTTCGGCATCAAACCATTCAAGTGCACGCTGGAGATCACAGATTGACGAGGCAAAGAGGACAACCTCATCTGCAAAAAGCTACGATGCCACCTCCATGCCACCGTGCTGAATATTCTCCATACTTCAGCTGCACCTTGATATCTTGTCCATGAAAATAACAAACAGAAGTCCAACACCGACAGTGAATTACTTTGATTCAACACCAAGAATATGGACACAGCTCTAACTCTGGGAAAAGATGGACCAGATAGCACGCGCAAGCGGCACTGGTAAATAATATTCCTTGCACCACCTTGCACAATACATTCCGGGGAACACGGTTATATACCTTCTCCAAGTCTATAAAGCAGAGGTAGACTGGTGAAGCAAACTCCCATGACCCCTCAAATATCTGTTAGAGGGAAATGCGCATTGTTTATCCTGAATCTGAGGCCCCACCGCTGGGCGAAGCCTCCTCTCCAGCAGTCTGGCATAATATTTGCCTGGGACATTGAAGAGTGTGATCCCTCTGTAGTTGGAGCACACCCTCTGGTCCCCATTATAAAAAATATAGACCACGAGCCCAGTTTGCAAATCCAGAGGTACTGTACCCTCCTTCAATGCAACATTGAAGACGCACGTTAACCACAACACTCCTACATTGTCCAGCAGTTTCAACAACTCTGGGATAATCTCGTCCACACCAGCAGCTTTGTCGCTACGAAGGCCCTCAATCACCAAAGCGACCTTAGCAGCCGTGATGGATTCGACCCGCGCAGCTATTTCCAGAGCAACCTCCTGAGAGGAGGGCATGTCCACCGGGTTGAGGAGCTCCTCAAAGTGTTCCTTCCACCTCTCGACTATCTCCTTAGTTGAGTTCAATGTTACACCACCTTTACTGAGAACAGCCTGGGCCACGTCCCGTCGACCCCTCCTATGGTTTGCCAGAGCATCTTTGAGGCTGCCCAGTAGCTCCTCTCCATGACTTCTCCAAACTCCTCCCATACCTGGGCTTTTGCTTCGGTGACTGCTACCGCTGCTGCCCTCTTGGCAAGCCGGTACTTCTTAATTGAGTCGGGAGACTTTCTTTCCGAGCACAGCTTGGAAAGCTTCCTTCTTAAACTTGGCAGCTTCCCTCACCACTGGTGTCCACCAGTGGGTCCTAGGGTTGTCGCCATGACAGACACCAACTGCCTTCAGGCCACAGATTTTCACAGCTCATCGACAATGGAGGTCCAGAACATTGTCCACTCAGACTCAATCTCCATGCCCTACTTTGGAGTGTAGGAGAAGTTCTCCTGGAGGTGGAAGTACAAGACTCCAGGCGACATTGCTCTGAGGGTCATTGGAATACACAAACCCCACCACCACGATAAGGTTACAATCCTTCAATGGGCAACTCCATCGTGGCATAACCTTCCCCAGCGGTGGCTTCGAGATATGCGAATCATCCGAGCATTGCCTGATCGTTGTCTACCATGGACAATTTAAATCAGGGGCTGAAACCCCTGGTGCTGTAATGTTGTCTTTTAATTTTACACATTTGGGTTACGCAGAATGCTCTGCCTCCATCGGGTAGGGGAGATGCAGAGTGCAGTATAAGAGAGGACGTCTTTGCCATTGACCCAAAGAGCAGTGTTTTCCGCCGAAGGTGCGAGAGACACTGCTGCTGCTCATAGTCCGCAGCTGTCGAGGATACAGGTATCCACTTACGCCCATTCTACCACTGCCAGACACGTATCGTAGCCCCATCAGCTCGGGTATTATCAAGGTTCCTAAGAGGCCTTCATGGGTACCATAGCGACCTGGAGTCATGATTGTCCCCTAAACGCATACATATTGCGCAGCTTCCACAGCGTGGACAGGGGGCAGGTTGGTGGACTTTGAAAACCCAAAGTTATTCTGGAGTGAGCAATTTGGAACTCAACAATTAAGTTCCTGAAGAAACTCCCAGACTTTGGAGTGCAATGTCACACATCGTGCTGAACAACGCGGGGTAGTACAACCTCACGTTATCACACTCTCACAGCACACGAGAGTGTGACAAAGCACAACTGTGAAAACTGATGAAGTACATCTAAACTTTTGCTCCAAAAATGTTGCAAACCGCATTTTACGTTTAACAAAAAATGAACATAAACCACAATAGGGCAGGTTTAACGAGAATCTGCTGAGCTGTCCTCACGTTGGCCAGTGAGGATGACCCCATCGATGTTCTTGTATTTTATGATCTGGTAGATGTGAGAAGTGAACTCCTCCGTCACTTTGAGAAACTTCTTGCTGAGTTTATTCTCCAGCTCGTCCATGTCTTCTGGGTCCGCGGGCATGGGGAACATGAAGCACTTGCGTTTCTGTAGGAAGACAACAACGACAGTTCAGCAACGAGAATGCACTGACTATCCTTGCTACCTTCAGCCATGGTCAATCCACTGCTTAATGTCGGGCTCCCCCAACCACTGCCATCTCTCACGATCCTGCAATTTAATATTCTGCAATGTTAAAATATACCAAGCACTTGGGTATGATCTGATTTATTGACCAAACCTTCATGGTGGACATCCCAATGCATTGCATTCCTTGGCTGCCATGCTATCAGGGAAAAAATATACGAGTTTTGTGGTAACACCGTTATCCACGACCCACTCCCGAAATACCTTGGAGTGGTGCTCGATCGAAGTCTCACTTTCAGGCAACATATTGAGCAGTTGAGCAACAAAATTAAAACCTACACAAACATCATCCATAAACTGCCGGGAACTAGTTGGGGCTGTTATGCGCAAACACTATGGATTGCCACATTTGTCCTCGTGTATTCGACGAGAGAGTATTGCTCACTTCTGTGGGGACGCAGTCCTCACACTCTTGTTATCGACACACAACTGAACATTGCAATGTATGCCATCTCAGATACGCTGGAGTCGATACTGATCCAGTGGCTCCCAGTGCTGAGCCACATCGCTCCGCCACAAATCCGTCATGAAACAGTGGCCGTCCTGGAGTACCAAAAAATATTCGTCAACCCACACCTTCCAATACAATGGGACTTAAACCCAGCGTCGCCTGTTTGCCCAAAATCACGCAACCCCTTCTGGATCACAGCAGCCTCACTCCACGCCACAAATACAATGAAGACGAGAGATGGAAGCAAGTCTGGACTGCGATCGACATCAACAAATAAACATACAGGACCCTATTATCGAACCTCCCAGTTTCAACCTTCCATGCTGCCAATGATCGACCATCAACCGAATCAGGACCGGGCATGGCTGATGCGGCCACCTGATGCAAAAATGTCGCATCAAAGATTCGGCAGCCTGCGAGTGCGTCCACGAATCCCAAATGATCGATCACATTGTAAACACCTGCTGTCTCCACTCCTTTATATGAGCAACAAACGAGATCCACTCTGTGTCCGAACAGACAATTGAGTGGATAACACATCTAAAATTACATCGTTAATCTGCTGCTATAAATCCATACGAAAGAAAAAGTTGAATGCTGTAATGCACTTTACTCTAATTTAATACTTTTGTCACGTCCCCATAAATTTGACCGCTTTCATCGTGGCATGTTGTTGGAGCTCGAATGGTCTTTAATAGAAGTCGCGCGGATCTGAAGCCAAATTTCAGATTCGATTCAGGTTTCGATGCCAAATTTCCTCAGCCAAAGTTTAATTTGTAATGTCTGAATTATGTGCCCTTTCCTCTCTGTTAAACCTCAAATCTGGTATCCTGGTGATGTGAGTAGTACATAACATTTACGTTATTCAGTGTTTTCTTATACCATTATGCAATTTAGTCTAAATTTTAAATACACGACAAAAGTGTGATGTAGTGTATACTGTAATTTAAAAATCAATGGAACGTGCAAGTTGGTATAACATTTATTTAATACGCGCTGAAATGCTTCTGTTTCTGAATATTTTTTAGGTATGACAAATAAAGAAGACACGTGGTTATGAATGTGAAAATGTGAGAGATAAAAAACAGCTTGTGTATGCATACACCCCTGTGCATGATTACTCACTTTAAAATACGCGCACATGAGGTCACGTTCCCTGTTAAATTCTTCATCTTTCAGGGAATTGCTCCTGCGGATCTGGAAGCACTTCTCCATGTACTCGTCGGGAGTGCACGGCTTCTCATCCCATACCAGCTTCAGTGCGCAGTCCCGCACACACACAACCAGGGACGGTAAGTGATTTTCCAGGATGCTGGGTTTGTCGCCTCGGGAGAATATCTGGGATCGTACGTGCTCTGACATGTTCTTCACGTAGCTGGACAGGTGGCAGGGTTAAGGGATCTACATACAATGCATCTCTCAAATATATGGAGACCGATCTCACAGTACTCTCCTGCACACGGTCCAACCTCGCACTCTTTAATCTCTCCCATCTCATCTCATTCTATTTTCCTCCACGCACTATTTGCTCCCCAGCAAACAAGGTGTTCTGTCGAATCTCTCAGTCAACCTCATGCAGTCCCGGGGTTTGTTTAGTCTCCTCCTGGAATTCCTTATCATCGATTCGCTATTTCTGTTCAAGTCTAGGTTCAAGAATTTCCTCTGCCTATGTTTAAATATGTCACTGGCCTTGTGAAGTTTATTTATTCGCGCTACTGCCATAACATTGTCTCAACTCCCCCATCTCGTCTATAGCATTCCCATGCCAATCAATCTAAATTTATATATATAGAGCGCGTTTCACAATAAATCACATTCATAACGTCGTACGAAAAAATACGTAACATTGTCAGTGTACGAAAGTACTTTCTGGGAAAGAGTAAATATAAGATAAATAACTATCATTAAAGCGCAAATGAGGAGTTTTTAAACCTTTTAAAATCCGACTGTGGATCTGCTGGATTATATATTTTTCCGCCTGAGGACGACCGCTTGTGTTGCAATCGAAACGTCGTGATTTATTTTATTTTATACCTGTGTGACTTTACCGAAAGAACCAAAGAGTATGGATTCCTGCAGTCACGAAAGCTTCAAATCAAGATTGCTTATTCATGTTTAATTCCTATTTTTATTCATATTTTAATTGGTATTTTATGAATGCTTATTATTAGTTTTTACTAATATGATTCTATTCATATTTTGTATTCATAGTTTTTTTTTATAATTGTATTAATCTTTTAATTAACTTAACTATTCTTTTCTTAATATAACTTCATTCATATTTTTTATTTATATTTATTTACCTTCTACCTGACGCCCTGACCCGAACCCGCAACAATATATAATTTCCGTTGAGGTGTTGATGCTCTTACTCTCGCAGTGTTAATGGACTTGCTTTAAATTAACTTCATTTTCCCCTTTTAACCAAATACGAATTCTGGAAAACATCTCACCATATATGGCACACATTACTTACATTTGACAGCACATAGTGGCTTTAGAATTGTTATTTATTTGTGTGCACCGTATGTGTATCTCTATTTGTATGTGTGGGTGTATATGTATGTATATGTATGTATATGTATGTTTATGTATGTTTATGTATGTTTATGTATGTGGGGAGCGTAGTGTAGTGGTTAATGTGTTGCACTACAAACCCGATTCCCGCTCATGGCCAACACCAGTGACGATTATTTAAATCGGTCCTGGGCCTCCCTTAGGTCGTCTCAGCCTGAAATTAGTACGTGGTGTGTAAACATTGCCACTAGGGAGAAAAAGGCGGTCGGGCGTGGTGCTGGCCACCCAGCCCCTTGCGTGACGTTCTGGCCTTCATAGCAACACCCACCTGCCCCAACAATTTGTTAAACTGTATGGGTAATGTTTGTTATGTATGCTTGAGAAATGTGGCCCCCACCGGTTTGAAACATTTATGTTGACATGCCAACGATCCATCCTAGGTTTAAGCAGGCTGTGTGCAAATTCAGCAAGTCTTGACATAATTGGACACAGTGCCATTAAACTTCAGATACATTTGGCAATCCTTATTTTCCGCTAATTAGTATACAAGGCGTCTAGCATAACGATCGTTCTTTCTTCATGAGAATTCGCTATAACGAGGAATTTAAATTTCGCCAAATTTGTTTTTTAATCGATCAAATACGTCCTTGGGCGCCAGAGGGCGCACCACGGCCACAGTTGTTTGTTTACCAGTCTCCTTTGCTGTGGGGCGCAAGCCGCATGATTCACCATGCCGAAGAGGGGGCATCGCGGTGGCATCGTGGTGGCACTGTGAAGGGTGGCTGGCGGGAGCGGTGGCGCAATGGTTAGTGCGCTGCACAACGAACCCCGGCATTCCAAGTTCGATTCCCGCTCAAGGCCAGTGACATTATCTGCACCGGTCTTGGGACTCTCTTAGGACAACTCAGACTCAAATGAGTACCTGGTACGGTGTCTAGTAAACATCGCTATTTTGAGACCAAGTGGACCGGGCGTGGTGCTGGCCACCCACCTCTCGTGTGACATACCGGCCTTCATAGGTACTCACTAACAGCACTTGGCCCAACAGTCTGTTAAAGCTATATGGGGGATCTTTGTCTTGTTTGTGAGAATGTTTTGTGCATGACAATTAACCAACTTAATCAAACAATTAAATTAGCTTTAATGACAGGATGATAACTAAAAAAATATATATTATGAATGATCATAGTTTCAACATTCTTTGGCAAGTGTCTTGATGGGTACATCCTGTGCTCGCTGAGCTGCATTGGCTTTTGTTTGCTGAACTAATACATTGTTCTAAGGTCGAAATCATTATGCACAAAGCGCTTGCCACAAATGAACCACAATGACGTTGCTGATTTCGTCAAGGAATATTAACCATTATCACGCAAATTCCGGTCATAAGCGGCTTTTGTTTTAGCGATTGAACAAGTACTGTGGATGATTGTGGGCTTTGTCTTCTATTATATTTTGGAATTATGAGGCGCCTTTCGCCAAGGTGATTGACTGCTTGCCGACTATGTTACAAAATCTCAAAATAAGGGAAGGATGGCTGGGGTAGTTACAGTCGTCAGTAATCGCATTCAAAAAAGGAATGAGATGTGGCAGCAGGGAAAGGAGATGATAGTGCACGGAGTTGAAGGAGTAATTGGTTGGAGTGTGATAGTGGATGAGGCTGGTAGAAGGGAATAACGTGAAGGTCGATGGTATGGTATGAAAGGATTGCAGAGAATGATAGGTTCAAGGGGTTGCGGGCTTTGTAAATGAAAGTACATTGAGGAGGCAGCAGCAGTGGTTTGGTGTCGGGGCACTTGGGCTGCCCAGAAGGGCAGGGGATGAGGCAGCGTTCAGGGAACAAAGAGGTAGGGGCAGTGGCTCGGGGTGAAGTAGGGCTCTAGGAACATGGGGGATTGACTAGGGTCGAGGGAGCGAGGGGATGGCTGGGAAGGGGTTAGGGGCATTAGGTAGTACAGGTAGGGGTGGAGGAAGAGGAAGATAAAAAGCAATAGATAGGACCTGAGGGCAGAGAGAAAACAGGAAAGCGAGGGGGAGAGTCAGCTGTGGAGAGGGAGTTTGTTCCAGTATAAGGAGGCAAACAGAGAGAAAGAGCAGACGCGAGACTGGGCACAGGGCGGTGGAAGGACAGCAATGAGATAGGCAGCTTGTGACCGGAGTGGATGTGATGGGCCATATCAGATGACGCGTGGTTGTACCGGTGCATGACAGCGGCTTTCGTTAAATCAACCCCTCCGTCCACCCAATGTCACCCCAAGTTTCACACAGATGTTAGCATGGGCATGGTGAAGGATACCGCAGCTGCTCCAGGCTCTTGTTATCCAGAGTCTTCTCGGTGTTGTAGACAAGCACGTTGCTCAGCAGCACGGCCATGATGAATAGCCAGATGTCGTGCTCCTCATTGGCCTGCGTGTGAGAGATGGGAGCTGTTTAAATCTAATATCCGTCAAGCTTATGAAGCTCATTGGGTTTTTGGTTTTAAAATCAAACAATACATTTGTATATGTAATTATTTTCCATATATCTGTCCGTCTTCAAAGCTGGCATAATAACCTTCACAAAAGCGTATCATGATTAATATGACGTTGTATACATCGGCTTTGCTATAAGGGATTTACCCTGTAGACAACTGCGACCATTTATCACAAAGGTCTGTAAAAATGTAGTGATCTGATTACATGACAACGGTTAGCCTTGTAATCCCATGCAGATGAACCAGCACACCGCACGTGTATGTCACAACATCAAGTGTTACGTGACATAAACTTTATCCAGTTCAAACGCTGTGAGGCAATAGTATTAACAATGGTAAATCCACTGTTGGATGAAGACCCAAAGTTGCTATCACATCTCACACGCTTGTAAAAGTAACAATCCACCGAGCTTCTTTCACGTGAGCCGATTACGTTGCTCCATCTCCTCAATTCACGTACTCTCAGATGCATTCATTGGCTGTCACTCCATCGCTATTATTGACTGTCGGCATTAATTGCATCGAGCCAGGACATGCCCAGTCCAATTGTCATTGTTAATAGTTTTAATTATGTCATTAACCTTAATTTTTTCTAAAAAATATAAATAATACTTTCGAGGACAAATGCGTGTTGGGGAACCGTTGAGAAATCCATGCATTACATTTGTTGTTACTTTGCCACAATTATATCCCGACTGAAACTCTCATGCCACGAGATGAAGAATACATTTGGAACTCACACAGAGGAGTGCGACATTTCACGTCTGAGATTGGCCACCTGATACGGATGACGAAAACGCCACCTCTGCTCCACAGAGGGCAGTATTGTCCTAGCTGCTCTGCCATATGAGACTAACGTTTGTGGCATGACAATTAAATAATATTTAATCCTCAGAGCGGGAATTTGGCCAAATTAAGTGCAGATCCAAAATATGATGTGTGTGTGTTTTGGGGATTGGTAGTGTAGTGGTTAGCGCACTGTGCTACAAAGCAGGCGACCCGAGTTTGATTGCCGCTCACAGCCAACACGAGTGACGATTATTTGAACCGGTTCTGGGCCTCCCCTAGGTTGACTTAGCCTCAAATGAGTACCTAGTGCAGTGTGGAGTAAACATCGCCACTAGAGAAACAAAGACAGCCGGTCGTGGTGTTGGACACCCCCCCCTCCCTCGTGTGCCGTGCCAGCCTTCATAGGTGCTCGCTAACTGTACTTGCCCCTACAGATTGTTAAGACTATACGGGGGGATCTTTGTCTCTTTTCATTGAATAACTGGTAGGCAGAACATTCCCACCTGTGTTTGTATAGCGCACGTCACATCAACTGGCATTTCAGAGCTCTGATAATAAACTTTACACGGATGCCATGTACAAGAAGTTCAACATACATAACATTAGTTAAGACTATCGACAAAACAATGTTCCCTTGGCAATGTAATTACAATTTAACATACGCTTAAAATAATAATCAAGACGAATTACAATAGTAAATTAATAACACCGTGAACTCAGATACCCAGCTTACTTCACATTTTTTTTGTATTGTTCGCCTTTTGGCGTTCTCTGGTCTGACATTGGTGGTGAGTCAATGCCATGAAGAAGGCTGTCTCTGATGGAGGCCAATCAGTTTCCAAGACAATGTATATATAATTATCAGACCATGTTTGTTTGCATGTTTTTCCACAAGTACTTTGTGTGATTCATGATGCATCTTAACATAGCACCTGTTTTGTCAGACAGGGTAAAACCTATTGCTTCACATATCTGCACTAATTACAGATGCACTGAAGAAAGTCGATTTATAAAACTGTACAATTCAATGCCCTTAACCATCTGCTCCTCACTTTTATATCTTTAAAAAATGTTGTATTGCATAGAAGACACGTGGGTGGTGAGGAGGACCCACGTGTAGAATACAATCTGCATATTGTGAATTACTGTCGATCATCGATTAATTATCTGGCGGCTTCAGGGCCGCGGAATTGTCTAAAGTGCCGAACAATCACTAAATCATCATTATTTCAAACAGATTATTTTGCCCATTCTTGTGAATCATATTATGTTTTAAGGTGTTGTGTATGTTTTTTAGCGTTTTCTATTTGTTTACTATCCGAAATTGTTATGAATAAACATACAAATTAGACCAAAAAGCTGTAAATAGTTACCGTATTTACTGTACCATATTTACCACTTCAATCTCAAAGGCTTTGCATGGGGTGATATACGTAGTAGTACTATGCTCTTGTTTCAACAACTTGTGTTTGAGGATCGCCGGACTGATGCAGCCTTTAGACCGGGTGCTCTGGCAAACGCCGAATTACACAACGCACTTTTCGCCGGATCGCACTATATATTTTTAGTTTTTACCACTGAAGTTATTCGTCATGAAAAATGTGTATACGTGCAGTATTTTCATTGTTTAAGTTGTTGTACGCAGTGTATAATGTACTATACTGGAAATATATTTGACACTGAATCGAGCATCGATACTTCTTTTTAGTCACGCACATGATGCCGATCGTTGGACTGGGTTATAGCCTTTTGGGGTGGTTTTGCTGGTTTCGACAAATCGGCCCGGGACCGGCAGACAATCGATGATCTACTGTAAGTTATCATATCACGTGACAAGACAGTTATATCGCTGCAGCCCTGCACCTAACATTAAACTCAGGAATATTGTTCAACTTTTTCCTTGTGCCAGTTTCATGGCTTCCTTTGCTGCCCGCCACGGAGGCTAGGAGATGTTAATTGCCTCACCGAGTATATAGGAGGTCGTGAGGTCGTGAGGTCGATCCCGACCCCGACGATGCCTGCTGTATATTTGAAGTGTGTGGTGTCCCTCTATCTCCCCGCAGTCGCATGTTTTTTTTCTCCGGGTCCTCCGTTTAGAGCATTTGATTGCTATTAAATTCCACATGATGATAAAAGGCAGTTGAATAATTTAGTGTGTCAATCTAGATGATGATTTAAAAGTGCATAGCTCTAGTAACTTCCTAATATCGGAAGGAAAAGCGTTACATAGCCCCAGAAGCGCATCCAAAAGCACCGCACAATGTGGTGACCGTCTTTGTTTGATTTCCGCTATCCATCGACGAGATCAGCAAGGTATTGTGGTTAATTTGTGGTAAGCACTTTGTGCATAATGAGTGCGAAATTTTAATATATTCGTTCAGCAACCAGAAACCAATGCAGCTCAGCGAGCACTGGACGGACGCGGTCGGATCTCACAGTACCCGTCACGACACGTGCCAAATAATTCTATACACGCTGCAGCTTGCTAATGTTTTTGGCAGATGTCCCATAGAGTAGTGAGTTGCAATAATCGAGGCCTGTCGATACACGACACTACACGCCACCGCCGTGTTGGCAATGTCACTGCCAGAACATGATCCTAGCCAGCGCGGACCTGAATGCTATGGATGGTCTTTCCACTGGCTTTTTCCTGAGTCGAGCTGGAATAAAATCGTGATATGCCGGCTTCACAAGGCCAATTAGGGGCCAGGATCGGGGCGAATGACGAAAAACCTTGCACGTGATGTCAGCCTGTACACCGTGAGGATGCAGCATCACATCATCATTATCTCCATCCACCTCGACTCATTTAATTGCTTGTGACAACGTAAATCACGAGGGTGTGAAGTGTCATCACGTCGTCTGCATACGTCTCGACTCATTTCATTGCATTGTTCCCAGTGGCATAGTAGGGAGAAAAATTCAACCTGGTGCTTTGTGATCTATATCCGTGTAATCAAGCACAAAATAGTAATATGGTTGTCTCTCGATTATCCGCATGTGGCTTATCCGATTTGCGGATTAACTGTGCACCTGAAATTTGGACATACAATAATATAATAATTACTCATGAATTATCCCTTGAGCCCAAATTCATAATCTAAAAACAGTTATACATTGTTATTCTTGGAAATGTGTATTACAAGTCACGTGCTTAAACCGAATAAACATGTTGCTCTGGTTAATGCTAAAGACACGTTTTCACCTCTATATTACAGTAGTTACATATCTTTACAGCCGTGGATGGAGTTTGATTTATTTTAATTGGCGTCGCTCTGCTATCCACTTAGTGGGCGGACTCTTCTGCGCGTGAGCAGAAATTGTTATTATCAACGAGCACGCGCATCAAACGTTAGTTTTTAGCATAGAGATCCGCAAAAAAATTATATTTTTGGATTATCCGCATTTATGAATTATCCGCAGCCCTCCTGCCCGTCATTAGCATGGACAATCGATAGTCTATTGTATTTTTTAAAAAATTGGCAAATTAATTGACGTCCAACGACATCTGTCCGGTGAACCAATCACACGCGATTTGTTGCCCGCATGCCCAGCCACCGCATGCTTAAACAGCTTTTGTTATGCCAGATAGAGGGGGCTAAATGGGCGCGGTACGGGCGACAGAACAGATTGAGCTGACTGGACTTGCCGATGACTGGTACCAGCGGTGTCAAGATCGGCCTCTGTGGAGGAGGCTTGTGAAGGACGCTATACTGGGCAGTTGGAGGCAGTCGCCCTCCAACAACAACAGAGGGCGGAGGAGCGACGCTCACAACAACGAGTGGAGCGCCGGGTGGCTAAGCACAGCAAGTTGGCACAGTAGGGGGCACAGGTGGTGCATCGGCGAGTCATCTCAGTCAGTCAACCTATTTGCACCTGCTGGGTCTGTCCCGTGACCTGCTGTCAGCGAGCGTTCGACACTTCACGTAGCCTTAACGTGCACATAGCCTGGCACAAGTGCCGTGGTGACTTCATCACCACTTAGTGGCGAATGGCGGTTGTTGTTGTGTGTTAGCGACTTTAACAAATCAACATGAATCGATGGATTGTTGTATTGTTACGACCCTAGTTTTATGCCCATTGAGAGATTTGCTTCCGTGAGTTATGCCTCCTCCTCACCTTTTCGGAGTCTCCAAGCCCCTCCATGTCCAACAGTAGAAGGCAAATCTCCTTGTCCACTGGGTGAGGAACTGGCCATGCCCAGATGCCTTTGGTCTGAGACTGCATCGTGTGCCCCACAGTGAAACCTAGAAAGGGAGGTGGGGGTGGGTGGCAGGGGGCGAAATAAAAATCCAAGACAGATGTTCTCACCCTAATCTATAAATCACCTTGATGGTCTTGCCCTACTCTTGTATCTTTCTCAACGTCAATCTTTGCTGTCTGTCTCTGTGTTTCTCCTTCTCCTTGTGCTCAATCTGCGCCTTCGCTCGCTCTCTTCTCGTTCTCCCCCTTCACTGGAATAAACTTCCCCCTCCACGTTAAGCAGTCACCTTGGCTTACAAAGTTTCTGCTTCTCACTCAAAACTCACTTATTGTTCCCTGGCTCACCCCACAACCTCCCTTAATCTCCCAATCATAACCACCAGTACCGTTACTGATCCCTATTTATATTCTCATTATAAGGCTACCACTCATTAATCCCATTGATTCAATTCATTCGTCATCATTTACTGTAATCAAATTTGCTTTCACCGAATTCACGCATCACAGATTCGCCCCCATTGCTTCCTCTCATCAATTGCATTCACCTCATCTCCACCATTATATTCACATACACACGTTATTATGCCGTTAATTATTTGTAAAGCTATATAATATAACATTTTAAAGTTGTACTGTGTGCTGTTGAGCATGATTCTCAAGTGAGTCTATGGGTCTCCGTATTAATCTATGGGTCTTCTATGTCAGCCTTTACGTCTCTATTTCAGGCTATTGAACTCTGTGCAATTCTGCACGATTGGTTTATTATGCGTAAAGTTATAATTATAATTAGTCTCTGTGTGAGTCTGTGGGTCTTTGTATGAGTCTGTGCCTCTGTGGGTCGAACAGCGAGTCTGCAGATCTTCAGGTGTCGGTAACATCTTCAGTAACTGAATTGAGCTTCACACATTCTCCCAACATTTATTATGTCTTGGCTTCTGATGTTGGCAATTGCTGATGCTGAATGGCCTCAGTAATCAATTACAACCTAAAAATCAAAGAACTATACAACTGCATGCATCCTCACAGTCATGTGAACGCTTGACAACTTTACTACCCCAACACCAGCAATCTCGATACTGTAGCCTTGATTGTCATCACAGTAATCGCCCTGCTGTATCTTACAACACGGTTACCAAACTTAATTGGTGTTGGTGCTGTTGTTACTGTCTGATATCCAACATTATATCTCGGTTGTAGTATTGGCATCATGTCACGAGACGAATAATCCATAATAGGAGTTTTTTTAAGGTTAGATCACGTAAATATAAATGTCTTCAAACTGATCACCACCACCCGAAACAGCCAATCAGTAAGGTGTGGTCACGTAAACAACACGTGGCCAATTCGTTTACTAGATCAGCACTAACCAGTTATTATAGTGTAGCGTATAGTAGTATATAGTGTAGTGCATAGTAGTCTATAGTGTAGTATAACTAGTTCAGCACTAACTAGTTATTATAGTGTATAGTATCGTAGTGTATGGTGTAGTATATAGTGTAGTGTATAGTAGTATATAATGTATTATACTAATTCAGCACTAAGCAGCTGTGTGTTGGTGAGTTAACCCTCTACAACATTAACAATTCGAGTACCGTGACGTTTCGACGAATCCATTTGCAAATTCCACGGAGAATGTAAGGCAGATGTTACAGAATCACCTCTGAGATCCTGCAAGTGACCTTTGTTCCGCAGAGAAGAAGGAAGTTTTGTCCCACCCTCTCTGCCATATGAGATTAATGTTCATGGCATGACAATTCAATCATATTTAATCCTCAAAGCATACATTTGGCCAACATGTGATGTGTGTGTGTGTGTGTGTATATGTGTGTAGTCATTGAGACGGTGTCTGACCAGCTAGTTGTGCCTCAGGCTTGTTCCATCTGGCCTGGCCCTCTAGCTGCTACCGTAGGCGCACACCAGGCTCAACATCCCTGGTGAGTTGGTACAGTCAGCAGCTGCCAACGCCGAACCCCGGGCGGCGGTTAACTTACCCGGAAAACTCAGCTTGTCTGAGCCTGGGCATGTGGAACCCCTGGTGGAGGAAATTCCACCAAAACGGGTCTTTGGACCTCCCACTGCAACCAGCACCATCTCCAGTCGTCTTGACTACGTCTTGCCACTGGGTACAGATGCGGCTGGTCGAGAGAGTGAGGTTGAAGCTGCGCAAATCACCCTCACTTAAATCCAAGTTCTCTGCGCAAGTCATGGCACTTTTTTTACCATCGTCAGAAATCATTGAGACAAAAATAACCCCCTACCTCCTCGCGGTGCCGGATGGGCAACACTGTCGTGGACAGTGCTGTGGGGGGAGGGTCAATGCCCATTGGCCTCTCCCCTCATGGCGTCTGTGACCACCACAGTGGCTAAACGGGGGCTCTGGACGGGTGCGAGGGGCTGGTAACCCCTCCATCTTCAATTAATTACTACGAAACTACGAATTAAACAGAAACATGTAACTAATAAGCTTGTGCAGGAGGCCCCGGGGTTACAGGCGTCTATGACGTCTCCTGGCCAAACCCCAATTGGCGGAGCCAGGAGATTGAATCTTCACCCTCGGGGCTCCTCCAGAAACAACGAAAAGCCACTATGGATGGCCACGTGGAATGTTTGAACGCTCACTGCAGAGGAGAGGCTGCCACTCCTTTGTCGGGAGCTGGACCGGTACCGCCTGGATCTCTGTGGCATTCAGGAGGTCCGGTGGACCGGTTCTGGCTCCTGCCACCATGAGGGGTGGACAGTCCTCTTCTCGGGGCAGAAGACTGCCAAACAACAGGGTGTGGCTCTTCTTCTGAACAAAAGAATGAAGGGGGCGTGGGAGCGTGGCGGTGAGGTGTGGGAAGCTGTAAGCCCCAGGATACTTTGGGCTCGCCTTCCCATCAACCGGAGGCGAGGAGTGGTGGTCGTGGTTACTTATGCCCCCACCGAAAACGAACATCCGTGGAGGGATGCAGGCAAAGCCGATGAGTCAGATGCCTTCTGTGACCTCCTGTCACAGGTGCTGGCTAAAGTGGTCACTCGGGACAGAGTCATCTTGTTGGGTGACTTCAATTCCCGATTTGGTCATGATGCTGGCACCTGGTCTGGAGTGATTGGAAGGCATGGGCCTGATCAGCTCAATAACAACGGTAGGAGGCTGCTAGATTTTTGTGCAGCCCATGGGCTTGTAATTACCAACACGCTCTTCCGGAATCGGCGCATCCACACAACATCATGGATGCATGCCGGGTCCAAGCAAGAACATCTGCTGGACTACATAGTGACGGACCAGCGGGTGCGAGCCCATGTCCTTGACACCAGGACCTACCGTGGAGCTGATCTGCCCTCTGACCATCGACTAGTCATCTGTAAGATGCACCTGCCATTCTTCCACTCCGGTGGTGGGTGTACACGCAGGACCCCATTCCAACCTAAAGTGGCCTGGTCTCAGTTAGCTGATGAAAGTTGCAAGCGAGAAAATTTCATCATCACTTGCAGCTGGGGTTGGCATCGTCCCCCACTCCTCCTGATGTCGAGGGTAAATGGGCAAGGTTTAGGACGCGACTCATGCAGCTGCAATGGCTGCTTTGGGTACGCGGTCCAGACCTCCCCAGAAACTCTGGCTGTCAGAGGAGGTGTTCAGGATAGTTGAGAAAAAGCGACAGGCCCACTCTCATCGACTACAGCATCCCACGTCAGAGAATGAGGAGGCTTACCGCAGCCTTCGCTCGGAGGTTCTGAGAGCCGTAAGGCGCTGCAAGGATGGGTGGTGGTCGCGGGTTGCTGAGGAGATGGAGTCTGCCTCAGTGGCCCGCGATCACAAATCACTATTTAACTCCATCAAAAAAATAACCTGCAGCGCCACACCTATTACCATCATTAGGGGAAAAAACGTGATCCAATCTCCGACCCCCAGGAACAGGTTTGCAGATTTGCTGAGCATTTCTGTGAAGTCCTGGGGGAGGGGAAATCCCTCAGCCAGGAAAACATCATGGCCCAAAGTGGGGAAAACCCTGCTGAGGCTGCAGTGCCTCAAATATTGGAAGAAGTCACCCCCTGTGAGTGGCTGGCTGAGGTGGCATCTGTTGAGGAAGTACTGAAGGCGATCCGGAGTCTGAAACCAGGAAAGGCACCGGGCAGAGATGATCTCCCAAGCGAAATGCTGAGGGAGGGTGGCGTTTGTGCACAGACTGCCCTATATGACATGATAACAACAGTCTGGACCGCTGGACGAGTTCCGCAGGATTGGAAGGATGCCCTGGTGGTCCCCGTCTTTAAGAAGGGGGACCACACAGACTGTAACAACTACAGGAGCATCTCACTTCTCAGTGTGCCGGAAAAGGTCCTGGCAAGGATTATTCAACATCGCCTTGCTAGGCACGCTGAGGAGAGGCTTGCGGAGCCCCAATGCAGTTTCAGGAAAGGGCGGTCCTGCACAGATGCCATATTTTCTGTCCGTCTGCTACAGCAGAGGTGTAGGGAATTCCAACAAGACCTACATCTCTGCTTTATTGACCTGGTCAAGGCCTATGATACCATCAGTAGGCCTGGTCTCTGGGTTGTTCTTCGTGCTTTCGGAGTCCCTGACCCTCTGCTCACAATCATTAAGGACCTTTATGATGGTGAGCGGGCCCGGGTAAAACTACGTGGCCGGGAGTCAGAGCCTTTCCCTGTACACCTTGGGTGCGACAGGGATGTCCTCTGGCTCCCACATTATGTAACATCTATATTCTTAGGTTTTTTCGAAAAAAGTCACATAGGTAAAAAATTTAAATTAATAAAAGTAAAATAAAAATAAAATAAAAATCACGACGTTTCGGAGACAACACAAGCTTCCGTCTTCAGGTGGAACCTTTGTTATGTAGACTAGCCGTAGTCTCAAGCTGCACCTTACCATAATAAAGGCTCAGTCCTTTGTTATGTAGACTAGCCATAGTCTCAAGCCGCACCTTACCATAATAATAAAAAGTGGGCCGTTCCTGGCCCACCCCCCTCAACCAGTATATATACGGGGTAGTATCTCTTGGAATCTCTCATTTAATTAATACAGCAAGCGTGCTGTGATGGTTCCACCTGAAGACGGAAGCTTGTGTTGCCTCCGAAACCTGGTGATTTTTATTTTATTTTTATTTTACATTTCTTAATTTTAATTTTAATTTTTTACCTATGTGACTTTACCGAAAAAACCTAAGAATATGAATACTTGCAGTCACGAAAGCTTCAAATCTAGAATGTAACATCTTTTTTGACCACGTAGTTCGTGAAGCCTTCAATAGCTGTACCGGGGGAATTTCCATTTGGTACAGATATAATAGGAGGCTGATCGATGCCCCGGTGCGATCAAGGGATGGCTCCCTATTGGTCAACCACGTTATGTATGCTGATGATTTGGTAATAGCTTCTCATTCAGAGGAGGAGTTGGAGATGCTGCTGCTGAGACTGGAGCGTGCCACTAAGAGGTGGGGCCTTACCATCAGCCCCACCAAAACTAAGCACCTGCCTGGGTATTTTGTACCATCGGACACTCCATCCCCACAACTCCCAATCGGTGATGGGGCAGTAGTGGAGAGAGTGGAGAGTTTCCCATACCTAGGCAGTGTGCTTATGACCAGCTCCAGATTAACAGCAGAGGTCTCACTCCGAATCAGTCGAGCGGCAATATCTTTCCATCGGTTGCGTAACGCTGTGTGGAAGCTACCTGGTCTGTCGCTCCGCACGAAGCTTCAGGTCTTCTCGGCCACAATCATCCCTCCCTTCTCTACGCTTGCGAAACGTGGACCCCCCTAATGGAGCATCTTCGCCGGTTGGAAACATATAGGCTGGCCTGCCTATGATCCATCCTGGGTTTAACCAGGCTGGATTGTGTGAGAAGCTCACAAATCATTGAAAGATCTGGGCAAAGTCCCATCAGTAAGCTCCTCCGGCAGGCAAGGCTGCGTTGGCTGGGTCATGTAGCTCGCATGCCCAGCCACCGCATGCCTAAACAGCTTTTGTTCGGCCGGATCGAGGGGGCTAAACGGGCGTGGCATGGGCTAGAGAAGAGATGGAGTGATGTGGTACAGGAGGACGTGGAGCTGAGTGGACTTGCCGATGACTGGTACCAGTGGTGTCAAGATCGGCCTCTGTGGAGGAGGCTCGTGAAGGATGCTACTGGGCAGTTGGAGGCAGTCGCCCTCCAACAACAACGGAGGGTGGAGGAGCGACGCTCACAACAACGAGTGGAGCACCGGGTGGCTAAAGCACAGCAAGTTGGCACAGTAGGGGGCACAGGTGGTGCATCAGCCAGTCATCTCGGTCATCTCAGTCAGTCGACCCGTGGCACCTGGGTCTGCCCCGTGACCTCCTGCCAGCGGGCGTTCGACACTTCACGTGGCCTCAAGGTGCACATGGCCTGGCACAAGCGTTGTGGTGACGTCAATGCCACTTAGTGGCGAATGGCGGTTGTTGTGTTGTGTAGTCATTAAATGTCTGGCCTGAGCCAATTAACTAAATTCAGTTGAGAATCCAGCTTGATCACAACTCAGTGTAGGTATATTGTATCTCTACGCATGGATATATGTGTTAGTCTATGGATCTGTGTCTCTGCTTATTTCTATGTGTTTTTGAATCTCTAAGTCCATGGGTCTGTATGTGAGCCTATACGGGTTTGTGTGAGTCTATGGACCTCCATGTGAGTATATGGGTCTCTATGACAATCACTTGACGACTGCGCTGAGACTATAAGTTCATTGTATTTGAGAACACAGTTTCATGATAGGTGTCTGAGACCCAGATTCGAAACTAGGATCTTAATGGTGCCGGCTCAGCAGCACTCTGATCTCTGAGTCTCCCACCACATCTTAGCAATACTATTTAAAAATGTATTAATATTTCTCAAGAACAAGAACATAATAGACCAAAGGTACCACGGCACACACCCTCCAGATGACCGACACACACGTGTGTTGTTGTAGTGAATACCGGCTGTGATCTAAGGAGTAGAAATAACAGGAAAAAGTGCGACAAAGAAGAAATGTACAATGGACTCTCGATTATCCGTATGTAATTTATCCGATTTGTGGATTAATCCGTGTACCTGAGATTTTGACATAAATTAATGACTTATGGAGTTTCCCATCAGCCCAAAATTAATCATCTAAAAACAGTGATACACTGTTATTCTTGGAAATGTTTATTTCAAGTCACGTGATTAAACTGATAAAATATGTCCTCCGGTTAATCCGAAATCCACCTGATCGCCTCTACACTACAGTAGTTGCATATCTTACAAACAGTGGGTGGAGATTGATTGATGTTGATTGGCATGGCTCTGTTATCCACTTAGTGAGTCTTCTGCGCGGGAGCAGGAAAGTGTTATTATCACTGAGCACGTGAATCGATCGGTCGATCGTTGGTATTCATTCGAAATCGAAAGATTAGCAATGGAATCGTAAGCTGTGCTGCAATTTGAGTGATTTATCCGATTATTTATTTTTATGAGTTTTACTTTATGGAAAATGTATGTTTTTGGATTTTCAGCGAGTTTGAAATATCCGTAGCCGTCTCCCTGTGTCATTTGTGCAGATAATTGAGTCTACTGTATTTACAAAGGAAAGCATGTGGCAGGCAAACACATTTGAAAATGTCTCCCTTCTACATACAGTCCTGCCGGAGCAGTTCCTAACATAAGTGTAATAATTCAAACCTTTGGACGTGGGCCCTTGCAGGTCGCTCCTGTGCGCTTTGTCAGATCTGAAAAGAGGAAGAAAAATCACGCGCCTACTCATGCTTTCTGTAACGCTTTCAATATACGTTTGTCCTTGGAAAGCTATACATGTGTATTACTAGCTTTACTACCGGGCTTCGCCCGGGGCTTGGATTAACCACGCCCGGCCGCCTTTGTCTCTCCAGTGGCGATGTTCACACACCACACCAATTACTCGTTTAAGGCTGAGTCGACCTAGGGAGGCCCAGGAGTGGTAAAAAAAATCGTCACCGGTGGTGGCCGTGAGCGGGAATCGAACTCGGGTTGCTGGGTTCGTAGCGCAGCGCGCGAATCGCTACGCAGTCACTGCCCCCCTACCCCCCGGGACCTCGCCCACCACACCTCGTCCACCACACCTCGTCCTCCCCAGTGGTGTTGGCTGATCCCCCACTGGGGGCACGGACGAGGTTGGAGGTGTGAGAAAAGGCTGACAGGCTAGCGGAGTATTAAGTGACAGGCTAGCGGAGTATCCAGTAACAGGCTAGCGGAGTAAGAGAGAGAGATTCGGAGCAAGATTGCGTTGTGAAAAGAGTCAGGAGCATGTGTGCACGATGCAAAGTAATAAAGTGACACAGGAGAAAATCTGACAGTGTCCGCGTGAATACACCACTACACATGGATCAGAAGCATAGGTGTTATTGAAGAAAGTGAAATTAAAGTTTCCAAAGTATGCACAGATGCATGTTTGGATTTACATTGAGAGACAGGTGGAGGAGCGCCTCCAATTAGCGTGGTTGGCTACGTACGGTATTGCAAAATAAGTTAAACATGCATACACTAATAAATGCTACACTACTATACACTACACTATACACTACCTCCGATTCATGGTTGGCTATGTACGGTGGTGCGAAAGTAGTTCAACATACACAACACTACTATACACTACACTACTATACACTACACTACTATACACGACTATACAATATACACTTCCTGCGATTAACACGGTAGGCAACGTACGGTGTTGCCAAAGAGGTTCAACGTACAATGCATAAATCACGTGAATCAGAGGTCATAAGCTCGCTAATGATGTAAAGAAAAACTGTAAAAAAAGTAATAAAAATAATTAAGTGAGCTTCGGCAGGAAAGGGCATGGCAAAAAAAAATGTTTGGCCATGGCTGAGACTAATGATGGAGTGCAAGCCGAGGAATGGAACACCGTCGAAGAGGAACGTCCACTGAGCAGTGTGTGAGTGCATGGTCGTCGAGTGATGCTAGCGGCTCAGGTAAGCTTTCATTCAACAGTGGATTGATGATTGGTCGATGACGATTAAAGTTTTGCCATCTGAGCCGTGACGTTAGGAAAAGGCTTTGCATTTCACGACGGGATAGGGATAAGTGCATGACGCGTGAGGCGTCATCACCAAGAGAAAGGCACATCAATTTAGCACTGTTGTTTTCCACACTTTTATTTAACTTGCCCTGTTGTCTGTTCATGTTGTTTCAAATATTTGACGCTTAATATCTTCGGATCTACGAAGCATGACGAGCTGAAATTTTGTACACAGACTATATTAAGACTAACGTTTTTCAATGCACACACGTTTATTTGCACTGAAAAGTATAAAATAAATTATTTTTACCCCAGAATTAATCAAAGTTGATGTGCTAAATAAAGTGGGTGGTTTCCTTTCGATATCTTTCATTGTCTTTATGCAAGTCACCCACTTTTATTCAGCAAATCAAATTTGATGAATTCAGGGGTAAAAATAAATATTTTATACTTTTTAGTGTACATAAAAGTGTGTGGATTTAAAAACTTAGTTTAACTTCTTTTTCCCCAAACTTTTTCAAAGTTTTCTCACTTTTCTCAAGAATAAGTGGAAAAAAGCAAGACATTTTTTGTTTAACTAACGTTTTAGTTATAATTAATTATCTTCATGATAGCGAGCATGTTACAAACAGACAGACCGATGGACATCCATAATCTTTTAAACCTTAAGTTAGAAAGTGTAAAATAGCCATTCATAATCATCGTACGTACGTGCTCCTGTCATGTTGCTTTGGGTGACTCTCCAATGGTCCTGCAGAACACAGAGGATAACTATTTAGTGGTGACACAATTCATCCATTCAAATTGGTAATTAAAATTAGAAATAATAATTTACTAGTTGAGGTTTTTTTTTTTAGGCATCTTCGTGCAGTCGCTACTCAAGGCACATTTGAGGGGAGCAGCGCGAGACGGGGAGAGGTAGGAGAGTGTGTCGCTTGGACTAGAGTGAGATGAGAGAGGTCAGAAAGTGCGTGGAGGGGAGTAGAGTGAGATGAGAGGCGATAGGGAGGAGATTTCGTGGAGGGGAGTCGAGTGAGATGAGAGGTAGGAGAGGCAGGAGAGTGCGTGGAGTGGAGTAAAGTGAGATGAGAGGGGTGAGGTAGGAGTGTTTAGCTTGGAGTAGAGTGGGATGAGAGGGAAAGTATGAGAGTGGCTGAAGGTGAGTAGAGTGAGATGAGGTAAGCAGCGGCTACTCCTGGGAGAATCTTGAAGCTGTTTATGGAAATCGTATCATCTCCAGTCGATTATCCGGCAGCTTTGGGGGGTAGGGAGCACCGGATTTTCAAAAACGCCAGATAATCACGAATCATTATTTAAAATAGTTGATTTTGCACATGATTGCATTACATTACGTGTGTAGTTGTTGTGTTTACGTGTTTAGTGCCTTAAATTTGTTTTAATGTATGAAATTGGTATGAATACACTTACAAATAGACGAAATACATATCTTACCTTAAAATTACCGTATTTACTGTACCAGACTAGCCACTCCAATCTCGAATAATCTGTAATGGGGTGATGTATGTAGTACTCCTACGCTGCTCTTTCAACACAAACATGTGTTTGACGATCGCCGGACTAATGTAGCCTTTCGACCGGTGCTCTGGCGAACTCTGAATCACACAACGCACCTTTCACCGGATCGCATTGTGTATCTATTCTATTTTTTTTATTAACTGCAGTTATTAGTCATGAAAATGTATATATGTGCAGTATTTTAATTGTTTAAGTCGTATCTAGTGTATGATGTACTTTATGTAATATTTGACACTGAAATCAAGCAAAGCTACTTTTTTTTGTCTCGCACATGGTGCCAATCGCCAGACTGGTTACTGCAGCCTTTGGTGCAGTTTTTCCGGTTTTGCCATATCGGCCGGGGTTCGCCGGATAATGTTGGAAGCCAGATAATCGCGCGCCGAATAATCGATGATCATCTGGATATGCATCCCGACTTGTTCATTACATATCACATAAGCGGCATGGCTGGGCTTCTGCAGTGGAAAAAAACCAATCTGAGTCCTCCTGAGCTGCACTGGGCAGGCTTGACAGGGCCTCACTGTGGCTCGGTTGTGCAGTAAAATGAGAGAGAAAAGTAAACCTACCTTCACATCTCGGCTGTGATTTAGTGGGTTTCTCTGAAGGTGAGTGCTCTTTCCTGGGAATAAAAACACCACCACGCACGCACGCACGCACGCTTCCTTCATAATTTACACATACATTGCACAGGTGACAATAAATATGCTGACGCACAGCTTGATGCGTTTGTAGTTTCACGACCCTTCGTAGCTGTGTCCCAAAGAAAAAAGAACATCAGCCGTCCATCACACCATTCGTAGAAAGTTGTGGTCCTTAGTTAAAGACTTCACAGAATATGATTTCACAGAATATGAAGGTCTCTACCAGCAAATCGGTTGTTAATATTGACCGCATTGGCGTTCGAAATCTTGATCCGAGAGCTGTTCAATAAAGTGGAGGGAATGTTTTAAGTTATCTTGTTGATCAATCGTTTAAGCTTGGTGAAGATATTATGGAATAACTGAGCGGTGGTTTTCGTGGAACTCCAGGCTACAGTACACTGCAACTTTGCAGTGCTTTTAAATCTGCAGTCAATAAGTTCGTGGTAAAAACAAATTCTGATCATCGTTTTAAATGAAGGAATACCTGTGAATGTCGTGGCGCTGGAACCACTTGCCACTTATTCTGAGCCCATTTCCTGTACCCAGAAAGGAATGAGGCTTTCTGAGTTGTCATTGGGAATGCCACACTGCCATGTAGGCCAATCACGATTGCCATCTCTGTACATTCTAGAGACAGCATTAAAATCTATGATGGCACAGGGCAATGTCCAGTGGTGTTGACAGGTTCAGCGTTATGTCCCACGTACTAGTAGAAATAATCGTTAGGTTGTCAGATGCTCCGTTGGTTGGCACATATTGCCTGGACAGTTTAAAAAGCTATTGTTAAATGACAAAGCAGTGAATCATCTTGCCCAGTCGACATCACTGATACGCTGCATCCATATGTCCCCTCAAGGTCTCTCCGATCTAGGGATACAGATCTTCTCTGCATTTCCAGGACCAGGCTTTGGTCTACGGGTGACCACGATTTCCCCCGTGTAGTCCCGAGGCTATGGATTGCTTCCACGAGATATCAGGATCTCGGAGTCTGGGGTCATTAAAAAAATGCATCTTAAAACCTATGTATATGCTTCCACTTATTGAACTTTTAGTTAATTTAGTAAATGGATTCTTAAAATGTATTCATAATATATATTTATTATGCTGAGTGTCTGCTGCTGCTGCTGTGTCTTGCGCAGCACTTATAGATCCTTGATGAAAAGCGCTATATAAATGAGATTATTATTATTAAATAGCATCTAGTTTCCTCCCTGAACCATCATAACATCTTTCTTAAAAAATGTTCCTAAAGCAGAATATTAGTGCTGGATACAGCCACGTTGGAAAATGTGATTTGGAATTTTTATCTTTACCCGTGTATCGATAGTACATTTTTTATGTTCAGTTTTATTAATTCATTATGAGTTGTCTTGGTGTGTTCTGGGACTGTTATTGTTTTTCTGCCTTGCCCAAGCTTCCATTTAGTGTTGAAAAATCGGCAGGAATTTATATATTTTAGCAATTATTATTTATATACTTTCATAAGTTAACAGAATGATCATTTTTTTTGTCTATTTGTATATTTATTTACGTCAATTTAATACAGGAAACAAACAATGTCCACATCGGATTGGGAACATGTGGAAAAAATGACTGCCTCTTCAGCTGCCGCTATGTCGACTAAATGTAAGGACAACTTGATTTCCAAATTCAACCGCCTCTCAAACAAGAAACCGGACCCACACATTGAAAAGCTAGATGTTAACAAAGTCGTAATTAATCGCAGTAACAGTCCTATTTCTGAAGGTTTGAAATCCGTTTTAGCTAAAGGACTAAACTTTGCAGTCACACCTAGACACATACCAGTTAATGATATAATTGCTCGAGTAGATGTAGCTCTCAAGGGCTTGAGTCACATCGCTGCAGACGTAGCAAGATCTGAAATCTCTGTAACCCTCAAAAACGCTAAGATGCCAGCGAGCAACATCAGCAAAGATGAGCGTTTTGAATTAGCTCAATTAAAAAAGAGGGATGACATTGTCATCCTCTCAGCCGACAAAGGCAATGCCACTGTCATCAAGGACAAAATAGAATACAACAACAAAATTCAAGAACTACTCAACGATGGCAGCTATACAAAAATAAAAAGAGACCCCACCAACAGCCTCGTCTCCAAAACCAACAACATCATTTCTGCTTCAACCGCATTAATTGATCAGACCAAACAGTTCTCGTTGAAACCTTCTGCAGCCAGGCCACCAAGATTGTACGGCTTGCCAAAGATACATAAAGAAGATACACCTCTTCGTCCCATTGTCTCTACTATCAACTCCCCCACTTACAAACTGGCTCGTTTTTTGTCCGAAATCCTACGGCCTTTCACTAGAATAACTACCTCTGCAGTACTAAACTCTACTGACCTGGTATCGACAATCAAGGGGATTGCCCTGTCCCCAGACGACCTGCTTGTCAGTTTTGATGTGGTTTCCTTGTTCACCAAGGTGCCTGTGCCTGACACCATCGCAATCATTGAAGACTTGGTTCATCAAGGACTGAATGCTGGGGTACCCCCCCTGGTGAGACACTGCTTAACCAATACATACTTCACCTGGAATGGAACCTTCTACAAGCAAATTGAGGGCACCCCAATGGGCTCCCCCCTATCTCCGGTTGTAGCCAACATCTTCATGGAGAAATTTGAGACGGACGCCATCCAGACTGCCACTCTACGCCCGACCTTATGGAAGAGGTACG
Organism: Lampetra fluviatilis; assembly: GCF_964198595.1. NCBI lineage: Eukaryota > Metazoa > Chordata > Hyperoartia > Petromyzontiformes > Petromyzontidae > Lampetra > Lampetra fluviatilis. The sequence continues at coordinate 801,862 of NC_136345.1, read as the reverse complement.
TAGACGACACTTTTGTCATCTGGCCACATGGCCGGCCTGCTCTAGACCAATTTCTCGACCACATCAATTCCATACACCCAGCCATCAGATTCACCATGGAAGTCGAAAATGATGGCAAGCTACCCTTTTTGGATGTCCTAATCAAAAGGAGACCTGATGGTTCAATGAGCCACTCTGTCTACAGGAAAGCCACCCACACGGATGCTTATCTAAAACCGGATTCCCACCACCATCCATCCCAGAAGAATTCCCTCATCAAGACTCTATATCATAGAGCCCAATGCATCTCCGACCATGAACACATTTCCAGTGAACTCAAACACGTACGCCAAGCTCTTAAGGCTAATGGTTACTCCGACTACACAATCCGCAAAGCCATCACTCCAACCATCAAGAAGGATCCTGTTGAGGAGCCTTTCAAGACCATCACCTTACCCTACATTGCTGGGGTCACAAAAAAGATCTCCAAAATCCTGATTAAACACAAGATCCAGGTCCGATTCAACACAGTACATAAAATCCGTGATCTGGTACCGTCTGTAAAAGATGTGGTTCCAGACATACAGTACCCTGGTGTCTACAAACTAAGTTGCCTCTGTGGTAGCAGTCACATTGGGGAAACCAAACGACATGTCTCAGACCGCATCCGTGAACATAAAGCTGACCTGAAACACGGTAGGACAAACACCTCAGCCGTGGCAGATCACTGTTACAACTCAGTGGGCTCACATGACATTGACTTCTCTAAGACAGAGGTTCTCTGCAAGCCATCTGGCTATCATGAGAGATTCGTTCATGAGGCGATCCACATATACAAACACAGAGACAATTTTAACCGAGAAGATGGATTCTGGCTTAGCAATCACTGGAAGGACGTAATAAACCATTTCGATACACATTAGGGTGGGTAGAATAATACATAGTGTTATATTAAAATGTATAAGGTATAGGGTGGTTTATAGCAATACAGTATGTAATTTAATGTTGGGTTTGCCTATGGCAGTATATAGTACGGTATAGACGCGTGTGATGTAAGAGAATAAAGTTTAGATGGAAGCATATTATATAATTTTTTACAACGTAGAATTTTTTATGTATTACTTACTGTTAGTAACTCAGCTTATTGTAGAGTATAGTAAGTATACTGATGATGCTATGCAGTTTTTACTTTAGTTTTTTACGTGTTGTTTAGTTACTGCAGCTACATACTATTAACATTCCTTTCCTTTGTTAATGCTACCCCCCTCCCCCCCCCCTTTGATGCTGCTAATCCTGCATAATGCACGGGCATAGTATTGATTTGGAACCCCGCCCACCTCCTACGCATTTTCCATATGCTCAATTCCTCTTGATATGCAAATTATTTTGTTTAGGCGCTCTTCTTCCCACCTCCCCCCCTCTAACCCAGCTTAAATATACGCTCCAAGCTTGGAGGTGCTTCATTCTTCGCCTGAGGACGGCTGCTTGCGTTGTGGCCGAAACGTCGTGAGAATTGTTTTATTATGTTTTATTTTTATTATTTTATTACTTCCCTTCTACGTGACTTTACCGAAAGAACCAAGAAGATACAAAAGACTGTAAAAAAACAAATACGCAACACCTAAAAACATGTTATACAGGCATGTGCAAAATAAGCTATTTTAAATAATGATGATTAGTGATAATCCGGCGGTTTTTTTTATCTGGTGCCCCTTCCCCACCAAAGCCGCTGGATAATCGATGATCGACTGTCCTTACACTGCAACCGGGAGTCCCTTAATGTCGAGTTTGAGGATACTCGTTCTAGGACCTTTTGTCACATGCCTTTGCCCTGAAGAACGCCGTTACAGTGGCCTAAGTTGTTGATCTGAAGACCGATATATCGTCTATTGATATTCGGTCGCCAGGTTGATGGCATCGGTCACGATTTCTCACTTAACAGAGGGGGACGTGTGAAGGCTGCCTGCCTTCTTCCATTTCGCCGAGTGGAGTGATGATGCCGTTTTTGCATTGTTCTGAAGATGTTGCATCCGTCAATTCAAATGTCAGAGTCGAGAATGTTTGAGAAGAGTCATGTTTCAGAAATGCCTACAAAGTCGGGGTTAAGAGTATATATTATTTGAGTCAGTAAATTTTAGGTTTCACACTGTTCACATGTAGATGCAATATGTCCGACCTGTTTATTTTCAGTAAACTTATAAGTGGCATAGAAATTCAGTTTAACACCTAGGCTTTCGCGACCAATATCATCCATAATAGAGTTTTTTTTGGGTTAGATCGTGTAAATATTAGTTGTTAAACCTGCCACCACCCGACACAGCCAACTAGTAAGGTTGTCACGTAAAAAGAACATGCCAATTCGTCCCTAGTGCAAAACACCGGTTTGTTGGAGAGCCAAGCCACAACATTTACAATCGGAGTACAGCGTTTCGCCACTAATTACAACTAGCTTTATCAGACGACAGCCCGATTTGACAATTATCCAACACATTGGCGTGCTGTACTAGTGACAAATTGGCATGTTGTGTTTATGTGACAGCCCTTACTAGTTGGCTGTGTCGGGTGGTGGCAGGTTTAACGACACATTTATATATTTATGCGATCTAACCCCAAAAAAAGTCTTCATGGCATAGATATTGAAAAACATTAATGTGGTTTTTCGGCCTGGTTTTGTTTCCATTGCACACATGAGAAAGAGGAGAAAGATCCAATTTAGGGTGTGTTCAGCCCTGAAGATTGACGAAAATAATGGATTGTTTAATCCTGAAAGACTTCAGAGAGGACGCAGATTTAAATAGAGGTTTGTAGAGAAATATAGTTTGCATCTCAACTGATTAGGCAGATTAATTGATATTGATAATAAATAGTCACCGGCTGAATGAAGACAAACAAAGCATACGAAATCTTTTATATTAAACTATATAGAAGCAAGGGTATTTGATGTTGAAATATGCTATATATATGTTCATAATCAACGATTTTTGGGTTTAGATCGCGTTATTTATAAATGTGTCGTAACCCTCCACCACCCGACACGGCCAATCAGTAAAAAAAAAGTGTCACGTTGACAAAAGACAAATAGTTCACTGCTTTAGCCCACCGGTGTGTTGAAGCGTGAAACCACAACATTTACAATTTGAGTACGACGTTTCGCTGGTAATTGCATCCAGCATCATCGGGCAATTCGCCAGAATTCTGGCGAATTGCCCGATGATGCTGGATGCCCGATGATGCTGGATGCAATTACCAGCGAAACGTCGTACTCAAATTGTAAATGTTGTGGTTTCACGCTTCAACACACCGGTGGGCTAAAGCAGTGAACTATTTGTCTTTTGTCAACGTGACACTTTTTTTACTGATTGGCCGTGTCGGGTGGTGGAGGGTTACGACACATTTATAAATAACGCGATCTAAACCCAAAAATCGTTGATTATGAACAATATTGGTCGCGAAAGCCTACGTGTTAAAATGCTATATATAGTCTGTACTATATTTTTAGTCGTGACTCAGTCGATTTGTAGTATGTGGAGGTGAGTGAGTGGTGGTGTATAGGGAGAGTGGCGCTAGTGGTGTCTGTGTATCTGCATCTGAGTATATGCGTCTCTATGGGAGTGTACAGTTCTGTATGTGAACCCATGGGTATCTACACAAGAAATTGGTGACTGGATTGCGACCATCGACTGTACTACTCTTGTGAATCCAGTTTAACCACAGGCAGCTAAAACCTGAATAGAAACCCAGCATCTGAGTGGTGCTGGATCAGCATCTATGATATCTGAGTCGCACCCGGCCTACTGCTATTGAGCCATTTACAAGAGCCATTCAAACACCAGTGCATGCCTCGAGTACTGCAGAGGGCGTATTTATCCAATTTAATGTATCACTCACTCTTTAGTTTTCCAAAACTTGAATTTGTCTTTTGGCGTGTACGCATCTTCATCTGTGACAATACAGTTAATGCATAAATTAGACGTTATAAACACGTGTCACTAGAAGTAATATTTGATTAGATATCAGAACATTCCAAGCTGTAAATAGGATACATATATCGTCATGGAAATACTGTAGTGGAGTTTTGTTAAGAAAACTGGTATTCAGATGCACTGTACAATTCGATAACACTACTATACCCAGAATATGAGAAATAAGAATAGGTTTTCCCCTTTTTGGCAATAAAACAGGTGTTAAGATGTTGCAAACACCGAATAGATATATTTTGCAAGGAATCAAGTTTGCATTAATCACACGGACTTGATGTGAAAATGCAAACAAACATGCTCTGCATAATAACGGGGTTTGGGTTAGATCGTGTAACTATAAATGTGGCGAAACCCTCCAGTTAATTAGTAAATTATTTTAAAAATCTATTATGGACAAATAATTTTCACCGCTCTTACAGCTACAGGCTTAGTGCGGCCTGTAGTTGTCAGAGCGTATTATATTGTTCAATTATAATTCCTTATAGGGGAAACACATGCTAGTTAACTGATTACTAATCTAGTATATAATTATCCCCCCCCCCTCTGATCTCTACACCTGATTGGGTTCAGTGATTGGGTTCAGTTATTAATACATATTACAATTCCTCATCAAAGAAACATACCAATTAACTGATTACTAATATATTATATAATTACATTACCCTGCCTCTGACTTCTGCACCCGATTAGGTTCAGTGATGACGTCATTCTGCTGCTATATTTAAGACTGATAATGCTGGATGTAATTACGTCGTACTCAGATGGTAAATGTTGTGGATTAACTCATCAACACACAGGTTGGCTGAAGTAGTAACTATTTGGCGTTTTGTTTACGTAACAAATCCCTTACTGATTGGCCATGTCGGGTGGTGGAGGGTTTCGACACATATACTAACGCGATCTAACCCACAAACCTTCATGGCTAATATTGGTCGCGAAAACCTACGTGTTAAACAAACATGCTTTGATAATATATGCATTGCCGTTGAAACTGCTTGGCCTACACCAGAGACAGCCTTCTTTATCACCAAGTCTCACCAGTGTCAGACTAGAGAACACCAAAGGTGAACAGTACAATGACAATGCACGTATCAGAGCATTTATAGCTCGGAGTGAGCAACTATATCATGGGAACTCTTTTTTAACCAGGATACCCTCACAATCTCCAGAATAATTTTTTTAAAGGGATCTGCTAAGTTACAAAGCAATGGGCAATGTTGCTATGTGGGTTTTTTTTTTCAATTTAGTAATTATATTTATGCAAATTTGACAGATTTTGACCGTAATACATGGCGAGATCGTTAATGTCCACTATAAAACAAAGGCGGAATTTGCCATTTTTGGGGAGGGCAGGGGCATTAATAACATTTAATATTCACTTATTGCATTGTGTCTAATTATTTCCTTGTCTATGCAATCGCAAAACAGCCTTTTAAAACAACACGTGAGCACTCTTTTTCTTACTTTTATATTCCTCAAACAGACTGGTCACATTGTGGCAGAAGCAGAGCCCATCTTGACAAGTGAAGAAGCTTCAAAAGGGTTGGTGACGCTTCCACTAATTTGGAACTTGCACACTTTCATCCAACAAGTTCCACTGCTTGCGCCTAGATGTCAAAGGCTCGGCATTGGACTTGTTGAGACCAATATCTCTGATCAAGTCGTTGAGGTCTTTTTGGTTTGGGTAATATGGGTTTCTCTCCTCAGCTCTCTGACTTGCTGCTCGTTTCTAAAGACGGCTGCTCTCTCTCCGGAGGAGTGGGTACAGGGAGCTCATGGCAGTGTGGCACCGGGGCGATGGATGAAGGAAGGTCCGGATACATGATAGCAGGTGTATTCTTGCCAGATCAACGTTTAAAAGGGTCCACCATGCAGAAGGAGTTGTTTGAGTGGTCAGTGGGTTCCCGCCAAATTATTGGAATAGAGAACTTCATGGCTATGGGAACCTCATTTGCCTGTAAAAATATGATAATTGGTTTTTTACCCTTCTATCTGGCAACAAAACTGACACCTTTTTACAAGGAGTCATGTTTGCATAGACCGCGCCTTTTGGCGTCATCTGGTCTAACCCATGTGAGACTAGGCTCTAAGGAAAGCTGTCTCGGGTGTGGACCAATCAACTTCAAGGACAGTGCACATTATCAGAGTTATGTTCTTTTGTTTGTATTATGACTGCAGCTATTGCGGTCTATGCAAACATGACTCCTTGTAAAAAGGTGTCAGTTTTGTTGCCAGATAGAAGGGTAAAAAAACAATTATCAACTTCATGGCTCTTTTTTCCCCTCTGTACCATTCTACAAAAATACATTTATTTCACCCATGACTAATGTGTAAGAGATTAAATCTTGACTTTAAGCTTTCGTGACTGCAGGAATTGATATTCTTTGAGTCTTTCGGTAAAGTCACGTAGATAGGTTAAAAAACATAAATAAACAAAAAACTACGACGTTTCGATTGCAACACAAGCTATCGTCATCAGGTGGAAAAGGGGGGGGGAGGGAGGCACTAAAGAAAAGCTGTTTAAAAGGTTTATAAGGGGCAAGCATCCTGGTATCAGAACGAAGTGGGCGGGGTACAAGTGCCCTGGGGCCAGCACAAGCGGAGATGGTTATGTAAATGTGAGATCGGAGAGCAAGAAAGGGGTAGACGCCTGAGCCGTGGAGAAATTAACAACTTGTAGTACGCACAACGCAGGGGCGACACCACAGGGCCTGGAATTGCTCGTCCCATCTTTAGTAAAATAAAACTAACATCAGAAGATGCCAATATGGAAACATCACAGCCAGCTATGACGTGAACTGCTTGATGACATCCTTCCAATGATTGCTGGGTTGTACCCATCCTCTCAGTTGAAATTGCGTCTGTATATATGGATGGCTTCATGAACGAATCTTTGTTGATAGCCAGTGGGCTTGCAAAGTACCTTCATCTCAGAGAAATTAATTTCGTGTGAGCCAACCGCATTAAAACAATGATCAGCTACGGCTGAAGTGTTGGTCCTCCCGTGTTTCAAATCTGCCTTATGCTCACGTACACGGTAATCATTGGAAGGATGTCATCAACCACTTTAAGTCATAACTGGCTGTGATCTTTTCATCTACTCACTTCTAAATCTTTTGTCGTCATTTTTTTATTACTTCAGAATAAATACATGTTAATTTTGATTCATGTTTTTTTCTGACTCTATGCGAACTAAAAGACACAAATTCGCCCGTTTTCTCATTGAAAATATGTAAATTTCTAAATATCAGTGTCCTGGTCACAAAAGCAAAGTTTGTGGGTAATAATAGCCATTTTCTGTACTTTTGAGGCATAAGCAATTATGAAATAACACTTACTACCCAGGAACAAAAAACCCTAAAACATTGTTACACAGTGTTATCACCGCTTGCACATGAGCAGCGTCCACTCTCATCGTGCAGCAGGAGGCTAGCTGTCACACTTAAACAAAAAAGTGGTTGCAATGTCTCACATCAGTTATTTATGGAGATATCGTGGAATGGAAGAAGCGCAGTTGGGTTCGCTTTGTCCCTCACATTAGGAAGGGCGGGTGCATACAATTAATATATATATTTTTTACTTAATTTTAAACTACTGAAAATAAATTAATTAATGTGTCCGGTTTGGGGGGGGGCATTTCCCCCCGTGCCTCCCTCCATCCAAACTCCCCCATGACTGTGAATTTTGAAATAAACACAACAACCACATTAACTGGTTCAGCTATGTGGATCCACCTGCGAACGTCTGCAGCAAGAGACAGACACTAACCACTCGGCCTTGTCCAATGTTAGATGCACTGGGGGGAGTGGTCATACCTTTATCAGCCTTTGGAGGACCGGGATCCCTGTTAGAAAGGAGCAAAGCAAGATGAGCAGAAAATCGCAATTCAATTCTCACTTTTGTATTGATACGAGTTTAGTAGCAGATATCAATCGATGTCTTAAGATGTACATCAACCTGCTGGCTTCAAAGGACAATGAGTGTATATGTAGTAGGTTCGAATTAGGTGCACACACACGCAGCTTGGAGGCAACACTATTTATTAAACGGTAAGTAATATAACACTGTACATAAGGTGGTGACCACCTTCCTCAACTCACTAACACTCTGGAACACGACACAGACTGGACCAGGCAGGCAACGGCCTGCCTGGCCCAGGACGACGACTCGGAACTTGACGACCGAAGATGTCTTCACCTTGGAGTACAGTACAACAGCAGCCTCGCTCTGCGTTCACACCACGCTTATATTTGGTTTGGCGTGGCTGGCTCCGCCCCGGCGTGGCTGGCTCTCTTCAGGCCACGCCTCCCTTCCCAGGACACGCCTCACTTCCCCCACCTCTGGGAGGGTCCGGATCCCTCCACCACGTGACCCCCCAGGCACCCCCTTGGGGCCCCCAGCCTTCGTACGGGCCGACACAGTAGTGACCTTTCTCTGTCACTACATCACCCCCCCCTGTATAAACACACAGCCGTCCCCGGCTGTAACACAACTGTGAAACATCGAAAAGGTGTGCCTCCGAACCAACAACATCAATAAATGACCGGCGACCGATAAGAAATACAATCACGTAATATATACAGAATCGACGAGGGTAAAAGGGAACCGCATAGAAAACGGGGAATTAACAACAATTATACATGAAAACTGGCTAACCCACTCACGCTCCAGCACAGCCCCCCCCCCCCCCCCCCCCCCCCCGTTAGAATCACGCATGCAATGACAGTCACCCGTTAGCACCCCCCCGCCTTTCCGACGTGGCGTCACAACTAGTAGCATGCGTCGGCCATATCGGGGGGGGAATTTCCATGTTACCACCCCACCGCCTTTCCGACGCGGCGTCACAACCAGTAGCACGCGTCGGCCATATCGGGGGGGGAAATTTCCATGTTACCACCCCACCGCCTTTCCGACGCGGCGTCACAACCAGTAGCACACGTCGGCCATATCGGTGGGATTTTAACCCAGTCTCTCTCCAAGACTCGCATCGCAGCATATAGCTGTACCGACCGAGCTGAGACCCAGTCTCTCTCCAAGACTCGCATCGCAGCATATAGCTGTACCGACCGAGCTGAGACGACCCAGTCTCTCTCCAAGACTCGCATCGCAGCATATAGCTGTACCGACCGAGCTGAGACGAGCCAGTCTCTCTCCAAGACTCGCATCGCAGCATATAACTGTACCGACCGAGCTGAGACGACCCATCGTTCACTCATTGCACAACATGCACCCTAACAACTGAGGGATACAGTCCCAACGTAACAGGACAACTCCACCTGAACCTTACGAATCTCCAGCCCACTGTTTCAACGCACCTCCGAGTGTCTCACTCTCCGGGCCGTCAGGTCAAGCCATCAGACACAGCATGATGGGACCACACTCTCTGAGCCATGTGAGCGCACAGCCCACTTGGCTAGACAAGCCACGGAGTGTCTCGATCTCCGGGCTGTCAGGTCAAGCTGTCAGACAGCATGACGGGACCACACTCCCCGAGCCATGTGAGCGCACAGCCCACTAGGCTAGACAAGCCACGGAGTGTCTCGATCTCCGGGCTGTCAGGTCAAGCCGTCAGCCATTGCATGACGGGACCACACTCTCAGAGCCCTGTGAGCGCACAGCCCACTAGGCTATACATACCACGGAGTGTTTCAATCTCCGGGCTGTCAGGTCAAGCCGTCAGCCATTGCATGACGGGACCACACTCTCCGAGCCATGTGAGCGCACAGCCCACTAGGCTAGACATGCCACGGAGTGTTTCAATCTCCGGGCTGTCAGGTCAAGCCGTCAGCCATTGCATGACGGGACCACAACGTTCATGTTAGACACGCAACACTCACTGGGCCATCCTGGTCAGGACCTGCGCCCCAAGATAGGTGACAGCCAGCAGCACAATTACAAATCCCTGGCAGCATGTCACCATCGCAATTTAACACCATCACAACACATACAATTTGAATTATGATCCCCCACAGAACTGATCCAATGCCGAACAGGTACGCACAATTTGTGACGATCCCGAATATTCAATGGTCACAACAATACACCTCACATCCCGTATCCGTACACATCATCTCCGAGACTCGCATTGCAGCATGCAGCTGTACCAACCGAGTGGAGAGAGCAACGCAATTTGACGGCAATTAACGGAAACGCACCCCCGATCCATATAGAACACAAGGAGCATTCCCGCACAAAAGACATCATCTGTGCAACAACGGACAGGAACCAACCAGCGAGTTTGAAACAAACCGAACCTGTCATTTCTAAATCCCCTTCAACATTAACCATGGGACTCAGGGCATTCGAATTTTGAGAGCAAAAAAACTATACACAAACCCCAAGAATCGCCGAATTGATTAATACAGTATATGCAGTATACGAAATTCGTACAGTAAATCGTTTGGCGCAATGCTCCATCCAGTCCCCACATGGCAACACACATAATCAATACTCCAGACAATCCGTACATAGTAAACAATCACAAGCAAGTACCCAACATTCCATACACTGTTAACAATTCCAAGCAAAGCTCCATACGGTCTGTACCTTGGCAACAATGACGATCAAAGTTTCTTACAGTTACACGTGGCAATCACGAGCGAAACTCCATACAGTATACACAATAACAACGGCGATTTCGCAACAAAACGATGTAACAACACGAGTCATTAACACGGCAACATACAGGATATCAACGGAGCTCGGGACACCAACACGAATTAATCATTAACTACACCCAGAAGATACCGATCTCGACGCCGTAATTAACAGCAACACTTGTTACAAGCAGAAACCCCCATGGTCGCCGCGTCAATTTATCACGCACACAACCGGACGAACACGCTCCGCAACCCAGCGAGTTAAAAAAAAAACACACGCGATCGCAACCCGGCGCACGTAAGATGGGTGAAGATTATTTTTTTTTTTCTTGGGGCCGGGTGCTTGTCATGTCACGACTCGCCTGGCAAACTGTGAATAGTGGAGGGCGGCAAGGTGGAGCACTGGGACGGCCCGAAGAATCTTTCATGGTGAACACGGCCTGCTCTTGCGAACCCATCCACCTCTCGGGCTCGAGCTGAAGACTGGAACTCCCCCTCTGCAGGCGTTGATGTCGGCGGGAGCGGCATTTCAGCAGCAGGAGCGGCGTTCCAGCCGCCGAAATGGCGGGAACCGCGTGGCCCGCATGGCCGGGCCTCCCCTGCCAGCCCCCGCAGCGACGATGGTGTCCTCTCCCCGCGGCTCCGTCGCTCCATTCCCGATGGCGGCGAAGCAGCAGTGTGGTGCCAGTCCCGCCGCTCCGCGTGCAGCGCCATCTCTCTCTCTCTCTGTCACCGGGGCTGCCATCCCCGGGGCTGTCCGAAGGATGGTCGTCACACCGTCCCCGTTGTACGAAGGCGTCCAGGTGAGTTGTATATTTGTTTTTCGTGTGCCCATTTTACTTCCCTAGGATAACACCTAGCAATATTTATTTTTCCAACTTCTGATGCCAAATGTAGTAGGTTCGAATTAGGTGCACACACACGCAGCTTGGAGGCAACACTATTTATTAAACGGTAAGTAATATAACACTGTACATAAGGTGGTGACCACCTTCCTCAACTCACTAACACTCTGGAACACGACACAGACTGGACCAGGCAGGCAACGGCCTGCCTGGCCCAGGACGACGACTCGGGACTTGACGACTGAAGATGTCTTCACCTTGGAGTACAGTACAACAGCAGCCTCGCTCTGCGTTCACACCACGCTTATATTTGGTTTGGCGTGGCTGGCTCCGCCCCGGCGTGGCTGGCTCTCTTCAGGCCACGCCTCCCTTCCCAGGACACGCCTCACTTCCCCCACCTCTGGGAGGGTCCGGATCCCTCCACCACGTGACCCCCCAGGCACCCCCTTGGGGCCCCCAGCCTTCGTACGGGCCGACACAGTAGTGACCTTTCTCTGTCACTACATATACCTACTCTGAGGTTACGTAGGTAAAAATACATAATAATAAAAGTGTATACCTCTCATATCCTCGGGCATTTTGCAGTGGATGTACAGGAAAACCATGGCGAACACAGTTGTATCGAACATGTGTGTTTCATCTATACAGGTGTAATAAAAGACTTGACCACGATCTCTGGCTCAGTGTCCTTTATTCGGTCCGTACTGCGTTCCCACACGGCTGTCTCTCTTATTCTCTCTGTGCTGGTTCCGATATCACTCCAGTCCACATCAGCAGCCCCGCTGCTGTTCTTGTCGCTCTTGCAGCCCCACAGCAGCTCCGCTGCTGTACTCTCACACAGCTCCCTTGGCTGTTCCTGCTGCAGCTCTGACAGCCTCGTGCTGTCTCGCCTTCTCGTCGCTCCTGCGACTCTTGGCAGCCACCCCGCTGCTCCTCACACACAGCCTTACTGCCTATCTCTATCTGCAGCTTTACACCTCCCAGTAGCTCCCTACTGTTCCCAGGGTTGGCTCCCGCTTCTGACGGTGCCCCCTCGGCTCGTACGCCCGCGTGGCCCCACACCTTTCCATTCACACCCCGACTGCCTTCTCCTTCCGGTTTACCCGCTTAAGGACCCCCTACCTTTCACCCACGTCACCTGGCTCCGCCTCCTCGTGACGTCACATCCGGAAGGTCGCTTTCGCCCGCATTACACCACCCTCCCCCATAGAAAAAACCCAGCCGACCTCGGCTGAACAACACCAAAGCGTAATGCGGTGAACCGACCTTCCCCCTTAAAGGACACTAAGCATGCAATATAACAACAAGAACAACACACAAGTAACATCGATGAACGTACGAAAGCATGCGATAAATACGACGGCAAGAACAAGGACAATAACTACATACAATCAACGAAACGTAAGCGATTTGGAACGAGTGCGGGTCGCCGGCCCGTCCCGGACGGTCGGCGGCCCACTTGTAGAACGGGGACGCGATGGAACACGAGAAATGACAGGGGGTAATTCCCCTGCTGCGATTGGAAGTCCACCGACATCTCGTGTCCCTGACGAATCAGTCTTGGTCGTATTCCGCGAATGCGCCTGCAGCGGGGTCGGAAGGGTCGCCGGGCTTGAAGGTCCCGCAGCCCTGGCAGGCGCCCTCCGAACAGGCCCACTCCTCCCCCGCGGTGTCACGGTCGGCCTGTCTGGAACAGGTACGACAGGCGCTCTAGCAAGATCAATGGACGCAGGCGGGGAAGAGTCAGAGTCAGCAGCAACAGACCCCGGCAAGGCAACATTGGGAGATGACGCATCACGTAGGGGAGCAACATATGGTTTCAACCGCGACATATGAACAAACCAACGGCGAGAACCAAACTGAACGCGCGCCGACTGTGGATTGGGAACCTCAATGAGGCGCACAGGACCATGCCAAGGTTTGTGCAATTTAGGAGAGGTCCCCGGCCGCACCTGCGGGCAATGGAGCCAGGCCAGGTCTCCCACCTTCCAGGGGCGCTCCCCCTCAGACCGCCGAGCATACCGCTCGTTCCGGGCCTGGGCTTTGGCCGTAGCCACGCGGGCGTTTTCCCGCGCCTCCGTAACCCGGCGAACCGTGTCCTGAATGTATTCAGGGAGTGGTTTACGAGGTCCCTTCACCCCAGTACCCAATTGCACATCCACCGGCGGCACGTTTTCCCGACCATACATAAGGTAAAACGGCGAATACCCTGTAGCCGCATGGGGCGTCATCCTGTACGCCGAAAGCACTCCGGGGATGTGCAGATCCCAATCCGATTGCTGTTCACTCACAATATGGCAAAGCATGGCAGACAATGTCCTGTTCAGCCGCTCAACCATACCATCCGTCTGCGGATGGTATGGAGATGTCCGTATCTTCTTAGTCCCAAGGCCTGCGCACACTTCAGCCAATAATTTAGAAGAGAAATTTCGGCCCTGGTCCATGAGGAGTCTCTCCGGCGCCCCCTTGTCCATAATGTACCCAAACAAAAAGGCGTCGGTGATGGCCGCGGCCGACTGATCAGGCAACGGCCAGGCCATCGGCCAACGGGAGAGATACTCAACCCCTACCAGCAAATATTTATTTCCCCTCGCCGATGGTGGGAAGGGTCCCAATATGTCCAGTGCCACCAATTCATTGACTCGAGACACCTGAATCGACTGGAGAGGCGGCACGTAAGGATGTTTAGGCGGCTTACGCCGGGCGCATTCAGGGCACGCGCGCACGTGCCCTACGACATCTGTCGCCATGCCGTGCCAAAAATAATGACGTTGTAACGTCAACAAGGTCTTCTGCACCCCTAAATGCAATAGTGTGTCACAATGGAGAGTTCTAATCAACTCAAATCGCAAGGACGTTGGTACCACCACACGCCAGCTTTCCTGGAACCTTTCTTGCCACATAAGCAGACCATCTCGGAGAGCGGTTCGCGGCCCCACAGCCGAACTCGGACTCCCCTTGTCCCTCATAGACCGCTTCCGCATGGACAACAACGACTCGTCCATCATCTGTTCCCGAATCCAGACAGACCGCGGCAGATTCAAAACCCCATCAGTCGGTCCCGGTTCCATCGGAGTATCCGACTTCCCGACGGCCAACGTGAGCGGCTGAGGGGGGTTGAGAATCGGCGAACACCTATGCGTCCCCGACGCACATTTACAAGGGGCGCGCCCTGGTAATCTGGAAAGTGCGTCAGCGTTCGCATGGCGCACTCCCTTCCGATGTTGAATTTGGAAGGAAAACTCCTGCAGCGTGTCCAACCAACGTGCCCACTGTCCCGATGGCTGGTCCATTTTAAGAGCATATTGCAAGGCCGCATGATCCGTACGCACAATAAAAGAACGACCGTAAAGGTACGGTCGAAATTGCCGTAGGAAAAAAACAACCGCCAAAAGTTCTCTACGAGTGACACAGTAGCGTGTTTCCGCAGGCGACAAGACTCGGCTACCATACGCCACGACGCGCTCTACGCCCCCTTTAGACTGTGATAATACCGCCCCAATACCTGTGTCACTCGCGTCCGTATCGAGAATGAAAGGGCGATCAAAATCGGGATAATCCAATGTCGGGGCCGTAGCCAATAGATCACGCAGACTCCGAAAGGCCGCCTCTTCCGGCTCTCCCCAAACAAATTTCCGTCCTTTACCCGTAAGGAGATGCAAGGGCCTCGCAATCGTCGCAAACCCCGGCACAAATCTTCGGTAATACGAGGCAAATCCCAAAAACCGCCGAACATCCCCCACAGAGGCCGGAGTCGGCCAATCCCGGACACACGCCGTCTTTTCCGGATCCGTGGACACCCCCTCGGCACTCACAATGTGCCCCAAATAACGGACGGACCGTTGCAGTAGGTGGCATTTCTTTGGTTTGAATTTCAAATTGGCAGAGCGCATCCTCGTGAACACTGTCTCCAGCCGCGTTAAATGTTCCTCAAATGTGCGGCTGAACACAATAATATCGTCCAAATATATAAGACACGTCTCCCACTGCAACCCCGTCAAAACGAGCTCCATCAATCTTTGAAACGTAGCAGGGGCCGCATTCAATCCCATCGGGAGGCAGTTGAATTGAAATAACCCCTGCGGCGTACGGAATGCGGTTTTCTCCCGTGAGGACTCGTCAAGGGGAAGCTGCCAAAATCCCGAAGAGAGGTCCAGTGTGGAAAAGAACATAGCCCCAGACAATGCGTCAAGGGAGTCGTCCATACGCGGCAGGGGGTACGCATCTGCCACCGATATCTTATTCAATTTCCGGAAATCGACACAAAATCGCAAGTTGCCATCCTTTTTCTTAACCAAGACCACAGGAGCGCCCCATGGGCTGTTAGATGGCGATATAATGTCCGCAGCCAACATGTCTTCCACCGCCCCCCGAACGTGTTCTCGCTCCGCTGGACTCATCCGATGCGAATTGAACCGAATAGGGGCAGCGTCGCCCGTCTCAATGTGATGGGAAAGCAACGATGTGCGTCCCAAATCCAAATCGTCGGAGCTGAACACATCCGAATACGTCAGCAACAATTTACGCAGCGCATCACGTTGCCCCACGGACAGGGAAGAATTTTCGTCACATAAGGTAGCGATCCAACGATTATCCGAACCCCTTGGCTCGGAAACACCAGCGACCACTCCCCGGCGATGCGGACAATCGTGCGTCGCAAACGCCGTAGTGGCATGTGCCACAACCGTACCGGCCGGAACACGGATATTTTCCACCCCCGCATTAAGCACCTGTAAAACCGGTAATTGATCCGGCCGGACGATGGTCTGTGCCCCAACTAACGCCAATCCCGTTGTTATCGTGGCGGATGGTGACAACAAGACCCCTAATGCTCCTAGCCGATTGGGCAGGGGCTTCCGATACCGCAAGGGTATAAGCATCTGTGAACCAGGTGGGATGTCCACAGATGCGACGGACAGCGCCTGCACCTGTACGGCCGAAGCAGGTCGCCCCCAGGGCGACGGCAGAAACGAGATTCGACGGCCCCCCGGCAATTCAATACAATTCTCATTGATTTTAATCAAAATGGGCATCTTAGCCAAAAAATCCGTGCCTAGTAAGCAAGGAACCGCCAACGATCTCGATATTAACACAACGCCCGAAGCCGACACATCCCCTATAGATATCTTAGCATCCACCTGGCCCACGATACCCATACTACCCCCGTTCGCAGCGACGCAAGACCCATAAACCGGACGCACAGCCCCCGGCGGAATGCCCAACAGATGGAAAATGACATCCGATATAATAGTCGCAGACGCTCCCGAGTCGACCAAAATGCGCACGTCCACACCTTGTATGGACCCCGGTACAGTGGACGAACCCGTAGCGGCCGCGACAACTTTCCGTGCCAATTTGCGCCACTGCGTAACTGAATGACAAGGCCCCGTCGATGGCCTTTCTTTAACAACAACAATAGGATCGCGCAACACAGGTGGTGGGTGAGGTGTAAAGCCTTGCCGAGTGTCTGGTGCGTGCCGACATGCCTGTTTCGGAGGTTCCTTGGTCGGCTTGTCCGGTGTTGTGGGCTCCTGCTGCGGCGGACCCGGGAAGCGGGCCCAGCAATCTTTGGCTTAATGGCCCCTACGGCCGCAGCGGAAGCAATCGGCCTCGTTGCGCCGAAGCGCAGGTCTTGCATCCCGGCGGCCCCGTCCCAATGGCGTAGCGCGCGGCCCCGGCCTTCCGCGTCCCGGCCATGGAGAGGAGGCAGCCGTCAGCTCCTGTGGACCCCGCTCATCCGGCACATAGATCGCCCTTGTGGGGTCCCACCCCATCGCGCCTCCTTCCTTGACGGGCCCACCCGTCCATGCCGCCACTTGCTTCCAGCGACGGAGATTAAACTGCGCATCCAGACACTTTGCTGCCGCCCGGGACGTGAGCTTCTCATGCCCACACACAGGCATGGGGATCCCCAGATCCCGAGACAGCTCCAGCATTTTTCCCAATATGAGAGGCTCGAGCAGATCCTGTGGCGTGTCAGGATATGCTGCCATGGCCAGCTCCAACACCGCACCCCTGAACGCCACGGGCGATTCTTCGGGTGCTCGTTGTCGTTGAGCGAATCGCCGATGCGCGTCGTCAGGTGGCTCATAGGCGTCGGCCATTTCCTCAAAAACTCCACATAAAGTCTTCTTCTTATCGGCCGTTATGGAACGGAAAAATCGAACAGATTCGTCGTCCAGTAGAGTCGGCAACACTTCCAAGGCCTCCGCATCGGTCCATCTTGCTGAACGAACCGCCGCCAAAAATCGGCAGGCGAAAGCGCTCCAATCGCCCCCGATAGAGAATTCCTTAACTGTAGTAAGGTGGCGACTCCGACTCCTCTTTACGCCGTCTTCCAATGATGGTTGTTCTGGAGGTAAATTCAAAATGGCGTCGGCCCGCGGCGTGGCCAAGATGGCGGTTTGGCGCCGCGGAGCGCGCAAGATGGCGTCTTCTTGCCGCGTGGCCAATGGCGGCGGCAGGGCAGGCAACGTGGCGGCCCGTGGAGCACCTTCTCGTTCCATCGTCGTCCTTGGCGTAACGAGGTGACACAGATGCGCCAGGACGTCCTTGAGTGTCTCCAGTTGTTCTGCCACCTGTTGCCATCTTTGCTCAGCGTCCGATGTTGTTGACGGACCCGCCATCGCGCCGACATCTTCCACGCCCGTCCCCGTGCTCGCCTCAGCAGGGCTCTCCTCCACCACCCCAGCAAAATCCGTGGTCGGAGGGAATTCGTCGTCGTCGGACGAAGAAGCCGATGCTGGCGCCGGGGGAATTTTCTTCCTTACTTGCTTAGACATGCCGTTTCACTTCTGACCCCAGTGTAATAAAAGACTTGACCACGATCTCTGGCTCAGTGTCCTTTATTCGGTCCGTACTGCGTTCCCACACGGCTGTCTCTCTTATTCTCTCTGTGCTGGTTCCGATATCACTCCAGTCCACATCAGCAGCCCCGCTGCTGTTCTTGTCGCTCTTGCAGCCCCACAGCAGCTCCGCTGCTGTACTCTCACACAGCTCCCTTGGCTGTTCCTGCTGCAGCTCTGACAGCCTCGTGCTGTCTCGCCTTCTCGTCGCTCCTGCGACTCTTGGCAGCCACCCCGCTGCTCCTCACACACAGCCTTACTGCCTATCTCTATCTGCAGCTTTACACCTCCCAGTAGCTCCCTACTGTTCCCAGGGTTGGCTCCCGCTTCTGACGGTGCCCCCTCGGCTCGTACGCCCGCGTGGCCCCACACCTTTCCATTCACACCCCGACTGCCTTCTCCTTCCGGTTTACCCGCTTAAGGACCCCCTACCTTTCACCCACGTCACCTGGCTCCGCCTCCTCGTGACGTCACATCCGGAAGGTCGCTTTCGCCCGCATTACACAGGGTTAACTTAATGGGTCTGTTTTCCGGGACACAGGGGTGATGTTCCAAACTATACGCGATTTGACGTGGCTAAGATTATCGCCGAAAAGTACCGTGCAGCTACTTTGTTTCCTGATGGTGTCGTAGCGACCTTGTTGACCGGAGCAACATTCGAGTTGGTATCATTCTTCTGTGGTCGGCATGTGGCATTGGATCCTTTTAGTTTTTTCCCCCTTCACGGCCGAAGTATCACCACCCTTTTGCCCGACCCTCCTTTTTATCCAGGCTTGGGACTGGGCTCAGATATCCACTGGATTGTGGACCCCCGAGGAAGAGTTGTGTGCTCTATACATATAGTATACACAATGTGCCGTTTGTAGTGCCTGAACTGGAGGTGTGTTGTGTGTACTGTTTATGTACTGTGCTCTTTGTGGTGCATGCACAGTAGGTCTGGTGCATGTACTGTACATAATGTGCATCGTGTGAACCCTTGATGGTCCTAGCTTTTTATGAGTGTTTAGGTTGTTGAGTCTCGCATTCAAATATGTGCGTGTTGTGTGTAAAGTGTGGCTGTGCATGTTAGTCTGTTAACTTCAAATGGTAGGACGGTCATGGCTGTGAGAAATGTCATGGGGGCGGGGGTGGAGGAGGCAAATTCCAATTGGCTGTTCCCCTGATGGTGCTCGTAGCCCCCACAGTTACAAACGGGGGCTCCGGATGTGTACGAGGGACTGGTGTCCCCTATAACTTCAATTCACTTACCATGAATTTACGAATTAAAGATTAAACTAAGCTTGTGCTGGAGGCCCCAAAAGGGCAGGAGTCTATGATGTTTTCTGGTCAAACGCCATTTGTTGGAGGCAGGAGACTGAACCTGCACTCCTGGAGTTCCTCCACAAATAGCAAAAGCCACTGCGAGTGGCCATGTGGAATGTGCGAGTGCTCACTTCGGAAGAGAGGCTGAATCTCTGGAGAATTCAGGTCCGGTGGACTGGTTCTGGCTCCAGTCACTATGAGCGGTGGACAATCCTCTACCAGGGGCAGAAAACTGCCAAACAGACAAAGAGTGGCTCTTCTTGTGCCCCCATTGAAGATTAACATAACTGGAGGGATGCAGGCAAAGGCCGATGAGTCAGATGCCTTGTATGACCTTATGTCACAGGTGTGAGCTAAAGTGGCCCCTCAGAATAGTCATCCTGTTCGGTGACTTTAATGCCCAATTCAGTCATTACACAGGCACCTGGGCTGGAGTGATTGGAAGGCATGAGCTAGATTATCTAAATGATAATGGTAAGAGGCTACTATGCTTTTGTGCAGCCCATGGGCGTGTAATTACCAACACGATGGTGGGCATGGGTAGCATAACGTGGCGGCAGTGCCACGCAAGCTGACAGCAGCAGCCATCTGCTCGATCCCTACTTTCGCTCTGCCATCCTTTACCTCCCCTACCTCTCTCTCCTTCTGTCTTCCCCTTCTTCTTATCGTCCTCCACCAATATTATTTGTTTTATTTATTATTTTGTCGACGCCTTTGTTTGGTTGGAGGCGCCACTCCCCGACCACGTCTCCTGCCTGATCCCGTGCCCATTGGGTGTCCTCTAGGCAGCCTGGCTGCCAACAGTTCCTCGCTGGGCCGCACCCTCGCCCGTGCCACATGGCTTCCTCACTGTCCCTGATGATTGGCGCTGCTCTCCTCCCGCATCTTTTGCCTGTCCCCGCGCCCACTGGGTGTCCTCTTGGTGGCCTGGCTGCTGGTGGTTGCCAGCCAGTCCACGCCGGCACCGTGTAACTTCCGCACCATCTCGCGTGAATGGTGGGCCGTTGTCACCTGCGTCAAGCGACTCCTTTTCCAGGCCACGTGGCCGTAATCCCAAGGATGGGAGGTCGAGCTCCTGCCAGGGGAGTCTTCACCATATCAGCATACCGGGCACAGAGGGAAGCTTTGCGTACGTGGCAATTGAGCCGGGTCGAAGCTGCATATTCTTCCTCATCACGGGTCCAACCAGAACTCCGCTGCTGCACTTCACAGACTTTGCAGTGTGGCGGACTCGATCGCAGTGGCCCCCTTCTCCCTCCTGGCTCCAGCCCATTGTCACCCCCCTTTGTCTTCCTAATGCAATGTTGCCTGATAATTTTCAGCCCCCCAGCTTTTTGTTGACCCCAATTACCACTATCATGTTTTTGTATTGTTTGTTGTAACGTTCTTACCCCGTGCCCCTACTAGACATCTGTGAAAAATAGCTTCATAGTTGCTCGGATTCCTCCAGTATGAATACACATTATCATTCTGATTATCGTGTGCTGTATTAATGTTGCTGCGAGTGTTCGTGTCGTAAATTGGCCTGCACAGGAACAACAAAGCCAGAGATAAATTCGGTCTTCATGAAGTAGTAGGTCGCATTCAAAGTGTGCGGTGAGCAGTGCCATATTGGACACTGCACACTGTCGAGCTTAGGGACCAATTGGCAAATTGTGGATTAGGGAGCATGCAGAATTGTATCTGGTTAGCGTTTCAATGGGAATAGTGGCAAATGTGTGAGGCCATAGAGGAATTTATAGCCAGTAGCGACTCGCCAAGATCGCTTGCCCATCCGTTCCTGTTCCCCCAGGTGTACATAGGCCAAGATAGGCCAGAAACTGATGCAGCTGTTACAGAGGTTCAATGATCCCTTTACCTGGCTCATGTTTACTTAGAGTTGCATGGCACAGCCATCTCAACCAGCCACGTTATACAGAAGGGGACAAGAATACAATACAACTTAACACCAATTGTGGCAACATAAATTGTAGGCCCACTGAACTATAACGCTATTTTGTCATAAGCAACTGGCCATCACAAGCTCAAAATACTTGAAACCAGTTGAAAATGTGTGTACCTCCAATGTCACAACATGGATTGTACTAGCTGTTATACCCTTTGGTAAATCTCGTAAATATATACAGCAGTACATGACACACGAACTGAAACACCAAATATGTGCCAAATTGGCACAACGAATAATCATCTCGAACCAAAGGGGCTACAAGTCAATCCCAACAATGTTCATGTTTATTTTACCAAATGTAAAGCCCCACTACTGAGGTATGTGGTAGATATTTTTCAGAAGCGATCTGGCCATCACAATTGATAGCAGCTCAACGAAGTGACATATCATCATCACGTTGATTCTAAATGTGGAAAGACATCCGGAGGATATGGAGAAAAATCCACGCGGCCACGGGGAGAGAGAGAGAACATACAAACTCTAAATATGCAGCAGCAGAAAGCATCGGTGTCGGCGCGAGACTGAGGAAATGTAGATACGAACTTTGTCCAGTGTGAATCTTGAAGTAGTAGACTATTGTTTGTGTTAAAGTTGGCACATACACACACATGTAAAGTATTTGGCATAGCCTGTTGACTGTATTGTTTTGAATACTTTGGAGGCTCATGACATGCCTGTTAATAGCCTACTAGCGGGAAGTACCCGGCGTTGCCGGGGCGAAAAAAATATTTCAAATCTTCTCTTAAATTTTTTACATATACATAGACAGATACTAAGCGATTGTGAAAGCGCGGTGGGCCGTTTGTCCATTTCTCCACCAACAAAATTAGAAGAGGCTTGCACAAGTCCAAAACGTTACAGAAAGTGGGGGGTAAATAGTTGATCTAAAAGGTTTCCGAAAATTGTCGACCCCCCCCTCAAAAAATATCTTTACACCCACGTAGGTATATATATACACACACTACAAACAACAGAATAAGTACTATATATAGATTTTGTAGTTGTATCTACTGACTGTACAGTAGTATCTACTGAGCCAGTAGTAGCTACTGACTGTATAGTAGTATTTACTGACTGTAGTAACTACTGACTGAAGTAGTATCTACTGGCCCTATTGTACTATCTACTGACTGTAGCAGTAACGACTGACCGTAGTAGTATTTACTGGCCCTACAGTAGTATCTACCGACTCTATAGTAGTAACGACTAATTGTATAGTACTATCTGCTGACTCTGTAGTAGTATCCACTGACTATAGTAGTAACTACTAACTCTATAGCAGTATCTACTCACTCTATAGTAGTATCTACTAACTCTAGTAGCTACTCACCGTAGTAGTATCTACTGACTGTATAGTAGCATCTACTGACTGTAGCAGAATTGACTGACTGTAGTGGTATATACTGACTGTTTTAGTATCTACTAACGCTATATAGCAGTATCTACTATCACTACAGCAGGGCATACCGACTGAGGTGGTATCTGCTATCACTACAGCAGTGCATAGCGACTTTGGTGGAACCTGCTTTCACTACAGCAGTGCATACTGACTGTGGTGGTACTTGCTTTAACAACATCAGTGCGTACTGACTGTGGTGGTATCCTGCAATGACTACAGCAGTGCACACTGACTGTGGTGGTACCTGCTTTGATTACAGTAGTGCATACCGACTGTGGTGGAACCTGCTTTCACTACAGCAGTGCATACTAACTGTGGGGGTACCTGCTATCACTACAGCAGTGCATACCGACTGTGGTGGTACCTGCTATCACCACAGCAGTGCATATTGACTGTGGTGGTACCTTTCACTAGAGCAGTGCATACCAACTTTGGTGGTACCTGCTTTAACTACTGCATTGCATACTATGGTAGTTCCTGCTATAACTACAGCAGTTCATACCACGTGTTGTCGTACCTGCTATTACAGCAGTGCATACTGACTGTAGTGGTACCTGCTTCAACTACAACATTGCCTACCATCGTTGGTGGAACCTGCGTTAACTACAGCAGTGCATACTGAGTGGGGTGGTACCTGCTATCACTACAGCAGTGCATACCGACTGTAGTGGAACCTGCTATCACGAAAGCAATGCATAGTGACTGTGGTGGTACTTGCTTTAACAACATGAGTGCGTACTGACTGTGGTGGTATCCTGCAATGACTACAGCATTGCATACCGACGTTGGTGGTACCTGCTTTCACTACAGCAGTGCATACCGACTTTGGTGGTACGTGCTATGATTACAGTAGTGCATACTGTGGTGGTACCTGCTGTGATAACAGCAGTGCATACTGACTGTGGTGGTACTTGCTATGATTACAGTAGTGCATACTGTGGTGGTACCTGCTTTCACTACAGCAGTGCATACCAACTGTGGGAGTACCTGATATCACTACAGCAGTGCATACCGACTGTGGTGGTACCTGCTATCACCACAGTAGTGCATACTGACTGTGGTAGTACCTGTTTTAACTACAGCAGCGCATACTGTGGTGGTACCTGCTATGATTAGAGCAGTGCATGCTGAGCGTGGTGGGAGCTGCTATGATTACAGCAGTGCATACTGTGGTGGTATCTGGTTTCATAACAGCAGTGCATACCGACTGGTGGTACCTGTATGATTACAGCAGTACATACTGACTGTGGTGGTACCTGCTATCACTACAGTAGTACATGCTGACTCTATAGCAGTATATATGCACTCTATAGCACAAAGTACTCACCTGACAGAGTGCCGTGGTGAGGCCTAGTCCCGTGCAGAGCCCGCGGCCTCGCCTCGATTGGAGGTGAGACATTGGCAGGCTGGGGGTTGGGCCGCTACCCCCCCCCATCCCCCTGCCCGAGCTACAATAATACTACAATAATACTATCTAACAGCTATAATATTAGTATGTACCGAGCCTATAGTAGTAAGTGCACATATTGGGGGTGGGAGGGGAGAGGACATGACACTTTGATGAATGTACCGTCAGGGTTGCGTGTATCTTTGTTGCATTCTGAACGCGAAGAAGAAATCCCCCCCACCCTCCAGCGATGATGGGCGTGCGTTGCTAGGGCAACCCCTGTGCAGCTTTGGGCGGGGCATGGAGATAAATAAATAATGCAAAATAGTACAAAATTGCTAATTAAACTACTTTAAAGTTTACGGATGGGAAAACGGAAAAGCATATGTCCACTTAGGGCGTGCTGCCTGGCAAACATTTTTCGACATAAACCCCACCGCTCGAAAGCCAAATGCCTCGCAAGCACGAGTGCGCAGAGGCTTTTATATATAAGTGAAGACTAGCCTTTCTATCCGGCTTCGCCCGGGACTTGGATTCACCACGCCCAGCCGCCTTTTTCTCCCCAGTGGCGATGTTCACACACCACACCAGTTATTCGTTTGAGGCTGAGTCGACCTAAGGGAGGCCTAAGACCGGTTCAAATAATCGTCACCGGTGGTGGTCGTGAGCGGGAAGCGAACTAGGGTCGCCGGGTTCGTAGCGCAGCGCGTGAATCGCTGCCCCACACACAGGATAAAGACAAAGATCCCCCATGTAGCCTGTGAGACTGTAGGGGGCAAGTGCTGTTAGCAAGCACCTATGAAGGCCGGCACGGCACACGAGAGGGTGGGTGGCCAGCACCACGCCCGGCCGACTTTGTTCCCCCAGTGGCGATGTTCACACACCACACCAGTTATTCGTTTGAGGCTGAGTCGACCTAGGGGAGGCCCAGGACCGGTTCAAATAATCGTCACCGGTGGTGGCCGTGTTCATAGCGCAGCACGCTAACCACGACACTACCACTCCCCCCCCACACACACACGCGCGTCCATAGGTACACATACACGCGCTTGCTGCAGACACACACAACTTTTAGGGTGCGTACGGCAGTAAGCGACTGAAATAATATAGCAATGCTGCGCGAAGAACGCCTTAGATATTTGTATGGCACTTTACTTGCGGAGGGTTGGGGGGGTGCGTGACGTCAGCAGGCACACTGCGTTATGCTTCTGCATGCGCGGGTGACATGACAGATGTGACGTCACAGCTCACTTGCAATGCAAAATATATGCATTATTGTGGTGTACAGTCTGGAAAGTACCCACATGGCAAATTTCAAGTTTGTTGCATATCGTGAAGTACGCTAAACATTTTGAACAGACACATATTCAAAAAATTCCCTTTTAAATATATAGATGGACGTGTGTGTATTTTATGGACCTGAAGCACATTGACAAGAATGTGATGCAAACAACACCACATTACATAGTATTTTTATATTAAATTATGACATTCAATCTCTTACCTTTTGGTTACATAGTTGGGCTTCTTGTCTTCTTTGGGTTTCCCTGCTCCTGTGGGGGTAGACTGGCTTTTATGTCCATCTGTGTGTGAAACACGGCAGAGCTCATGCGATGACACAGAAATATGACATATAGGCAAATATTTCGTATACGTGTACAGCTGTTTTTTTTTGTTACAGAGTTACCATGAAGAGAACTGGCCACGTTAATACAAATAGTTGCACACAAAAAGGCAGTGCTAAAATGTATTCACCTTGACCATTACGCTTGACTTCGTTTTGTTGGGCAACTTCAAATGTAATGTTATAACTAATTAAGCACTTTCGAGGACAAACTTTTGCTATGTGAAGCTGCAGTCTCGTATTATATTTAAACTGAAGTTACTCACCGAATCACCCCCTCACCTGATCACTCACCTGTCGTCGTGCGGGCCAGTCGATTCATGAGGAAGGATTTTCCAGTTCTGTATTTTCCAACTATCGCCACCACCACCATTGGTTTCTCGATTCTAGTCAGAACCTGAGCTGTTTCCTTATTGACATGGAACTTGAAGTCCTCGTCGGACATGATGAACGGGAGAGGTCCTGATGGATATGGAGATGCCATGGTGACGTGTATGTGTGCGTGTATGTGTGTGTATCCAAGCGCGCCTCTCTGTGTGTTTCTGAGTCTGTGCTCGTATAACTCTGTTCGGTTAAATTTGTGCGTATGTGTGTCTAAATTTCTGTTTCTCTGCGCGTGTGTGACTGTCTTTTGTCTTTGTGTGTGTTTATCTCCGTACGTATGTCTCGATGTGTGGTTTTGTTCGTGAGCCTGGGTCTGTCCCTAAGTTTTCCTCTGTATCTCTAAATCTATATCTCCGTGTCTTTGAGTATCTGTCTCTGAGCAAGCTGCTCAATGAACGGTGTGTGTTACTGACCAATAAGCTCCTATTTGTGATGGTGGGGTTGAAACAGGATGCACTGGTTTAAACCGAGCAGAGACGAAAAACTGCTTCATTGGAATGAGAAAACAACACACGAAGACAACTCCCCCCTACCGCCCATAGTGAAGTGCGCTAACCACTACACTATCGCTCCTACACCAACATATACATAAGAGTAACACATACCATGCAAATACTCTATATGCATACAAGATCCCCTGTATAGCCTTTACAGATTATTAAGGCACGTGCTTTTAGCAAGTAGCACCTCTGAAGTGTGGCGCAGGCGCACAAGGGGGTGGGTGGCCAGCACACGCCCGGCCGCCTTTGTCTCCCTAGTGATGACATTTACACATCGCACCAGGTACTCATATGAGGCTGAGTCTACCGACGGGAGGCCCATGGACCAGTTCAGGAAAATCGTCACTGGTGTTGGCCGTGAGCAGGAGTCGAACTCGGGTCACTGGGTGTAGTGTAGCCGGCTAACCGCTATGCTACCTCCACACATCCCCTCTCACCTACAACACACAGGCAATCACACAACCTACTACTATTCTCCTCCACACACCTCGAACTAGCACGGTTGGCAACGTACAGTGCTAGTCTCAAATCATGTCAGACGTGCTTGTGCCCCTGATTGTCCAACTGGCAAATCTTTCACTCAGCGAGGGCTGTTTCCCAGTCCGGTTCAAAATTGCGCAGGTAACACTGCTCCTGATAAGAGTTGGGTTGAGCCATTGTGAACCCACCAGATCTCAAACCTGAGTAGGATTTAAAACAGGGGTCCTCAAACTACGGCCCGCGGGCCACATGCGGCCCACCGAGGACATTTATCCGGCCCATGGTCACTAATTGGGCTGCGCTTGTGAGCACTAATTGGGCTGCGCTGGTGAGCACTAATTGGGCTGTGCTGGTGAGCACTCATTGGGCTGCGGTGGTGGGCACTGATTGGGCTGCGGTGGCGAGCACTGATTTGGCTGCGCTGGTGAGCACTGATTGAGCTGCGGCGGTGGGCACTGATTGAGCTGCGGCGGTGGGCACTCATTGGGCTGCGCTGGGGAATGGTTCAATGGGCCAATTGACTGGACTTGCCCCCCAGGCCTAAGGCTGCCAGCCCTCCCCTGGCTGCGCTTGACTGACTCTCCCTCCCTCAGCTCCCTCGCTTGCCCCTCGGCTCCACTCCCAGTGATATTCCTGTGTGCTGGGGATGTAGATCCCCAGTACATGCACCGCTGAGTAAATGATAGAGGGGTAATAACAGAGTGATCTCTGATCTTTGGAGGGGCTGCCTGCTGTTTTCCCGTGCTGGTCAGTGACAGACAACCGAGGAGTAGGAAACCCAATTAAAATGACAGTAAGTGCATTTATATTCTGATTGCTATTCAGTTGTATGAGGTTATATGTTGTATGTTGTGTAAGCCCCGGTTCATACTGTTGCGATCTCTGAGCAGTGCGAGTTCAGCCATATACTTGTATGGCTGAACTTGCATTAGATTCGAAGAAAAAAGGCACATGTGCCTTCTTTTTTCCTGCAGTGGAATCGGATCGCATGGGTCTTCTCCCCCATGCGATCAGATTCCTATGCGAGTTCGCAGATCGCACTGCGATCTGTGAACAAAACTGCAGGTGTAATTAACTTTTTAATGGCACCCGCACCAGTGTGAGCCTGGGGTAAAAGCGGAGTTCCCCCAATCAGACTGCATTGATGGGCAGTGCAGTCTGTAGGTCTCTGTGTGGGCAAAGTTATTGCTGGTATATTGTTTTTGTAGCGCTGTATATATATTGGTATTTTACTAATAGCAATTTTGACTCCCTAGGAAACAATGATGTCAAGAAAGAGAAAAATTGACTCGGAGTGTAGGATATTCAAAGAACAGTGGACTTATTACTTTTTCATGCAGTACAAGGAAAGAGCTGTGTGTCTGATATGCCAGAATATAGTGTCTGTGTTCAAAGAATACAATTTACGTCGACACTATGAAACTCAACATAAAGATAAATATGATTGTTTGGTCGGAGAAGTGAGAAAAGATAAAATATTAAAACTGAAAAATATATTAACAACTCAGCAACATACTTTTGTGAAGCAGAAGCAGCTAAATATTTCATCACTGCGAGCAAGTTTTCAAGTTGCCAAGCTAATAGCGTGCACTGGCAGACCATTCGTGGAGGGAGAATTTGTTAAAGAATGCCTTCTTTCTGTTGCCAAAGAGATGTGTCCAGAGAAGGTCGATATATTTAGTACAGTGAGTCTTTCAGGACCTACAATTACACGGAGGAGTGAAGAAATGGGAGACAATTTGCATCAGCATTTGCAAAACTCCACAAAAAAACGTTCCTATTTTTCCTTGGCACTCGACGAAAGCAATGATGTTCGTGATTCTGCACAACTTCTAATTTTTATTCGTGGGACGAATGACTATTTCGAAGTCACAGAAGAGCTTGCTGCACTGCAAAGCATCAAAGGAACAACTACAGGAGAGTATATCTATGAAAAGGTTTGCCAAACTGTGAATGGTTTGGAGCTGAACTGGGCTAAACTAGCCAGTGTGACAACGGATGGTGCGCCTAGCATAGTGGGGTCTAAGAAAGGAGTAATTGCTCGCATTAACCAAGAGATGGACAAACATAACCATTCTCATCCAATAGCCATACACTGCCTCATCCACCAACAAGCGCTGTGTAGTAAATCACTGAAGTGGGACTCTGTTATGAAAATTGTGGTATCTTGTGTTAACTTCATTAGAGCTCATGCACTAAACCACAGACAATTTCAGGCATTTCTGTCTGAGCTAAATGTTGACTATGAAGATGTTCTGTACCACACAGAAGTCCATTGGCTGAGTCGAGGGAGAGTTTTGAAACGTTTTTATGACTTACTTCCACAGATTACAGCTTTTCTGCTTTCAAAAAACAAAGAAGTACCAGAGCTCAATGATGCAGAATGGAAATGGCACCTTGCCTTTCTGACAGATGTAACAAAGCTACTCAACAGTTTCAATGTGCAACTTCAAGGAAAGGGGAAGCTCATCTGTGATATGCAATCACATGTCAAAGCATTTGAAGTAAAATTAGGCCTCCTCATCAAACAAGTGAAGGAGGAAAACTTCTGCCATCTCCCCACAACTCAAAATCTGTTAGCGGAAAAACCATTGGTTGCATTCCCAAACAAAACATGTGTGGATTCACTGGAAAAATTGCAAAAGGAGTTCCAATTTAGATTTAAAGAGCTTCATCTCCATGAACAGGACATACAGCTTTTCCGTAACCCATTTTCTATTGACATTGAAAATGTGGATACAATTTACCAAATGGAACTGGCTGAACTGCAGAATTGTGACTCTCTGAAAGACGCATTCAAGTCAAGCAGCCTTCATAATTTATTATATGCATCTCTCCCCTCTGAGACATATCCTCATCTCAGGAACCATGCACTCAAAATGGCAACCATCTTTGGCAGCACTTATGTCTGTGAACAGACTTTTTCCAGAATGAAACATTTGAAATCTCCAACCAGATCTAGACTAACGGATGCACACTTGCATCACTTGTTACGACTAGCAATGACAAATATGGAACCGGACATTGACCATCTCATTAGCCAAAAGCAGGCCCATAGTTCCCATTGAAATACTGGCAAGTTTGTTGATTTAACTTTACTTGTTCTTCATTTAAATATTGTATGTTCCCGTTTTGTTTCTTCACTTCAAAATAAGATATATGCAGTGTGCATAGGAATTTGTTCATAGTTTTTTTTAAACTATAGTCCGGCCCTCCAACGGTCTGAGGGACAGTGAACTGGCCCCCTGTTTAAAAAGTTTGAGGACCCCTGATTTAAAAGGTCGTAGAGCGGTTACTTCCCCGTGCCGCTGCGATGGGAAGTTCCACAGTGCAGAGATGGTTCTACTAAAGATCACTGATGACCTTTCCAAGATAATTGATGACTGGTGCACCACAGCGTAGCTTGGCCTCGATCTCAGCCGCCTTCAACACCATATTGAGTATGGCACTGGGTGGATTGAGTCTTACCTAAATGGTCGATCACAGTTCATCAAGCTGGATGATGAACAGTAATCGTCTATGCCGTGCCTCTTCGGCATACCACAGGGGTCCATCCTCGGGTCCTTCCTTTTTTCAACGTGCATCTGTCCAATAGCTGATATAATTTCATCGCATGATATCAAATTCCATCAATTTGCTGATGACACACACTTGTACACTGCAGGGAAGTCAACGTTAAATATGGAGAGCCTTTGTAATATCGAAGGCTGCATGCGAGCGATGCACGTGTGGTTTGCATGAAAAAAATGCTGATTAATCCAGAAAAATATGAGGTTATGCTGGTTGGCACTCAGGCATAGACGAAAACATTTGTGGGAGGATCAGATGTGGCAGTAGCAGACACCGGGATTTAGTTATCTACTCATCTAAAGAGCCTCAGCACCATACTCGACCAGAATGTCGTTTGATCACCACGTGCAAAATCTAGTCAAATCCTGAAATTTTCATATCCGGGCTCTACGACACATTCTATCACAATTGAGTTCTAACACCATTTTGAGACTAGGCTCAAAATAAATCTGTCTCTGGTGTGGACCAATCAGTTTCAAAGACAATGCATATATTATCAGAGTATGTTTTTTGTTTGCATTCTGACCACAAGTATTGTGGTTAATGCCGACATGATTCCTTGTAAAAGGTTTCAGTTTGGTGTTTTAACATCTTAACACCTGTTTTGTTTCCAGAAAAAAGGGGAAAGCCTATTTTAAACTATTTGCCACTAAGTGGTGGTGACGTCGCCACAGTGATTGTGCCAAGCTAGGTGCAATTTGAGGCCACGTGAAGTGTGGAAGAGCCCCACCATTAGCAGTTCACGGCACAGACCCAGATGTTATGGAATGAGATCCCTACACGTATGCACATATAGACACGCATTAACGTATAGACAAATTATCATCATCCGCGATCACTCGGGGTCAAGCATGAGTGGCCTACTGTTGGATCTTGTTTGTGGATCTTAAGATGGCTGCAGAGGCTGATCCGAAAACCGCAGATTCTGCTGCAGTGTCGGGAAGGGTATGTGATGGTGGTAGATGATGGATGGGTCTGTTGTATATGTGGGTTATGAAAATTTTGATGTGTTGTATGCGTGCGTGGGTGAAATTATTATGTTGTATATGTGGGTTATGAATATTCAGTGAAAATAATAGTAATCAAATGAAATTTGGCCAAATGTGTAATTATCCGGAAATATGTTAATTTATGTAATTATGCACATTTAATTATGCCAATTCGAGAGGTAATTGTAGTAATTATGCGAGTGGGTGTAATTATGATGATGCAAGTCGTTATGATAACCAGACCCCGCCTCGGTGACGAGGGTGGGTTATCGATCGGAATAAGGCAATTAATCGTATGCAGTTATGCAGGTGTGGTGTAAGTATGCAAGATTAACTTAGATTAACTCGGCATCGTTGTCTAGGTTCGTCTCATTCTCGCTTATCTTTAGGTCCCCGATTCACCCCGTTATCGCTTTAACATTTACTGAGTATGTATGTGTGTTTATTAAGGTCACCAAGTTCAGATCTCAACGCAGAAGCAGATCTTATGCATAGACTTCAGGAAAGAATCACACAACCACTTCTGCATTAATCAATTTATTACTAATTCAACCTCAACTATGATATAGTATGCGAACTCTCAATCCCGGAACGTCAACACGGCATCAATACAGTATCATCAACGATTGTTTGATTTCACTTTGACAACGGCACATGGATCCCGCATAACGCGATGGTTGTTAGTGAGAGAGAGAGTCGTTAAAACATGCAAATACTATGCTAAGAAAAACCTTAACGTTAATGAATGAAAGATACTTGAAAGATTATACGGCGACAAAAAAACACAATCAAAACAGTTATTATTCTTAAAGGCACCAATCTCAACAGATACATCGGCAGGTTATCTGACAACAGAATGGCTCGGAGTAAAGGCCTGCGACGGCGCTCCTTTTCCGAAGATCGTTATCTTATACAGAGTTTACTAATTGGGGACCAGATCACCTGTTAAGGATCTGGTGGGCCACCACTCCCCACGTGAGCGTTGCTCGGCGGAAGGAGGTGCCAAGAATCAATTCGTATTGATGGATCTGTTGGGAATTTATGCGATTAAGAGTACAGTCCACTAAATATTAAAGATAAAATTACGAATACTCTTATAACCGACGGATGGCCATCACTCGGTCTCGAGTGTTTTCTTCACAGCCACGGATGGCTTATGGGTTCGAGTGTGTTTGAGTGGTAAGAGTGGTCTTGAATAGTCAATGTTCGGAGTCGGTTCTTTATGTCAAACAGACGCCTGGTGGTCGTGTGGTGAGGGGGCGGTGCGCGTCATACGTATTAGTCGCTCCTCTGTCACCGTGGTGAATTGGTTGGATGCCTGTTGATACGCTGTCGTAGTTCGGAACCCGGTCGGTAGGTGGCGCCCACAGCTCGCTCGCAGCGCGCAGTGCTGGGTCGTCACCTCGTCGCCAAACCGCGACCTTCAGCTGCAGAGCGACCTTCGACTCGGCAGAGGTTGGCCCACGCGGCCGAGTTGAGCTGTCAAGCGGGTCTTGCCCGCCTGCAGAGGAGACGGGGAGCCGCTTGAGTCGAGCCCCGAGAGCCGTCTGAACTCGGCTGAGTCCCAGAAGCTGAAGAGTCGAGCCGACCCGTTAGTCGCAGCTCGCCCTTGAGTCGACCCGCTCGGTCGAGCTGAAGATGAGTCGAGCCGACCCGCTGGTCGAGCTCGGCTGGTGAGTTGACCCTTCTGGTCGAACTCGGCTGGTGAGTTGACCCTTCTGGTCGAACTCGGCTGATGAGTCGAGCCGACCCTTCCGGTCGAGCTCGCTCATGAGTCGACCCGTTGGTCGCACTCGTGATGAGTTGACTCTCCTGGTCGAACTGGTTTCCAATGCTCAGAGTCCTTTCTTTTATGCCGAAAAATCCCTTTGGACCCTGCCCACAAGGCGGGGTTTCCTTTTGATTTACTGTGTCAGGATCTGTCCGTGTGTAGGTGTGTTCATGTGTGTGTCCGTACGTCCGTGTGTCCTTGTGTGCATCACCCACGGTATATTCCGTGGTCATATTCCCTCCATAAAATCCACGAGCAAACAATCAGGTGTTACAAATTGCCTCGAGGTCGTCTCTCTGTCTGGGTGCGATTTATCTCTTGGTTGGCCTTCTTCATGAACCAAAACACAGACGTTACAAATCGTCTCACAGGCGCCTCTGTCCGTGTTGCACGACCTGGAGGGAGGGGCACACTCCCTCCGATCCTCACCGCACACAAAGACATGGTTAAAAGTTTTAAATTAACATTTGTCCCTTACCATTTCCCAGTTATGATTCTGTATGTAACCTCAGGTCTGTCATTTCCCATCGTGGTGCTTGACTCAAGTGGAGGTGTTTCCCCGAGCGTATACACACTCATATCCCGCGCTGCGGGGATACAAAGACGGCCGGGATCTCCCTTCTCTCCGACCCTGGGTTTAACATCGCTCTTTTATTATGTATTTATATTCGACCTGGTGGTGATTCATCCCGTTATGCTTCGGGTCGAGCCTACCCTGTTGTTAAATTCCGACTTTAACGTGACTTTAATAGCAATACCAAATAATTGAGCTTTTTTACTTAACTAGGCGAACACGAACTCCCGGCGGCCCCCGCAGCCTCGCTGTTCAGCTGAGCCTGCAACCTTGAGAGTGACGCAACACCCTTATTCTCGTCTCACCGTGGTCATCCAACCTTCTGTCCTGGGAGGGTGATTAATTCCAGGACAAGGCCCCCTCACGTTCAGACGTGCAGTGGTTGTTAATCAGCCCCCTCTCCTGTGTACACAACCTTGAGCTGAGTTTATCTTGGCTCTTTCAGCTGCAGAGAACAAGGCGTGTTTCTCCTCTCTGTGTGCACGTGTTCCAATTAGCTCGAAATTCCTAACACACAATCAGTGATGACCCCCCCGGCCTTCTGTGGCCGTGATCCAGACAAAGGCGCCTCTGCTTCGAGTCGACACTGCCCTTATCTCTCCTTGAAACAAGGTTGTAATTCTGCCATCCTAGCCCTCCTCCCGTTCATTACTACAACACCTGGTGTTTTGCAGTTTGCTGCGCTTTGGTGTGTTTTCATTCATTATATATCAATGATGGAAGAAGGCTAGAATACAACAGGTCTTCTTGGTGATAAGCCTCTCTACTCTTTGGTTCTTTGGATAAAGTCACGTAGGCCTAAACAAAATAAATCACGACTTTCGAACGCAACACAAGCGTCCATCTTCAGGCGAAAAATGGTGAGAAAGCAGCCACAAACAAGGGGTTATATAGGTTGTAGAAGGATTAGCAAGTCAAAGTTAATGAGAATAGCATTTTAAAGTCAATGAGAGATAGCAAATTAAAGTCGTGTCTACGTGTAACAAAAGCAGCCGTGTCGGCAGCTGCTGCATGTCTATGTGTAACAAGAACAGCCATGTAGGCGGCTGCATGTCTACGTGTGAAAGTTAAGTTTCAGTATAGTCACGTAGGTAGTTAATGAGAATAGCATGTTGAAGTCAATGAGAGACTAGCAAGTCAAAGTCAGTCCATTTGTAGAATAGCATGTTAAAGTCAATGATCAAAGTTAATGAGAATAGCATGTTAACGTCAATGAGAGACTAGCAAGTCAATGTCAGTCCATGTGTAACAAAATCAGCCATGTCCTTGTGTGACATAAGCAGCCGTGTTAGCGGTCCAAAAGCGACCATGCATGCAGCTGAACGAGGAACCTGGGTACACCCAGGCTGCTGAGTTGGCTCCTGTGGCAGAGAGGCTGTGGGGGCTGGCGAGTAGATTGAGGGTTGCCCTGCCCTCCGCACATCGGCATAGAAATTTCTTCCTCAACGATGGCCAGAACCATCCTAGTCCACGAGGAGCGACATCAGTGGGCAAGGTGTGAGTCCGCAGCGTGGAATCTACAAGAGATGGCGGGGGTGACCAGATCCGTGGACGGGATCACATGAGCTACATCCCCGATTGGTGGGACTCTCCCTTGCACTGATAAGGGACTCAGGGGGGGAAGGGGTGTTGGGGTTAAGGGCCTGGGAAAAAGGGGAAACGGAGATGTGCCGCGTGTGTGTGGGGGGGGTCGCCGGTTCATGGATGGGGAGCTGTGAGAGAGTCACCGATTCGCGAATTCAGGGACGCCGTGTGTGTATGGGGGGGTTTGCGGTGCCTCCTGTGTTGGAAGGGTGTCGCCGATTCGCGAATTTGAGGACGCCGTGTAACGAAGTGTTATCGGTGGGGGGAGGGCACCAGGGAGCAGTGAAACGTGTTGTTGATGCGGCACACATTGTGGTGGTAACGGGATTGCCAGGGATTTTTTTTTGTCGACGTACGCCACCCACACGCACAGACAACACTGCATATGTATAAATTATGTTTAAGTTCTCTGAAAACGCATAGATTCGTAAATTAAAACTCACAAAATAAATGATCGGATAAATCACTAAAAATGAAGTGCAATTGACGATTTTTATTCTTTCGGTAAAGTCATGTAGGTAGACATAAAATAAATCACGACGTTTCGAATGCAACACAAGCATTCGTCTTTCGGTGAAAATGACGAGAGCAGCCGTGATGTCTGCTGCTTTGTGAGCTTCTCTCGCCATTTCCGCGGCTGCTTTCGCCATTTTCCCCTGAAGACGAACGCTTGTGTTGCGTTCGAAACGTCGTGATTTATTTTATTTCATTTCTACCTACGTGACTTTACCGAAAGAACCAAAGAGTATGGATTCCTACAGTCACGAAAGCTTCAAATCAATAATGATTATTGTCCTGACTCTTTCTATTTAGAACGAATACTAACGATGGTGCGATCAATGATGTGCATGTTTAATGATAATAGCACTTTATCTCAGTGAACAGCAGAGCCACGCCTATCAAAAGCATTCAAACTTTGGCCACTGGTGTAAATATATACAACTATTGTAGTGTAGAGGCGATCACGTAGATTTCGGATTAACCAGAGCACATATTTGATCAGTTGTTAGCACGTGACTTGTAATAAACATTTCCAAAAATAAAAATGTATCACTGTTTTGATATTATTCACCCATGAGGTATTGATTTACGTTAAAATCTCAGGTGCGCGGTTAATCCGCAAATTGGATAAACCACACGCGGGTAGTCGAGAGTCTCCTTACATGTTTATGAGCGTGGTCCCTTGTCTTCAACGTGACCCCCACATTTATTTTCAACGTGGCCCCCCAAGAACTTACGAACACACCGAAAATGGATGTGTGTTCGTATATATATACATACACATGGATACATACAGAGAAGTAAATATGTGAAGTACCGTTGATGACTCTTGGACACCGTTGGTGAGGCACACGTATTTATTCCGTACAAGTAGTCACAACTGTGGACATACAATACTAGAGGGGGTATCGGCCCCCTCACCCGGATAGCTGGGAATACACTGCTAGCTATCTCTGACCTACCTCCTAGTCCTCCACTAACGGGCTAGGGAAGGCTGTCTGGCCCGACACTGGTAAGTCGGGCTACGGTACCCGGAGTCCCAGAACACTAGCTCTGGTTCTCGGGACCACGCCGCTGGCTCGGTCCTGCGCGGCCCTGACAAGGGCGGCGTCCCAGGGGAGTCCAGGGCTCTAGCTAGACGATCTTCGGTCTTCACTGGTTTAGCTTTAACATTCTGCCCCGAGCCCTCTGACACATCCCCCTTTATACTCCACCCCCGCTGAGGGGTGGGGCCCCGGGCTGCCTGGTGCGGACGTTGTTGAGAGCACCCCCCCCCCCGTGCACTCACGTAGCCCCGCCCACTGTGTTTGTTTCCCATAAGCTGCCATGCATAACGGCTCTCTCTCTAACACCCCTACATATGCATGCAAACAAATACGTACACGCCCGCAGATACGTGCACAGACATCTATTGTTTTCCCTGTGGTCGTGCATTTTTTTTCGGGTCCTCCAGTTTTTTCTCCCTCCACACTTCGAAACGTGCGTTGAGAGTATTTGGCTGCTATACATTTTCACGCAATAAGCCACTTTATTGAGCTACCATTTGTGGCCAGGTTGCTTCTGAAAAAGAGCGACAAACGCACAGTAAGACTTACCTGGTCAATAAAAAATTAACACGCTTTTATTTAACTCGCTGTCTGTTGTCGTATCCTCAAATCTTGTAACTCAATTTCAACCGTCTTTCCAATGTCGTATCGACTGCAAACTAGGTATAGGTATGTCATACTGATGACAATACTATATTTTATCCTTGAAATTTTAAAATATTTTTAACAATATTTTTTACGGGTCTAATTGTCCACGTTCAACTCACGTTGCCTGTAAATCACCACGGCCCCTTACGCTATGGTAAGCTGCGGGGCCACTTCCTGGAGTCGTGGAGTTCTGCCATTACGAGTACGGTACATTTCATTAAAGTGTGTTTTTTTAAAGTATATATTATTTATTTTTCTGGAAGACTTTTGCTGTTTTTTTCTTCATTTTTCTGGATGGCGTCTACATTTCCCACAACAAAATCTTAATTTTCGATTGGTAACCTACAAATCCTCTCCCGCAGCGCTCGAATCCTGCAGGCCTGAGAGTCAGAGCACCCCCCTCCCCCCTGATCCCCTTGCCCTTAACATCAGTTGTGGACTGTGGAGGTAGAGGCAGAACTCACCCCCCCCCCCTCCAACTTCTCTGGTTCAAATAAGTCGCGGTCTACTACACAGGTATGTGTTTGCGTGTGCATGATGCGGAGATTAGCATCTTTCACCAAATGTCACTCGGCTATGTGACCAACTAGACCCCGCGTGTATGGACATAGACAACTCGCCCAGCCGCCTCATTCCCCCCCCACCTCTGGTGCAAAGAAGTCGTGGTCCACTGCAGCTCTGCAATGTCTTTGAAATGCCACTGCTGGTGAAACAGCCTCCACTGAAGGGAGCTCTATAGAGCCCTGGTAGAGAGGAATGTTTGGCCTATTGTTTTCTACACTTCACCTCATTGAACCTGCGTGCTGAAAGATCCGGTGTGGTGTAACCCATTCTACACTGCTGCGCAGTCGGAAAAATATATTTTTTTTAAAAAGAAAACTTCCCCGTTGTTTCAGCTGCCACACCAGGAGATCGAATGGAATCAATGGCTTCTCATTGCAAGTTCGTTGTGCTGACAATTACAACATGGCAGTGCCTCACACTCAATGCAGTGCCGGATTATCCTAGTAGCAAAAGTAACATGCTATGGGCCCCGCACTTTCAAGGGACCCACGCTAAATGCTTTTAAGCTATCAATTCCGGTCCAGTGATTCTGCACTTGCTCTATTACTATAGTACTATGCTGCCTTCAACTTTTATGAACGATTGGATGTTTAAGGATAGCGATTTGTCGTATTATCTGACTATAGCAATTAAAAAATACAATTACTTTACTGTGCAACTAAAAAAAATCTGTGTATTCATATATATTTTATTTAGGACCCCTTTATATCATATGCTACAGGACCCGCACTAGCTTCATCTGGCATTGACTCGATGGCCTCAGGAAGGATCTTAAGTAATAATACTAATAGCAACCTCTATTTTATGAAGCGCCTTCCATATTGAAATATTTCTAAGTGCTGCACCTAAAAATAAAACTACACTCACTCATATGGACACAATTCTAAAATAAATAAAAAGCTGCTACTAACAATATCGTTGGCGGTTCTCGAAATTCCAATAAAATTAACTATGATCAAAGCGAATAATATTATTTCAGGAAACCGTTTTTATTTGTTTATCGTCAACCAACATGAAATATATAACGCTTTTTAAATCAAGGTTCAACGGAGTGGTTAACTCTACAGGGCGGTTCAGAGGTCTTGTGACCCCCAATTAATTGACCCCTTCCATTTTTATTTAATTTTTATTGCTTAATGCGGGCCATATGACATCTGGACCACCGCTGTACTGTGCACCCGCCGACCTAAAAATGATTCCCGCTGATGACAGTATATCTGAACTAGTCCACAGGCTACACGAAATTGACTCGGTGTCAAACGAGGACTCTCTGTAGTGCAGTGGTTCTTCACCTTGACTGCAGCCTTGCACCCCTTTGGTTCTCAATAGTTAAACAATGTATAATGTTAATAAATACATAGGGTTTGTACTTGCGTGATCAAACTAAATTTGTCTTTCTAAAAATATATGGCATGTCTCACACCATCAGAAAGGGCATCTCGCACGCCCAGGGGATGTGTGCACCCCAGGTTAAGAAGAACCATTGCTGTAGTGTGTAAATGTCAGCATTGGGGATACAAACGTGGCTTCGCGGAGGTGCTCGTTTAACCACCCTCTCGTGTGCCTATGCTGGTTTATAGGTGCATGCTCAACAACACTTTGTTGAGCTAACATTCGTGGTGGCCAGGTGGCTTCTGGAAAACAGATTAATGTCTCAGTGGGCTTTGCCTGGTAGGATGGCGATGGTTTAGTTTATTTGTACGTG
This sequence comes from Lampetra fluviatilis, assembly GCF_964198595.1. Taxonomy (NCBI): domain Eukaryota; kingdom Metazoa; phylum Chordata; class Hyperoartia; order Petromyzontiformes; family Petromyzontidae; genus Lampetra; species Lampetra fluviatilis. The sequence goes on along the minus strand of NC_136345.1, from coordinate 761,638 downwards.
TTTGGGTGATTTGTTTACCTTTCTTGTATTTTGCACTATTATCGTAGTTTTGTATTGTGTGTTGTTGTAACGTTCTTACCCCATGCCCCAACTGGACATCTGTGAAAAATAGCTTTTCGGAATTCTCCTGCAGTATACAAAAATATATTCTAATTCCGATTTATTATACAGAGATCCTGAAATGTATTTTTGTAGATATGAGTTGTGTGTATACATGTGTATGGAGCATAGGTGGTGCATCTGCTTGAAATCTCATTCAGTCAAGCCATGGCACCTGGGGTTGTCCTTTGACCTCCTGCCAACGTGCCTTCGACGCTTTAAGTGGCCTCAAAGTGCACCTGGCCTGGCACAGGCGCCGTGGTGACGTCACTGCCATTTAGTGGCAAGTGGCGACTATTATTGTTGTTGTATATACAGGCAGCCCTCGCGTAGCACTCAAGATGCGTTCCTGGAGAATTGAGTGCTAATCGAATCGGTGCTATTTTATACATGGGGATGAGCAATATATGAGGGCTTCATGGGGGCATCGGTAATACTGCCGAAGAATAATAATGCAGATGGTAAACATTGTTTCACAACAAAACGTATCATAATTTATTATGTTAACACCAGTGTTATGTCCTGTCCTCACAAGTACATTCTGCTGCACTCCTCCTACAAGGCAACACTGGGGGAGCTGTTGGACTCCGAATCCGGGTCATTTTCAGTACAAGAGCTCTGTAATCTGAGCGATGCCCTCAATTCTACATTTCTGCAGTGAGTGTTTCTTTTAGGTGGAGCCTGATATTCTATCCTAGCATCGTGAGTTATCACACTGGCTTAACAAATAGATGTTTCTTCTATTTATAAATACAATCGTGACTATATCGTGGGCAATCGAATCACAGCGTCCGTTGCTCTCATTGGCTGAGTGAATGATGGGGGGTGGGCTATGTTACCTTGCCCAGTGCTGCTTAGCTGTTCTCACTCAAAAGCGTTTTGTTAGATTGTTTTGATGCTTGCATTTTTTTCATATGCAGTAGAACTCCTCTTAAGACGGCAATTGGTTCCACGAAACAGGTCGTTAAGTGATTTGGTTGTTAAGCAAGTTTTGGCAAATACACGTTAAAGGCTTCATTTGTTCCGATAGCATCGAAATTTACCATTTTTCACCCAAAAAAGTACTTTGGAATATTTTAACAATGCATATTAATCCATATAGATACTAACATTATGAACACATAACATAAAAACAACATGGTTAATCAATGCATGAATTAATATTTACAATGGAATGGGGTCGGTAAGCGAACACATTGGGCTCTATGAAGGAACTCGACTACTATACACTAATACACATTACACTACTATACACTACACTATAAACTACATTTTGGGCTTAATGGAGGTTCGTTTTTAAGCGATTAGTCCTTAATAGGGGTGGTCGTTAAGCGGGGTTATATCAAATCTAGATTGAGGGGTTATACTGTATATAAAAACATTCTCCAGGACAAAGGGCGTTAATGACAAATCAGATGTAGGCCCATGTCATTGACACCAGGACCTACCGTGGAGCCGATCTGCCTACTGACCATCGGTTTGTCATTTGTAAAATGCACCTGCCATTCTTCCACTGCGGTTGTGGGTGTCTATCTAGGACCCCATTCAAATTCACAATAGCCTGATAGTTGCAAGTGGGAATAGAATTGTATCATCTCTTGCAGGTGGTGTTACCATAATCCCTCCCCCCCTCTTCCTGATGCCAAGCAAAAATGGGTGAGCTTCAGGACTGTGGCTCATGTAGCTGTAATGGCTACATTAAGTTTACAGTCCAGACCCCCCGGAGACCATGGCTGACAGAGGAGGTGTTCCAGCTGGCTGAAATAAAACTACAGGCCCACTCCCACCATATACAACATTGCAGCATGAGGAGGCTTACCGCAGGGTGAGTTGTGGTCGCGGCTTGTTGAGGAGATTTAATCTGCCTCGTTAGCCCGTGATCACAAATCACTCTCCTCTCTAATTCCATTTAAAAAATAGCTTCCAGCGCCACAGCCTTTTACTGTCCTTAAGGGAGAGAATGGTGGTACGATCTCCAAACCCCAGGAAATGGTCTGCTATTTTTGCAGAGCTTTCTGCGAAGCCTCGTCGGAGGGGAAGAGACGGGTATAAAAACATTATAAAAGCACATGAATCTTCTACTATAATAAAGGTAAATATTATTGGGAAATGCTACGAAAACTCGTAATTACTCAAAGTACACTCTCAATTATACATCATGATAGCATGAGGGGGTCTCGTTCCTTGCCTACATTTCTGGAAAAAACATTTTTTTACTAAACATCATGAAGTCTACATACATTTTTACTCATAATAAATACACGTAATTAGATAAAACGTGCCACAGACGGTTGATGAGCTATGCTGATTTTTTATCTTCAACACAGACAATTAAATATTTCCAAAATTTCGAAGAATTAATATGTGCTGTATGAGATATTTTATCGGCAGTGAGAGATGCCATATTTTTTGCACATTCTAGGCCAATCATTCTGGCAACCTCGACCCGCCTTATCACCTGCTTAAAAAATGCTTTCAATCTTATAAAGTATGGGGTCTTCGTGGGGCGAGTTTGGCAGAAGCCTTCTTGAAATCTGGCCGATGGTGTGAGATGTTGGCGGCGGTTGTTTAAGTCACATTTATTACCCCCGACTATTTAAGACCGAAATAGGAGGATTTCTCCACAACTATGGGCTGTCGCCTGATGATGCTGGCTGTTGTCTTGATTACTGGCGAAACGTCACCAGGTACTCAAATTCTAAATGTTGTAGTGGGTTTACACTCCAACACACGACCGGTTCGTGCTGTACTAGTAACAAATTGGCTACGTTTAGTTTACGTGACAACCCCTTACTGATTGGCTGTGTCGGGTGGTGGCGGGTTTAACGACAAATTTATATTCACGCGATCTAACCCAAAAGTATCCATTGTGGAAAATATTGGTCACAAAAGCCTAGGTGTTAGACGGTTTAAGTCTGTGGCACGACATCTTCTTGTACGTGTAACAACTTGTATTGTTTGGCTGTCAGTTGATTGAGGTTGTGATGTCGGACACCATTTGTATTAATGTATGTTTCTATATATGTTGAACTTCTTTTGCACCGTACGTAGCAAACCATGTTAATACAAACACAAAATACGCATCGTAATACCGGTTGTGAGAACCTGCGAGTTAAATTAGACTCGTGATGGTTTGCAGGCAAGGTGCTGTCACGTTTTACCCCCCAGGAACAACTGCCATGGGTTCTCTTGTTAAATGTTTTAGATGTGGTAGGATTAAAAATACTTTGAGTTGCCCTGACATATAGAGCGCTATATAAAAAACAATGATCATTGTTATAATCATCAGAATAGGGGCTTTCCCCTTTTTTCTGGCAACAAAACTGAAACTTTGTTTTCATGTATGCATTAACCACAATACTTGTGTTTGCATTTTGACCACAAGTATTGTGATGAATGCAGACATGATTCCTTGTAAAAAGGTTTCAGTTTTGTTGCCAGAAAAAAGGGGGGAAAACCCTATTCTTATATTTTTGTACTAGCAAAGGAGGTCTAATGATGTAGATGCTTACCCCAAGCCCTCATTACTTTGATATTGCATTGTCTTTGAGCTGTACGCCTTTTGGTGTCATCTGGTCTAGCACTAATTGAGACAAAGCTCAAAAGAAATCCGTCTCTGGTGTGGACCAATCAGTTTCAAGGACAATGCCTTTATTATCAGTGTTTTTTATTTGCATTGTGACCACACGTATTGTGGTTAATGCACACATGATTCCTTGTAAAAAGGTTCAGTTTTGTTGCCAGAAAAAAGGGGAAAAACCCTATTCTTATATTTTGGTACTGGAAAAGGAGGTCTAATGATGTTATAATCATCATTACGTGTGTGTAGGTGTGTGTGTTGTTAATTTTTTCTCATTCCAAAAAGGAAGATTCGCTTAACCAAGTCTAAACCAGCACATCCTGTTTAAACCCCACTCATACACATAGAAGGAATTTAAAGGTAAAAAACGCTCTGCCCTTCATTGCGCGAGATTTACGCGGCAAGAGACAGACACGCACAGTCACAGAGACATAGACTTAGAGATAGAGAAAAACACGTAGACACGAACTCAGGACACATACAAAAACACATACACAGAGACTGACACTTTTAGAGATACCGAGACACAGAGAAATATAGACACCGACCAACTTAATAAATCACAGAGATACTTAGAGATAGACACTCATAGACACAGAGGCACAGCAGACTGAAAGATACAGACATACACATAAACACTCACTTAGACACACGCATAAACATAAACACAAAAAAACAGACACGTACATATACACAGAAATGTAGTGACAAACATACATACACACAGAAACTAACATAGAAACAAACACCCCAGAGAACACTACTTAGACATACAGAGATACACATAGAGACGTACAGGAGTGCACACTTATAGGAACAAATAAACACACTTAGATACACACAAACGCACAGAGACGTATCACCATGTCATCTCCATATCCACCAAGGCCTCTGCCGTTCATCATGACCGACGAGTACTCAAAGTTCTACGTCAACAAAGAAACAGCTGATCTTCTGGGTAAAATCGACAAACCGGTGGTGGTGGTGGCAATAGTTGGAAAATACAGAACTGGAAAATCCTTCCTCATGAATCGACTGGCCAGCACAACGACAGGTGAGTGAGTGGTGTGTGTGTGGTGTAGGTGAATGAGTGAGTCGGGTGTTTTTGTGGGTGAGTGGTGTGGTGTGGGTGAATGAGTGGGTGAGTTAGTGTGTGGGTAAGTGAGTGTTCTGAGTGAATAAGTGAGCTGAGTAAGCGAGGGAGTGATTGGGCGAGTTAAATGCATCCCAATCTCATACCCAACTACCACTTTATGTGAAAACACAAAGTGTTTAAACGAGTCAATCAATCTTTATTTTGCGTGTGCGCCAATATCGCTCTCAATAGAGTAAACATCAACGCCAGATCCGGATTAAGGTTTATGTAGGCCCTCAGCACTTCTGTTTCGTTGGGCCTTCAGTAATAACTTCCTACAGCTGGTTCTTCCGCTCCATGTTACTACTATCGCCGCTGTTAGCTTGTTTCACGCGTTGGTTCTTCTTCCAGCTGCTGGACAGATTTCGTTACTGTTGATAGGTGCATTGTTCAGTCTGTTCCTCATTCAATGGGAGCACGCTGTAAGCCGTAGATAAGTAGATTTAATTTGACATATAAATAAGTAATATTTAAAACAACTTTTTTTTAAACACGCTTTTATGAAATGTACCGTACTAGTAATGCAAGAACTCCACGATTTCAGGAAGTGGCCCCGAAGCTTCCCATAACGTAAGGGACCGTGGTGATTTACAGCCAAAGTCAGTTTACCGTGGACAATTAGACCCAAGCCGAAACATAACATTACATTTTTTTTAAATATATTTTTTTAATGATAGAATATAGTAGTCATCAGTATGACATAAGTATACCAAGTTTGCAGTCGATAACACATTGGGAAGTGGGTAAAAATTGAGTTACAATATTTGAGGATACAACGACAACAACAGACAGAGTAAGTTAATAAAAAGCGTGTAATAAAAATACGTTTTACCCTTTCTGGCAATAAAACAGGCGTTAAGATGTTAAAACACCAAACTGAAACATTTTGCAAGGACTTTACCGAAATAATCAAAGAGTAAAGTTTGCTCCGTCGATCATAGCCACCGAGGTGATGGGTTTCTTTTGTTCTCTTTCCTATTGTTCCATGCCCCCTGTCTCGTTCTGCTGCAATGTGCACTGATCAGCGCCGTATTATCTAATAGGCCACAGTAGCCACTGTGCCCAGGGCCTACGGAAATTACAAGGGCCAACAAAAAATAAAATTAGCAAGTTTTTTGGTATGACAAAAAACGTAACCAAAAGATCTTCTTGAATAAATATATTTATATATCCAGGATAGGCAACAGTGTATGTACAAAGAGGGAGAGTCATATCAATCGTTATTTTCCTTTCAGTGAAAGTGAAATTAACACCGAAAATAAACTTTTCGTGATTTTCTTTCATTGCAAATTTGTTCTTGCAATATTGTCAAATTAACATCATTGGACCTCCCTTGCCAGTATGAAAATATAAGAAAATGTTTTACCATTTCTGCCAATAAAACAGGCGTTAAGATGTTAAAAAACGAAACTGAAACCTTTCGCAAGGATTCATGTGTGCATTAACCACATATACGTGGAATGATCTCGTCATGGTAAAACCCTTACAGCATGAAAAACAACTTGATGCTCAGGTGTTTTTAACGTCTTTGATATTTACGAGTTATCGAATCCACTCGCACACACGTGCACAGAGATACATTGAAAACTCAGTCGATGCGCTTTTCACGGCTTCTGTGTGTGACCCCCACAGGAGTTGTAACACCAAAAGAAGACAAAACGACCAAGGTGGTGACTAAGAGGTCAGAGATTTACTGTCGTAATTTAATATACTGTAAATGTTATCTAAAATAGAGGTTTGTTTTGGGGTTAGATCGTGTAAGTATAAATGTGTCGTTAATCTCGCCACCACCCGACACGGCCAATCAGTAAGGTTTGTCACGTAAATACAACTTAGCTAATTCGTTCCGAGTTCAGCACTAACCGGTTGTGTGTTGAAGTGTGCATTCACAACATTTACCATTCGACGCATTGATATTTACGCGATCTAACCCAAAAACCTCTATTATTGATAATATTGGTCACCAAAGCAGTCGTTAAATCTGCAAATGTGACCTGGAAGTGTTTTGTCGTTTCGTATCGTATCAAAATGTTATAAATTTCTTTCAAGTCCACAATTAAAACAATTATTTCACTACAAGACAGGGTATTTTGCTCATTGCTTATCAAAGACACGTCACGTGGTTCGACTGTATGTGGTGTAGCGGTTAGCGCGCTACGCTACAAACCCGGCGGCCAGAGTATGATTCCTGCTCGCAGCCACCAACGGCGATTATCTGAATTGGTTCTGGGCCTCCTTTAGGTCGACTCAGCCTCAAATGACTAATTGGTGCGGTGGGTAAACATCACCACTTAGGGAGACAAAAGGCGACCGGTTATGGTGCTGGCCACCCACCCACTTGTGTGCCACAGTGCCGGCCTTCATAGGTGCTACTTTGCTAAAACACTTGCTCCAACATTCTGTTCAGGCTATACAAGGGCTATTTGTCTTTGTAAACTATAATAGTCACAATAGCCTACAACTTCAAAATTCACAATGGACAAAGTTCTTAGGGGCCGTCCATAAATGACGTCACGCGATTTTGCACGATTTTTGACCCCCCCCCTCCCTCGTCACACGGCGTTACAAAAAGTCAGACCCCCCCTCAAATATGACGTCAAAAAGCTCTGCCCTCCCCCAAAACCATATTTCCATTTTGAAAATAAGACATGCTTCAAATCGATTTACACTATTGTCATCGTAGTGCGTATTTAATGTGGCGCTGCACTCTGATGTTGTAGGAATATTATAACATTTTTATGTGACGTCACATTTCTCAAGCCCCCCCCTCGTCACACATCGTCACAAATGTCTGACCCCCCCCCAAGGTGAGCGACGTCATTTATGGACGGCCCCTTATGCGCGTCTCATCAGTCTTGCGCCACCTGTGCAGCACTTTTTTGCTCACACAGTGCATATTCACAGCTTTTACCAACCTCAAGTACAGTGATTTGTGCTGCGGTGGCTAGATGTTAACTCCCTCGCCTGATATACAAGTGTACTTCGGTTCGTTTCGGACCCTGATGTCTGCGGCTGTATATTTGGTGTCTGCGTCTTTCTCTTTCTCTCTCTCCCCGTGGTGGTCGCGTGGACTTTTCTTGGGTTCCTCCGTTTTTTTCCCCTCTACATTTACAAACAGGAGGCCATGGGGCAGACCCAGCAGGTGCAAATAGGTTGACTGACTGAGATGACTGGCTGATGCACCACCTGTGTCCCCTACTGTGCCAACTTGCTGTGCTTTAACCACCCGGCGCTCCGCGTCCTTCACGAGCCTCCTCCACAGAGGCCGATTTTGACACCGCTAGTACCAGTCATCAGCAAGTCCACTCAGCTCCACATCCTCCTGTACCACACAACTCCATCTCTTCTCTAGCCCGTACCGTGCCCGTTTAGCCCCCCCTCGACTGGCCGAACAAAAGCTGTTTAGGCATGCGGTGACTGGGCATGTGGGCTAAATGGCCCAGCCAATGCAACCTTGCCTGCCAGAGGAGCTCACCGATGGGACTTTGTCCAGATCTTTCAAGGATATGTGAGCCCTCACACAATCCAGCCTGGATAAACCCAGGATGGTTCATAGGCAGGCCAGCCTAAATGTTTCTAACCGACGAAGATGTTACATTAGGTGGGGTCCACGTTTCGCAAGCGTAGAGAAGGAAGGGAGTGACTTTGGCCGAGTAGACCTGAAGCTTTGTATGGAGCGACAGACCAGGTAGCTTCCACACAGTGTTACGCAACTGATGAAAAGATAATGCCGCTGAACTGATTCGGAGTGAGACCTCTGCTGTCAAACCAGAGCCGGTCATGAGCACACTACCCAGGTATGGGAAACTCTCCACTCTCTCCACAACTGCCCTATCACCAATTGGGAGTTGTGGGGGTGGAGAGAGACGGGGCTGACTATAAAAGCCAGACCCCTGAATGGGTCCGGCTGCTGTAGAACATTTGAAGACCTGGAGCTGCCAACTGAAAACCCGAAGACTCGCCCTAAGAAGAGACCGAGGACCGGACCCGAACCCCTGGCTAGGGTCGGGACGGGTACCCAGTGTCTGGGCACGATAGCCCAGAGGGCAGAACCCGAACCCCTGGCTAGGGTCGAGCTGAAGCTTAATCAGTGTAGGGTTGAAGCTTAACCAGTATGAGGGCAGAATAGTCTGGAGGAGATGCCTCCGTAGTGTATCAGGTGGAAGGAGCCGTTGCCCCTTTGTGTAAACTCTGTTAAGGTCATAAATAAACGTGTTGCCTCCAGTGAGTCTCGCTCTGCCTGATTACCCACTACACGTCTACAAACCTCCTCACCTCTAGAATCACCCTCGATACACCACCAGAAAAACTCACACACCACAACTCATCTCCAATACACCACCAACACGTCACACAACACCGCCCACTTCAAACACACCACCAACACCCTGACACACCACAAACCACGACATATCTGCACACACTAAGACTCACTGCTACACCCCACCATCTCTTACATCCATTCACCTGCACAACCATGTATTATTTAAATGAACAAATTGTTTTTATATTATATATTCACGTAACATATTTGAGAAAAAATTCAATGAGTAATGATGATCATATTTAGTAAAAATGTTAGACACGATTATTGTCTACCTTATATCATGAGCAATGAAAGTGCATGATTCTAATACACTATGTTTCTTATTTCTTGCAGCGAACCGGGCGATCAAGCCAATAAAGGTATGGTCACTTCCCCTTTGCACCCTCTCAGCAGAGCAAACTAGCGTCTGACCTGACCGAGCGTCAGCAGATTTTGATGGTTTTTTTCTGCAGAGGTTCATGACCTGCGCCCAGCAGTCACCTCTTTCAAAATTGAACCTCATGGCGGGACCCCGGGGTCCCATATGCCGCCGGCTGCGTTATGACGTCATTATATGTCTGTGAAAGGCAAACGATACGGAAATCTATTTCTCTCGACGAGCTCTCTACACGATGTGCTAATCAAAGTTTCAAAGTTTTGTTTATGACTACGGCATTCGTCCTCGCTGCGCTTGGACGACATGACAACAGAATGACCCGCGCCAGTTGGCGATTATGTGCGTGGTGGGATGGAGTGGCCAAAAAATAAATTAATTTATTACGATTTTGACTTCCGTTTATTCGGGACCCCGTGGTCCCACCATGAGGTTCAATTATGCGATTGTAATAACTATGAAACACTGCGCGCCAACCGCTTCCTGGTGCGACATCTCAAACAAAACAGCAGGCCACGGTCAGCAACACTGCTGACATTAACTTGCTAATCTCTCTCTAATCTCTCCAATTAACACAGTGCTAATCTTGACATGCTAATCTCTCCCATTAACACAGCTGATGTGTGTGTGTGTGGTGACAGGACTCCTTTCCATTTCAGACCCCGCCTGCTTGCCCTTTGGTTGCATCCACCTCAAACCTATATAACCTCTTGTTGTAACAGCTCTCCCGCTGTGTTTTTCCTGGTTCAGCAGTTCTACTGCTGACATTTTTTTGCCTAAGGACGATTGCTTGTGTTTCGATCGAAACGTTGTGATAAATTATTTTTCTACCTACGTGCCTTTACCGAAAGAACCAAAGAGTAATGATTCCTGCAGTCACGAAAGCTTCAAATCAAGATTGGATTCAACAAATGTTCAGTCCACTTTCAATTGTCTGCTCTAATGACGAGGAGGACTGCTGCAGATAATTCAAATTCGCAAATAATCCAAAAATATATCATTTCCTCGTATTTAGATGTTAAAAAGCACTAATGCAGGTGTAATAAACCCACTCCGGACGTTATCGTATCTCTTGTCTTGTCTTTATTCGTTCTTCATTTACACGGTTCTCTCACACCGCTGGGTTCTTTTTTCCCGTTACTCCCGTTACTCGAGCGTGGCGTTCGCTCGCTTTCCTCGCTCCCTCACACCGCTGGCTAACGGCATTCGGGAGACAGCCTCCGGCCTGCCACGTGGCCGCTGGCGTGCCAGAGGCGCAGAATGTGGTCTCTTCTCGAACCTCTCCACACTGACCATGAAATGTCTCTTTCCACCCCTTATATCACCTGGCTCACGTGATGCCACGCAGCCAATCATAAGCCTCACCCCTGGAACCTTCTCGATGTTGCTATACACCCCATTGGCTGCGGGTCTCAGCCCGCAGCCAATGGGGTGCATCCTCATATTACACAGGTATGAAATACGTGTAAGTTAAGAAAATTATGTGTATCAATGAACAGTTTTATAAATGAAAACCCACGAAATAATAAGTGATTGGATAAATCGTTAAAAATGAAGCACAACTGACGATTTTGATTGTTACTCTTTCGATTTATAATTAATACTAACGATTGACTGATCGATGATGCACGTGTAGGGCTGTTACGGGAGGGCTGTAAGTGCATACGATCCAATGGGTAACAAACACAGTGGGCGGAGTTACGGGAGTACACGGGGGGGGGTGCCCGCAGCGACGTCCGCATCAGGCAGCCTGGGGGGTTGTGATCCTGTTGGGGGGTATAAAGGGGGAGGACAAAGAGAGCTCGGGGCTCAGTCTGGGAACGAAGGAGGAAGAGTGAAGATCCTCTAGCTAGAGCCCTGGACTCCCCTCGACGCCGCCCTTGTCAGGGCTGCAGAGGAGCGAGCCAGAGGCGTGGTTCCGTGAACCAGGGTTAGACCCTGGGACTCCGGAGACCGTAGCCCGACTCACCAGTGTCGGGCCAGTTAGCCTCCCCTAGCTCGTTAGAGGAGGACTTGGGGATAGGTGAGATTAGCTAGGGGGTATCCCCAGTTATCCGGGTGAGGGGGCCGCTACCCCCTCTAGTGTTGTCCTGTACCGATAAGCTGAAATAAATATACGTGTGCCTCAACTTGGGTGTCCAGCGTCTTCACCGGTACTTCATCTGGTGTCAGAAGTACTACGGACATGGAAACACGTCAGACAGCTCGAGCCAGAGTACCGGAGGAGGACACTGCTGAAGTCGTTGAGCCCGAGGCGGCTCACCAAGACATGGCGCAGCCGGGGGCCGACGCGTTCCTACCGGGGCATCGGCATGAAGAGGGGCCGCAGCCAGACGCGCTACGGCTGGCTCACGAGAGACTGGCGGAGCTACTGTACGCCGCTGCCGCCACGCTGGAAAACATCACGCGGCTGGGGGCTGGTGGTCCACCACGGGGCGAGGGGAGTCGTCAACCTGAGCGCCTTCCCGCCATTTCTGAAAACTCAAACTTTGAATTTCCCGCCATCGTCACGGCAGTTGCGGAGGGCGTGGCCGGGCTCAACCTTGGGTCCGACACCGCTCTCGCTGGGACAGCTGCGTCATCTCCAGCGGAGGGAGCGTCATCACATCCGCGACAGGCGATTCCATCTGCCATTCGCGCCGACGCACAGCCGAGTCCCGGGGATAGCAGCCTACAGACGTCCAAGGCGAACGCTGCGCTACAACAACGGCTGCCTCCGCTGAAAGAATTTGTTGGTGCAGAGGGCGACTGGGGCGGCTTCCAGCGACGCTTCATCGCCCACCAAGAAATGGCAAGGTGGTCCGACGATGAAGCCCTCTGCGCGCTGCCGGCGCTCCTCGACGCAGACGCGCTCGCCGCCCTCACATCGGCGCCGAAAGAGAAGCGGTCTACTCTGCCGAAGGCACTACAGCTGCTGGCCGGGGTCTATGGACCTTCAGCGGAATGCAGAGAGCGGTTCTACGAGCGCAAGCGGGGTGAGAAGGAGTCGCCCCTGGCATACAGGACGAGCCTCCTAGCGCTGGCTAAGACGGCTTTTCCCCGTATGGACGACGATGGCGTGGACGCGATGGTCACGGAGAAAATACTCCTCCTGGCAGACGACCTGGACATCGCTGTCGTCGCACAGGAGGACGCCGAGATGACCTCTCTTCAGGCGGCGCGCCTCCTTCACGCCAACCTTCTGTCCCTGCGGCGGAAAGCCAGCAGGGCATCGGCAGGGCGTGCGGTGGCTGCAGCCACCCTTCCGACGGAGGAGCTCTTCGCCGTCGACCATCGACGGCAACAGGCGCAAGAAGTACGGTCGGCCCGGGACGGGTCAAGCCGTTTCAACCGCCCGTCGTCTCCACCGGGGCTCCCGCGGTGTTTCAACTGCGGCGTCCGGGGCCACGTCGCCTCGGGGTGCCGCTCTCCTCGACAGCGCGGGACGACGGCTCGACGGGACGCCGGGCCTCCTCCTCCCAAGCTCCAGCAACATGACCCGGCGAGTCGCGGCACCACACATGTTTGGCCAAAGCACCTACCCGTTGCACGCTCTCGCACCACAACAAACGGGGGGCCGATGTCGCGTTGCGAGGGGCCAGCGCGGATCACTGCGGGGACTCAAATCGAGCCCAAACAGTGGTCCGTGTTGGCCCATCGCGTGGTAGCCGCGTCGTCAGGGTCGTCGGCCGTAGTCGGACACATTGACGGGGTAGAAGTACGCATCTTGGTCGATACGGGGGCATCGGCGACAATCATTTCGGAATTAATTTACAATATTCTGCCCGTACAAAGCCGGCCTTTACTGCCGGTTAACGTCCCATTCTATGCCGCTAACGGGGGCTCTCTCGGCATCATGGGACAGATTCGAGCGCAAATTTCTATTGGGGACATCAAATTGTCGGGGCCGATTTTCGTTTCCTCCTCGCTGGCGGTTCCGTGCCTGCTGGGGACGGATTTCTTAGGTAAAATGCCCATTCGTATTTTGATCGACCAAGGATGCATTGAGCTTCCATCGGGGCGGCGCATGGCGTTCCTGCCATCCCCTGCGGCGGCTCGGTCGGCGTTCGCGACGGTACCGGCGTTCGTCGTTGAAACTGTTCGTGTGCCGCCGGGAGCTCAAATGCTAGTGCCTCTGAAACTTCGTAAGCCCTTCGCTAAGGGCATAGGGGATCAGGGTGTTTTGCTGGGACCGTCTAGGGCCGGGGTTAATGGGCCTCATTTGATTCCGGCCCAGACCGTCGTAAGAGGGGACGGGGACCCTTTCATCGCGGTCCTAAATGTGGGATCGCAGACGGTGGTGGTTCCTCAAGGGACGGTGCTCGCTCACGCGACGCCAGTGCCCTGCGAGGAACCTGTCGCGAACCACGTTGGCACTGCTTCCCGGATGCTCCCACATTCGGACAGCGACGAAGGGTGGATCGACGCGCTTTGTGCGGGATCGACGGACCTGACAAATTCAGAGCGCCAACAGCTTAGAACGCTACTGAGGGAATTTTCCGACGTTTTCAGTCGTGATAAATATGATTTGGGTTGCACTCATCTGCTGCGTCACCATATTGACACGGGTGACAGCGCGCCAATTCGCCAAAATCCGTTTCGGTTAAGTCCCGCCGAAAAGGACCATGTCAAATCGGCTGTTGATGACATGTTAGCCGCCGACATCATTTCTCCCTCCACCAGCCCGTGGGGAGCGCCGATCGTCCTGGTTAAAAAGCAGGACGGCTCGTTGCGGTTTTGCGTGGATTTTCGGCGCCTTAATAAAATTTCGGTTGCCGACGCATACCCGCTCCCACGGATGGACGAATCGCTGGACGCTTTGGCGGGAGCGCGATTCTTCTCCACACTAGATTTACTTTCGGGATTCTGGCAGCTTCCTCTGGACGATGATTCTAAGCCTAAAACTGCTTTCCGTACACCGCACGGCCTGTTCCAATTCAACCGGTTGCCGATGGGCTTACACTCAGCGCCGGCAACTTTCCAGCGATTGATGGAATTGGTTTTGGCTGGATTGCAATGGGAATCGTGCCTGATTTATTTGGATGACGTTATTGTCTTTGGTAAAACTTTTGATGAACATCTCCAGAGGTTGCGGGCGGTTTTCCTAAAGATGCGGGCTGCTAATTTGAAATTTAAGCCCCAAAAATGCCATTTGTTACGCGAGTCGGTGCGTTATTTGGGGCACATCGTAGGGCGCTCGGGTATTGCTACCGATCCCGCCAAAACGCAGTGTGTCAGCTCCTGGCCGACTCCCACCTCGGTGGGAGAGGTCAGGAGTTTTATTGGCTTCGCATCATATTACCGACGCTTCGTCGCTAATTTTGCAACAATTGCCAAACCCCTACACGCGTTAACATCTAAAGGGGTTCGGTTCCACTGGGGTCAGGATGAGGAAGCTGCTTTCTGCTCCCTTCGGGACGCGCTGGTGAAGGCTCCTCCCTTGATTTACCCAGATTTTTCGAGGCCGTTTTTGCTCGACACCGACGCGAGCAACACGGGTATTGGAGGCGTGCTTTCCCAGGTGGTTGACGGCGTGGAACGGGTGGTCGCGTACGGCAGTCGGGTGTTGTCTCCAACGGAGCAAAGATATTGTGTCACCCGTAGGGAACTGTTGGCAATTGTCTATTTCATCCAACAGTATCGCCCATATCTGTACGGTCGGCATTTCACCGTCCGCACAGATCATGCGGCACTGCAGTACGCCCTGAAGGTTCAACAGCCATCGGGACAATTGTCCCGATGGCTGGAGGTCCTCCAGGATTTCAGTTTTGAAACCACTTATCGTAAGGGCGTTCGCCACACCAACGCTGACGCTCTGTCACGGATGCCAACCGCCTCCGAATGCGCATGTCTCCTGGGGTCGGGGCGTTGCAAGCCAGTGGGGGACGTGATGGTTCCGGTCCTGGCGGCGGCCGCCGACGATGAAACGGTAGTCCCCATTGATATCGCCGAACAGGGGAGAGATTCCCTGCTTGGATTGCCCGTTGATGAATGGGGGCGCCTCCAGTTGGAGGATGCCTCCCTCCTCGCGTTGCGTCGTCGCGCCGGGGAGAGGGGGCGTGTGACGGGTCATGCCGACGCATGGGAAACCCATGCGGGCTTGCTTATGCATTGGGACGGGAAATCCCAGCGTCACCGGCTGGTGGTCCCTTCTGGCCTACGAGGTAAGGTGGTGTGGGCTGCTCATGAGCGCCTCCTCCACCTAGGTACCCAGAAAACACTCGCCTTGCTTCAGCTGAATTTTTTTTGGCCGGGTATGACAAGGGATGTCGCTGATCTGTTGGCGGCATGCCCTCAGTGTGCGCAGCGCAAACCACCGGCACGGGAGTCGAACCCGCCCTTACAATCCATCCAGGTCTCCAGAATAAATGAACTGGTCGCACTGGATATTCTGGGGCCATTCCCCGCCACCTCCAGGGGAAATAAATATTTGCTTACTGGGGTCGAATATTTTACGCGCTGGCCTATGGCCTGGCCCCTGGCGAATCAGTCGGCAGCAGCCATCGTCGACGCCTTTGTCCAAGGTTATGTCATGGACAAAGGTGCCCCGGAGCGGTTGTTGACCGACCAGGGTAGAAATTTTTCGGGGAAACTCCTAAAACAAGTCTGTGATCTCCTGGGAACGAAAAAAATTCGAACCTCCCCCTATCACCCGCAAACGGACGGGATGGTCGAGCGTCTGCATCGCACCATCACGTCTATGTTGTCGCAGCAAGTTTCGGACTCACAGGCTGATTGGGACTTACAAATTCAAGGGGTTCTAGCGGCATACAGATTGGCTCCCCATGCTGCGACGGGGTTTTCACCTTTCTTTCTTATGTATGGCCGCGAACCCGACCCACCTGTTCGGGCACAGTTGCAGATCCCCGTGCCGCTGGGCAAATCTAAATTGGACGATCACGTTAAATTTAACCTTGACAAACTGACTGAGGCGCGGGATGCGGCGAGGCTAAATTCTGACAGGCGTCAGAAGGCGAACGAGCGCCTCAGACTGGCTCGCGCGCACGTGCTGCAGTGGAAGCCGGGGGACAGGGCATGGCTGCACTGTCCCCAGGTACCACTCGCGACCTCCTCTAAACTCGTACGCCCGTGGCGGGGCCCCGTCGAGGTTATTGAGGTTTTGAGGCCTCAGTGCGTTCGAATCCAATGGGGGAGGCGCCGGTGGTTTGTACACCCCTCTAGGCTGAAGCCGTTTGTTGCGGTGCGGGGGCCCACGCCACGCACGCGAGGCCAAGCATGTGGGGGGTCGACCGACTCGGAGGGTCCGTCGCTGCTCTCGCCTGATGTGTTGCCGGCTGTCCCACCCACAGGTGCACCGGGAATGACGGGTTCACGCCCTGGAACCCCCACAGGTGATGCCGACAGTCGCGCGACTTCAATCGCGACCTCACCTCGCATGGGACAGCCGCCACCGGATGGTCCGCCGTCCGGGGTTGCCCCGTGTGACGGGCCTGCGGCAAGGCCGCGCGCTAAAATGCGCAGACTCTTATAATATACAGCAGGAAGAAAAAGAAAAAAAAAAAAACTTTTCTTATTTATTTTCCTTCACGTGTCATGGTTACTGTATGCTGCGTCGGTGGTGTGCTCCTTGCACACTGAGTGTGTTGTGTTGTGTGGGCGCGGTGTGTGTGTTGTGGGTGCGTTGTGTGTCGTGGGTGTGCTGTGTGTGATGGGGGAGTTCCTGGCTAGTTGTACATACGTGCTTACGGATTTCGTATTTATGCGGGGGGGGGGTGCGTCGGACATTCCCTTCGGGGGTATGGTTGTTGTTCTTGTTGTTGTTCTTCTATTTGCATTTTGTTGAAAAAATGAGGCACACACGGGGTCGAGGGGTAATTGTTCCTTTATTTGGAATTGTTGCAGCCGGGACGGCTGCGAGCTGTAATGGGGGGGGTGATGTAGGGCTGTTACGGGAGGGCTGTAAGTGCATACGATCCAATGGGTAACAAACACAGTGGGCGGAGTTACGGGAGTACACGGGGGGGGTGCCCGCAGCGACGTCCGCATCAGGCAGCCTGGGGGGTTGTGATCCTGTTGGGGGGTATAAAGGGGGAGGACAAAGAGAGCTCGGGGCTCAGTCTGGGAACGAAGGAGGAAGAGTGAAGATCCTCTAGCTAGAGCCCTGGACTCCCCTCGACGCCGCCCTTGTCAGGGCTGCAGAGGAGCGAGCCAGAGGCGTGGTTCCGTGAACCAGGGTTAGACCCTGGGACTCCGGAGACCGTAGCCCGACTCACCAGTGTCGGGCCAGTTAGCCTCCCCTAGCTCGTTAGAGGAGGACTTGGGGATAGGTGAGATTAGCTAGGGGGTATCCCCAGTTATCCGGGTGAGGGGGCCGCTACCCCCTCTAGTGTTGTCCTGTACCGATAAGCTGAAATAAATATACGTGTGCCTCAACTTGGGTGTCCAGCGTCTTCACCGGTACTTCACACGTGCTCAGTGATAGCACTTTCCTGCTCCAGCACAGAAAACTCCACGAAGTGGATAGCAGAGCGACGCCAATCAAAATCAATCCAACTCCACCCACTGTTGTAAAGATATGCAACCACTATATTGTAGAGGCGATCACGGGGATTTCAGGTTAACTAGACCACATTAGATCAGTTTTAAGCACGTGACTTGTGCTAAATATTTCAAATAATAAGAATGTATCCCTGCAGTCACGAAAGCTTTAAATCGAAATTTAATGTATCACCGTTTTTAGATTATTAATTTGGATTTAAGTGAAATCTTTTAGTCATTCATTTGTGTCAAAATCTCAGGTTAACCAGGAAATCGGATAAATCCGCAGACGGATAATCGAGTCTACTGCATCTATATTTTCAACAACACAGAGACACGTACAACTGGTGTATATGCTCACTAAATCGCCATTGCGTATTGGCATGAAAATTATCTGTGGTCTAGGATCTCTGGTCAGACCATGATGATATATTTTTTTAATTGGCAGTGTCTTTGATGAAAATTGTGTCTCAAAAAAGCTACTCAATTTGTAGACGACATGCAAAAGTGCAAAGGCGGCCAAACCGATGCCGACAATTGCTCAGGTTTTATGTTTCATGTTGAGCCAAAAACCTTTAATGCGTTTTTATACATGTGTAGTGGATCAATAACTAGAGGAGAGTCTCTCTGGGGCAACACGTATTTTATTAACAATAAATCCCTAACACAAAGGGTTAGCGGACCCTTACACCTGATACACTGAGGAGGTAGTCCTCCCGTATGAATACGGAGGTTATTCTAACCCTTCTTGAGTGAAGCTTGGTCTTCATAGCTTGGTCTTCATAAGCTGGAGCCGACCCTTGCCAGGGGTACGGCTCTGCCCATTGGGCTCTTCTCTTCAGGAAGCTCTTGATCTTCGGGTGGACGACTCCCGGGACCGTTCAGAGGTCCGGCTTTTATACAGGTCTGTGACTTGCCGCGCCCCGGCCACACCTTCCTTCCAGAACCTTCCACCAAGTCCTGGGAGGGTGACGTCATCCCCCAGCCCCCTCCTAGGGTCTGGGGTCTGCGGCCCTGGATCCGCTATCTCATTGGGGTAACCGTTGGCCCCTTGGGCCATAGTCTTTGGACACTGGGCTCAGTCACTCTTCTGCCCCCTATTGACACGTGTGGAATATTACCAGCTGACGGCATGGGGAGTGCACAATAATACCTCTACACGTGTCGTGACACTTTACATAGCAATCTTCAACAGTAGGAATCTTTTTTTATTCAGGCACGAGACACATGCAGGTCTTCAAGAATGATATTTTCTCCAAGTGTCCTGAACTCTCTCGCTTCTCCCTAATTATATATCCCTCAAGCCCCTTTCTCGAAGATTCCTTGACCCACTTTCCCTCCAACTAATCAAATTCCACTTTCTCTAATGGATCCCCAACTGACATTCCTGTCAGTAATCCATTTCCCACTCTTTCCATTTTGTATTTCTAACTCCAATCCCTTCGATTTCCCTGCCAATCCCCTTTCAAGTTCATTAAGCACCAATCAGAGGGGTTGTTTATCTTCCTGATTTTCCGTGTTATGCAGCGTCCACCACGTCAGGTGAGTATCGTCAGTAGTGATATAGACTCTTAGCATGTGTTGGATACTCAGTGCCACCTGGCCAGTTAATCATATAAGCTGGAGAAGATGTAAATTTTAGACATGATTGTTCAGTGAGTCATCATCAGGTACAAAGCCCTTTAGGCAATTATTGACTGGCAAGGAATGTGGAGCAGAGGATAACAAATGGAGAGCGAGAGAGGAGAGGGGAGTTCTGAATTAAAGAGTGCCTGGCCATATGACCGGGGTTGGTTACCTGTGAGTCAGGCGCGAGCTGAATCATTTAACAGTTTGCATAGGGGCAGTACAATGCCCATACCAGACGTCTTATTTTCCGGCCCACATCATTGCACTTAAAAAAAAACACTTAATTTATGTTTCAACCTGTGACATTCAGAATGTTTGAATAGGAAATAAAGGACATGGCTGAAATATTGGGCTTTTCTAATAACCTTTCTCCATTCAATTTCACGATTTCCATGACCACCATGACAAAATCATAGCCTTATGAACAAATCACCCAAGGCTCATAATAAATGTTTTTTGGGGTGAGATCGCGTGAATACAATGTGTCCTTCAACTCGCCACCACCCAACACAGATAATTAGTCAAGTTTGGTACGTAAACAAAACATGCAAATTTGTTATGCATACAGCACACCGGTATGTTGGAGAGTAAACCCACAACATTTGCAATTCGAGTACTGTAATTACAACTCGCAACATCAGGCGACAGACAGATTTTGAGAGAAATCCTCCACCCAAGATTGCGCCCAATCTCATTAGATATCGGAAGCTGAGCAGATTAAGAGCCTGGGTCGTGCTTTGGATGGGAGACCACCAAGCACCAACAGGTTGACAGTGCAGCAAAATCTATTTTATTTTACTATGCCCTGAAGTTCATGCTCCCTGCCTTCACCATTCATTATATTTATCAGGTAAAGCCCACTGAGCTTTGTCGATACTTTGCAGGCGCGACCTGGCTATCAGAAATGATAGCATAACAAAGTGGACGTATCATCGTGTGGATATTTATAGCAGCCAAATAATCTAAACCCATGTTGATTTTAAATGTGGAGAGAAATACTGGAGGACCTGGAGAAAAATGTACGGGACCACGGGAGAGAGAACATGCAATCTACAAATATACAGGCATCAGTGTTGGGGTCGAATCCCATGATCTCCTGCATACCAGGCGAGGGAGATAATATATCACCATTGCGGCGCCCCAAACCTCCACTGACCAGCGTGTTCAAGTAAATTAAAATAATCCCAATGACCAATATGGCATGAGGGGCTCTTATCCAGAAATGGATTCATAAAAAGTCAGGGCAAAAATATGATCATGATTACAGGGTTGATGAGGATAGTGGTGGTGATCATTGTAGTTGATTGATGATGATGGCTCAAGCTCTCATGGAATATTGCACTATCTTCTTGGTTCTGTTGGTAAAGTCACGTAGAAGGGAAATAATAAAATAATATAAATAAAACATAATAAAATAAAAATTATCACGACGTTTCGGCCACAACACAAGCAGCCGTCCTCAGGTGAAGAAACAGAGCTGTCGGAAAGACAGCGTCCCAATGAACACCGCCAAGCTTGGCAGTGTATATTTAAGCTGGGTCGGAGAGCGCCTTGACAAAGGAGTTTACATATCAACAGTGGAATTAAGCATATTGATGAAAAATGCAGATATGGGATTAGTCACTCCTTGTGGAATTTGTAGGTTGTGGGGTGGTCTCAAAGTCATATTATGCTAGTGTATTATGTAGGATTAGCAGTAATAAAAGGAGGGAAATTTTAATCGTAAGGAGCTGCAGCAGCCAAACCACCGCGTATCAAGCTCGTGCATTATGTGGGCAACAAAAAAGGAGGGGTTTCTAAAGAACTGCAAATGCCCTACTACCATATAATACACCTATGTGAAAAAAACTAAATATAAACTACATAAATTTAATCAATGTGCTCAATATACTCTCCAATAAGCTGAGCTATTAACATTAAGTAACTGGGTATAAGCTACACTATATAATGACTACCATATAATGAACCGATAAAAAACTAAAATATAAACTACATCAATATCATCAATATACTATTCAATAAGCTGAGTTTACATATCAACAGAGGAATTTAGCATATTGACGCTAAAGAACTGCAACTACCCAACTACCATATAATAAACCGATTTGAAAAAACTAAATATAAACTACATCAATATAATTAATGTGCATAATATACTCTCCAATAAGTTGATGATGAATGCTTGTGTTGCAGTCGAAACGTCGTGAGAATTTTTATTGTTTTATATTTATATTATTTAATTATTTCCCTTCTACGTGACTTTACCTAAAGAACCAAGAATATTAATCCCTGCAGTCACGAAAGCTTTAAATCAAAATTTAACAGCCTCTATGGGGAGGGTTTCCACATAGCTTTGAGATCCTTTTCAAATTTTTATTGCTGTGGATTTCACATCTGATGATGATTGCTTGTGTTGCAGTCGAAACGTCGTGAGAATTTGTATTGTTTTATATTTATATTTTTTTATTATTTCCCTTCTACGTGACTTTACCGAAAGAACCAAGGATATTAAGTAACTGGGTATACGCTACACTATATAATGACTACCATATAGTGAACCGATAACAAACTTGGAGAGTATATTGAGTATATTGAGCACATTGATTATATTGATGTAGTTCATATTTAGTTTTTTCACATAGGTGTATTATATTGTAGTAGGGCATTTGCAGTTCTTTAGAAACTCCTCCTTTTTTGTTGCCCACATAATGCACGAGCTTGATACGCGGGGGTTTGGCTGCTGCATCTCCTTACGTTTAAAATTTCTCTCCCTTTATTACTGCTAATCCTACTTCCTCCCTTTATCACTGCTAATCCTACATACTACACTAGCATTATATAACTTTGAGACCCCCCACCACCTACAAATTCCACAAGGAGTGATTAATCCCATATCTGCATTTTCCATCAATATGCTTATTCCGCTGTTGATATGTAAACTCCTTTGTCAAGGCGCTCTCCTCCCCCGACGCAGCTTAAATATACGCTGCCAAGCTTGGCGGTGTTCATTGGGACGCTGTCTTTCCGACAGCTCTGTTTCTTCACCTGATGACGGATGCTTGTGTTGTGGCCGAAACGTCATGAGAATTTTTATTTTATTATGTTTAATTTTTATTATTTTATTATTTCCCTTCTACGTGACTTTACCGAAATAACCAAGAAGATGAATCCCTGCAGTCAAAAGCTTTAAATCGAAATATTGCACTAATCACATGACATTTATTACAATAAAAATATTTTAAAGAAGAATAAATAAACAAAAATTGCTCGTGCAATAAATTAACACGGAAGTTTTCGCAGCCAAAATTATTACTGATAATATAATTGATTTTTGGGTGAGGCCACGTGATGATCTGGCCAAACCTGTGTCGCAAGAACCTGCACTACCCTAAATTAAGAGCAAATCAACGAAATTAGAAAATATGTTCCTGCATCCCATTTATTAAACTATTTAAAAAAAAAATCTGTTTTTAGATTGGTTTAATACATCGGCTTTCGAGACCCATATTACCCGTAATAGAGGGTTTTCTAGGTTAGATCGCGTAAATATAAATGCCTCAAACTTGATTTGAAGCTTTCGTGACTGCAAGAATCCATACTCTTTGGTTCTTTCGGTAAAGTCACGTAGGTATAAAATAAAATAAATCAGGACGTTTCGGGCGCAACACACGCGTCTGTCCGAAGGAACCAAAGAGTATAAATGCCTCGTTAAATCTGACACCACGCAACACAGCCAATTAAATAATGTTTGTCACCTAACCAACAAATGCCCATTTGTTACCAGTTCACCACACCGTTGTGTTCGAGACTAAACTTACACCATTTACAATTCGAGTACGATGTTTCACTGGTTATTATAACCAGCATCATCAGGAGTATATATTTTACCAGGTAAGACGCACTGAACTATGTACTGTAGCTCTTATTCAGAAGTGAACCTGGCCACAAATGATAGCTCAACGAAGTGGCTTATCATGTGGAAATGTATAGCAGCCAAATACTCTAAACGCACTTTGATTCGAAATCTGGAGGGAAAAAAATGCACACTACCACAAAGAGAGACACAGCAAATTCCAAATATAGCTGCATCAGGGTCAGGATCGAACCCACGCCCCCTTGTATACCAGGTGAGGTAGTTAACATCTCTCCACCACGAGATGTGACAGAGCCCCTAGTCCTTCAAGGAGGGTGGGTGTGTATCTCTTACATACTGTTTTAGCAGTGTGCATGGTTTGGTAGCTCATTGGTATTTCATTGCTATATGACCGTTTCTTAATAATAATAAATCCTACTACACCCATAAAAACTTTACATATGTACACTAGATCATCGATTAACCGGCGACTTTGGAGGGAAGGGCGCCGGATTTTCAAAAAAGCCGTATAATCACTTATCATTATGATTTTAAATAGCTTAGTTTTGCACATTCTTAAAATACATGTTTTTGAGTGTTGTGTATATGTTTTGTGACTGTTTTAAATATGTTTACTATGGAATATTAGCGTAAATAAATATCATATTGTAAAAAGTTAAGACTCTGCATGGGGTGATGTCCGTACCACTACGCTGTTGTTTTAACAACACAATGTGTTTGATGATCGCTGGACTGATGCAGCCTTTAGACTGGCGTTCTTGAAAATGCCGAATTATACGCACACTTTTCATCGGATCGCATTGTATATGTTCTGTTTTATTTTCTGTAGTTATTAGTCATGAAAAATGTATATACGTGCAGTTTTTTCATTAATTCAGTTGTTGTATCTAGTGTATGATGTAGTGTATATAACATTTGGCAATGAAATAAAGCATAGCTACTTTTTTGTCATGCACACGGCGCCGATCGCTGGACTGGTTACAAGTTTTGGAACGTTTTTGCTAGTTTCGCTGGATCGGCCCGGGACTGCCGAATATATTCAATTTACCACTTGCAAGGTTCTGAGATGTCATAAAATATGGCATGCGTTATAAATCTGAATTTTTATTTCATTGTGTTTTTCACAGACGAAGATGCGTACAAGAAAACAAGCACCATAATGAGGGACTGGAAAAATAAAGAGTGAGTGATATGCATGCAATCCATTCTTCTGCCGTGGTCTGGAGGCATGTGAATGGCTCTTAACTCAATATCAGGAGGTCGAGTGGCTCAGAGGCCAGGGATACTGAGCTGGCAATGGTGAAATGCTGAGTTCCAATCGGGGTTTAGGCTGACTGATGAAACCAAGTTCACAGGTGTAGTGAGTTGATGGTCTTACCTCATTCACCAAGGACTTGCATAGAAACCTATCGACTCGCATAGAGACCCGTACACGTTCATTTGGGCACCACGGTGGTGAGCTGTTAATGATTCCATAGAGATATGTGGTGGCAAGATTTTAACTACCTTGTCTGGCATACAGGAGGTTATGGGTTCGATCCTGACCCTGAAGCCTGTATATTTGGAGATTGCGTGTCTCTCTCTCCTGGTGGTCGGGTGGATATTTCTCTGGGTCCTCTGGGTTTTCGCTCCACATTTAGAGTCAACATTTTGAGTTTAGAATATTTGGCTGCTATTTGTGATAGCCAGGTCGCTTCTGAAAAAGAGCTATGTAGCTCAGTGCGCCTTACCTGGTAAATATTAATATATATTTTCCCCCACATACCGTATTTATGACGACTATTATTTTTATAGGAGTGTAAACTATTTTTTATAAACTAATACAAATAAACTAATAATACATACACAGGTATCCCCCGATTTACAAAGAGTAATGTGTTCTTTAAAAAGACACTGGTAAAACTGATTTTGAGTAAAATCGGAATGGGTTTTCCCATTAATGTAATACTAAAACATTGGAATGCGCTTCGGTCAGTCATTACAAATCGACTTCTTACCAAAAAATACATACTTTTTGGTTCTTTCGGTAAAGTCACATAGGTAGAAAAATAAATATCACGACGTTTCGATCGCAACACAAGCAATCGTCCTGGCAAAGGAGGTCTAATGATATAGATGCTTACCCCGAGCCATCATTACTTTGATAGTGTACGCCTTTTGGCGTCATCTGGTCTAGCACCAATTGAGATGAGGCTCAAAAGAAAGCCATCTCTGGTGTGGACCAATCAGTTTCAAGGACAATGCACATATTATCAGTGTGTTTTTTGTTTGCATTTTGAACACAAGTATTGTGGTTAATGCAGACATGATTCCTCATAAAAAGGTTTCAGTTTTGTTTCCAGAAAAAAGGGGAAGAACCCTATTCTTATTGACATACTAAGCTTAGCAATACAATGGCCGCCTCTTCAGCACCTTAGTCATGGGGTATATCAGCTCTCCGATCTTACATTTACATGCAAATTCCATCTCTAGCCCCGCCCACTTACCCGTGGATTGCACCCATCTCAAACCTATATAACCTCTTGCTGCAGCAGCTCTCTCGCTATATTTTTCCTGCCTCAGCAGTTCTCCTGCTTTACTTTTTTTCACCTGAGGACGATTGCTTGTGTTGCAATCGAAACGTTGTGATATATTATTTTTCTACCTATGTGACTTTACCGAAAGAACCAAAGAGTATGGATTCCTGCAGTCACGAAAGCTTCAAATCAAGAAAAAAAAATACACCTTCATCACTTTCCACAACACCACCGCAATAATACAAAATAATATTAACAAAAACATTTAAACGCTTCATTCATGATAAAAGAAAATACCTTTTAGAGAACTCACATAAGATCTTCAGCATATTGAGAATGCCTGGATAGGCAATGTGGAGACGTTACTGCTGCTACTGCGACCCTGTCGCGGACGGATGAGGCAGCCTGCCAGGTGGTGCTTCTTGTTCTTGTTTGTTCGGATGATGACCTCGTGGTGCGTGCCCGAAGTTAAATTTCGTCCACGCCGAAATTCGATTTCATTAAATCTAAGAAGTTGTTCGTAATTTGTCAATTGCTTAAACACTAGTACAATAGACAATGTACTGTTGTATAGATACAAAAAGGGTTTTTGAGCATCCTCTGTTTTGTGTACTGTACCACGTTGCGATCCACCAAACAAATTTACGAATTTAATACTTTAAGATGGAGATTCTGGTTTTCAGAAATGCATCTTGAGGCGTAAACCGACGTATGCCTCTATAGTATTCACGTGATTAAGATTTTTACTGAAAAGCAGATATCCTTTAAAATTACATTCTTGGATTCCTATAATTCCTCTTAAAATCTAATCTTAAAGTATACTATTCATATCTACAATAAAAATGTAGGACCTTTTTTACAGTATTTAATATGAAAAAATAAGAATACGTTTTACCCTTTCTGGCAATAAAACAGGTGTTATCAGAAATTGTTGAGTTTTATGTTCATCACAAGTACGTGTGGTTAATGCAGAGATAATTCCTTACAAAAGGTATCTATTTGGTGTTTGAACATTTTCATATGTTTTATTTCCAGAAAGGGTAAAATCTATTCTTATTTTTTTAATAACTATTTACCTTATGCAAGAGTATAACTAATCTTGATTTGAAGCTTTCGTGACTGCAGGAATCCATACTCTTTGGTTCTTTCGGTAAAGTCACGTCGGTATAAAAATAATAGATCACGACGTTTCGATCACAACACACGCAATCGTCATCAGGTGGGACGACC
The DNA here is from genome assembly GCF_964198595.1 of Lampetra fluviatilis. Classification (NCBI taxonomy): domain Eukaryota; kingdom Metazoa; phylum Chordata; class Hyperoartia; order Petromyzontiformes; family Petromyzontidae; genus Lampetra; species Lampetra fluviatilis. The sequence continues at coordinate 734,397 of NC_136345.1, read as the reverse complement.
ACAGCATGAAGAAACTGCTGAAGTAGGTGAGAGATCTGCCGTGGCACGAGGTTATATAGGCCTCGGCAGTAGGGGGGGGAGAGAGGGGGGGGAAGGAGGTGGGGCAGAAAGTGGAGCCCACAGTAGCACCCGGGTCACTGGAGTAAAGTGGACCACCGCGGCAGTACTGGAGAAATCAGCTGCAGGGGGAGGAGAGAGAAAGGAGGAAGGAGGCAGGGCAGAAAGTGGACCCCGCGGCAGCACCCGGGTCACTGGAGTAGAAATCGGAGAGAAATGCGCAGAGAGAGAGAGAGAGAAAGACACAGAGTCGTAAATAACAGCTTACATAGGCAGGTAGGATGGAAACATCACAGTCAGTTAAGACTGTACCTGGTTAATAACGTCCTTCCAATGATTGTTCAGTTTGTATCCATCTTCTCGGTTGAAGTTGTGTCTGTGTTTATATATCTGGATGGCTTCATGAACAATTCTCTGATAATAGCCGGTGGGTTTGCAGAGTACCTTCGTCTTGAAAAAGTCAATTTCGTGTGAGCGCACTGCATAAAACGATGATCAGCAACGGCAGAGGTATTGGTCCTACCGTGTTTCAGATCTGCCTTGCGTTCACGAACGTAGTCCGAGACATATCGTTTCGTTTCCCTAATGTAACTGCTGTCACAGCCACAACTCAGTTTGTAGACACCCGGGTATGGCATATCAGGAATCACATCCTTTACAGATGGGATCAAATCACGGATTTGGTGTACTGTGGCGAAACGAACCTGGATCTCCTGTTTGTTTAAGATTTTGGAAATATTTTTGGTAACCCCTGCTATGTATGGCAAAGTGATGGTATTGGTTGGATCCTCAGATGTTTGTTTGTCTCCCCATGGCTAGGGAGACAGATTTGCGGATTGTATGTTCAGAATATCCGTTCATCCTGAGGGCTTGGTGTACGTACGTGCTCCAGCTCACTGGCTAGGTGATGCTGGTCAGAGATGCAACGGGCCCAATGGTGTAGTGTTTTGATGAGAGAATTCTTCTGGGCTGGATGGTGGTGGGAGTCAGGCTTTAGATAGGCATCCGTGTGGGTGGCTTTCCTGTCGAGAGAGTATCCCAGCGAGCCATCAGGTTTCTTCTCGATCTAAACATCCAGGAATGGTAGCTTGCCATCCTTTTTCACTTCCATGGTGAATTTGATGGATGGGTGTATGGAATTGATGTGGTTGAGAAATTCGTTCAGTGCTGGCAGGCCATGTGACCAGATGACGAACGTGTCATCTACGTATCTCTTCCACAATGAAGGACGTAGGGTGGATGTCTGGATGGCATCCGTCTCAAATTTCTCCATGAAAACATTCGCTACCACTTGCGATAGGGGAGAACCCATTGGGGTACCCTAGTTTTGTTTGTAGAATGTACCATTCCAGGTGAACTAAGTGTTGGTAAGGCAGTGCCTTACCAAAGTTGGTACATCTGGATTCAGTCCCTGTTCGACCAAGTCTTCAATGATTGCAATGGCAGATCTGAAAAGCGATAGGACCAATACCTCTGCCGTTGCTGATCATTGTTTTAACGCAGTGGGCTCACACGAAATTGACTTTTCCAAGACGAAGGTTCTCTGCAAACCCACCGGCTATTATCAGCGATTTGTTCATGAAGCCATCCAGATATATAAACACAGACACAACTTCAACCAAGAAAATGGGTACAAACTCAGCAATCATTGGAAGGACGTTATTAACAAGGTAAAGTCTTAACTGACTGTAATGTTTCCATTCTACCTGCCTATGTAAGCTGTTATTTCTGACTCTCTGTGTGTCTTTCTCTCTCTCTCTCTCTCTGTGCATCTCTCTCCGATCTCTACTACAGTGACCCGGGTGCTGCCGTGGGGTCCACTTTCTGCCCTGCCTCCCCCCCCTTCTCTCTTCCCCCTGCAGCCAATTTCTCCAGTGCTGCCGCAGTGGTCCACTTTACTCCAGTGACCTGGGTGCTGCTGCAGGGTCCACTTTCTGCCCCGCCTCCTCCCCCCCTCTTCTCTCTCCCCCGTACTGCCGAGGCCTACCATATAACCTCGTACCACAGCAGATCTCTCGCCTACTTCAGCAGTTTTTTCATGCTGTGGTCGTCCCACCTAATGACGATTGCTTGTGTTGTGATCGAAACGTCGTGATCTATTATTTTTCTACCTATGTGACTTTACCGAAAGAACCAAAGAGTATAACTACTATTGTCTATAGTCACGTAATTTTACATAATTAAGTAATAATTCACAACATAAAGAGGTAAAATAGAGCCGACACGAGGTTGGGGGGGTCCGTCCTTTATTTCCTCCAAGTCCCCACGTACCCACAGCCCTCTCTCAATTCGTTCTCCACCAAAATGCCCAAGCCCCGCAATGCCCCCTCCTATATCTCCTCACCTGCTCCTCCCCTCTCCCACTGTTCCCACTCCACTGCCCCCTCCTTTTGGTGGGAATCCTCTCCATGCCCCTTAACCCACTGTCCCATCTCCATTCCTACCCCTGACATCCCTTACAAATACAATCATTTGTAGGCATCTCCCTCATTTTATATATATATACTAGCGGGAAGTACCCGGCATTGCCCGGGCGAAAAATATACTTCAAAACTTCTCTTAAAAACCTTACATAAACATACACAGATACTAAGGTATTGTGAAAGCCCGGTGGGCTGTTTGTCCATTTCTCCACCAACAAAATTATAAGAGGCTTGCACAAGTCCAAAAAGTTATAGAAAGTGAATAGTTGATCTAAAAGGTTTCCCAAAATTGTCGACCGACCCCCTCAAAAATATCTTTACCCCCACGTAGATATATATAAATACACACCCTACATACAACAGAGTAAGTAGTATCTATTGACTTTTAAATTGTATCAACTGACTGTACAGTAGTATCTACTGAGCCAGTAGTAGCTACTGACTGTATACTAGTATTTACTGACCATAGTGGAATATACTGATTGTTTTAGTATCTACTAACTCTATATAGCAGTATCTACCAACTCGATAGCAGTATCTACTATCACTACAGCAGTGCATACAGACTGTGGTGGTACCTGCTATGATTGCAGCAGTGCATACTGACTGTGGTGGTACCTGTTATGATTACAGCAGTGCATACTGCTGTGGTGGTACCTGCTTTCACTACAGCAGTGCATACTCACTGTGGTGGTCTGTGCTATGTTTACAGTAGTGCATACTGCTGGGGTGGTACCTGCTTTCACTACAGCAGTGCATACTGCTGTGGTGGTACCTGCTTTCACGACAGCAGTGCATACCGACTGTGGTGGTACCTGCTTTCACCACAGAAGTGCATAACTATTGTAGAGGTGCCTGCTATCACTACAGCGGTGCATAGCGACTGTAGTGGAACCTGCTATCACTGCAGCAGTGCATACTGACTGTGGTGGTATCCTGATATGGCTACTGCGGTGCATACTGACTGTGGTGGTACCTGCTTTAACTACAGCAGTGCATACCGACTGTGTTGGTACCTGCTATCACTACAGCAGTGCATACCGACTGTGGTGGTACCTGCTATCACTACAGCAGTGCATACCAACTGTGGTTCCTGCTATCACTACAGCAGTGCATACTGACTGTGGTGGTATCCTGCTATGACAACAGCAATGCATACTGACTGTGGTGGTACCTGCTATCACTACAGCAGTGGATACCGACTGTGGTGGTACCTGCTATCACTACAGCAGCGCATACTGACTGTGGTGGTACGTGCTATCACTACAGCAGTGCTTACCGACTGTGGTGGTATCTGCTTTCACTACAGCAGCGCATACCGACTGTGGCGGTACCTGCTATGACTACAGCAGTGAATACCAACTGTGGTAGTACCTGCTATGATTACAGCAGTGCATACTGTGGTGGTACCTGCAATCACTACATCAGTGCATACAGACTGTGGTACCTGTTCATAATCAACGTTTTTGGGTTTAGATCGCGTTATTTATAAATGTGTCGTAACCCTCCACCACCCGACACGGCCAATCAGTAAAAAAGTGTCACGTTGACAAAAGACAAATAGTTCACTGCTTTAGCCCACCGGTGTGTTGAAGCGTGAAACCACAACATTTACAATATGAGTAGGACGTTTCGCTGGTAATTGCATCCAGCATCATCGGGCAATTCTGGCGAATTGCCCGAATTGCCCGATGATGCTGGATGCAATTACCAGCGAAACGTCACCGCAGTCAGTATGCACTGCTGTTATCATAGCAGGTACCACAGTTGAACACGTAGGCTTTCGCGACCAATATTATTCATAATCAACGAATTGCCCGATGATGCTGGATGCAATTACCAGCGAAACGTCCTACTCATATTGTAAATGTTGTGGTTTCACGCTTCAACACACCGGTGGGCTAAAGCAGTGAACTATTTGTCTTTTGTCAACGTGACACTTTTTTACTGATTGGCCATGTCGGGTGGTGGAGGGTTACGACACATTTATAAATAACGCGATCTAAACCCAAAAACGTTGATTATGAATAATATTGGTCGCGAAAGCCTACGTGTTCAACTGTGGTACCTGCTATGATAACAGCAGTGCATACTGACTGCGGTGATATCTGCTGTGATTACAGTAGTACATACTGTGGTAGTACAGGCTTTCACAACAGCAGTGCATACTAACTGTGGTGGTTCCTGCTATGATTACATCAGTGCATACTGTGGTGGTACCTGCTATAATTACAGCAGTGCATACTGACTTTGGTGGTACCTGCTATGATTACAACAGTGCATACTGTGGTGGTACCTGCTATGACAGCAGTGCATACTGACTGGTGGTACCTGTACGATTACAGCAGTACATACTGACTGTGGTGGTACCTGCTATCACTACAGTAGTACATGCTGACTCTATAGCTGTATATATCGACTGTATTGCACAAAGTACTCACCTGACAGTGCCGTGGTGAGGCCTAGTCCCATGCAGACTCTGCGGCCTCGCCTAGATTGCCCAGCTGGCCGAGGCTGGGGGCTGGGCTGCTACCCCCCCCCCCCCCCGCGCTACAATAATACTGTCTAAGCACTATAATTTTAGTATATACCGACCCTATAATAGTAAATGCACACATTGGGGTGGGGGGGAGAGAAGAGGACATGACACTTTGATTAATTTAATTCAGCGTTGCGTGTATTTTTTTTTGCATTATGAATGCGAATGAGAATTCTCCCCCACCCTCCAGCGATGGAGTGTGTGTTGCCAGGGGCAACTCCTGTCAGCGTTTCGCGCATGCGCAATAGCGTGCTTTGTCCCCACGCGGGGCAGCAAAAGTAAATAAATAAACATAATAATGCAATTTATAACGTGCAAGTTTGCGGACGTAACGGCCGCAACTCAGAAGTGCGCAGCCAAGCTCAGAGTCGCTCGAAAGCATATTTATAGAGGTGAGTTTTTAAGTATCTCTTGAAGGAGGCGATTGAGCGTTCCAGACTGTTGGGGCTGCCACCGAGAAGCGGCGCATAGGCATGACCATCCTGGATCTTGGTATCAAGAGGAGGTCGTGAGTCGCGCTGCGCAGGCATCTGCCGTGTGCTGAGCTGCAAGTCGTCAATAATGAAGAAAGGTACGGCGGTCAGGCAGATGTGAACGCATGGTGGCAGAGGCAGGCAATCTTGTATATGAGCCTGCTGGCGATGGATAGCCAGTTGAGGGCACGGAGACAGGCAAGTGAGTCGAGACGGGGATGAGTGTGGCCAATGACGATGCGTGCTAGGTTGTTTTGTAGTCTCTTAAGTTTTTTTAGGTTGCCAGTGGAGGTCCGGACTAGGATGGAGTTGCAATAGTCAAGGCGAGATCCAACTATGCAACATGCCAATGTGTTGGCAATTTCAGTGGAGATGAGAGGACGTAGGTGTCTGAGAGCCTTCAGGTGAAAGTTACATGAACTGATGATATTATTGGTTTCACGGTCGAAGGATAAAGTTGAATCTAGGATGACACTGAGGTAGCTATAGTGATCGGTGAACCTGATGCTGTGACCAAAGATGTGTATGTGTGTTGGGAGTGGTGATGAGTTGAGACGTTGCTTGGTACCTAAATTAATGGCACCAAATTGTTAATTTAACTTTTTTAAAGTTTACGGATGGGAAAACGGAATAGCCTATTCCCACCGCGGGGCATAGGGCGTGCTGCCTGGCAACTTTTTTTCGACATTAACCCCACGGTTAGAGCCAAATCCCTCGCAAGCGCGTATGCAGACGGACAGACGGACAGACAAAGTATGACGTTTATAGGTAAGATATATGTTTGATATTATTTCCTGTATGCCCTGTGCAGAATTATTCAAAAATAATTACTTACTTCTTCTTGTCCTTGGCCTCATATATTGGTCCCTGGTGAACTGCAGACATGCTGACATGTTGCGTTCTCTTCCTGAGCAACTGCTGCCTCTGGTTCTAAGCCTATATTAGAAGCCGTATATAAAGTCATTCGTGCTTGGTTGAACCAATCAGATACCTTGTCTATTACTGTAAACTGCATGTGTTCCTCAATTTAAAATACATGAGAAACTTTATATATATTGCTCTAAAGTCACCATACTTAAATTATCTCGTATACACTATCAGTCAAGGCTAAAATGTTTCCATAACTTGGAGCCCTACAAATCGACACGTAAATATTCACCTAACAACCCCTGTATTAAATTCGAAGCCAATTCGCTTCAGTTGAATTTGTTGATTGTATTGGTCTGTCCAGTGCATTTGGCTGCAAGCTGCCAATTTTGTTAACATCGCGCTGCTTCAAAACTCTGCTCCAATTTATATTTTATCATAACGGTGTAACGTGTGTATGGAAAACAAAAACAATTAAAAAACAAATGAAGAGTTGTGATATTTCTATTCGCAGGCAAGAGAACTCACTTTCGCAGAAAACCACAACACCAGGTTTGAAACGCACGATAGTTGTATGATTGTGTTTGTAGTCTAACACGTAGGCTCTCACGACCAATATCCATAATAGAGGTTTTTTTGGGTTGGACCGCATAAATAAAAATGTGTCTCTCGATAAATCTGCCACCGCCCGACACAGCCAATTAGTAAGGTTTGTCACGTCATCAAAACGTGACATTTTTTACTTGTACAGCACATGGGTGTGTTGGAAAGTAAACCCACGATATTTACAATTCGATTACCGTGACGTTTCACCAGTAATTGCAACTAGCAGCATCAGGCGACATCCAGAGTTGTGGAGAAATGATCGTCCTGTTTCGGTCTTAAAAAGAGTGGGGCTTAAATGTCATGTCGTCACTTGTGAGCCAATAAGGTGCAAAGACCAGAGCGGGGGGGGGGGGGTAATCTTATATATAAAAGTCTCCGTGCGCTCGCGCTTGCGGGGGATTTGGCTCTCGGACGGTGGTGTTTAACACTGAAATAATTTGCCAGGCGGCACGCCCTAAGCCCCGTGGTGGGTATAGGCTATTCCGTTTTCCCGTCCGTAAACTTTAAAGTAGTTTAATTAACACATTTGTGCCGTTTCTATTATTCATTATTTACTTATTGCACGACATCGACTGTACCAAGTGACGCCAATTTCGTGGGGAGGGGGGGGCGGACCCTGCCAAGTCATGCGCGTTCACTCCAGCTCACGGGAGACATTTTCTTTTACGCGTTTTACAGTCAACACGTACACACATGACGCTGTGGATATTTCTTCACAGTGTCATGTCCTCTTCGCCCCCCCCCCCCCCAACACGATGCATTCAGTTTATACTACAGACTCCGTACATAATAATATTTTACTGCTTACATAGCATTATTCTTGCACGGGCGGCGGATGTTGGAGAGGGGGTAGCAGCCCAGCCCCTAGCCTGGCAACGTGCCAACTCCGCGCCTCGCCAATGTAGGCCAGGACGGGGGCTACGCATCGCACAAGGCCTCAACACGCCTATGCTAAGTACAAATTTTCTTGCTTCTTACGCTAACAACTCCAGTCCATTGTTTATTATTGTTAAACACATTAGTTGACAAATATTACAATAATGTTTGTGTGCAGATAAAACTCAGCTTCATTGTTTACCATTATGAAACAAGTTCACAGATGTTACAATAATTATGTTTTTGTGAAGATAACTACTCAGGTTCATTGTTTACCATTATGAAACGAGTTGACATGTTACAATAATTATGTTTGTGTACACAAAACTCTTTTTGGATTTTTGGGTTGCTCAATTTCCCCTTTTTTTGATGCGCTTTTATAACGCTGCCACGGTCTACTGCCAGTCTGTGATTTCTGCTTATTTCTTCAATGCATTTCTATTGTTTTCATCGCTCACGTCACGCTATTTAGTCATACAAAGTACTGCGATACTGATAGCTGTGCCATCATCGGGGACTGCTGTGCCCGTCGATGTGTGTGTGTGTGAGTCCATGTGTGTGTCTTTGAGTCCATATGTGTGTGCGTGTAGAGCCATGCGTGTCTTTCACTCCATGTGGGTGTCTTTTTCGAACGGACAACGTCAAAAGTGTTTATGTGTGTGTGTTAGTCCATGTGTGTGTGTCAGTCGATCTGTGTGCGTGTACGTCGATGTGTATGTCAGTCCATATGTGTGTGTAAGTCTATACATGTGTGTGTCACTCGATGTGTGTGTGTAAGTCAATGCATCTGTGTGTCACAGTCCATATGTGTATGTGTGTGTAGGGCTATGTGTGTGTCAGTCTATGTATGTGTAAGTTCATGTGTGTGTGTCTTAGTCCATATGTGTGTGTGTGAGTACATATGTGTGTTTACGTCAATGTGTATTTTAGTCCACGTATTGCTGTGTGCGAGTCGGTGTGTGTGTGTGAGTCGCTGTATGTGTGTACGTCCATATATGTGAGTGCAACTCCATGTGTCTATATCTCAAGTGGATGTCTGTGTGACAGTCGACATGTGTATGTGTGTGTACGGCAATGTGTGTGTCACTCTATGTGTGTGTGTGTCGCTGTATGTGTGTACGTCGATATGTGTGTTTTACTCCATGTGTGCGTATCTCAAGTACATGTCTATGTATGTGTGAGTCCATATGTGTGTGTGTCTGTAAGTCGATGTGTTTGTGTGTCTCAGTCCATGTGCGTGTGTGTTAGTCGCTGTGTGTGCATGCCTCCATGTTAGTCAGTGTAACTTCATTTTTTTGCGTGTCTGTAGGTCCATGTGTGCATCTTAGTCCATGCGTGTGCTTTATTGACCTGCTCAAAGCCTATGATACCATCAGTAGGCCTGGCCTCTGGGTTGCTCTTCGTACTTTCCGAGTCCCGAACCCACTCATCACCATCCTTAAGGACCTTCATGATGGTGAGCGGCCCCGCGTCTTAACTACGTGGCCGTGAGTCAGAGCAATTCCCTTTACACCTTGGGGTGCAACAGGAATGTCCTCTGGCTCCCACATTGGACCACGTAGTTCGTCGAGCCTTCAATGACTGTACCGGAAGAATTCCCATCTGCTACAGATACAATGGGAGGCTGATCGATGCCCGGGTGCGGTCAAGGGATGACTCCCTATTGCTCAACCACATTATGTATGCCGATGCTAATGGCTGCTCACTCGGAGGAGGAGTTCCAGGTGCTGCTGCTGAACCTGGAGCTTGCCAACAACAGGTGGGGCCTTACCATCAGCCCAACCAAAGCTAAGCACCTGCCTGGCCATTTTGTACCATCGGACACTCCACCCCCACAACTCCCAATTGGTGATGGGCCAGTTGTGGAGACAGTGGAGAGTTTTCCTGGGAAGTGTGCTAATGACCGGCTCCGGTTTAACAGCAGAGGTCTCACTCCGAATCAGTCGGGCTGCAGTATCTTTTCATTGGCTGCGTAACGCTGTGTGGAAGCTACCTGGTCTATCACTCCATACGAAGCTTCAGGTGTTCTCAGCCACGGTCATTCCCTCCCTTCTCTACGCTTGCGAAACTTGGACCCCCCTAATGGAACATCTTCGCCAGTTAGAAACATTTAGGCTGGCCTGCCTACGATCCATCCTGGCTTTAACCAGGCTGCATTGTGTGAGGAGCTCACAAATCCTTGAAAGATGTGGACAAAGTCCCATCGGTGACCTCCGGCAGGCAAGGCTGCGTTGCCTGAGTCATGTAGCCCGCATGGCCAGCCACCACATGCCTAAACAGCTTTTGTTCCGCCGGTTCGAGGGGGCTAAACAGGTGCGGCACGGGCTGGAGACGACATGGGAGTTATGTGCTACAGGAAGACTTGCGGATGACTGGTACCAGCCGTGTCAAGATCGGCCACTGTGGAGGAGGCTCCTGAAAGACGCTACTGGCCAGTTGGAGGCAGTCACCCTCCAACAACAACGGAGGGCGGAGGAGTGACGCTCACAACAACGAGCGGAGCGCCGGGTGGCTAAAGCACAGAAAGTTGCCACAGTAGGGGCCACAGGTGCTGCATCAGCCAGTCGTCTCAGTCAGTCGACCTGTGCCATCTGGGTTTGCCCTGTGACCTCTTGCCAGCGGGCGTTCGACACTTCACATGGCCTCAAGGTGCACATAGCCTGGCACAAGCGTTGTTGTGACGTCACCGCCACTTAGTGGCGAATGGCGGTTGTTGTTCAGTCTATGTATGTATGTGAGAGTCCATTTGTGCGTGTAACTCTATTTTTGTGTATCAATGGATTTGCGTGTGTAACTACATGTGTCTGCCTTTTTCGCCCGGGCAACGCCGGGTACTCACCGCTAGTGTATTCATATAAATTATAATGGATATAATTTGCCGGTTGGAGTTTTCATAGGTTAACCAACATACGTTATGCACGCACATTATGCATGTGAAGTACCGTTGATGACTCTTGGACACCGTTGGTGAGGCACACGTATTTATTCCGTACAAGTAGTCACAACTGTGGACATACAATACTAGAGGGGGTATCGGCCCCCTCACCCGGCTAGCTGGGAATACACTGCTAGCTATCTCTGACCTACCTCCTAGTCCTCCACTAACGGGCTAGGGGAGGCTGTCTGGCCCGACACTGGTAAGTCGGGCTACGGTACCCAGAGTCCCAGAGCACTAGCTCTGGTTCTCGGGACCACGCCGCTGGCTCGGTCCTGCGCGGCCCTGACAAGGGCGGCGTCCCAGGGGAGTCCAGGGCTCTAGCTAGACAATCTTCGGTCTTCACTGGTTTAGCTTTAACATTCTGCCCCGAGCCCTCTGACACATCCCCCTTTATACTCCACCCCCGCTGAGGGGTGGGGCCCCGGGCTGCCTGGTGCGGACGTCGTTGAGAGCACCCCCCCCGTGCACTCACGTAGCCCCGCCCACTGTGTTTGTTTCCCATAAGCTGCCATGCATAACGGCTCTCTCTCTAACACCCCTACATCACCCCCCCCCCCGCATAGCTTGCAGCCGTCCCGGCTGCCAACATACAAAAAAAACGACAATAAAAGCGCATTTACCCCCTGACCGCGCGTGTGCCTCACTATTTTTCAACATAACGCGAAGAGAACAACAACAAGAACCAGAAAACCCCGAAGGGAAAACAACCCGACGCACCCCCCCCCGAATAAATACGAATTCTGTAAAAGCAACGTATATACAAATCGCAAGGAACCCCCAACACACACACAACACAACACAATGTGCCAGGAGCACACCACCGACGCAGCGCACAGTAACCATACACGTGAAAATAAAAAAATAAAAATAAAAAAAATCTTCTTTTTGTGCATCACAAGAGTCTGCGCATTCTTGCGCGCGTCCTTGCCGCAGGCCCGTCACACGGGGCAACCCCGGATGGTGGACCATCCGGTGGCAGCTGTCCATTTCGAAGTGAGTCTGTGCTTGATGTCGCGAGACCCTCGGCATCCCCCGTAGGGGTTGTTGGGCGGGAGCCCGTCATTCCTGGTGCACCTGGGGGCGGGACAGCCGGCAACACGTCAGGCGAGAGCAGCAGAGACGGACCCTTTGAGTCGGCCGACCCCCCACATGTTTGGCCACGCGTGTGTGGAGTGGGGCCTCGCACCGCAACGAAGGGTTTCAGCCTAGAGGGGTGCACAAACCACCGGCGCTTCCCCCATTTGATGCGAACGCACTGAGGCCGCAAAACCTCGACCACCGCGACGGGGCCCCGCCACGGCTGCACCAGTTTTGAGGAGGTCGCGAGTGGTACCTGGGGGACAGTGCAGCCATGCCCTGTCCCCCGGCTTCCACTGTAGCACGTGCGTGCGACCCAGTCTGAGGCACTCATTCGCTTTCTGACGCCTGTCGGAATTTAGCATGGCAGCATCCCGTGCCTCAGTCAATTTCGCAAGGTTAAATTTAACATGGTCGGCCAATTTAGTTTTTCCCAGCGGCGCGGGGATCTGCAGCTGTGCCCGAACAGGTGGGTCAGGTTCGCGGCCATACATGAGGAAGAAGGGTGAAAATCCCGTCGCAGCATGGGGGGCCAATCTGTATGCTGCCAGGACCCCTTGAATTTGCAAGTCCCAATCGGTCTGTGAGTCCGAAACCTGCTGCGACAACATAGACGTGATGGTTCGATGCAGACGCTCGACCATCCCGTCAGTTTGCGGGTGATAGGGAGAGGTACGAATTTTTTTCGTTCCCAGGAGCTCACACACCTGTTGAAGGAGTTTGCCGGAAAAAAATTTTCCCTGGTCGGTCAGCAGCCGCTCCGGAGCACCTTTGTCCATGACGTAACCTTGGACAAAGGCCTCCACGATGGCTGCTGCCGACTGGTTGGCCAGGGGCCAGGCCATAGGCCAGCGCGTAAAGTATTTCACCCCGGTCAACAAATATCTATTGCCCCTAGGGGTGGCGGGAAATGGCCCCAGAATATCCAGCGCGACAAGTTCGTTCACTTTGGAGACTCTGATAGACTGCAAAGGCGGGTTTGACTCCCGTGCTGGTGGTTTTCGCTGCGCACACCGAGGGCATGATGCCAACAGATCTGCTACATCCCTCGTCATGCCTGGCCAAAAAAATCAAGCTGGAGCAAGGCGAGGGTCTTTTGGGTACCCAGGTGGAGGAGGCGCTCATGAGCAGCCCACACCACCCTACCCCGTAACCCAGAAGGGACCACCAGCCGGTGTCGATGGGATTTCCCGTCCCAATGCATCAGCAACCCCGCGTGCATTTCCCATGCGTCGGCATCACCCGTCCCCCGCCCCGCCTCCCCGGCGCGACGACGCGACGCGAGGAGGGAGGTATCCTCCATCTGGAGGCGCCCCCATTCATTAACAGGCAAACCCAGCAGGGAATCTTTTCCCTGTTGTGCGATAGAATTTGGAAGCAATGTTTCGTCGTCGGAGGCGGCCGCCAGGACCGGAACCGGCATGTCCCCTGCTGGCTTGCAACGTCCCGACCCCAGGAGGCATGCACATTCGGAGGTGGTTGGCATGCGCAACAGAGCGTCCGCGTTGGTGTGGCGAACGCCCTTACGGTAGGTGGTTTCGAAATCAAAATCCTGGAGGATCTCCAACCATCGGGACAATTGTCCCAATGGCTGTTGAACTCGCAGGGCGTACTGCAGTGCCGCATGATCTGTGCGGACGGTGAAATGCCGACCGTACAGATATGGGCGATACTGTTGGATGAAATAGACAATTGCCAACAGTTCCCTACGGGTGACACAATATCTTTGCTCCGCTGGAGACAACACCCGACTGCCGTACGCAACCACCCGTTCCACGCCGTCAACCACCTGGGAAAGCACGCCCCCAATACCCGTTGCTCGCATCGGTGTCGAGCAAAAATGGTTCCGAAAAATCGGGGTAAATCAAGGGAGGAGCTTTTACCAGGGCGTCCCGAAGGGAGCAGAAAGCAGCCTCTTCCTCCTGACCCCAGTGGAACCGAACCCCTTTTGATGTTAAAGCGTGTAGGGGTTTGGCAATCGTCGCAAAATCAGCGACGAACCGTCGGTAATACGACGCGAAGCCAATGAAACTCCTGACCTCTCCCACCGAGGTGGGAGTCGGCCAGGAGCTGACACACTGCGTTTTGGCGGGATCGATAGCAATACCTGAGCGCCCCACGATGTGCCCCAAATAACACACCGAATCGCGTAACAAATGACATTTTTGGGGTTTGAATTTCAAATTAGCAGCCCGCATCTTTAGGAAAACCGCCCGCAACCTCTGGAGATGTTCGTCAAAAGTTTTACTAAAGACGATAACGTCATCCAAATAAATCAGGCACGACTCCCATTGCAATCCAGCCAAAACCAATTCCATCAAACGCTGGAAAGTTGCCGGCGCTGAGTGTAAGCCCATCGGCAACCGGTTGAATTGGAACAGGCCGTGCGGTGTACGGAAAGCAGTTTTAGGCTTTGAATCATCGTCCAGAGGAAGCTGCCAGAATCCCGAAAGTAAATCCAGTGTGGAGAAGAATCGCGCTCCCGCCAAGGCGTCCAGCGATTCGTCTATCCGTGGGAGCGGGTATGCGTCGGCAACCGAAATTTTGTTAATGCGCCGAAAATCAACGCAAAACCGTAACGAGCCGTCCTGCTTTTTAACCAGGACGATCGGCGCTCCCCAAGGGCTGGTGGAAGGAGAAATGATGTCGGCGGCTAACATGTCATCAATAGCCGATTTGACATGGTCCTTTTCGGCGGGACTTAGCCGAAATGGATTCTGGCGTATTGGCGCGCTGTCACCCGTGTCAATATGGTGACGCAGCAGATGAGTGCAACCCAAATCGTATTTGTCCCGACTGAAAACGTCGGAAAATTCCCGCAGTAGCGTTCTAAGCTGTTGGCGCTCTGAATTTGACAGGTCCGTCGATCCCGCACAAAGCGCATCGAGCCACCCTCCATCGCTGTCCGAATGTGGGTGCGGCCGGGGAGCAGTGCCGACGTGATTCGCAACAGGTTCCTCGCAGGGCACCGGCGTCGCGTGAGCAAGCACCGTCCGTTGAGGAACTACCACTGTCTGCGACCCCACATTGAGGACCGCGATGAAAGGGTCCCCGTCCCCTCTTACGACGGTCTGGGCCGGAATCAAATGAGGTCCACTAACCCCGGCCCTAGATGGTCCCAGCAGAATTCCCTGGTCCCCAATGCCCTCAGCGAAGGGCCGACGAAGTTTTAGAGGCACCAACATTTGAGCTCCCGGCGGCACACGAACTGTTTTAACGACGAACGCTGGTACTGTTACGAACGCCGTCCGAGCCGCAGTAGGGGAAGGCAGGAACGCCATGCGTCGTCCCGACGGGAGCTCAATGCATCCCTGGTCTATTAAAATACGAATCGGCATTTTGCCCAAGAAGTCCGTCCCCAGCAGGCACGGAACCGCCAGCGAGGAGGAAACAAAAATCGGGCCCGACAATTTGATATCCCCGATACAAATTTGCGCTCGAATCTGTCCAATGATGCCAAGAGAGCCCCCGTTAGCAGCATAGAATGGGACGTTAACCGGCAGTAAAGGACGGCTCTGGACAGGTAGAATATTGTAAATGAGTTCGGAAATGATGGTCGCCGATGCCCCCGTATCGACCAGGATGCGTACCTCCACCCCGTCAATGTGTCCCACCACGGCCGACGACCCCGACGACGCGGCCACAACGCGATGGGCCAACATGGACCACTGCCTGGGTTCGATTTGAGTCCCCATAGTGGTGCGTGTTGGCCCGTCGCAGCGCAATGTCGGCCCCCCGTTCGTTGCGGTGTGCGAGTGTGTGACGAGTGTGTGCTTGGGCCAAACATGAGGGGTGCCGCGACTCGCCGGATTATGTTGATGGAGCTTGGGAGGAGGAGGGCCGGCGTCCTGTCGAGGCGTCGTCCCCCGCTGCCGAGGAGAGCGGCACCCCGAGGCGACATGGCCCCGGACGCCGCAGTTGAAGCAACGCAGGAGCGCCGGCGGCGATGACGGGCGGTCGAAGCGGCTCGACCCATCCCGGCCCGACCGTGCTCCCGTCCCCTGCTGCCGTCGACGGTCGACGGCGTAAACCTCCTCCGCCGGGAGGGTGGCTGCAGCCACCGCACACCCGGCCGCTGCCCTGCTGGCTTTCCGACGCTGTGACAGCAGGTTGGCGTGGAGGAGCCGCGCAGCCTGGAGGGAACTCATCTCCGTGTCCTCCTGTGCAACGACGGCGATGTCCAGGTCGTCTGCCAGCAGGAGGATTTTTTCTGTGACCATGGCGTCCACGCCGTCGTCGTCCATTCGAGGGAAGGCCGTCTTCGCCAGTGCCAGGAGACTCGTCCTGTACGCCAGGGGCGACTCCTTTGCACCCCGCTGGCGATCGTAAAACTGCTGCCTGCATTCCGCTGAAGGTCCGTAGACCCCGGCCAGCAACTGCAGCGCCATCTGTAGCGTGGAGCGCTTCTCCCTCGGCGCCGATGTAAGGGCGGCGAGTGCGTCGCTGTCGAGGAGCGCCGGCAGCGCGCAGAGAGCCTCAGCATCCGACCACCGTCCCATTTCTTGGTGGGCGAGGAAGCGTCGCTGGAAGCCGCCCCAGTCGCCCTCCGCGCCAACAAACTCTTTGAGCGGAGGCAGCCGTTGGTGCAGTGCAGTGGTCGCCATGGAAGCTCGCAGGCTGTTGTCCCCGTAACTCGGCTGCGCTTCGGCGCGAACGGCAGATGGTATCGCCTGTCGCAGCCGTGATGTCCAACATCGCGAGAGCGATGTTGGACCCGAGGTTCAGGCCGGCCACGCCCTCATCAGCTGCTGCGGCGATGGCGGGAGATTCAAAGTTTGAATCCGTTGAGATGGCGGGAAGGCGCATCGGACGTCGGTTCTCCTCGCCCCGTGGTGGTCCACCAGCCCCCAGCCGCGTGATGTGTTCGAGTGTGGCGGCAGCGGCGTAAAGCAGCTCCGCCAGCCTCGCGTGAGCCAGCCTCAGCCCTTCTGATGGCGGCTCCTCTTCATCCTGATGCCCCGGTAAGAATGCGTCCGGCCCCGGCTGCACGATGTCTTGTTGAGCCGTCTCGGGCTCGACAATTTCAGCGGTGTCCTCCACCTGCGGTACTCCGGCTCGAGCTGTCCGGCGCGTGTCCATGTTCGTAGTTGTTCTGACACCAGATGAAGTACCGTTGATGACTCTTGGACACCGTTGGTGAGGCACACGTATTTATTCCGTACAAGTAGTCACAACTGTGGACATACAATACTAGAGGGGGTATCGGCCCCCTCACCCGGCTAGCTGGGAATACACTGCTAGCTATCTCTGACCTACCTCCTAGTCCTCCACCAACGGGCTAGGGGAGGCTGTCTGGCCCGACACTGGTAAGTCGGGCTACGGTACCCGGAGTCCCAGAGCACTAGCTCTGGTTCTCGGGACCACGCCGCTGGCTCGGTCCTGCGTGGCCCTGACAAGGGCGGCGTCCCAGGGGAGTCCAGGGCTCTAGCTAGACGATCTTCGGTCTTCACTGGTTTAGCTTTAACATTCTGCCCCGAGCCCTCTGACACATCCCCCTTTATACTCCACCCCCGCTGAGGGGTGGGGCCGCGGGCTGCCTGGTGCGGACGTCGTTGAGAGCACCCCCCCCCCGTGCACTCACGTAGCCCCGCCCACTGTGTTTGTTTCCCATAAGCTGCCATGCATAACGGCTCTCTCTCTAACACCCCTACACATGAAAACCATGCATGCACATCCTGCCGTTTATGGATGCAAGAGATCACAATACCTGTTATTGGTTGCTCACAGTTAATGGCCATCGACATGTGGTGACCCGTATAGGCGTGCAGATAATTATTGTTCTTAGAATAAGGTAATTGTTACTTATTTATTTTGAGTGACTTGCTTACCTTTCCAATAGGTTTGTATACCTATCGTTTTCTGCACTCCTATCGTGTTTTTTGTATCATTTGTTGCTGTTGTAACTTTCTGGTCCGCTCCTGCTGAAGAATCTCTAGCAAAAAAATCTCTATAGCTCATTAGATTTCTCCATAATAAATAAAGATTGTGATTGTTATATACAGGAGACCAAATAACCAAATACTATCCACTTACTTCCACTGTAAGTGTAAATATATTTCAAGATTGGATTATTTTCAAGATCCTCTATGGGACTCGACCTTGCCTCTGTCTTTCCCCTCTCATCTCACTCGATTCTCCCTTCACTCGACTTTGCTCTACACACTCGACTCTCCTACTTCTCACGTAATTCCACTTCCATGGATGCATTCTCCAACCTCTCGGCTCCCATCTCATTTTACTCCGATCCATGTGTGGTCCTAAGCTACTTGTACAGGACTTGATATGTCATCAAGAGGCCTTTTCAAGCCGAATAATACATTCTATGAAAAAAGTTCGTGTATAAAATTGTAATTGATACATTGTCAACGCTAACAAGCGCCCTCTGTGTTCTGCAGTTTCACCAAAGGTTCCTTCCAAAACGGAACGTCCCAAGAGCATGTAAGTGTGATGGTTCAATTTTGGACCCTGGTGCCAGTTGAATGTTTTCAAAAACTAAGTTTTAAAATGGTAATTCCGTAGTTCCACTTGTCCGTTGGTCTGTAACACGAGCTTACAATTAGCGCTCGAAAACAATTGCTCTGTCATAAGTTTGATCTTTTGCATCAATTTGTGTTGCTCTTAGGGCCAACACAAAACTGTGTGATGAAAAAAAATGCGGTAAATGGATACATGTTTTCCCACCGCGATAACGTCACACGTCATACACATATAAACTAAAAACTAGACTTTTTATTTTACCAGGTAAGGCCCACTGAGCTATCGAGCTCTTTTTCAGAAGCAACCTGGCTATCACAAATTATAGCTCAACGAAGTTGCTGATTGTAATGTGGAAATTTATAGCAGCCAAATACTCTAAAGGCGTGATGTTGATTCTAAATGTGGAGGGAAAAACTGGAGAACCCGGAGAAAAATCTACACAACCATGGGGAGAGAGACACACACACTCCAAATATACTGCAGCGTCACAGGGTCGGGATCGAACCCATGACCTCTATATATACCAGCCGAGAGAGTTAACATCTTCCCACTGCAGCACCCCATGAGTCCATACCCCTATGGCATCACTATATGCACCATATCTTATGTGATGTCATAGCTATCACAACATGATTAATCATCATCAAAAAAATATTGATCGACTGTTCCATGAAGGTCTTTCCAAGCTGATGACATCGCTCAGGATCCTGCTATGTAACAATCCAACGAGCACTCACACAAGTGTGGATGTCATTGCTCCATCTCCTCGATTAAAGTGCCCTATGATGCGTTTCATTATTTGGCTGTTAAATAAGAATAGATTTTACCCTTTCTGGCAATCAAACAGGTGGCGTGTTAAGATGCTCAAACACCACTTAGATACCTCTTGCAAGGCATTAAGTCTGCATTAACCACGGGTACTTGTGGCAAAATATGCAAACAAACATGCTCAGATAATATATGTATTGTCGTTGAAACTGCCCTATGCAAGAGACAGTCTTCTTTATGGCATTGTCTCACTATCAATGTTAGACCAGGCACCAACGCCAAAAGGCAAACAGTACAATAAGAATGCAAGTATCATATCGAACAGTTATATCTATGGGATACCTTTTTGCGAGTATTAAACATGTTGAAAAATAAGAATAGGTTTCAAAGACAATGCACACATTATCTAACCGGTTGAGTGTTGGAGAGGAAACCCATTACAACATTTACAACTCGAGCACCGCGTTGTTTCATTGGTAATTACAACAACCAGCATCGTCAGGCGACAACCGGAGTTGTGGAGAAGTCCTCCTGTTTGGCTGTGTCGGTTGGTAGCGGCTTTAACGGCACATTTATATTTATACTCTTTCGTTCTTTCGGTAAGGGCATTGTAGAATGTTTGTAGAATGTACCATTCCAGGTGAAGTAAGTGTTTGAATGGTACATTCTACAAACATTCTACAAACAAAATGAGGGTATCCCAATGGGTCCTCCCTTATTGCCAGTAGTAACCAATGTTTTCATGGAGAAATTTGAGACGGATGACATCCAGACATCCACCCTACGTCCTTCCTTGTGGAAGAGATACATAGATGACACGTTCGTCATCTGGCCACATGGCCTGCCAGCACTGAACCAATTTCTCAACCACATAAATTCCATAAACCAATCTATCAAATTCACCATGGAAGTGGAAAAGAATGGCAAGCTACCATTCCTGGATGTTTTGATCGAAAAGAGAACTGATGGCTCGCTGGGACACTCTATCTACAGGAAAGCCACCCAAACGGATTGCCTATCTAAAGCCTGATGCTAACCACCATCCAGCCCAGAAGGATTCCCTCATCAAAACACTACACCGTAGGGCCCATTGCATCTCCGACCAGTATCACCTAGCCAGTGAGCTGGAGCACGTACACCAAGCCCTCAGGATGAACGAATATTCTGACCGTACAATCCGCTAAGCTGTCTCCCCAGCCATGGGGAGGCAAACAAACATCTAAGGATCTAATCAATACCATCACTTTGCCATACATAGCAGGGGTTACCAAAAATATTTCCCAAATCTTAA
The DNA here is from genome assembly GCF_964198595.1 of Lampetra fluviatilis. NCBI lineage: Eukaryota > Metazoa > Chordata > Hyperoartia > Petromyzontiformes > Petromyzontidae > Lampetra > Lampetra fluviatilis. Next base: position 714,005 of record NC_136345.1, on the reverse strand, counting down.
ACAAACACAAGATCCAGGTTCGTTTCAACACATTACACAAAATCCGTGATTTGATCCCATCTGTAAAGGATGTGATTCCTGATATGCAATACCCGGGTGTCTACAAACTTAGTTGTGGCTGCAGCAGCAGTTACATTGGGGAAACGAAACGACATGTCTCGGACTGCGTTCGCGAACACAAGGCAGATCAGAAACACGTTAGGACCAATTATTCTGCCATTGCTGATCATTGTTGTAAAGCAGTGGGCTCACATGAAATAGATTTTTCCAAGACGAAGGTACTCTGCAAACTCACCGGCTATTTCTCAGTAGTAGCCTACAGTCCATCGACAACACCCAGCTACCTGGAAAGTTAAAGGCCTGGTGTCTGCAGTTTGGTCTCCTACCCCGGGTGTTGGGGCCCCTAGCAGTGTATGAGGTTCCAATCTCAACAGTGGAGAAGATGGAAAGAGGAGTCACGAGCTACTTAAAGAAGTGGCTCGGAGTTCCACGATGCCTTACCACCATAGGCCTCTATGGAGATGGTGTCCTCAAGCTGCCCCTCACCAGTCTAACCGAGGAATTCAAGTGTGCAAAAACCAGGCTCCAGATGACACTGAATGAATCTCGAGACCCAGTGGTGAGCAACAATGCGCCGACCTTGGCAACTGGGCGCAAATGGAGGCCAGGAAAAGCAGTCCAGGAGGCAACAGCAGCCCTCAGACATGCTGACATTGTGGGTCATGTTCAGCAAGGGAGAGGAGGCCTTGGGCTAACTAGCCGTGCTGCTTGGAGTAAGGCCACTGCACCAGAGCGGCGGAAGATGGTAGTGCAGGAAGTACGCCATCAGGAGGAGGCTGCAAGGTGGGCCAAGGCAGTCTCTCTTGCCAAACAGAGACAGTGGACTCGATGGGACAGTGTGGAGAAGAGGAAGATCAGCTGGAAAGATCTGTGGGCCATGGAAGCGAGGCGGTTGAGCTTTTCCATCAGAGCAACATATGACGTCCTTCCAACACCAGTTAATCTTCACCAATGGTATGGTGAAGATCCGGACTGTGCCCTCTGTTCCATGCCAGCCAACCTCAGGTACATTCTCACAGGGTGTAAAACAAGCCTCACCCAAGGACGCTACACTTGGCGTCACAACCAAGTCCTTAAAAACCTTGCGTCCGCCCTGGAGGACAAGCGAGCTGCCACCAACTCCCTACCACCCCCAGCAGCATCACACCCCCTACGGACGACCTTTGTCCGCGAAGGGGCTAAACCACCGAAGACCGGCTCTACACCATTAGAGCGAGACCAGCTGCGCTTGGCCCGCGACTGGAAAATGCTAGCTGACATTGGCCGGCAAATTGTGTTTCCTCCGGAGATCGCAACCACCACCCTAAGACCTGACATGGTGCTCTGGTCCCGTTCGCTCAAGAAGGTCTTCATCATTGAGCTCACAGTACCCTGGGAGGACTCAGTAGATGAGGCTTATGAGTGAAAACATCTGCGCTATGCCGATATAGCTGCCGAAGCATGGCATCATGGCTGGAACACAGAAGTCAGACCAGTGGAGGTGGGCTGCAGAGGTTTTGTGGCAACATCTACAACCAGACTGCTTAGAGACCTGGGAATTAAGGGCCAGAGCCAGCGTTCGGCAATCAGAGCTGTATCGGAGGCGGCAGAAGGCAGCAGTCAGTGGCTCTGGATGAAGAGGAAAGACCCCAGCTGGGCCCCAAAGTGAGAGGGCCAGGAGGTATGCAGTCAACAATGCTTGACTCAGGGAGGAGGACGCCCCTGCCATGCATAGTCCCATGGGATGTTGGCTATCAACAACAAGGCAACTCCTATGACTAATTGGGAATGGGACGCAAGCGTAGGTTTGATCACCCTGTCGCTGGCCGCCTTTGGGGAGGGTGTATAGTATGAAAGGCCGAAACACCCTAGGAACCAAAGGTTCACTACTGACGATGCGCTCCCCAAATTTTACCAGGCTCACTGTTCATGAACTCTTGGAAGTGCTTGCACAAAGGATAGTAACATCTCATCCTGTGTTCTTGGAATCTTCTTGGTTCTTTTGGTAAAGTCACGTAGAAGGAAAATAATAAAATAATAAAAATTAAATATAATAAAATACAATTCTCACGACGTTTCGGCCACAATGCAAGCAGCCGTCCTCAGGTGAAGAGCAGGTCTGTCGGAAAGACAGCGTCTGAATGAACACCACCAACCTTGGCAGCGTATGTTTAAGCTGGGTTAGAGGAGGAAGGGCGCCTTGACAAAGGCTATTATCAGAGATTTGTTCATGAAGCCCTCCAAATATATAAACACAGACATAACTTCAACCGAGAAGATGGGTACAAACTGAGCAATCATTGGAAGGACGTTATTAACCAGGTAAAGTAACTGACTGTGATGTTTCCATCCTCTCTGCCTATGTCAGCTGTTATTTCCGACTCCTTGTGTGTGTCTCTCTCTCTGTGCCTCTCTCGGATCTCTCCCCCAGTGACTAAAGTGCTGCTGCAGGGTCTCTGAGCAGATCTCTCACCCAGTGCTGCTGTGGGGTCCCACTTTCTGCCCCGCCCCCTCTCTCCGCCCCCCTTCTCTCTCCCCCCTACCGCCAATACCTATATAACTTCGTGCCACGGCAGCTCTCTCGCCTACTTCAGCAGTTTTTTCTTGCTGTAGTTGTCCTACCTGATGACGATTGCTTGTGTTGCGATCGAAACGTCGTGATCTATTATTTTTCTACCTACGTGACTTTACCGAAAGAACCAAAGAGTATGGATTCCTGCAGTCACGAAAGCATCAAATCAACATTTATATTTACACGATTTAACCCCAAAAAACTCTAAATACTTCCTCCGACTACGTGTTAAGGCTGAGAATCTCTTCTCTGCACGCTTTTGTGAATGATCTATTCACAAACTCTCAGCCGACGAAGTTAATAAAAAATAAAAATAAAGGTTTCGTCATCAATTCATGGCCACTTGGTCATTTGTTCAACGCAAAGGATATCTGAGTAGTGGGGTTCCCTAGGGGGGAATTAGGGTTTTTTTTATTACCCTATCAGCTGCTACTTTTAACGATCTGGGATGTTCTGAGACGCTGTGGGTGAAACCTCCTGGAGTAATTTTCATTGTGTTTTTGGAAAGTTATAAAAATGTACAGATTATTACAGCTCATTCAAGGGATTTCCTGCCTCTTCCAGAAGTGCCCATATTTATTCGAGAAGGTTATGGCTTGTTTCAGGAGTTACCAGAACATTACCATTTTTTTCCGAAACGATCTAGAAATCCCCCCTACATTCAAGGAGTGTCCAATTTGAAAGCCATAGACTGAAACCTGAGTACTCATCAGCGATTGCTAGAATATCCTCTGATGAAGCTAAAATGTCGATATAATGCAACATTCAACAACAATAAAGAATCCGCAGCGTGTGTGTGCCAATCATAAAACGTATTAAACAAAAACATTAAATCAGTGCCACCATTATATTTAAGGACAAACACAAATTAGAAGAGATATTAACAATAAATGTGCTTTTTTATCTTTCCTGTTTGGTACAGGGGAGACTCATCCATGCCAGTACCCGTGCCCAGAGGTAAGAATCATTCTAATTCATTAAAATGACTGCTCTCGACAGTACCATTGACAATTGTGTTCACGTGCTACATTTTCGACGCTACTTTTTCTCTCACTCTTTCGAAGCTTCTTTCCTTGCTCCACACATCACTGCCTGGAATTACTTATGGCAACGCACGTGCATGTTGGCCATTTTAAATATGCATATCCCTGGTTCTTTAGATATTTGTTTTCTCAGAAGTGGTGGTGGGAGACTCAGAGTCTTTCTGTATTTGTTTGGGCTATGCATCTAATTTCATACAAGGGCACATGCCGTCACTTACAGAATAATCTGTTAAATGATCAACGAATTGAGTCACATCACTGGCACGATGTCAATGATTGCAGATCGTTTCTACAAATCACAAATTCAATGGCTAAACTATATTAAATTAGAATACTATTATGATTGCGAATTTTAATTCTTAACAACTATAAAGATATGTAATGAAGTAAATACCTTTTTTAAGAAGTAGAGGAATCATGATATTAACCGTGAGGTTATATTTGTTTAAACAGATTTTAAGAATAATAGATGAAATAAAACAACGTATCACAGTATCGGCACATCACACCTCTGATTAGCACGGTTGGCTACATTTGGTGTGAAAGAAGTTCAGCATGTACAGTGAGGGAAAAAAGTATTTGATCCCCTGCTGATTTTGTACGTTTGCCCACTGACAAAGAAATGATCAGTCTATAATTTAATGGTAGGTTTATTTGAACAGTGAGAGACAGAATAACAACAAAATCCAGAAAAACGCATGTCAAAAATGTTATAAATTGATTTGCATTCTAATAAGGGAAATAAATATTTGACCCCCACTCAATCATAAATATTTCTGGCTCCTAGGTGTCTTTTATACAGGTAACGAGCTGAGATTAGGAGCACACTCTTAAAGTGACTGCTCCTAATCTCAGCTTGTTACCTGTATAAAAGATACCTGTTCACAGAAGCAATCAATCAGATTCCAAACTCTCCACCATGGCCAAGACCAAAGAGCTCTCCAAGGATGTCAGGGACAAGATTGTAGACCTACACAAGGCTGGAATTGGCTATAAGACCATCGCCAAGCAGCTTGGTGAGAAGGTGACAACAGTTGGTGCGATTATTCGCAAATGGAAGAAACACAAAAGAACTGTAAATCTCCCTCGGCCTGGGGCTCCATGCAAGATCTCACCTCGTGGAGTTGCAATGATCATGAGAACGGTGAGGAATCAGCCCAGAACTACACGGGAGGATCTCGTCAATGATTTCAAAGCAGCTGGGACCATAGTCACCAAGAAAACAGTTGATAACACACTACGCCATGAAGGACTGAAATCCTGCAGCGCCCGCAAGGTCCCCCTGCTCAAGAAAGCACATATACATGCCGGTCTGAAGTTTGCCAATGAACATCTGAATGATTCAGAGGACAACTGGGTGAAAGTGTTGTGGTCAGATGAGACCAAAATGGAGCTCTTTGGCATCAACTCAACTCGCCGTATTTGGAGGAGGAGGAATGCTGCCTATGACCGCAAGAACACCATCCCCACCGTCAAACATGGAGGTGGAAACATTATGCTTTGGGGGAGTTTTTCTGCTAAGGGGACAGGACAACTTCACCGCATCAAAGGGACGATGGACGGGGCCATGTACCGTCAAATCTTGGGTGAGAACCTCCTTCCCTCAGCCTGGGCATTGAAAATGGGTCGTGGATGGGTATTCCAGCATGACAATGACCCAAAACACACGGCCAAGGCAACAAAGGAGTGGATCAAGAAGAAGCACATTAAGGTCCTGGAGTGGCCTAGCCAGTCTCCAGACCTTAATCCCATAGAAAATCTGTGGAGGGAGCTGAAGGTTTGAGTTGTCAAACGTCAGCCTCAAAACCTTAATGAATTGGAGAAGATCTGCAAAGAGGAGTGGGACAAAATCCCTCCTGAGATGTGTGCAAACCTGCTGGCCAACTACAAGAAACGTCTGACCTCTGTGATTGCCAACAAGGGTTTTCCACCAAGTACTAAGTCATGTTTTGTAGAGGGGTCTAATACTTATTTCCCTCATTAAAATGCAAATCAATTTATAACATTTTTGAAATGCGTTTTTCTGGCTTTATGTTGTTATTCTGTCTCTCACTGTTCAAATAAACCTACCATTAAAATTATAGACTGATAATTTCTTTGTCAGTGGGCAAACGGACAAAATCAGCAGGGGATCAAATACTTTTTTCCCTCACTGTATACATAACCCAACTTAAACTTTCAAAATCACAGTCACCATCCCTTCCTGCAGTCTACTTGCCGCACTATGATTCCCTCTACACACTCGCTACCTCTCCCCTCCCATCTCACTCCACTACCCTCCACACACTCGCCTACGTCTCCCCTATTATGTCACTCTACTCCCCTCCACACACTCGCCTACCTCTCCCCTCTCATTTCACTTTACTACCCTCCACACACTCGCCTACCTCTCCCCTCTCATCTCACTCCACTACCCTTCACACACTCACCTATCTCTCGCCTTCCATCTCACTCCACTAACCTCCACACACTCGCCTACCTCTCCCCTCTCACCTCACTCTACTCCCCTCCACACACTCGCCTACCTCTCCCCTTCCATCTTACTCCACTAACATCCACACACTCCCCTACCTCTCCCCTCTCATCTCACTCTACTCCCCTCCACACACTTGCCTACCTCTCCCCTCTCATTTCACTTTACTGCCCTCCACACACTCGCCTATCTCTCCCCGCTCATCTCATTCCACTACCCTCCACACACTCACCTATCTCTCGCCTTCCATCTCACTCCACTAACCTCCACACACTCGCCTACCTCTCCCCTCTCATCTCACTCTACTCCCCTCCACACACTCGCCTACCTCTCCCCTTCCATCTTACTCCACTAACATCCACACACTCCCCTACCTCTCCCCTCTCATCTCACTCTACTCCCCTCCACACACTTGCCTACCTCTCCCCTCTCATTTCACTTTACTGCCCTCCACACACTCGCCTATCTCTCCCCGCTCATCTCACTCCACTACCCTCCACACACTCGCCTACCTCTCCCCTCTCATCTCACTCTTCTCCCATCCACACACTCGCCTACCTCTCCCCTCTTATCTCACTCCACTACCCTCTACACACTCGCCTACCTCTCCCCTCTAATCTCACTCCACTACCCTCCAAACACTCGCCTATCTCTCCCCACTCATCTCACTCCACTACCCTCCACACACTCGCCTATCTCTCCCCACTCATCTCACTCTACTCCTCTCTATGCCCTCTCCTACCTCTCCCCTCCCATCTCACTCCACTACCCTCCATACACTCGCCTACCTCTCCCCTGTCATCTCACTCTTCTCCCCCCACGCACTCGCCTACATCTCGCCTTCCATCTCACTCCACTAACCTCCACACACTCGCCTACCTCTCCCCTCTCACCTCACTCTACTCCCCTCCACACACTCGCCTACCTCTCCCCTTCCATCTTACTCCACTAACATCCACACACTCCCCTACCTCTCCCCTCTCATCTCACTCTACTCCCCTCCACACACTTGCCTACCTCTCCCCTCTCATTTCACTTTACTGCCCTCCACACACTCGCCTATCTCTCCCCGCTCATCTCATTCCACTACCCTCCACACACTCACCTATCTCTCGCCTTCCATCTCACTCCACTAACCTCCACACACTCGCCTACCTCTCCCCTCTCATCTCACTCTACTCCCCTCCACACACTCGCCTACCTCTCCCCTTCCATCTTACTCCACTAACATCCACACACTCCCCTACCTCTCCCCTCTCATCTCACTCTACTCCCCTCCACACACTTGCCTACCTCTCCCCTCTCATTTCACTTTACTGCCCTCCACACACTCGCCTATCTCTCCCCGCTCATCTCACTCCACTACCCTCCACACACTCGCCTACCTCTCCCCTCTCATCTCACTCTTCTCTCATCTACACACTCGCCTACCTCTCCCCTCTCATCTCACTCCACTACCCTCTACACACTCGCCTACCTCTCCCCTCTAATCTCACTCCACTACCCTCCAAACACTCGCCTATCTCTCCCCACTCATCTCACTCCACTACCCTCCACACACTCGCCTATCTCTCCCCACTCATCTCACTCTACTCCTCTCTATGCCCTCTCCTACCTCTCCCCTCCCATCTCACTCCACTACCCTCCATACACTCGCCTACCTCTCCCCTGTCATCTCACTCTTCTCCCCCCACGCACTCGCCTACATCTCCCCTCTCATCTCACTCAACTCTCCTCCACGCACTCTACTACCTATCCCTTCCCATCTCACTCTACTCTCCTACATCGAGATGCCTCACAAAGTCAATTCGTTAATCGTATTAAACATTGTACAGTATATGCAATTTCAACTGATACATTGTGTCAATACTAACAGGTGCTCTCTGTGTTCTGCAGTTCGACTTAACATTGCCCCCAAACCGCAAAGTTCAGAAAGCATGTAAGTATAGTGGTTAATTGTTGGATGCTGATAGCGATTTTTCGCTTTCAAACTGACTTCATTTAAGTGTGAATGCCATGTTTCTGCTGGTGCCTCCGAGCTGTCTGTAACACACGAGCCCACGTTAAATGTTCGCAAGGGATGACCCCGTCGTGCATTTAACTTTATAGTCAATTGGTGTTGCTATTGGGAAACCTATCTTAGAGAAAACCTATAAAATGCATAAATGCTGTCAACATAAAAATCGTAATATCTCACTCTACAAAATTTAAAATATATTAACTATGAATGTGCATTTTTTTCTTTCCTGTTTGGTGCAGGGGCGACTCATCCACGCCAGTACCCATGCCCAGAGGTTTGAATCATTCTAACTCATCAAAGGGACTGCTCTTGGCAGTACCATTTCCAAATGTGTTCTCGAGCCAGATTTTCGACGCCGCTTCTTTCTAAGCTTTTGTCCTTGTACGTGCACGCCGGCCATTTTATAGATGCGTAACCGTGGTTCTTTAGATATTTGTGTTGCTGTTGAAAATTACATACCATTTTTTTAAAATGTACATTTGCTCAGAAGTCGTGGTGGGAGACTCGTAATCTTGCTGAATTTGTCGGGGCTATGCATCAAATTCCATATGAGGCACGTGCCATCAGTTACCGAATAATCTGGTAAATGATTCAACGAATGACCACAAGGATTGAGTCACATCACTGCCACGATGTCAATGATTCCAGATCCTTCATACAGAGCACAAATGAAGTGGGTAAAATATATTATACTCTTTGGTTCTTTTGGTAAAGTCACGAAGATAGAAATAAAGTAAAATAAATCACGACTTCTCGTAGGCAACACAAGCGTCTGTCATCAAGCGAGAAATGGTGAGACAGCCGCCTCAAGCAAGGGTTTTTATACGTTTGAGAAGGATCCACAAGCAAGGGTGTATATACGTTTGAGAGGGATTAGCAAATCAAAGATAATATGTAGAAAGTGCTTAGGGAAATAAGTTATTAGCATGTTGGATTATAGTGCAAAATTAATGTGCTTCCATCATCGACCATCTGCTCCTGCAATTTCCATTGTCACACTAGAATTTCCTTCACACACTATCCTACCACTCCCCTCTCATCTCACTACTCCCCTCCACACAATTTCCTACCTCTCCCCTCTCATCCCACTCCCCTCCACGCACTCTCCTACCTCTCCCTTCTCATATTACTTGACTCATATCCATGCACTTTCATACCTCTCCTTTCCCATCTCACTCTACTCTCCTACATCGAGGTGCCCCACAAAGCCAATTCGTTAATCGTATTAAACATTGTATATGCAATTTCAATTGACAAATTGTGGCAACGCTAATATGTGCTCTCTGTATTCTGCAGTTCTACCTAGCATTGCCCCCAAACCACAACGTTCCCAAAGCATGTAAGTATGATGGTTAATTGTTGGATGCAGATGGCAATTTTACGCTTTCAAACTGACTTTTTAAGTGTGAATGCGTGTTTCTGGTGGTCTCTCCGATCTGTTTATAACACACGAGCTCGTGTTAAATGCTCACAATGGATGACCCCGTCGTGCATTTAACGTGAGAGTAAATTTGTGTTGCTATTGGGAAACTTATCTTAGAGAAAACCGAGCCAATTCATAAAAGCTGCCAAAAAAATAAAAACGTGATAAACGAAAAATAAACATGGTTTGAAATGGTGATGATATCTTCCTCGCCTGGTATGCAGGAGGTCTCGGGTTCAATCCCTACCCGGATGCCTGTATATTTGGTGTTTGCATGTTCTCGCCGTGATCGCGTGGTTTTTTTCTCCGGGTTCTCTGGGTTTTCTTCTACATTTAGAAACATGCATTGCGAATATTCAGATTATTTTGGTACTATAAATGTCCAAATGATGAGTCACTTTGTTGAGCTATCATCTGTGGTCAGACCGTTTTGGTAGGATGGAGATGGTTTAGTTAAATTTGTATGTGTTTAGGTGATTTGTTTACCTTTCTTGTCCCTTGCACTCCTATCGTGTTTTGTACAGTTTGTTTTTGCTGTTGTTGTAACGTTCCCTCCCCACCTCTACTGGACATCTGTGAAAAGAAGCTTTCGAGCTCATCGGATTCCTCCAGTATAAATCAACATTCTGATTCTGATATCCCTATGGCTTGATTGTACGTCACGTCATCTCGTGCGATGCCACAGCTCTATCACAGATGTTATCACAATCAACGATGATAAATTGTTGATGAACGACGATCAAAGCCGCTGACCTTGCTCGCATGTGGACCTTGCGATGTAACAATCTACGGATCGCTCGGGTGAAAGCCTGAATCAATTGTTTATTTCTCCTCGGTGGACATCCTCATGGGCGCATTAAATCACTTGTCTACCACTCCGTCATTCGTCTCGACCAGCATCCAACATGTTTTTCTTCTTGTAACGACATGTCCAGCCCATACCTTTTTCTTAAAACTTTTCATTGTTGTCAGTAACCAGCATATGTTCTTTGCTTCACGTTCCACTTTTTTTGCTTCTTAATGTACATTTCAACAGATGTATCCAGTGGCGGCTCGTGACATTTCCATTAGGTGGGGATGTTGTGAGTGACCTGTAAAAACATGGTGTTCTAATTAATAAAAAACCTCGTCATGTCATTGGCCTTCCCGTGAAAGTGATATAACTGTCTTATCAATACACTCAAATGCTGTCCCCATGACCCTCAAGGACACACTACACAACCTCCTAGAGCCGTGACCTATATTTGCACAGTGCAACCTAGCATTGTGGCATAGTCATTGCAGCCACGGGCTCCTTTATCACTGCCCTGAATAGGTCTTAAATTATTCGTTTCTAGAAGCTAATCACAATAAATGAAGGGATATCGCTCGCTCAGAACGCCTTCACAGCTGCCCCGACACCTCCCCGAGCCACAAATCAGACTGTGGCATCGCAGCGGTTTCTAATATGGGCAACTTACATTTTTACCTTCATTAGGCAATTCACGTTGAAAGAATCATTGCGTTAAAAAAAAATTAGTGAACAATAACAACAACACAATTTATAGAAAAGTATTTTTATTTGACAGCACCCAACGCCCATAGTGGACAAACCGTGCCTCAATGTATCTCTCAAAGCTTCTTTGCACAACTTTTGTTGTTTTTTGTTCCATCTTTCTTCATTAAATACCACGTTCATGATCAATGTCATAGCAGGCAGGACAGACACACACATAAGTAAAGCTCTTCCGAAAACAAACTCACGGTGATGACGTCTTCTTGCTCTAATTAAGACCAGAAGTGGGTAGATCTGTTTTACAATTCTGGCGAAATCGCCCCCAATGATGCCGAATGTAATTCCCGGCGAAACCTCACCAGGTACTCGAATTGTACATGCTGTGGATTTACTCTCCAGCAAAGCGGTGGGGCTGAAGTAGTAACTTAATTGCACGTTTGTTTACGTGACAACCCCTTACTTAATTGTCTGTGTCGGGTGGTGGCATGTTAACGACACATTTATACTTAAAGCGATCTAACCCCCCAAAAATACTTATATGATGAATAATATTGGTCACAAAACCCTAACAACTGTCAAACTGACAAGTCATTAAATCAACTATTAATGCACGTGATTTGTTTTCGCTGTTTGTTTCAGATCCTGTCCAGGGTACAAGCGCAATCCAGGAGTGCCCTTGTCCAGAGGTTTGAATCATCATCATTCTACCACTTACAAAATACGACTGCTCTGGGAGCTTTGTCAATGAAAGGGGCCATTGACGACTATTTCCCACCTGCCACATCATTTTCACGTGAAAAGACACCGCTTACTTTTGTCTGCACTCTTTACCATTTCTATATTTTCTACTGCTCCCTAGATGACAGCTTGGGAATCGCTTATAACTTTGTATGTTGCTTCGTCGGTCACATTTTGTCTGGTGTCAGTTAAGACGCAGGTGCCCCGTGACTTCTAATACAATTCAGGTCTTTGTTGGGTGGGAGACAGCAGCCTTCCTGCAGCCCACCTGTTACGTGTTTTAGTGTCGTTCCCTTCAACACGACTAATACTGTAACCCCCAGTGATATGAGCGTCATTAAATCAAATCCAGATATGATCAATAAAAGCGAATGCCGAAATAAAAAATTATAATTATCAGCTAAGGTCTTCGAGTGTACCTACTAAACACTGATAGACTCTGAAGACCTAAATGTGACTTCTTGGCCATGAATTCGAGAGAAAACAACATTGTAACATCACCTCAAATTTGATTAACGCATTAAGAAAAGTTGGTGGATTGCGTGTTACAAATTAAAGGTTGTCTCCTTATTTCTGCCATTTTCCAGCCTAAGCTTGGCCTTGCCATCTTCATTCGGCGTGGCCTAAAGGAGTACGCTCTCAAATCCAATACTGGAAAAGTGATGGCTGATCCACAACAACTGTCACGGTTGATTACTTGATGGCCATCAATGTATACAAGCCCACCCCCTACCCGAATAAGGAATCGTTATCATCACCTCTACCAGAAGCCACTCACCTGCTGGCCATGTCGGGTGACTGCAAACAGCTACCATACAACATTGAGGCAAACTCGGAAAAATCACTAAGCAGAAAAGAAACTCAAGGAATGGTCAATCGGCACAAGAGAGTCCTTTTAATACGACCCTAAACACATGGGCACATTTCACTCAGCCCAATGGGAAAAGTGTAATTTAGCCGAGACGTATGCTTCATCGCAAAGGAAGAGAATTGCTTCATGAAGCTTCACGAAAAAATACATCTAATTTTTCCTCAGGGCCAACACAGATCAGCAGTCGCGTATCATCCCATTCCAGATACCAGTCATAACTTAAAATCCATGACCACGTTGAAACTTCCACAAGGCCAACTGGCTATGCTATGGCTGAACTAAAGAATTTGGAGCCATATCCTGTTTACTTTACTAAAATCATGAAAATTCTGACATCTCTTACAAAAAATACAACATCCAGATGTGGTATGGAAAAGTGATGCGCTATGTTGGCAAACAAAAACACAACAACCCTTAAAATAGTAAATCAGAAATGGTGATCAAGACAAAGGCACTGCAGTGCCGGAGACCCTGAACTTTGCACAAAGAAGGCGGTGGGAAAACATTACTGCACATTTGGACTGCACCTGGACTAAACTAAACATTTTTTTTTATTTTACCAAGTAAGGCCCACTGAGCTATGTAGCTTTTTTTTAGAAGTGGCCTGGCCATCACAAATTATAGCTCAACGAAGTGGCTTATCACAACGTGCAAATGTATAGCAGCAAAATACTCTAAACGCATATTTTTAAATGTGGAGGGAAAAACCGGGGGCCCCCAAGAAAATCCATATGACCACGGGAAGATCATGCAAACTAAAAATATACAGCAGGTGTCACGATCAGGATCGAACCTACGTCCGCCTGATTACCAGGCGAGGTAGTTAACATCTCCAAGGCACCGTAACACCAACCTGATCCAACTGTAAAGCCTGACAGCTCCCTGGGAAACTAAGGTGCCTCAAACAGCAACAGAGCAAAGACCACCCAAAACCATAAAATTATGCTGTGGCTTCCCATTTTGGGTGCTGCTCAAAGGCACCAATGGAAAAGCTCACTAACAGATGGATTGCCTTCACCACGCTCGTAGAAGCTGTTTTTTAGTATCAACAGTAAACCGGAAATGATTGACGTCTCTGCTTCCCCGGAGCCTTGTTCGGCTTCATGGCCTGATGCTGATGGCCCAAAATCGTAAGATGCCATTCTATTGCACACATAATTGACGTGATTCTCACCAGAAACTGCACTTTCAGAGTACATCTTGCTGGAAAACATATCCCAAAGAGATTTATGTTATACAGTGAGTGATGATAATACTGAGCCTCCCTTGAGGTACAGTATTATCACTCACGATTATAACTCTCACGACATATATATGTGTATCCTGCCATGTATATCATCATCTCGCACGTTCATATATGCTTCTCAATAATTCTAGCTGCACAGTGCACAAACCTTGAGATGATTGTCAATACTCTACAACAGCAAATAGAAGCCTGACCCTCAAGCCCCACATATAACCGATGTGAACAAGACGATTTCAAGAATCGCTTTGCTACAGAAACTTGCAGGTATGACCCTGAGGCAGCTCAACTAATATGCTGCAAACTGTTTCCTATCACCGATCTGCTCATTGGCTGAGTACTGAGCTCCAGCCGGATCCAGCTCATACACAAATCTGAAAGATGTAAGGTTGAAAAAATCAATGCTAATCATAACCGGAACAATGAGGCTGTCAACAATCCCCTGGCTTCGTCTTCTGGCAACATCCTTCCATCGAATATTTACAGAGACATGCAATCTGTGAAGATAGCTTACACGTTGTCTTTCCTAGTGACAACCCACCCATCAAATACAATTTCGACAGTGTACCCCGTTACTGAATCAAGTGCCGATCCCCCATTTCTAAGATCGTGCTGTTACCACCATAGCATCTCGCCAGGTGCAGAATAACGCTGGTGAACAGAGTGAAATAACGTACTCTTGGTTCTTTCGGTAAAGTCACGTAGGTAAAGAAAATAAAAAAATAAATAAAATAAGATAAAAGATTAAAATAAATAATTTTAATCACGACGTTTCGGGCGCAACACAAGCGTCCGTCATTAGGCGGAGACAACCACAGCAAGAAACAATCGCTGACGTAGGCAAAAGAGTTGCTTGTGACAAGGGATTATATAGCTGAGGAAGGGGGGAGAAGCCAAGGAGATTGTGGGGGCGGGGCGTGGGTCAAAGGAGAGTGGCAAACATGATCCAAATGATGAGAGAGGGTGGGGGGGGAACGTGGCTCAGAGTGGAAAGCTGCAGGCTCGATACAATGCACGGCAAATGTCCAAGTGATGGGAGCAGGGCTGGGAGTAAGAACCTGGAGATGCGGATATGAAAGTAAAATATAAAGCAGCTAAGGTTTAACTTGGTTAATAACATCCTTCCAATGAATGCTCAATTTGTATCCATATTCTCGGTTGAAGTTATGTCTATGTTTGTATATCTGGATGGCTTCATGAACAAATCTTTGATGGTAGCCAGACGGCTTGCAGAGCACTTTGGTCTCGGAGAAAACAATATCATGAGAGCCCACAGAGTTGTAGCAGTGATCAGCCACGGCAGAAGAGTTAGTCCTGCCGTGTTTCAAATCTACCTTGTGCTCGCGAATATGGTCTGATACATGTCGTTTCGTTTCCCCAATGTAACAATCACCACAAATGCAACTCAGTTTGTAGACTCCAGGGTATTGCATGTCAGGAATGACATCCTTTACGGATGGGATTAGATCACGGATTTTGTGTACTGTACTGAATCAGACCTGGATCTTGTGTTTGTTTAAGATTTTGGAAATCTTTTTGGTAACGCCTGCTATGTATGGTAACGTGATGGTTTTTATCAGAGTTTCAGGGGGTTGTTTCTCCATGGTTGGAGAAACAGCTTTGCGGATAATACGGTCCGAATATCCATTCATCTTAAGGGCCGGGTGTACATGTTCCAATTCACTGGCCAGGTGGTGTTATTCAGAAATGCAGTGGGCCCTATGGTGTAGTGTTTTAATGAGGGAATTCTTCTGTGCGGGATGGTGGTGGGAATCAGGCTTTCATGGAGAAATTTGAAACAGACGCCATCCGGACATCCACCCTACGCCCTTCCCTGTGGAAGAGATATGTGGATGACACTTTCGTCATTTGGCCACATGGCTATCCAGCATTGAACTAGTTTCTCGACCACATTAACTCCATACACCCATCCATCAATTTCACCATGGGAGTGGAGAAGGATGGTAAGCTACCATTCCTGGATGTTTTGTTTTAGAGGAAGCCTGATGGTTCTTTGGGATACTCTGTCTACAGGAAGGCCACCCACACAGATTCCTATCTGAAACCTCATTTATGTAACATTGGTGTCTTGTGCAGCCAATGCAAAATCGTCAGTATGATCGTTTATTTGTTGTATGTGTGTGGGGACATTCTTCTTATTTTGTATGGATTTCGATTTAAAGCTTTCGTGACTGCAGGGATTCATCTTCTTGGTTCTTTCGGTAAAGTCACGTAGAAGGCAAGTAATAAAATAATAAAAATAAAACATAATAAAATGAAATAATTCTCACGACGTTTCGGCTACAACGCAAGCAGCCGTCTTCAGGTGAAGACGGTTGCTTGCGGCTGCTTGCGTTGTAGCCGAAACGTCGTGAGAATTATTTCATTTTATTATGTTTTATTTTTATTATTTTATTACTTCCCTTCTACGTGACTTTACCGAAAGAACCAAGAAGATTTGTATGGATTAATAGCAGATTAAATTTGTTTTACTCTTTGGTTGTTTTGGTAAAGTCACGTAGGTAGAAAAAATAAAATAAATCACGACGTTTCGATCACAACACAAGCGGTCGAAATAGTCTATTTCCGCCTGAGGACGACCACTTGTGTTGCGATTGAAACGTCGTGATTTATTTTATTATATTTTTTCTACCTACGTGACTTCACCGAAAGAACCAAAAAGTATGGATTCCTGCAGCCACTAAAACTTCAAATCAAGATTAAAGATTTAATTTTAGATGTTATCCACTCAATTTTCTTTTCAGAAGCAGAGTGGATTTGTCCATTCCTCCTTTAAAGGAGTGAAGGCAGCAGCAGAGTGTTTATGATGCGGTCGATTGTTTGGGATTCGAGGCCGCACACTCGCAGGGCCGCCGAATCTTTGATAGTGCCATTTGTTGCATCAGGTCGCCGCATCGACCACATGGCCGGTCCTGATTTGGTTTGATAGTCGACCTTTGGTGGCATGGAACGTTGAAACCGGGACGTTTGACGGTAGGGTGCTGTATCACAGATGTTTATATTTTTTACGTCGGCCACATTCATTGAGAGTAGGTCACCAGTGTGTATATATTATATACATGGAGGAGGGCATTTTTCCATACCAGTCAACCTCTTATCCGTGCCTACCTTATTACAGACCAATTCAGACCTTGTTAATAATTATGTGCCCTTATAAATCTCAACTTCATCCTATAAAGTCCCATCACAGGGGAAAAACACAAATAGACTAAACATATACTTTCCCCATATTGAAACGGCTGTATGCCGTATGGACCTGAAAACTCTATTTCCCTGCAATATAATATGGGTAAACCGTATAGGGTGACAAGCTATCATTCCTGGATGTTTTGATTGAGAAGAGACCTGATGTCTCGTTCGGACACTGTCTGCAGGAAAGCCACCCACACGGATGCCTATCTAAAGCCTGACTTCCACCACTATCCAGCCCAGAAAAATTCCCTCATTATAACACGACACCATAGGGCCCGTTGCATCTCCGACCAGCATCACCTAGCCAGTGAGCTGTAGCACGTACACCAAGCCCTCAGGATGAACGGATATTCTGACCGTACAATCCGCAAAGCTGTCTCCCCAGCCATGGGGAGACACCCATCGGAGGATCCAACCAATACCATCATTTTGCCATACATAGCAGGGGTTACCAAAAACATTTCCAAAATCTTAAACAAACACAAGATCCAGGTTTTTTTCAACACAAAATCCGTGATTTGATCCCATCTGTAAAGGATGTGATTCCTGATATGCAATACCCGGGTGTCTACAAACTGAGTTGTGGCTGCGGCAGCAGTTACATTGGGGAAAAGGAAACGACACGTCTTGGACCGCGTTCGTGAACACAAGGTAGATCTGAAACACGGTAGGACCAATACCTCTGCCATTGCTGATCATTGTTTTAATGCTGTGGGCTCACGAGAAATTGACTTTTCCAAGACCAAGGTACTCTGCAAACCTACCGGCTATTATCAAAGATTTGTTCATGAAGCCATCCAGATATATAAACACAACTTGAACCGAGAAGATGGGTACAAACTGAGAAATCATTGGAAGGACGTTGTTAACCAGGTAAAGTCTTAACTGACTGTGAAGTTTACATCCTACCTGTCTATGTCAGCTGTTATTTCCGACTCTCTGTGTGTCTTTCTCTCTCTGTGTGTGTTTCTCTCTCCGATCTCGACTCCAGTACTCCAGTGACCCGGGTGCTGCCGCGGGGGCCACTTTCTGCCCCGCCTCCTCTCTCCCCCCACATTCTCTCTGCCCCCCTACTGCAGATGCCTATATAATCTCGTGCCACGGCAGATCTCTCGCCTACTTCAGCAGTATTTTCTTGTTGTGGTTGTCCCACCTGATGACGATTGCTTGTGTTGCGATCGAAACGTCGTGATCTATTATTTTTCTACCTACGTGACTTTACCCAAAGAACCAAAGAGTATGACAGGTATTTTGTTCATGCAGTTGTAATGCGGGCGTAAGCGACCTTCCGGAGGTGACGTCACGGGGGGTGGAGTCATGTGACGTGGGGGGAAGGTTCGGGGCCTTAAGCGGGTAAACCGGAAGGGGAAGGCAGTCGGGGTGTGAGCGGAAAAGAGTGAGGCCACGCGGGCGAGTGTGGAGAGGGGGGGCGCCGACGGCCATCGGGAGCCAACCCCGAAGATAAGAGGAAGCTGCGGAGTGGTGTGCAGCTGCAGAGGAGACAGCCAGGAGGGCTGCGTGTTAGAGGCAGCGGTGTGGCTGCCAGGAGGAGCTGCGGAGAGAGAGAGAGAGGGGGCTGCTTGTTAGAGGCAGCGGTGTGGCTGCCAGGAGGAGCTGCGGAGAGAGAGAGAGAGCAAGAAGCTGTGAGAGCTGCGGAGGGAGAAGAGCAGCAGCGAGTACAGCCAAGGGGGGCTGTGTGAGAGAAACAGCAGCGGAGCTGCTGTTGTGGATCGGGCCGACATTGGAGTCAGCACCGTGGAGAAGCTACAGAGTAAAGACAGCCGTGTGGGTGTACAGCACGAACCGAATAATAAAGGACACTGAGCCAGACATCGTGGTCCAGTCGTTTATTACACAGTCAAGATGTTTCGATTTGGTTTCCTGAGTGGAATTGAAACGTGTGGTTTGTGAGTTCGGATTATGGTTTCATGCGCTGTTCCAAATCACAATCTTTTAGGGCTTTCGATTGAGAAGCAGTTGGCCAGTAATGCCATGCTGTCTACTTTCGTTGGCTGATGTCGTTGTGGATGTCCATCTATTAGCGGATGAAGTTCCACAATTGTTGTCGAGGATGTCTGTGAGGTTTAGTCCCTCGACTCTCTCAACCCATTGCTTGCTGCTGCCTTTCTTCATTCAGTGTCTGAAAAAGTGCACTTTCTTCTTATTCTTCTTTTCATATGGCAGCTGATGCAGATGGCAGAGAAACAACTACAATTTCACATTCAGGTGATCAAGCCAGATAACAACGTCAGGAGCAGTGGAGTAGCATATCACCGTGATATCTCCTTTGTATTTGTGGATCGGGCATTGCGTCGCGATACGTTGTACGGTCTGTTCTGGATGACCACATTCACACGCTGGAGAGTTTTCACTTTTCCATTTGTACATCAAGTATCCGCATCTGAAACCATAATTTGTACAGTTGGATGCGGTTTAGGGTGGACCATGAGCTTCATGGAAGATCAAACCCAGGGAGGGCTCATCTGCATTGGGTCTGGATTGTCACCAGTTTCCTGTCCATCAGTATGACTAGCATTCCCCAGTCTAAGAACCAGCAGGGGTTGTGTTCTTTTCTGTGCTCTCTCAGGATGTTCTTTTTGGCTGCGGATTTGAGAACGTTAGTGAACCTCTCATACATAAAAGAGGTTTTCTTGGGTTATATCGCGTAAATATATCAATGTGTCGTTACAACCCGCCACCACCCAACACAGCCAATGAGTAAGGGTTGTCACGAAAACAGAACATGGCAATTCGTTACTAGTACAGCACACAGGTGTGTTGGAGAGCCAAGCCACAACATTTATAATCCGACTACGACGTTTCGCCAGTAATTACAACTAGCTTCATCAGGCGACAGCCAGATTTGTGGAGAAGTCATACAGTTTCGTTCCTTATATAGAGGCGTAGATGTGGTTACCAAGCTTCTTTTACAAAGTGGGGGGATTACTGAGGCAACGTCCATTATTCATTATGCGAGCCCTTTCAACTTGTCCTTCCTGTTTACTGTGTATTAAAAGAGCAGTACAAACGGTAACCCTTATTGAAGTATGCTGCCCTTTGTAGGCATGCATTTATATAATGTATTATTTGATTATTCGCTTCCACGCAGCATTAAGGCGGTAGCTATCCGAATGGTTCAAGTTATTTGTATTATTTCAATTTCAATAGATCCTCCAATTAGTCTTGGCCAGTAATAGCTAGTTTTGCAAGAAATTCAACATTATCAAAATCAATTGAGTGTCCTTGATGGTACGCATGTTCTGCTACTACTGACAGTTGTATTTGGGAGAAATTAATATTTCTCAGATGTTCTTTTAGTCTCGTGCTGATCATTCGTCATGTTCGCCCAACATAACATTTACCACACGTGCAGCTTATCCTGTACACACCTTCTGTTGATAGCTTCGGTAATACATATTTTGTGCCAGATAATAATTTCTGTATTCTATGTACCGTGCCAAATCTGACTCAGATGTTTTGTTTTTGCAAACACCTGGCTAGTTTATCAGTTACTCCCACAATGTACGGTATTTTGATCGTTTTAATTACTTGGGCAGTTTCAATGCTCGTGTTATTTGATTTGGTTCTGTTGATTTGTGCATCAATGTAACCGTTCATTTGCAGCGCTTCTTTAACATGTTGAATTTCACTTCTCAGACTGTCACCATCTGACACTTTCTTAGCTCGATAAATGAGCGTCATGATAAGAGCAGATTTCTGTGCGGGGTGATGGTGTGACTTTGCATTCAGATAGGCATCAATATGCGTTTTCTTTCCGTAAACACCGTGTGAAATTTTACCCTTTCGACCCCGTCCGAGCAGAATATCCAGAAATGGTAGAGTTCTGTCAGCTTCCACTTCCCTGGTGCACTGGATGGATGGGTTTACGAGTTGAGATGATTTAGAAATGCGTTCAGTGTATATTTGCCGTCTGACCAGACCACCAATGTGTCATCCACATATCTGTTTACATGACAACCCTTACTCGTTGGCTGTGTCGTGTGGTGGCGGTTTTTAATTACATATTTATATATTCACGTGATCTAACCCAAAAAAAACTCTATTATGGATGATATTGGTCGCGAAAGCCTACGTGTTAAACTGAACCTCTCATAGTATTAAAAAAATATGCAGGTATTCGGCGGATGGTTACCATATTTTCCCGCATATAACCCGCGGGGTATACCACTTTTTACAAACAAAACAAGACCCTGCGGGGTATATGGAGGTGCGGGCTATCCCAAAAATATTTTACACGTGTGACATGTCATAACTCGTTAATTTTTTTCATGGTAGGACTATCCACTATGCAACACTTACCTTTGACTAAAGCACTGCTGAATAAACCACTCACACTAAAATTGCACATGTTATCACGTTTTAAATGAATTGTTTGTACAATTAAACGACAATGTTTTTAAGTGCGCGCACTGTTTACCGGCGACGGGAGAGCGGGGAGGAGGGAGAGGTGGGAGGTTGGGGGGTGGGGCAGCTGGGGGGAGAGAGAGGTGGGGGGGCGAGGCAACGGAGTTGCCGTAGTGCCGCTATTATCTGCGCAGTGCGCAATCTACCAGTGCTAAAACTGTACTTACTTATCTACCAGTTATGTGTTACTTATTTATTGGATATTAACTTTTGTTACTTATTCACTGTTTTAAGTTCACTCGTTTCCGGTTAGTTTGTTTTCTTTGTGTACGTTATGATTTTAATGTTAACAATTGATAGTGGAATGTATTACAAATGTAAACTTCGTATTAATATGATTGAATTAAGCTGCGGTAACTACGTGAAATGCATGAATGCTTGCGGGGTATATGCATCTGCGGGTTATATGTGTATGCGGGCTATATGCGGGAAAATACTGTAATTCAGTTGCATGCGTGTGTAATGCGGGCGTAAGCGACCTTCCGGAGGTGACGTCACGGGGGGTGGAGTCATGTGACGTGGGGGTAAGGTTCGGGGCTTTAAGCGGGTAAACCGGAAGGGGAAGGTAGTCGGGGTGTGAGCGGAAAAGAGTGAGGCCACGCGGGCAAGTGTGGAGAGGGGGGGCGCCGACGGCGATCGGGAGCCAACCCCGAAGATAAGAGGAAGCTGCGGAGTGGTGTGCAGCTGGGGAGGAGACAGCCAGGAGGGCTGCGTGTTAGAGGCAGCGGTGTGGCTGCCAGGAGGAGCTGCGGAGAGAGAGAGAGAGGGGGCTGCTTGTTAGAGGCAGCGGTGTGGCTGCCAGGAGGAGCTGCGGAGAGAGAGGGAGAGAGCAAGAAGCTGTGAGAGCTGCGGAGGGAGAAGAGCAGCAGAGAGTACAGCCAAGGGGGGCTGTGTGAGAGAAACAGCAGCGGAGCTGCTGTTGTGGATCGGGCCGACATTGGAGTCAGCACCGTGGAGAAGCTACAGAGTAAAGACAGCCGTGTGGGTGTACAGCACGAACCGAATAATAAAGGACACTGAGCCAGACATCGTGGTCCAGTCGTTTATTACACAGTCAAGATGTTTCGATTTGGTTTCCTGAGTGGAATTGAAACGTGTGGTTTGTGAGTTCGGATTATGGTTTCATGCGCTGTTCCAAATCACAATCTTTTAGGGCTTTCGATTGAGAAGCAGTTGGCCAGTAATGCCATGCTGTCTACTTTCGTTGGCTGATGTCGTTGTGGATGTCCATCTATTAGCGGATGAAGTTCCACAATTGTTGTCGAGGATGTCTGTGAGGTTTAGTCCCTCGACTCTCTCAACCCATTGCTTGCTGCTGCCTTTCTTCATTCAGTGTCTGAAAAAGTGCACTTTCTTCTTATTCTTCTTTTCATATGGCAGCTGATGCAGATGGCAGAGAAACAACTACAATTTCACATTCAGGTGATCAAGCCAGATAACAACGTCAGGAGCAGTGGAGTAGCATATCACCGTGATATCTCCTTTGTATTTGTGGATCGGGCATTGCGTCGCGATACGTTGTACGGTCTGTTCTGGATGACCACATTCACACGCTGGAGAGTTTTCACTTTTCCATTTGTACATCAAGTATCCGCATCTGAAACCATAATTTGTACAGTTGGATGCGGTTTAGGGTGGACCATGAGCTTCATGGAAGATCAAACCCAGGGAGGGCTCATCTGCATTGGGTCTGGATTGTCACCAGTTTCCTGTCCATCAGTATGACTAGCATTCCCCAGTCTAAGAACCAGCAGGGGTTGTGTTCTTTTCTGTGCTCTCTCAGGATGTTCTTTTTGGCTGCGGATTTGAGAACGTTAGTGAACCTCTCATACATAAAAGAGGTTTTCTTGGGTTATATCGCGTAAATATATCAATGTGTCGTTACAACCCGCCACCACCCAACACAGCCAATGAGTAAGGGTTGTCACGAAAACAGAACATGGCAATTCGTTACTAGTACAGCACACAGGTGTGTTGGAGAGCCAAGCCACAACATTTATAATCCGACTACGACGTTTCGCCAGTAATTACAACTAGCTTCATCAGGCGACAGCCAGATTTGTGGAGAAGTCATACAGTTTCGTTCCTTATATAGAGGCGTAGATGTGGTTACCAAGCTTCTTTTACAAAGTGGGGGGATTACTGAGGCAACGTCCATTATTCATTATGCGAGCCCTTTCAACTTGTCCTTCCTGTTTACTGTGTATTAAAAGAGCAGTACAAACGGTAACCCTTATTGAAGTATGCTGCCCTTTGTAGGCATGCATTTATATAATGTATTATTTGATTATTCGCTTCCACGCAGCATTAAGGCGGTAGCTATCCGAATGGTTCAAGTTATTTGTATTATTTCAATTTCAATAGATCCTCCAATTAGTCTTGGCCAGTAATAGCTAGTTTTGCAAGAAATTCAACATTATCAAAATCAATTGAGTGTCCTTGATGGTACGCATGTTCTGCTACTACTGACAGTTGTATTTGGGAGAAATTAATATTTCTCAGATGTTCTTTTAGTCTCGTGCTGATCATTCGTCATGTTCGCCCAACATAACATTTACCACACGTGCAGCTTATCCTGTACACACCTTCTGTTGATAGCTTCGGTAATACATATTTTGTGCCAGATAATAATTTCTGTATTCTATGTACCGTGCCAAATCTGACTCAGATGTTTTGTTT
Organism: Lampetra fluviatilis; assembly: GCF_964198595.1. Lineage (NCBI taxonomy): Eukaryota > Metazoa > Chordata > Hyperoartia > Petromyzontiformes > Petromyzontidae > Lampetra > Lampetra fluviatilis. The sequence continues at coordinate 689,771 of NC_136345.1, read as the reverse complement.
TTGCAAACACCTGGCTAGTTTATCAGTTACTCCCACAATGTACGGTATTTTGATCGTTTTAATTACTTGGGCAGTTTCAATGCTCGTGTTATTTGATTTGGTTCTGTTGATTTGTGCATCAATGTAACCGTTCATTTGCAGCGCTTCTTTAACATGTTGAATTTCACTTCTCAGACTGTCACCATCTGACACTTTCTTAGCTCGATAAATGAGCGTCATGATAAGAGCAGATTTCTGTGCGGGGTGATGGTGTGACTTTGCATTCAGATAGGCATCAATATGCGTTTTCTTTCCGTAAACACCGTGTGAAATTTTACCCTTTCGACCCCGTCCGAGCAGAATATCCAGAAATGGTAGAGTTCTGTCAGCTTCCACTTCCCTGGTGCACTGGATGGATGGGTTTACGAGTTGAGATGATTTAGAAATGCGTTCAGTGTATATTTGCCGTCTGACCAGACCACCAATGTGTCATCCACATATCTGTTTACATGACAACCCTTACTCGTTGGCTGTGTCGTGTGGTGGCGGTTTTTAATTACATATTTATATATTCACGTGATCTAACCCAAAAAAAACTCTATTATGGATGATATTGGTCGCGAAAGCCTACGTGTTAAACTGAACCTCTCATAGTATTAAAAAAATATGCAGGTATTCGGCGGATGGTTACCATATTTTCCCGCATATAACCCGCGGGGTATACCACTTTTTACAAACAAAACAAGACCCTGCGGGGTATATGGAGGTGCGGGCTATCCCAAAAATATTTTACACGTGTGACATGTCATAACTCGTTAATTTTTTTCATGGTAGGACTATCCACTATGCAACACTTACCTTTGACTAAAGCACTGCTGAATAAACCACTCACACTAAAATTGCACATGTTATCACGTTTTAAATGAATTGTTTGTACAATTAAACGACAATGTTTTTAAGTGCGCGCACTGTTTACCGGCGACGGGAGAGCGGGGAGGAGGGAGAGGTGGGAGGTTGGGGGGTGGGGCAGCTGGGGGGAGAGAGAGGTGGGGGGGCGAGGCAACGGAGTTGCCGTAGTGCCGCTATTATCTGCGCAGTGCGCAATCTACCAGTGCTAAAACTGTACTTACTTATCTACCAGTTATGTGTTACTTATTTATTGGATATTAACTTTTGTTACTTATTCACTGTTTTAAGTTCACTCGTTTCCGGTTAGTTTGTTTTCTTTGTGTACGTTATGATTTTAATGTTAACAATTGATAGTGGAATGTATTACAAATGTAAACTTCGTATTAATATGATTGAATTAAGCTGCGGTAACTACGTGAAATGCATGAATGCTTGCGGGGTATATGCATCTGCGGGTTATATGTGTATGCGGGCTATATGCGGGAAAATACTGTAATTCAGTTGCATGCGTGTGTAATGCGGGCGTAAGCGACCTTCCGGAGGTGACGTCACGGGGGGTGGAGTCATGTGACGTGGGGGTAAGGTTCGGGGCTTTAAGCGGGTAAACCGGAAGGGGAAGGTAGTCGGGGTGTGAGCGGAAAAGAGTGAGGCCACGCGGGCAAGTGTGGAGAGGGGGGGCGCCGACGGCGATCGGGAGCCAACCCCGAAGATAAGAGGAAGCTGCGGAGTGGTGTGCAGCTGGGGAGGAGACAGCCAGGAGGGCTGCGTGTTAGAGGCAGCGGTGTGGCTGCCAGGAGGAGCTGCGGAGAGAGAGAGAGAGGGGGCTGCTTGTTAGAGGCAGCGGTGTGGCTGCCAGGAGGAGCTGCGGAGAGAGAGGGAGAGAGCAAGAAGCTGTGAGAGCTGCGGAGGGAGAAGAGCAGCAGAGAGTACAGCCAAGGGGGGCTGTGTGAGAGAAACAGCAGCGGAGCTGCTGTTGTGGATCGGGCCGACATTGGAGTCAGCACCGTGGAGAAGCTACAGAGTAAAGACAGCCGTGTGGGTGTACAGCACGAACCGAATAATAAAGGACACTGGGACAGACATCGTGGTCCAGTCGTTTATTACACTGGTGTCGGAAGTGCAACGGCATGTCGAAACAAGTGAGGAAGAAAGTTAATCCGGCGCCTGCATCGGCTTCTTCGTCCGACGACGACGAACTCCCTCCAACCGCGGATCCTGTTGGGGTGGTGGAGGAGAGCCCGGCTGAGGAGACCACGGGAACGGGAGTGGAGGATGTTGGCGCGGTGGCGGGTCCGTCGACATCATCAGACGCGGATCAACGATGGCAAGCGATGGCGGTACAACTGGAGGCACTTAAGGACGTCCTGGCGCATCTATGCCATCTCGTCGCGCCAGGGACGATGGATGATGCAAGTGGTGCTCCGCGGGCCGCCACGTTGCCTGTCCTGCCGCCGCCATTGCCCACGCGGCAAGAGGCCGCCATTTTGCGCGCTCCGTGGCGCCAAACCGCCATCTTGGCCACGCCGCGGGCCGACGCCATTTTGAATTTGCCATCACAACCACCACCATTGGAAGACGGCGGGAAGAGGAGTCGGAGTCGCCACCTTACAACAGTTAAAGAATTTTCCGTCGGTGGGGACTGGAGCGCGTTCGCCTGCCGCTTCTTGGCGGCGGTACGCACAGCAAGATGGACCGATGCGGAGGCTTTGGAGGTGTTGCCGACTCTCCTGGACGACGAATCTGTCCGATTCTTCCGTTCCATAGCGACCGATAAGAAGGCAACTTTATGTGGTGTTTTTCAAGAAATGGCCGATGCTTATGAGCCACCAGATGATGCGCATCGGCGATTCGCTCAACGACAACGAGCACCAGAGGAGTCGCCCGTGGCGTTCAGGGGTGCGGTGCTGGAGCTGGCCATGGCAGCTTATCCTGAGACGCCACAGGACCTGCTGGAGCCTCTCATATTAGGGAAAATGTTGGAGCTGTCTCGGGATCTAGGGATCCCCATGCCTGTGTGTGGGCATGAGAAGCTAACTTCCCGGATGGCTGCTAAGTGTCTCGATGCGCAATTCAACCTCCGTCGCTGGAAACAAGTGACGGCGTGGACGGGGGAGCCCGTCAAAGAAGAGGAGGCGCTGGGGTGGAACCCTGCGCAGGCCGTCTATGTTCCGGATGACCGGGGCCCTCAACAACTGACGGCCGCCTCCGCTCCATGGACGGGACGCGGCGGGCCGAGACCGCGCGCGGTGCTACCAGAACGGGGCCGTCAGGAGGCGAGGCCTGCGCTTCGGCGCAACGAGGCCGAATGTTTCCGCTGCGGGCGTAGGGGCCACTACGCCAGAGACTGCTGGGCCCGCTTCCCGGCTCCGCCGCAGCAGGAGGCCTCGGCACCGGTCAAGTCGGCTAAAGATCCTCCGAAACAGGCCGGCCGTGACATTGCGGGGGACGAGGGGCCCTGCTCGGAGGACGCCTGCCAGGTCTGCGGGACCTTCGAGCCCTGCAGCCCTTCCGACCCAGCTGCGGGCACGGTCACAGGACAAGCCCAAGACTAACTCTTTAGAGACACGGGATGGCGGTGGACTTCCAGCTGCGACAGGGGGATTACCCCCTGTCGTTCCTCGACTTTCATCGCGTTCCCGTTCTGCGAGTGGGCCGCCGACCGTCCGGGACGGGCCGGCGACCCGCACACGTTCCAAATCGCTTACGTTTCGTTGATTGTTGCTGTCTTGTTATTTTTTTTCTTACAGTTGTATTTATTGCATGCTTTTGTACGATCGTTGATGTTGATTGCGTTGTTGTTGTTCTTGCTGTTACATTATATGCTTAGTGTCCTTTAGGGGGGGAAGCTCGGTTCGCCGCATTACGATTTGCTATTGGTCAGCCGAGGTCGGCTGGGATTTTTCTACGGGGGAGGGTGGTGTAATGCGGGCGTAAGCGACCTTCCGGAGGTGACGTCACGGGGGGTGGAGTCATGTGACGTGGGGGTAAGGTTCGGGGCTTTAAGCGGGTAAACCGGAAGGGGAAGGTAGTCGGGGTGTGAGCGGAAAAGAGTGAGGCCACGCGGGCAAGTGTGGAGAGGGGGGGCGCCGACGGCGATCGGGAGCCAACCCCGAAGATAAGAGGAAGCTGCGGAGTGGTGTGCAGCTGGGGAGGAGACAGCCAGGAGGGCTGCGTGTTAGAGGCAGCGGTGTGGCTGCCAGGAGGAGCTGCGGAGAGAGAGAGAGAGGGGGCTGCTTGTTAGAGGCAGCGGTGTGGCTGCCAGGAGGAGCTGCGGAGAGAGAGGGAGAGAGCAAGAAGCTGTGAGAGCTGCGGAGGGAGAAGAGCAGCAGAGAGTACAGCCAAGGGGGGCTGTGTGAGAGAAACAGCAGCGGAGCTGCTGTTGTGGATCGGGCCGACATTGGAGTCAGCACCGTGGAGAAGCTACAGAGTAAAGACAGCCGTGTGGGTGTACAGCACGAACCGAATAATAAAGGACACTGGGACAGACATCGTGGTCCAGTCGTTTATTACACGTGTATAGAGATTGTATCACTACGAACGATACTCACCTGATGTGGTGGACACCACGTGACACGGATAATCAGGAATTAAAAACAAGCCCTCTGATTGGTTACTTAAAGGGCCTGAAAGGGGATTGGTTAGAGGCAGGGACATTGAAGGGATTGGAGGTCGAAATACAAAATGGAAAGAGTGAGAAACGGAGAGATAGTTGTCACATGTGTATATTACTGTATAGGTTTTTTTAGCAGTTGTATAGCTCTCACATGTTCAGGCATTAAGAATTTGCAACACCAACAGCAGCAGGCAACACGATCTAGTGGCACCCGACACAGTACACAACTATTTTGCTTCCCCTTTATACATCACTCAAGCTCCTTTCCCGTAGGTTCCTTGACCTGCTTTGCCTCGAGCTAATCACCTCCCACTTTCCCTAACAGATTCCAACAGTCATCCCTGTCAATCATCCTCAGTTTCTCACTCTTTCCATTTGTATTTCTCCACCAATCTCTTCAATTCCTTGCCTCTAACCAATCCCCTTTCAGGCAAGTTAAGTGTCAATCAGAGCTACTTTTTTGCTTCCGGACTGTCGGTGTCGTGCACATAGTGTCCATATCGTTGGGTGAGTATTTTCGGGTGTGATTTAATCACTTCAACGATGTAATTGGGGGAGAATGTGAGCTGCTCAATTAACTTCATGAAGTGATCCATACCCTCACACAGAGACCCGTAGACTTTCAAACACACATACCCATAATCTCACATAGAGACCATATAAACACACATATATACCCGTAGGCTCACATGAGGTATCCATAGACTCAGATAGAGACTCGCAGATTAATGTAGATAACCGTAGGCTCACACAGAGATCTTTATAGACTCACGTAAAAAAACAACTCACAGATTCATAAAGAGACTCCATGAACTAACGTACAAAAAACAGTTTGAGAATCACACCAAACAACAATGTGGTTGCAATCCAAAAACACATTGGAGACCTGTCCCCATGTCTCTGTTTTGTTCCCTTCCACCCGGTGGGGACCAGGTGGCTTCGCTGTAGGGCACGCAGTGCAATCGAAGACCAAGGGCATCTGGGCCTGGCCAATTCCTCACCCGACGAACAAGGAGAATTGTCTTCTACTGTTGGACACGGAGGGGCTGGGAGACCCGGAGAAGGTGAGGGAATGTGGAGCGAATGGCTCAACAGGAAGAAAATAAACCTAAAACTTAATGCTGTAACAATGGCCAGAATTAATCTATTAATATGGTTTTTTAAGGGCACTGCACACAACTCGAATTAACTTGTGTTAGAGCCAATATCTTTGAATGTGTATGTCATTGGTTCGCACGATGCTAGAGCTTGGGAAGATGAGTCACTTTGAGTCAATTAGTTGAATACAAATTATAAACTACTCTTATTATGGTGGATTACGTGTGCTGCTTAAGAGGCACCAAGTCTGCGTTTTTCCCCCACTCCAGAAGCTCTGCCACTAATGTCAAAGCAATTAACTAGTGGAGACGTGTGTAGATGACGTGGTGATGATGTGACCTCACAGTAAGCCGACGTACACCACACGAAGTGACCGAGTCGAGATGCATGTAGCTAACAGTGCGTTCTGTCCTTAGTGTATTTACGGATATCACACACACTGAAAAAGTTGAGACGTGTAGTTGACGTAGTGACAGACATGATATTCAATTAATGAGTCGATTCACATTTAGATGACGTGGGAGTGGCACTGTTCTCCCAGTGTACTTGCTGACATCACATGCTAGTGTAATAAAAATCGTGGAAGCGACTTCTGGAATCCGGTCTTTATTTGTCTTTCTTTTACAACACTCCTTCACGCTGCTGACAGACAGCGTGAGAGGGATAGAGAGAGAGAGACACGCGCGGCCACGTGGCAGCCTGGACCCCGCTCCAGCGTGGCCTCACCCTCCGTTCGTTCCAGATCTGACCACGTGTTGTCCGTCTCCACCCCTTTTAATACCCTGATCACGTGGTACCTTTCCACCAATCCTGGTTAACCTCTATGGAATCTTCTAGACTCCATCGTACGTTCCCGGGACCACGACCCTGACTCGTCCCCCCATTGGCTGTGGCTAAAGCCAGCAGAACCAATCCTCTACTTACAGATGTCATCTTCCCATTACGTCAGGGCCACGCCCCTAGACTTCCCCCCATTGGCTATTGGCCAGGACCGGCAGAGCCAATCATCGTAACGAGGTGTGATCCATCAGCAACCCGGATATATCCTCACATTACACTGATGTAGGGGTTTTACGGAGGGGCTGTATACATGGGATCACACGAGAAACAAACACAGTGGGCGGGGCTTTGTGAGTGCACGGGGAGGTGCTCTCAACGACGTCCGCACCGGGCAGCCTGGGGGGCTGACCCGGAGTTGTGATCCCCCGGGGCCCCACCCCTCAGCGGGGGGTTTTGGTATAAAAGGGGATGAGCCGGAGAGCTTGGGGAACAATGTTAAAGCTAAACCAGTGAAGACCGAAGATCGTCTAGATAGAGCCCTGGACTCCCCTAGGTCGCGCCCTTATCAGGGCCGCACAGGACCGAGCCAGCGGCGTGATCCCGAGAGCCAGAGCCAGTGCTCTGGGACTCCGGGTACCGTAAGCCCGACTTACCAGTGTCGGGCCAGATAGCCTCCCCTAACCCGTTAGTGGAGGACTAGGAGGTAGGTCAGAGATAGCTAGCAAGTGTATCCCCAGCTACTCGGGTGAGGGGGCCGATACCCCCTCCAATGTTGTATGTCCGTGGTTGTGCCAACTAACGCGGAATAAATACGTGTGCCTCAACCCCGGCGTCCAAGAGTCTTCAACGATATTACACTAGTAAAGTGTAATTTGCCCCGCCCCTGCCCCTGAGTCATTAAAATTTATCCTGAGGCCAGTATATCGCAGGTCTAGCTGGGCTTGGAAAACAGCCAGTGCAGGACCACGTGTAGCATTAGGGCACCACGGTGGCGAGATGTTAACCACCTCGCCTGGTACAGGAGATCGTGTATTCGATCCCGACCCTGATGCCTGCTGTATATTTTTAGATTGCATGTCTCTCTCCTCGTGGTAACGTGGATTTTTCTCCAGGGTCTCCGGTTTTCCATCCACAATTTAGAACCTATGTGGCTGCTATACATTTCCACATGATAAGTCACTTCATCGAGCAATCATTTGTGGCCAGGTCGCTTCTGAAAAAGAGCTATATAGCTCAATGGGCCTTACCTGGTAAAATAAAATAAAATGTATAGGTTAGTTTTGAACTATAACATTGTGGAAAAATAACAACACATTTAATTCATGGATTTTATAACGGTTCCTAATATGCATTTGTCCTCAGAAGTATAAAAAATGCAGGTTAATTTCATCATTAACACGTTTAACAATAGTAATTGGGCAGGATATGTCCCGGCTAGAATAGCGATTGCGTGACGGCCAATGAATGCATCTGAGAGGACCTACACTGAGGAGATATAGAAATGTAATCAGCTAACATGAAAGGTGCTAGATGGATTGTTACTTTTGCAATCGTGTGAGATATGATAGCAACGTTGGGTCTTCATCCAGCAGTGGATTTACCACGGTTAATGTTAGTACATAACAGCGTTTTGAGCTGGATGAAGTTGATGCCATATAACACGCGATGTTGTGACATTCATGCACGGTGTGTTACATCATCTGCATGGGATTATAAGGCTAACCGTTTTTTTGGACCTTTTTGATAATGGTCGCAGTTGTCTATCAGATAAATCCCTTATATCAACGCAACTGTATACAATGTCATATTAATCATGAGACGTCTTTACGAAGGTTATCATGCCAGTTTCGAAGACATACGGACAAAGTAGATGGACAGAAAGGCAGAGCAGATGCATAAACGAATTCAAACTTAGTTTTAAAAGCAATACCGATACAATTGTATTGTTTGATTAAAAACAAAAACCCAATGGGCTTCATAAGTTGACGGGTGTCAGATTTAAACAGCTCCTATTTCTCACGCGCAGGCCAATGAGGAACACGACATCTGGCTGTTCATCATGACCGTGCTGCTGTGCAATGTGCTTGTCTACAACACCGAGAAGACTCTGGATAACACGAGCCTGGAGCAGCTGCGGTATCCTTCACCATGTCCATGCTGACGTCTGCGTGACACTGTGGGGTTAACGTTTCCAACGCACTTTTGGGTGACCTGAATGGCTGGGGAGATTTAAAGCAGTGTTGCGCTGATATGTCGATTTCTACCATACGTCGTCTGATATAATAGTCAACAATCATTGTATTGTATATGAAGCAAGGTACACGAACCCCTCATTTAATGCAGTAGATGCATTCCTCAAAAGGTCCTCATTAAGGAAAACACCACCTTAAGGGAGGAATTACTCTTCTGAATAACATTTAACAATAATACTACTTGCGGTTGTCTCTCAGTGCAAGTCATGCAAGACCTAAAAGTGCATTTGCATGAAGCTTACGTTTTGGAGAAAATCTGTTGTAAAAAAACAGGTGAGTTTGTAAAAATGTGATCTAAAAGTGTTATAGACTCAGATTCCTTAATGGACCAAGGAAGGGATATTCCACAATCGCGGAGCCTTGCTGCATAGTCTGGTCTTTCTAATAATGAGTAGACCAGAATCAGCTTATCAGCTGAACGACCCAGAATGCCTTGGTCGGAGTGAAAATTTAACCCGGCTGCATTCCGGAAGGAATCTAAGATTTATATATTTTTTATTTGACTCCCCTTAACTAGCATTGAGACCTAAATACACACACAGACTGATAGATGCATACAGAGACCCACAGAAATGCACAGAGACTGACAACACACAACAACCGCCATTTGCCATGAAGTGGCAGTGACGTCACCACGACGCTTGTGCCAGGCATTGTGCACCTTGAGGTCACGTGAAGTGTCGAACGCCCGCTGGCAGGAGGTCACGGGGCAGACCCAGGTGCACGGGTTGACTGACTGAGATGACAGAGATGACTGGCTGATGCACCACTTGTGCCCCCTACTGTGCCAACTTGCTGTGCTTTACCACCCGGCGCTTCGCTCGTTGTTGTGAGCGTCACTCCTCCGCCCTCCGTTGTTGTAGAAGGGCAACTGCCTCCAACTGCCCAGTAGCGTCCTTCACGAGCCTCCTCCACAGAGGCCGATCTTGACACCGCTGGTACCAGTCATCGGCAAGTCCACTCAGCTCCACGTCCTCCTGTCCCACATCACTCCATTTCTTCTCTAGCCCATTTAGCCCCCTCGATCCGGCAGAAAAAAAGCTATTTCGGCATGCGGTGGCTGGGCATTCGGGCTACATGACCCAGCCAACGCAGCCTTGCCTGCCGGAGGAGCTCACCGATCGGACTTTGCCCAGATTTTTCAAGGATTTATTACCTCCTCACACAATCCACCGGGGAAGATGCTCCATTAGGGGGGTCCACGTTTCGCAAGCGTAGAGAAGGGAGGGAATGACTGGCCGAGAAGACCTGGAGCTTCGTGCGGAGCGACAGACCAGGTAGCTTCCACACAGCGTTACGCAACCGATGAAAAGATATTGCCACTCGACTGATTCGGAGTGAGACCTCTGCTGTTAAACTGGAGCCGGTCATAAGCACACTGCCCAGGTATGGGAAACTCTCCACTCTCTCCACAACTGCCCCATCACCGATTGGGAGTTGTGTGGGTGGAGTGTCCGATGGTCGTGGTTGACCAATAGGGAGTCATCCCTTGACTGCACCCGGGCATCAATCAGCCTCCCATTATATCTATACAAAATGGAAATTCCCATGGTACAGCTATTGAAGGCTTCACGAGCTATGAGGTCAAAATAGATGTTAAATAATATGGGAGCCAGAGGACATTCCTGTCGCACCCCAAGGTGTACAGGGAATGGCTCTGACTCATTATGAATCATCATGTAGTTTGACGCGGGGCCGCTCACCATCATGAAGGCCCTTAATGATTGTGAGCAGAGGGTCAGGAACTCCAAAAGCACGAAGAACAACCCAGGGCCCAGGCCTACTGATGGTATCATAGGCCTTGACCAGGTCAATAAAGGAGAGATGTAGGTCTTGTTGAAATTCCCTACACCTCTGCTGTAGCAGACGGACAGAAAATATGGCATCTGTGCAGGACCGCCCTTTCCTGAAACCGCATTGGGGCTCCGCAAGCCTCTCCTCAGCGTGCCTAGTAAGGCAATGTTGAATAATTCTTGCCAGGACCTTTCCAGGCACACTGAGGAGTGAGATGCCCCTGTAGTTGTTACAGTCTGTGCGGTCCCCCTTCTTAAAGAGGGGGACCACCAGGGCATCCTTCCAATCCTGCGGAACCCGTCCAGTGGTCCAGACTGTTGTTATATCATATAGGGCAGTCTGTGCACAAACGCACCCTCCCTCAGCATTTCGCTTGGGAGATCATCTCTGCCCAGTGCCTTTCCTGGTCTCAGACTCCGGATCGCCTTCAGTACTTCCTCAACAGATGGCACCTCAGCCAGCCACTCACAGGGGGTGACTTCTTCCAATATTTGAGGCACCGCAGCCTCAGAAGGGTCATCCCTACTTTGTGCCATGATGTTTTCCTGGCTGAGGGATTTCCCCTCCCCCAGGACCTCACAGAAATGCTCAGCAAATCTGCAAACCTGTTCCTGGGGGTCGGAGATTGTATCACCGTTTCCCCCCCTAATGATGGTAATAGGTGTGGCGCTGCAGGTTACTTTTTTGATGGAGTTAAATAGTGATTTGTGATAGTGGGCCAATGAGGCAGACTCCTCAGCAACCCGCGACCACCACCCATGCTTGCAGCACTTTACGGCTCTCCGAACCTCCGAGCGAAGGCTGCTGTAAGCCTCTTCATTCTCTGACGTGGGATGCTGTAGCCGATGAGAGTGGGCCTGTCGCTTTTTCTCAACTATCCTGAACACCTCCTCTGTCAGACAGGGTCTCTGGGGAGGTCTGGACCGCGTACCCAAAGCAGCCATTGCAGCTGCATGAGTCACAGTCCTAAACCTCGCCCATTTACCCTCGACATCAGGAGGAGTGTGGGACGATGCCAACCCCAGCCGCAAGCGATGATGAAATTCTCACTTGCAACTTTCATCAGCTAACTGAGACCCGGCCACTTTAGGTTGTAATGGGGTCCTGGGGTTACACCCAGCACCGGAGTGGAAGAATGGCAGGCACATCTTATAGATGACTAGTCGATGGTCAGAGGGCAGATCAGCTCCACGGTAGGTCCTGGTGTCAAGGACATGGGCTCGCATCTGCTGGTCTGTCACTATGTAGTGCAGTAGATGTTCTTGCTTGTATCCATGATGTTGTGTGGATGCGCCGATGCCGGAACAGCGTGTTGGTAATTACAAGCCCATGGGCTGCACAAAAATGTAGCAGCCTCCTACCGTTGTTATTGAGCTGATCTGGCCCATGCTCTCCAATCACTCCAAACCAGTTGCCAGCATCATGACCAACTCGAGCATTGAAGTCACCCAACAAGATGACTCTATCCCGAGTGGCCACTTTAGCCAGCACCTGTGACAGGAGGTCATAGAAGGCATCTGACTCATCGGCTTTGCCTGCATCCCTCCACTGATGTTCGCCTTTGGTGGGGGCATAAGTAACCACGACCACCACTCCTCGTCTCCGGTTGATGGGAAGGCGAGCCCAAAGTAGCCTGGGGCTTACAGCTTCCTACACCTCACCGCCACGCTCCCACGCCCCCTTCATTTTTTTGTTCAGAAGAAGAACCACGCCCTGTTGTTTGGCAGTTTCCTGCCCCGAGTAGAGGACTGTCCTCCCCTCATGCTCATGATGTGATGGTAAGCTGTTGAGTGTGATGCTGATGCAGTGGGAGAAATTAATACCAGAACATGGTTTTGCTCAGCTTTTGGACCTCATGATGATTCATAATTATTATGTTACTCTTCTTCTTGGTTCTTTCGGTGTTGTATATGCCGGATTATGAAATTTTGATAAAAATTAAATTGAATACAAATTGGAAAAATGCATAAATCACATGAATTATGCTAATGTGTGTAATTATCTGCATACATTATGATAATCACATAAATAATCGTAGTAATTTATGCGAATGCTTGCGATTATGTTAATGTGTGCAGTTATGATCATTAGGCTTAGCTTCGTTATCCAGAGTTGTATCAATCGGGATAAAACGATTATCTTTGATTAAACATTTACTGATTATCTTAGTGTGTTTATGTTATGTTAGGTCTCCAAATTCATATCTCATCGCAGGATACAGTTCTTATGAATAAGACAGTTTTGCATGGACTTGGAAAGAAACACTCGAGATACTTCTGTGTTAACAATTTTTATTCTAAACAAACACTCTAATATGCAAAGGCAAAAGTATACGTCAATAGATTCATCGGCAAGATTATGCAATTAACGAAAATAAATGACTAAAACATTTCTTATTCATGTAACCCGACGGCAGCAACTGCTTTGCACGATCAGTTGATATTGAACGCACCACCTTGAAATGGCAACCCTTTTTGAAACACAAAGATAACTTTTTGAAAGTATTATTCGTGTGCGTGTTGTGTGTGCGTTGTCCCCTTGTAAAATTTATATTTTAAGCAGAGGCAGGGCGCTGTGTCGGAGCTTGTGGGGTGGGGGAGGGGATACAACCAGCTCTTCAGAGTTTACTTCTCGCTTGGGCGTGGCCGCAGCGAGCCCGTCCTGCTTTCTCTCTCCACTGCTAGATTGAGCGGCGTCGGCACGACGCTCGCCGTCGTGGCGCGCGATGATTCCGTCGTCGGATAGCGCCGTTCCTCCGCAGCTGGATGACGAGTCGGCACGACGCTCGGTGACGCCCGGGTCGTGCTGCTCGTGCGCTCTCTCTCCGCTGCTAGATTGAGCGGCGTTGGCACGATGTTCGCCGTCGTGGTGCGCGATGATTCCGTCGTCAGATAGCGCGCAGCTCCTCCACCGCTGGATGACGAGTCGGCACGATGCTCGCCGTCGTGGTGCGCGATGATTCCGTTGTCGCTGCTGGACGTCTTGTCTGTTCTCACTGGGTGTTGGTCGGTGTGTGTGTGTATCAAACACACGGCGCATTTGATGGCGCTCTCTCTCTCTCTTGGTGGCAGCGCCAGTCTTCTCCACTGCTGGATGATTGTTGAGTCGGCACGATACTCGCCTTCGGCGGTGCCCAATAGCGCTCGCAGCTCATCCGCAGGTCGTCAGTGCTGACACTCTTTCTCCCTTGGCGTGCAGCTACCAGCTTCACGCGGGTACTCGCTGATGCCTCTCCCACCCTCACTTCAGGGGTTTCGTTGGTTCAGGTTCTCTCACGAGAATGATAGCTGGAATTTCGCAAGCTTCACTCGCATTTAACCACACCTCACCACTTCGTTCTGCGAGAAGCGACACCGGCCATTGGTATCGGTGTTTGCTCCCTCACGACGCTCCGCCAGCCGGAGCACAGCTGAAACCCAGCCTCGACCCAGGCTGAACTCAGATTTCTGCGACTCGAACGACCCCTCCTCGTTCCATCTCTCTCGAGGCACGACCCGCCCCAACTCCCTTGCGAGCTTCCCTCGCAACTCTGCGTCGCAAGCCGAGTCCCGAGACTGAGCGCGACTCGAACCAGACTGCTCACAGACTTCTGCGCGTTTGTGCTTAAACTCAAAAACGTGAACACCCTCTCCTCTCTGCGCGAGAGGAAAACAAACAACAAGAAAACAGACGCCCTCCCTGGGTGTATGGCTGCCATCTGTTTTCGCGCCGAATCTTGGGGAGACAAAAGTGGCCGAGGAGATTTTTGCAATACATTTATGTGGTCCTGTGTGTTACATTTATTCTTGATATTTCTTATGAGTTCCCTCGGTCTTAGTATATCGTGGTTATTATTCGGTCTATGTTTAATGAATATTCGTAATGATCCTCGTTACATCATTATTTTGAGGGCTTTTCCAAGTTTGGTTATGCGTTTGTCTCCAGGGATTGGTGTTTTATTTTGAGTTATATTTTAATGTCCTGAGGTTAAGTGTAACTAAGTTTCCACTTACGCTTTCTTGACAGCTGGAATTCGTTTTCTTTAGTTTTTGATAAGGTCATGTAGATAGAAACATACAATACAAAATAATATATATGCGGTGAATACGAGTAAAATAAGGGAATTACTAATATAAAGCCCCTATTGTAGGCTGGTTGATTCTTTTTGTTAAGTTTCTACTTTTCGTTAAGGAAAACGTTAAAGAAAACGCGAGTTGCAATAGTTGTTTTTCTCTGCTCTGCACGTTATCCGTGCATCTCCAGACGTCTTGGGAAGGTTAGGCCATCGACCTTTTGTCCATCTGGATGTCTCTGACCTCTCTGTGCTCTGAAGTCTTACCGTTTAATGGCCCTCCCCGTTTCACAGATTCATGGTGTGCTTGTGAGGAGTAGGGGCTGTTTTCATTATTTAATACAAATATATATAGATATAAAAAAAACAATTTTTTTGCCTAATTATTTGTAATATTAATTTTTGGAAAACAGGGCATAGTCACGTAGAAGGGAAATAATACAATAATAAAAATAAACATAAAATAAAAATTCTCACGACGTTTCGGCCACAACACAAGCAGCCGTCCTCAGGTGAAAAAACAGAGCTGTCGGAAAGACAGTGTCCCAATGAACACCGCCAAGCTTGGCAGTGAATATTTAAGCTGGTTCGGGGGGAGGAGAGCGCCTTGATAAATGAGTTTATATATCAACACCGGAATTGATGAAAAATGCAGATATGGGATTAGTCACTCCTTGTGGAATGTGTAGGTGGTGGGGGGGTCTCAAAGTCATATTATGCTAGTGTATCATGTAGGATTAGCAGTGATAAAGGGAGGAATTAGGATTAGCAGTAATAAATGGAGGGAAATTTTAATCGTAAGGATCTGCAACAGCCTAATCACCGTGTATCAAGCTCGTGCATTGTGTGGGCAAAAAAGGAGGAGTTTCTAAAGAACTGCAAATGCCCTACTACCATATAATAAACCGATGTGAAAAAAAATATATAAACTACATCAATATAATCAATGTGCTCAATATACTATCTAATAATCGGAGCTATTAACATTAAGTAACTGGGTATACGCTACACTACATAATGACTACCATATAGTGAATTGATAAAAAACTACAATATAAAATACATCAATGTAATCAATATACTCAATATACTCTCCAATAAGCTGAGCTACTAACAGTAAGTCATACATTACACTATAATGTCGCAAAAATATGTAATAATATGCCTCCAGCTAAACTTTTTTCTTACATCACACGGATATACCCCGTACTATACACTGCCATAGATAAACCCAAAATTGAATTATACACTGCGTTACTATACCATGAATTATACACTGCGTTACTATACCAACTACCTTAGACCAGGGGTCTGCAACCTTTAAGACATAAAGAGCCACTTGGACCCGTTTCCGAAGGAAAAAATAAACTGGGAGCCGCAAAACCATTGCAACTATTAAAACAAATATAACACTGCATATATTGTTTCTTACCTTATTGCTATATACAGGATCGTGCAGTCAGCTGTCAATCTGAATAAAAAAAGGACTTTTTCACTTAACAATGTAAAATATATTTTTGCAAATTAATAGCTAAATTACCTGGTTAATGGGATTTTTGCTCCTGAACCTCAGTGCACAGTGACTGCACATCAGGGCTGTAAGACGTCACCTTCATTTTCACACATGCTTGCAAGCTGTCATCTGTGAGGCGTGATCGATGTTTGTTTTTAATATAGTTCATGTTGGAGAAGACCTGCTCACATACATATGTGGAGCCGAAGATCGACAGGACTCCAAATGCATACTTTTTCATGTTTATATAAGTGTTGGGGATGGCATTCCATGTTTCGAATACAAGTTTGTCCTGTTTGGGAAGGTTTTCAATATCACTCCATTTATGATTCTGAGCCAGAATGGCCTTCTGACGGGCAACATCCTCAAGAGTAGCGGTCAAGCATTTGAACTTGGACACCCATATATCTTTGTCGGCTATATCGGCCAGTTCCATCTCAAGATCAGGTTGACTTACACCTGCAAATGCAGTCATATTCAATAGGGATGGATCGATCGCCAGGGGAGTGACAGGGAAGGATAATGTCGTTTTTTCCTCTCTGAACTCACAGAATCGTTTCCCAAACGAACTTTGCATTGTGGTGATTGCAGACTTGAAATATTCCAAATTTATCGTATCATGACTTTGTTTGAACTCTCTCAAAGAGGGAAAGTGAGACAGTGTACCTCTCTGTAAATCTTTGACAAACACTGTCAACTTGCGCTCGAATGCCAAAACCTCCTCCAGCATGTGCAGGGCTGTGCCTCCTTTCCCCTGAAGGGTTGTATTTAGCGTGTTTAGATGTGCTGTCATGTCTACCATAAAATGTAATTTTTCCAGCCACTCTGGCTGTTCCAGCTCAGCAAAGGTGAGCTCTTTGCTGCCCAGGAAGGTTTTTACTTCTTCCAAACATGTGACAAAGCAACGGCAACGTTATTGCCTGTCACCGGGCGGGCAGTGTGGAGCGGAGCGGCGACCTGTCAGCAGCGGCAACGCCAGAGCAGGTGTCACAGTGCGCCTCCTCCCCTCGCTAGCATCCGCCCCGGAGCCGCGGTCAAGGTTCAAAAGAGCCGCATGCGGCTCCGGAGCCGCAGGTTGCCGACCCCTGCCTTAGATTATACATTGTAATATTACACTATGTAGTATTCTACACACCCTACTGTATACCACACTGCTTCACTATACAATTACGATACTATATATTACCTTATACATTATACAGTAGAACCTCTGATCACGAACGCTTCTGACCACGACCAAATCGGGTTACGACCAAAAAATTCACAACATTTTTTAATCTGGTCACGAACACAAACTCGGGTGACGATCAAACACGGCCGCGGCCGATTCCCCTTCCGCGCCATTTTTTTTGTAAGCGCCAAATTTACTGTTGTTTGTTTACAACAACAAACAACACAAAGCGTAACAGTTATATATAACTTTTGTTATATAAAATTCCTAGTAAGATATTAATTTTGTGAGTGTAGTCATATCCCTCCCCCCTCATTCAAGCTGTAATTTAGAGAGCGAAAGCGCTGAGTACGTAAATCGCTAACATAAGAACCCGTTATTCTCTTCTCGCATCATTCATACGATGATGCGGTGAAGTAAACGTTCATACGATATTACGGTGAATGCTTCCAAAAACAATACTGTACCCAAATATTACTGTTAACTTTCAATAGAAACATGAATTGCTCATACGAATATTCTCTCTCTCAGAATCGACCGACTGATATAGCAGACGAAACAATCATCTTGTTGAACGATTCTAAACCGTGACGCGGCAATGTTAGTTTTCTCTATTGTTCAAGGTTTTCTCGGTGTTATTCAATGTTTTTACATTTAGTTTACTATTACACTGTGAATTCTATGGCATAATTAACTATGTTTGTGCTTAAAAATCTTAAAAAAATGGTCGTGACCAGAGGTTCTACTGTATTAGACATTACACTGTTATACTATTTATTATTATACAATCTGCTATACACCATCTCATTGACCGTCGCGTGAAAGGTACTAAGAGGAAGCAACGAAATATGTCAATGGGAGTGGTCGCAAGAGACTTGCAGCGGAGCAAAGACTCCATTTCGTGAGGAGAAAACGTGAATACAATCAGTTAAGACCCGAAATGGTTTATCACGTCCTTCCAATGATTGCTGAGCCAGAGTCCATCTTCTCGGTTGAAATTGTCTGTGTTTGTGTAATGTGAGGTTACACCTGGATGATAATGATGGGCTCTGCCAGCCTCAGCCCACAACCAATGGGGAGTCGAGCCAGGGGCGTGGCCCTGATGTAATGTGAAGGCTACACCTGGAGGAGGAGGATTGGCTCTGCTGGCTTCAGCCCGCAACCAATGGGGAGTCAAGTTAGGGGCGTGGCCCTGGGGCTGTACAGTGGCTTCTGGAAAGTTCCAGGGATGTGGCTGAGGATTGGCTGCGGGGCATCACGTGGGCCAGGGATTAAAAGTGGCGGAGAAGGACAGCACGTGGTCAGAGTGGAAAGGAATGAAGGGGGAAGCCACGCTGGTGCCATGGTCAGGAGCCTGCCACGTGGCGGGCCGTGGCAATCCCTCTCTCTCCCTCTCACACTGTCTGCCAACAGCGTGAAGGAGCAACAGGAGTAGAGGAACGGATGTAGTGAGAGCTGTGGACGAAACTTAATAAAGAATTCTGAATTCCCGACGTCTCAACGGGGTTTATTACATTGGAGTCAGAAGTAAATTTTGAGACCGTTTGGACCATCATCCAAGATGTCCAAGCACCTCAAAAAGAGGAACCCACCGAACCCGCCGTTGGAAGAGGGCGACGATGCCGACGAGGACGAGCTGCTGGGCGCAACGTAACCACTGCCGCCGACTGCTGCTCTCCCCGACGCCGCGCCAAAATGACATGCCGGTGCGGAGGCGTCTCCAGCTGTGGACGAAGGGTGACGTTGAGTGGCGGAACAGATCGAGTCTCTCCGTGCGGTGATGCTCAATCTCGTCATGGTGGTCGCGTCATTTGCCGCCCTGGGTCGGCCTCGTGAGACGCATCCGAGTGCGGACGACCTTGACCTCCAACGGGGGGCTGTGACCGCCATTACACCTGCTGCGGAGGAGGAGGCCGCCATCTTGGCTGAGCCGCGTGGTGCGCGGGTGGCGGGAACAGGCATGCCCAAGGACTCCGACGGTGGCCACAGCCATCGCCTCTCTCATATTAAAGAATTCGTCGCCGGAGGCGACTAGAGCACATTTACGTGGAGATTAGAATCCGCTATTCGATCGGTGCGGTGGACGGAGTCCGAGGCACTGGAGGCTCTACCTACGCTGTTGGATGACGTGTCCTTGGCCGTTTAACGCTCCATCCCGGCGAGTAGGAAGAAGACGCTAAAGGACGCCTTCGCTAAAATGGCAGAATTTTACGAGCCACCAAAGGCTGCTCACAGAAAATGTATGCAGCGACATCGAGGGCCAAAAGAAACACCTCTGGCGTACCGTGGTGCACTATTAGCGCTCACTATGGCCGCCTACCCCGAGTCCTCCACTTATCTCCTGGACCCTCATATTCTTGCAAGAATGATTGAACTATCGCAGGAGTTGAACATCTCACTGCCGGTGTGTGGCCATGTGCCGCTGACGTCTCGTTGGGCGACGCGATGTTTAGACGCCAAATTCAATTTGAGACGTTGGGACCAAATGGCGGCATGGATGGGGGACCCCAAGAAGGATGGTGAACAGCTGAGATGGACTCCGCGTCACGTCGTGCACATCCTGGACGAGTCCAGCGATAACGATTTGGTGGCTGCTGCTCCTCGCTGGACCCCGCAACGCCGGCAAGACACGCAGCGCGACGGGGTCGGACGGTCACAAGAGGGGGCCGAGGCGACCGACCGTCGGGCGGCTGCCACATGCTTCAAGTGTGGCCGTGATTGTCGGCGCCGGTTCCGACTTCCGCAGCTCCCGTTGGGCCTTCCTCCATCTCCTCCATCGGACGCGGATCGACATCATTCTCGCGCAAGTCAGCACGCATCGGGCACCCGGCAGGTCCAAACACCTCAGGCATCCACTCGCACCCCCAAAGGCTTACCAGATGTTAATTGTCGGCATGCTGATTCGGTACCGCACACGGTTACTCAGTGAAAAAAATTGGCTCGAAGGGTGGTTGCAGCCGCATCGGGGTCCTCCACAGTACCGGGCACTATTCAAGGGATAGACGTGCGTGTTTTGGTGGACACCGGTGCGTCGGCAACCATCATTTCGTATGTAATTTTTCATCTATTATCCATCCCTGCGTCACGGGTCCAACCGGCTAACGACGCATGCATTGCCGCTAATGGGGGGGGGGCATGGGTATCACAGGACAGGTAGATGTCCATATTGCCATATGGAATTTTGCCGCGTCGGGGGCGGTTCTTATTTCACGATCGTTGGCAGTTCCATGTTTGTTGGGCACCAATTTTCTTTGTCGAATGCCTGTTAAAATCCTTGTTGATCAGGGTTGTTTAGAAATGCCAGGGGGCAGTAGGAGATACCCCTGGGTACACAGATGCTCATCCCGCTGCGTTACTGGAAGTGGTTGGAGACCGCGGCTGGGGCGGTGGGTGTGTTACTGTCCCCGTCGAACTCAGTGGCTAAGGCCTTCTCCCTTGTAGCGGCTCAAACTATCGTTCGGGCTGGGCAAGCCCTGTTCTTACAAGTGTTGAATGGGGGCCCGGAACGAGTAGTCGTTCCGGCTGGTGCGGTATTGGCCCATGCCACTACCGACTTCACTAGCCTTGATGGGGACCAACCGAGAGTAATGGCTGCTGGCGTGTCTCAGGCCACTTATTTGGATGATCGATGGATCGCCAAATTGTGCTGTGAGAATACGTCTTTGTCCTCCGTGCAGCGGAACGCATTGCGTTCACTACTATCGAAATACGCCGACGTCTTCAGTAAAGATGACTTTGATTTGGGCCATACCTCGCTCTTGTCACACCATATTGACACCGGTACGGCAAGAGCGATTTGTATGCATCCTCACCGCATGAGCCCTGCGGAAAGGGAACACGTGCGTGGCACGGTGGACAACATGTTGGCGGCCGACATCATTTCGCCGTCCAACAGTCCTTGGGGCGCGCCGGTAGTGTTGGTTAAAAAGAACGATGGCGGGATGAGGTTTTGTGTTGACTTTCGCCGGTTAAATAAGATATCCGTGGTAGATGTGTACCCCCTGCCACGGATGGACGATTCATTGGATGCCTTGTCGGGGGCAAATTTTGTTTCTACACTCGACCTCTCTTCGGGTTTTTGGCAACTCCCCCTCGATGATGCGTCGAAGCCGAAAACGACATTTCGCACGCCGCAGGGCTTGTTTGAATTTAACCGCCTATCCATGGGCTTGAATGCTGCGCTGGAGTTGGTACTAGCAGGGCTACAGTGGGAGACGTGCCTCATATATTTGGATGACGTTATTGTATTCAGTCACACCTTCGAAGAACACCTTCAACGGCTGGAGGCTGTCTTTCAAAGAATGCGATCTGCCGAGCTCAAATTTAAACCGAAAAAATGCCAATTGTTGCAACGTTCTGTCCGTTACCTCGGACACATCATCAGCTCTAGCGGTGTGTCCACTGACCCTCACAAGACGTCATGTGTTCGTGAGTGGCCGACACCCACTTCCATGGGTGACGTGTAACGGTTCATAGGCTTCGCATACTATTATCACCGGTTTGTTAAGAATTTCGCGACGCTGGCAAAGCCTCTGCATGTCCTGATTGGAAAGAATCAGAGATTAAAATGGGGTCCGGAATAGGAACTAGCTTTCCAGTCTCTCCGGGATCGATTGGCCACCGCGCCGACACTCGACTACCCCGATTTTTTGCAACCGTTCATCTTGGACACAGATGCTAGCGACACCGGCATCGGTGCTGTTTTGTCTCAACGGAAGGACGGTGTTGAACGAGTGGTGGCATATGGCAGCAGGGTTTTGTCTCCTGCCGAAACGCACTATTGCGTCACTCGTCGGGAGTTTCTGGCGATCGTCCATTTTGTTCGCCAGTACCTGTAGGGTAGAAAATTCCTCGTGCGCACTGACCATGCTGCCTTGCAATACTCACTAAAATTGGAACAACCGTCCGGACAATTCGCTCGATGGTTCGAATTGTTGCAGGAATTTTCTTTTGATATCACATACCGTAAAGGTACCCACCACGGCAATGCAGACGCTCTTTCCAGATTGCCCTTGAACCCTCCCTGCACCTGTTTGACGGGTACACATCACTGCGCAGCGCCGCCCACCCCGCCCTGTCCGGTTATGGGTGCGATGCCAAAAGATGACGGCCAGTGTACACCCGTTGGGGCCGATGGCACGCTGCATTTGCCGCACTCGGTGTGGCTGCATGAACAAAGGGCGAATGCCTCGTTGACTCCACTGCGGGATCTGCTCGGAAAGCCGAGATCTCACTTGTCGGGCGGGAAATCGAAGTTATTTACTGACCGGGAAGGGTTGCTAATGTGCACAGACAGCTTGTCGGACCGTTCACGCCTTCTTGTGCCATCCCTTCGCCATGATCTTATTCGCGTGCTGCACGCCAACAAGTTGATGCATCTCGGCATGCAGAAGACATTGCTCACGATGCAGCAGGATTTCTTTTGGCCGGATATGATGGCGGATATCACCAGGACTATCCAGGCATGCCAAGATTGTGCGAGGCGGAAACCGCCACGTCAAAATTATGTTCCGCCCTTGCAATCTATCGAGGTATCTCGTATTAATGAGCTGGTTGCTCTAGATATCCTCAGCCCATTTCCCCCATCGGCTAGGGGTAATAAGTACCTCTTGGTCGGGGTGGAATATTTTTCTCTTTGGCCTATGGCCTGGCCCCTACCCGACCAATCTGCTGCATCTATCACCGATGCTTTCCTGAATGGATACGTGATGGATAAAGGGGCTCCTGAGAAATTACTCACGGATCAAGGCCGTAACTTCTCTTCTAAATTTCTCCGGAACGTATGCGCTTCTTTGGGTACGAAGAAAATCCGCACTTCCCCTTACCACCCACAGATGGATGGAATGGTGGAACGATTTAACCATACCATTTCGGCCATGCTTTGTCACACGGTGCGCGAAAAGCAGACCGACTGGGACTTGCACATACCTGGCATTCTGTCTGCGTACCGCATGGTCCCGCACGCGTCCACGGGGTATTTGCCATTTTTTCTTATGTATGGGCGGGAAAACGTGCCTCCGATTGATGTGCAACTGGGTACAGCTGTAAAGGAACCCTCCCCTTCCTTACCTGACCACGTCCGTGACTCACTTCGATGTGTTACGGAGGTGCGGAAAGCTGCCAGGAGTGGAACGACCCGTACACAGGCACAGAACAAGAGATACGCGCGTCGGTCGTGACGTGACATGCCTTGGACAGTGGGCGACGCGGCGTGGCTCCATTGTCCTCAGGTGCCTGTGGGCACGTCCCCGAAACTGCACAGGCCTTGGCGAGGACCTGTTAGACTAATAGAAATCCGGAATCCCCAAAATATTCGCATCCAGTACGGTGTGCACCATTGGTATGTGCACTCGTCGCATCTGAAACCTTATTTCGAACCACGCACTGGCCCTTCATCCCCACTTGCTGACCTGCCGGGGTCTGATTTGCCTGACGTGCCACTTGCCTCACCAATTGACCCCCAGCGGGGACGTGTTCTACCCCTCGCAGACACACAGGCCTTGAAGAGTGTCGAGTCCCCTGACGAGCAGCCTCCGATGAGACCCGTTCCATCCACGGAGGACGCCGAACCCGGTCCTTCTCCGCTGCCCCCTCCTACTGAGCAGTCGGCGAGATGACCACGCTCCATGGGAGGAGAAGGACCGGCGTCGCGCACGCGTTCGAAGTCACTCCCATTTCGTTAACGCCATTGCCATGTTGTGCCTGTAACCCCTTTCTATTATGCCGCGCTTTGGTTGGCGCCCTAATGTTGTGTTGCTCCTACATTGCACATTGTTCCGTGCCCTAAAAACCTTTCCTCGTTACGCGTCATTGGCACCCTAAATGTTAGTATCAGGGGTTGCTGCATCGCCATTTTCTCAGCCGAGACGGCTGACTTTTTACACGGGGGGGGGGGGGGGGTGATGTAATGTGAGGTTACACCTGGATGATGGGCTCTGCCGGCCTCAGCCCACAACCAATGGGGAGTCGAGCCAGGGGCGTGGCCCTGATGTAATGTGAAGGCTACACCTGGAGGAGGAGGATTGGCTCTGCTGGCTTCAGCCCGCAACCAATGGGGAGTCAAGTTAGGGGCGTGGCCCTGGGGCTGTACAGTGGCTTCTGGAAAGTTCCAGGGATGTGGCTGAGGATTGGCTGCGGGGCATCACGTGGGCCAGGGATTAAAAGGGCGGAGAAGGACAGCACGTGGTCAGAGTGGAAAGGAACGAAGGGGGAAGCCACGCTGGTGCCGTGGTCCGGAGCCTGCCACGTGGCGGGCCGCGGCAGTCCCTCTCTCTCTCTCTGCCAACAGCGTAAAGGAGCAACAGGAGTAGAGGAACTGATGTAGTGAGAGCTGTGGACGAAACTTAATAAAGATTTCTGAATTCCCAACGTTGTCTCAACAGGGTTTATTACTCTTCTTGGTTCTTTCGGTAAAGTCACGTAGAAGGGAAGTAATAAAATAATAAAAATAAAACATAATAAAATAATTCTCACGACGTTTCGGCCACAACGCAAGCAGCCGTCCTCAGGTGAAGAATGAAACACCACCAAACTTGGAGCGTATATTTAAGCTGGGTTTGGGGGGAGGGAGGTTTATTACATTTGTATATGTGGATGGCCTCATGTACGAATCTCTCATGGTAGCCGGATGTTACTGTTTATTTTAAGTATTTTTAAATCCTTTATATTAAGTTCACTTGCTTGCGCGCTTACAACCGTGAAAATCTTTCAGTAGTTTTTAACCCACTTCCCGTGATCCAATCGAGCTGAGATTTTGCACACAGACTCGTTGTGCGTGACAACTTATTTTCGTGAACATTTTTTTCCATAATGTTACACTTTTTAGGAAATGTTTTTTTTTATATTGAATTACTAATTGCTTAATGGTGACAGGCAATCATCTGACCCATAGGTGTTAGCCATCTCAAGCCAGAGGACGAGAGGACTCTAGCCGCCACACATATAAAGGATTTATAGTGAAAAACTTTGTTTTTACGGGTTAATTTTTTTAATCCTTTATATTATGTTCACTTGCTTGCGCGCTTACGACCGTGCAATTCTTTCAGTCGTTTTTTAACCCACTTCCCGTGATCCAATCGAGCTGACATTTTGCACACAGACTCGTTGTGCGTGACAATTTATTTTCGTGATACATTTTTTCCAAAATTTTACACTTTTTAGGAAAAAAAAATTATATTGAATTACCAATTGCTTAATGGTGCCAGACAATTATCCGACCCATAGGTGGCAGCCATCTCAAGCCAGAGGACGAGAGGACTCTAGCCGCCCGTTTCAAAGACCAATGTGGGCTGGGTTGTGACCCATTGAACACGCATATAAAGGATTTATAGTGAAAAACTTTGTTTTTACGGGTTAATTTTTTACACACTTCCTTTGTCTGTGATGCATTTAGTCGCATCTTATCATACTGTTCTTTACAATGTTGCTATTACTGTTTTTGAACCTATCAATGTTTTTTTATAATTATATAGGTGATTTTAACACGTAGGCTTTCGCGACCAATATTATTCATAATGAATGTTTTGCGTTAGATCACGTTATTTATAAATGTGTCGTAACCCTCCACCCGACACGGCCAAACAGTAGAAAATGTGTCACGTTTACAAAATGACGAAATTATTCACTTCTTTAGCCCACCGGTATGTTGAAGAAAGAATCAACATCATTTAAAGTTTGAGTACGCCGTTTCGCCCGTTATTAGATCCAGCTTCATCGGGCAATTTGCCAGAATGGTGAGGCTCTCCTCTTGCTCCCGGTCTTAAATAGAGCAGCAGCAGGGTGACGTCAACATTTAATTCATTCAGGTGCAGTGATTTGAGGCAGAGAGGGGGAGGGTATTGTAATTATATAATAGATTGGTAATCATTCAATTGTTATTAATTGGTATGTGTTTTCCTTTTAAGGAATTCTAATTGTATTATATATTTTATTTAATAATACGCTTCCAGGCCGTACTAAGCCTGTAGCTGTCAGAGCGATTAAAGTTATTTGTATTTCTCTCAATTTCAATGGATTCTCTAATTAGTCTTGGCCAGTAATAATTAGTTTTACACAACACTTCAACGTTATCAAAATCAATTGAGTGTCCTTGTTGACAAGCATGCTCTGCCACTGCCGATAGTTGTGTTTGAGATAATTTAATATTTCTTTGATGTTCTTTTAGTCTTACGCTGATGTTAAGTCCCGTCTGTCCAATATAGCATCTGCTACATACACAATTAATCCGATATACACCTTCTGTTGATAATTTAGACAATTCCTATTTAGTGCCAGATACCAGTTTTTGAATTTTGTTTACTGTCCCAAATCTTACGTTAATGTTTTGCTTTTGCAAAACACGGGCTAATTTGTCAGTTACTCCTGATATATATGGTATTTTAATTGTTTGAACAATCTTATCGCTTTCAGCAGTGTTGCTTTGCGTTCGTGATTTGGCATTCAGTGCTCGGTTTATTTGATCGTTATTATAGCCATTCTGTCTTAGTGCTTCTTTAACATGGTTAATCTCTCACACTAGACTTTCACCATCTGACACTGTTTTAGCCCGATGTATGAGTGTCTTGAGCTGGGTGATGATGTGAATCTACATTCAGATACACATCAGTGTGCGTTTGCTTTCGGTAAACGCTGTGTGTTATTTTGCCATTTAGACCATGTCCCAGCAAAATATCTAGGAACGGGAGTCTGTTATTCACCTCCATTTCCATGGTGAACTGGATGGCCGGGTTTTGTGCATTGAGATGATTTAGAAAATTATTAAGTGCATCTATACCATGTGACCAGACAACGTATTATTAAATTAAATATATAATACAATTACAATTCCTTATAAGGGAAACAAATACCAATGAATAACAATTGAATGATTACCAATCTATCATATAATTACAATACCCTCCCCCTCTTCGCCTCAAATCACTGCACCTGAATGAATTAAATGATGACGTCACCCTGCTGCTGCTCACCATTCTGGCAAATTGCCCGATGATGCTGGATGTAATTACCAGCGAAACGGCATACTCAAATTTTAAATTAGGTTGATTCACTCTTCAACACACAAGTGGGCTAAAGTAGTGAATTATTTGTCCTTTGTAAACGTGCCACATTTTCAACTGTTTGGCCGTGTCAGGTGGTGGAGGGTTGACACATTTTTAAATAACGCGATCTAACCCAAAAACCTTTATTATGAATATTTAGGTGATGTTGAATATGATGTTTAAGTAGTTTTGTACACGAACAATGTCATATCTGTTTCGTGCAACATTTTTCAAGTGATTGTGATGGAAAAGGCAGTATATAAATATAGATTTATTGATTGGCATGGGCATGCTATAGGCGAGAGGGGCAGTTAAGACAATGTTATGGCAGTAGCGTGAATGAATAAACTTGATGTGGTGAGAGAGAGTCAGACATAGGCAGAGAAAAAAAAAATGCGGTGAGGCTGGACTTGAGCAGAGGCAGGGAGTTGATAGATGGGGAGCTTCAGACTGGGGGCAGTAGAGGAGAATGAGAAAACTTGTACTCCAGGAATACTAACTTCAGGCAATCGACAGAAAGTCTTCGTTGCTTGAGCAGAGTGTGTGGAGGCGTGGAGGGGAGTAGAGTTAGGCGAGCAAGGAGAGGTAGGGGAGCGTGTAGATGAGAGTAGAGTGAGATCCGAGGGGAGAGGTAGGAGAGTGCGTGGAGGGTAGAGTAATATGAGAGGCGAGATGTAGGATAGTGCATAGTGGAAAGTGAGGACAGAGGGAGAGGTAAGAGATGTGTGTGGAGGAGAGTATTGTGAGATCAGTCTCTCTATATCTTTGAGGGAGGCATTGAACGCAGAGCCCTTAACTCTGCTACCCCTCCAGCTACGTGAAGAACATGTCAGAGCACGTGCGATCCCAGATTTCTCCTGAAGACGAAAAACCAAGTGTCATGGAAAGCCACTTGCCATCCCTGGTTGTGTGTGTGCGGGACTGCGCGCTGAAGCTGGAATGGGACGGGAAGTCATGGACTCCCGACCAGTACATGGAGAAGTGCTTCCAGGTCCGCAGGAGCAATTCCCCGAAAAATGAAGAATTCAACAGGGAACGCGACCTCATGTGCGCATATTTTAAAGTGAGTCATGTGTATGCGGATGTGGATGTGCACGTATATTGTGCTTGACTCCGCAATTCTAATCAAACTTGATTTGAAGCTTTCGTGACTGCAGGAATTACTCTTTGGTTCTTTCGGTAAAGTCACAGAGAAATAAAATAATAGAGTACGACGTTTCGATTGCAACAACCAACCGTCATCAGGTAGAACTAAATTTGAGAGAGAGACATAACAAAGACATGGAGACACGGACAGACACACAAACAGAGAGAGACAACACGGACACAGAGACACAACATAGACACAGAGACCCAATGCCTCTGTGTCGAGGCCTTAAATAGAGAGAGAGGGGGGGATTAGGCAGAGAGAGAAGTGGGTCTGTGGGGGCAGTTGCTGGAGCAGATAAATTAGCATGTCAATGAATCCACCCGAAGCGACCGAGGGGAAGAAGATCGAATGGCCCGATGATAGCCTGGTAAAATTTAGAGAGAGAAATGTTTTAAGTTTGTTTTTCTCAAACAACCTATTTCTCTCGGGCTCTCATAAGTCCATTCGCTCTTTCTCTGCCCTGGCTGCTTCGGGGTGGATTTCCACACATCTCTCTGTGTGTCTGTCAAATTTCACACTTAAATTCTAATTTTAGCAATTTTTGGAGATCATAATCAACCAGGCTATACGCTAACTGTGTGTTAGCCGACTCTCTGTGTTGCATTACATTACATTTCCAAAAGATTTGTTAAATTTTGTTTTCTCAAACTATTTCTCTCTAAAATGTACCAGGCAATCATAGGGCCATTCGATCTTCTTTCACTCAGTCGCTTCAGGGTGGATTCATTGACATGCTAATTTATCTGCTCCAGCAGCTGCTCCAGCAGACCCACCTCTCTCTCTGCCCCCTCCCCTCTCTCTCTATTTAAGGCCTCAACACAGAGGCATTTGGTCTCTGTGTATATGTTGTGTGTGTTTCTCTCTGTGTGTCTGTGTTGTCTCTCACTGCTTGTGTGTCTCTCTGTTTGTCTCCGTGTCTGTGTTTTGTCTCTCTCTCAAATTTAGTTCTACCTGATGACGGTTGCTTGTGTTGCAATCGCAACGTCGTACTCTATTATTTTATTCATTTTATTTCTACGTGACTTTACCGAAAGAACCAAAGAGTAATTCCAAATCACTTACATTGCATCTGATCTCAAATATCTATAGCAGTTATCACCAGGGAGGATGCCAACAATAGCTTGTATCCTGTGTTACAAGGTGCACATAAGGTGGTCCTTGAAAATTAGCATTATTCTGCCACTAGGGAGTGATGTTACTCTGTGTATTTTTTCAATTCAATCATTTGTGGATAATTTGCCAAATGCGAATCATGACGCCAGCATACATGTCTAGTTACACCCCACACAGTAGTCTTCAATAATAGTTTTTTATTTCTACAAGAATTTCCTTTCCTCAAAGTGTCCCTAACTCTCTCACTTCACCTGTATATATCCCTCAAGTCCCTTTCCAAAAGAGTCCTTGACCTTCTGCTTTGCCATCAACCAATCACCTACTTTCCCTAATGGTTTCCAACCGTCCATTTTGTATTTCTACCTCCAATCCCTTCAATTTCCTACCTCTAACCAATCTCCTTTCAAGCCCTTTAAGTAAATTAGAGATGGCTTGTTTAACTTCCTGATTGTCGTGCACACGTGGTCCATAATGTCGGATGAGTATTTCGGGTTGTGCTTGAATCACTACACGTGTAATGAGATGACTTCTGAGACACAACTTGTAGAGGGTTTCTTATTTATTTCTCAATACTTTAAAGACAGGGTCACGGAATAACATAAGCGCTGAGTTACTTCTAGCTGATCCACCCATACCGCCACATCGGCGTCGTACACTATATAGCTGACTGACTATATAGCAACAACAACGATGAAGACTGTACAGCCAGCTGGCGATGCAGCGACGACGATGATGAAGATATGGCAGTGATGACAGCGACGACAGCCAGGATCCGAACCCCCACGACAGCCCCGAACCCCCGTTCGCCTCTCCCTTATATCCCTTTAGCGTGGCCAAGCCCCTCCCCTGGCCACACCCCACTTAAGGAACTCTCTCGCTGGTTCCAGGAGCTTCCAGATCAATCCCCTCATTGACCCTTGGCGCAGTTACACCCCCCTTGTGGTTGCTTATGTGTGCTGTTCTATAACACAACCATACCCGTAATTAGCCCCATTGATCAGCAGATGGCACCCTGTCATTACATCACCTCCCCCCCCCCCCCCACTATGTTTAAAAGATAGCCGTCCCAGCTAATACCAACAACAATTTTACAATTTAGGTAGAACAATTTCACAAATGAGAACCCATAAAATCCCGGTAACAATAATAACAAATTTTAGGGCAAAACAAATCCGCAATCGAAAATAAGAACCAAAATTTTAATAAAATCCTAACATCCATAATAATGGTAAGGGAGAGAGAGAGAAAACAATTAAACCCAACGTGCGTCGCCCGCAACCCGACCCCAACGCACCCCCCACACACAGGGAGATTACTATTAACAGAAGATAGCACAATTTGACCGGGTGCTCGACACCAGTCCATCCTTGGGGGCGAACTTTGTCTTCTCTCCGGGCGATGGGGACTTGAATAAAAGCCTTAAAGGGGTCGGCTGCTCCCCTGATTCCTTCGAAGACGTGGACCGAGTTGTAGCTGGCGGTCCATCGCACCCAGCAGGATCCCGTGACTCTGCGTCCTTCAGGGGCTCGGAAACTGTGTGCGGCACAACACAATCCTTCTGACACATGCTCTCTGTGGCGGATTCCCCCGGCTCGTCGGACACATCAGACACTGACCGAATAATGCTTGGAGATGAGCTGTCAGTTCGGGAGAACCATATTGCTTCAACCGTGATGGATGGACAAACCAATGACGACGGCCCACTTGTATACGCACACACTCTGGCCTTTTAATCTTCACCACTTCCACGGGACCTTGTCATGGCCGATGCAGTTTAGGGGACGTTCCCAGGGGCACCCGCGGGCAGTGCAACCATGCCCTGTCACCTATGGTCCATTGAAGCACACGCTCACGCCGCCCTGCGTTCTTTTCATTGGCCACCTGCGCTCTGGCGGTATTTACCCGGAGCCGCGCCATGTGCTGCCAACATACGACTCAGCGTAACTTGCAGGGGCATGGGCAAGGCCGTTTTTCCCTTGCCCCCCGACATGCCCAATTGGACCTCCATGGGGGTTCATTCTCCCTCCCGTATATGAGGAAAAATGGGGAAAATCCAATGAAAGCGTGTGGAGCCATCTTGTACGCCACCAAAACCCTTGGAACGTGCAAATCCCAATCGGTTTGCGCCACGCTGACCACCTGATAAAGCATAGATGTCAAAGTTCTGTGCAGGAGTTCCACCATACCGTCCGTTTGGGGATAGTTTGGTGACATTCTAAGATTCTTAGTTCCTAACGTGTTGCACACCTCACGCAGCAGCTTCGATGAGAAATTCCGGCCCTGATCCTTGAAAAGCTGCTCGGGGGTTCCCTTATTCATTATGTAGCCGTAAAAAAATGCATTGGCAAAATATGTGGCCGATTGGTCAGGCAATGGCCAGGCCATCGACCACCGAGAAAAATATTCAACCCCTACTAGGAGAAATGTATTTCCCCTCTGCGTGGCCGGGAAGGGTCCCAGAATGTCGAATGTGACCAACTCGTTAATCTGAGACATTTAAATGGACTGCAACGGAGGCTGGAACTTTCTCAGCAGCAGTTTTCGGCGTGCACAATCCGTGCAACCTTTTACTAGATGGTACACATCACTCGACATTCCCAGCCAATAAAGGTCATGCTGCAAATTCAATGTCTTGCGCACCCCGAAGTGCAACAACTTATCCTCATGCACCACCCGAGTCAACCTGCCCCGCAGGACGGTGGGAAACAAAATACAGTGATGGTGCAACCCCTCGTCTCACCTCATCCAAGAGTCCTTTGTGAAAAAACAACTTATGAACCTTCCGTGGGAGCAGATCCTTTGTGCTGCATGAAGATATGACCGTTAAGTTCAAATATAATAATGGAGTGGCAGCCAAGGAATGGGAGCAGATCTAAAAGTACCTTTACCAAAGCAATGGAAAAATGAAATTAGAGCATGTGCAGGTGCGGAGGCTTGGTGAGCCCTTCATTCACCAGTGGATTGACGATAGCCAATGGTATTGAGGATAGTCAGTGCATTGTCGTTGTTGAATTGTCGTCGTTGTTGTCTTCCTGCAGAAGCGGAAGTGCTTCATATTCCCCATGCCCGCACACCCGGACGACATGGACCAGCTGGAGAATAAACTCAGCAAGACGTTTCTGAAAGTGGCGGAGGAGTTCACCTCTCACATCTACCAGATCATAAAGTACAAGAACATCGATGGGGTCATCCTCACTGGCCAACGTGAGCGCAAACATAAAAAAATAAGCTTGCACTTCTGTCGTTTCTGTTACATCGATAAGAGTGAAATGCATTTAGTAAAAAAAATTGTTGAAATTTTGATCTACTTCATCAGTTACCATGGTTTTACTTTTATAGCACTCCCATTTGTTTTCAGGTTGTACCCCACGTTGTTCAGCCTGAATGTCTGACGCTTCACTCCATGGTGCTGGGAGCTTTTTTGGGAACTGAATCATTCAGTTTCAAATTTCTCACTTCCTGAATAACCTCCCAACACATGGAACAAAAACTATGGACATCAATGTTGAAAAACACACAGTACAACCCATAAACACGTCAGAGAAAACATCAGAGATGATATCACACTTCATGACATCACGTGGGAGACGTATTCAAGGGCGTATAATGTCATTGCTTTGGCCAAAGGGATTTATCAATTTCACCCTGGGTTTCATTCCCAAACATGTGAGCTATAGTTTGATCAATGGGGTCGATTTTCAAGAGGGTCCTGATGAACAACACTCTATGCAAATATTTATACTCGAGTTATACTAAATTTGTGTTCATATTGGAAAGTCTATAAGACAGTCATCATCCATCCCTGTTACTGACAGATAAACAGATTGACAAAGCTAATTCATTTATACTTTAAAACAGTCAGATATTATTGAAATCATAACGACGATGATGAAGACCCTATTGCTTGTTCACGTCCTGTTTTTTTTTCAGTCTTCCTGCAGGTTGCAGAGCTTTATGTGCAGGCTCATCGTTCGGGCGACATGGCCTGCATCGAGGGTGCACGGAAACAGGTGGTGCTGCTTGCCAACATGCAGGCAATGGAGGACGCCAAGGGGGTATACCAGAGAGAGATGGAGACGTTGGCGAACAAGCTTCCTGTGGAGTACAAACAACTGCAACGACATCAAGAGGAGTGCACAAAGAAAGCGATGGCTCTCTTCTACCGTTGCTCTGTGCTCGACTGCATTCACGAGTTTGAGAAGGAGCTCTTGGTGAGTTTGGAGGATGGTGAAAACGTAAAGGTGCAGCCATAAAATGGCTTTTTTACACCACGGCTGATAGAGGGGGCCTCCAATATGAGGATATATCTGGAGAGCTACACTCTAGAGGGTAGTTTTGGCCTAATCGTCCATGCCTGGGACAGATGTCTTGGAAGAGGTGGGAGTACCCACATTTACCACACCCATATATAACCTCACAATTGACTGTGGTGTTCGCATTTATAATAATGGGTGGACAGACACCGGAGGATTTAACATATGCACCAATGGTTTCAACTGCTATGCCAGGAGATCGAATGCCACCTGCATTGGATGTTCATGGTGATGTTAAACGATGGCAGAATGCCACAGATTTAGAAAGGGTTCACCTGGAACACATTTTTTCTCCTTATCTTTTTAACTATGTATCAGTTTAACAATTCACCAGAACACCTTCATATTATGCCCATGTTGGCCTCCCTGCACTGGCTTCCAATTCACATAGAATAAAGTTTAAAATCCTAATGTTAACTTACAAAGAAGTGAACCATCTTTCCCCAGCCTAATCATTGACATGCTACACCCATATGTCCCCTCAAGGTCTCTAAAATCTAGGGATGCAGATCTTCTGTTTGTGTTCCCAGGTGGAGGCTTTGGTCTATGGGTGACCAAGATTTTCCCCATGTAGCCTCGAGGATATGCATCGCTCTTCCACGAGATATCAGGATCTCTGAGTCTGGACATTTTAAAAATGCATCTTTAAACCTATTTTATGCTTCTACTTATTGAACGTTTAGTTAATTTAGTAAATTGATTCTTAAAATGTATTTATAATATAAAATGTGTATGTGTCTGAGTGTCTGCTGCTGCCTCAAATATTGGAAGAAGAAGTCACCCCCTGTGAGTGGCTGGCTGAGGTGCCATCTTTTGAGGAAGGACTGAAGGCGATCTCCAGAGTCTGAGACCAGGAAAGGCACCGGGCAGAGATGATCTCCCAAGCGAAATACTGAAGGAGGGTGGTGTTTGTGCACAGATTTCCCTACATGACATCATAACAACAGTCTGGGCCACTGGACGGGTTCTGCAGGATTGGAAGGATGCCCTAGTGGCCCCCCTCTTTAAGAAGGGGGACCGCACAGACTGTAACAACTACAGGGGCATCTCACTCCTCAGTGTGCCAGGAAAGATCCTGGCAAGGATTATTCAACATCGCTTTGCTAGTCACGCTGAGGAGAGGCTTGCGGAGCCCCAATGCAGTTTCAGGAAAGGGTGGTCCTGCACGGATGCCATGTTTTCTGTCCGTCTGCTACAGCCGAGGTGTAGGGAATTCTAACAAGACTTATATTTCTGCTTTATTGACCTGGTCAAGGTCTATGATACCATCAGTAGGCCTGGGCTCTGGGTTCCTCGTGCGTTCGGAGTCCCTGACCCTCTGCTCACGCTCATTAAGGACCTTCATGATGGTGAGCGGGCCCGGGTAAAACTACGTGGCCGGGAATCAGAGCCATTCCCTGTACACCTTGGAGTGCAACTGGGATGTCATCTGGCTCCCACATTATTTACCATATATTTTGAACACGTAGTTAGTGAAGCCTTCAATAGCTGTACCGAGGAAATTTCCATTTGGTACAGATATAATGGGAGGCTGATCGATGCCCAGGTGCGGTCAAGGGATGGCTCCCTATGCTCAACCACGTTATGTATGCCGATGATCTGGTAATTTCTGCTCACTCAGAGGAGAAGTTTGAGACGCTGCTGCTGAAACTGGAGTGTGCCACTAAGAAGTGGGGCCTTACCATCAGCCCTACCAAAACTAAGCACCTGCCTGGGTATTTTGTACCATCGGACACTCCGCCCCCACAACTCCCAATCGGTGATGGGGCAGTTGTGGAGAGAGTGGAGAGTTTCCCATACCTTGGCAGTGTGCTCATGACCGGCTCCGGTTTAACAGCAGAGGTCTCACTCCGAATCAGTCGAGCGGCATTATCTTTTCATCGGTTGCAAAACGCTGTGTGGAAGCTACCTGGTCTGTCGCTCCACACAAAGCTTCAGGTCTTCTCAGCCACGGTCATGCCCTATCTTCTCTATGTTTGCAAAACGTGGACCCCCCTAATGGAGCATCTTCGCCGGTTATAAACATTGAGGCTGGCCTGCCTACGATCCATCCTGGGTTTAACCAGGGTGGATTGTGTGAGGAGCTCACAAATCCTTGAAAGATCTAGGCAAAGTCTCATCGGTGAGCTCCTCTGGCAGGCAAGGCTGTGTTGGCTGGGTCATGTAGTCCGCATGCCCAGCCACCGCATGCCTAAACAGCTTTTGTTTGGCTGGATCGAGGGGGCTAAACGGGCGCGGCATGGGCTAAAGAAGAGCTGGAGTGATGTGGTACAGGAGGATGTGGAGCTGAGTGGACTTGCCGATGACTGGCACCAGCAGTGTCAAGATCGGCCTCTGTGGAGGAGGCTCGTTAAGGACGCTACTGGGCAGTTGGAGGCAGTCACCCTCCAACAACAACGGAGGGCGGAGGAGCGACGCTCACAACAACGAGCGGAGCGCCGGGTGGCTAAAGCACAGCAAGTTGGCACAGTAGGGGGAACAGGTGGTGCATCAGCCAGTCATCTCATTTTTCTCAGTCAGTCGACCTGTGGCACCTGGGTCTGCTCCTTGACCTCCTGCCAGCGGGCTTTCGACACTTCACGTGGCTTCAAGGTGCACATGGCCTAGCACAAGCGTCATGGTGATGTCACTGCCACTTAGTGGTGAATGGCGGATGTTGTTGCTGCTGCTGTGTCCTGTGCAGCACTTTGAGATCCTTGATGAAAGCGCTATATAAATGGTATTATTATTACATTTTATTTTATCATAATTCTGCAAGCGATGTTGGTTATGAAGCCACAACCCCACCACCACCCAAACAAGCCTTATCCTGTGTTACAAGGAAGTAACGGGTCCTAAAGAAGAAGGGATGGCAGAATGACAGAAAGAGCACGGCCTAAAGATGAAGGCAGGAGGGACCTAAGGAAGGGGTGGGGCCTGCAGTAAATGTGCCAGTTGAAGAGAGGAAGGGGTGTGATCCAAATAGGTAGGTGCAAGGATGCAAAAGAGAAACGGATAGGCACAAGCATGGGAGAGGTTCGGGCCTAAGCACAGAGTCGCAACATCCCATCGCCTCCCTTAAATGTGTATTCTCAGCTAGGCAGGGTACAGAAACTGGGGTTGCACTCCCTCTATTCGCCAAGTCAGTGTGCAGGGGGAGCAACAATTATATATTTTTTTAGTCAGACGGTGTCAGATTCGGGGCGACAAAGACTCGGCTTACTTGAATTAGGCCACCCTTTCCCTTGGCCAGTCTTGCCTGTTTCAGCAACTGCGCAGCTCCTAGCTTGCCCTGGAACAGAATGAGTAGCAGGCAAGGTCTCAGGTTGTTGCTCTCCATGGCCGCTCAGTCTTATTTCCTGCCAATTCTGTACACTTGCACATTCGGACACGATAAGACAGGCTGGGGATCCGATAACCTCTGGGTTTAGGAGGGCAAGAGGGAGAATATGTTGGATGAAGGAGAGAGCCGTGTGCAGTGGTCTCCTCTACTCCTTCAGGGAGGCCATAGGCCTTGCAGCTGGTTCTCCCTGCTCTTGGCTTCAAGCTTGTATGCCTCTTCTCGCTCCCCGAGTCCCTCCTCGTCTTTTGAATTCAGATTTTCCAGCTCCTCCACAGTTGACTGGAGAGTCATCGTGGCTGCTTCCTGTTTCACAACCCTCTCGCTGATCATCCCCTAGTCTGTCGTTCAGAACTCGTAGGGGTTCTATGCCCAAATTTGGTCGATTTTGGTGTGCATTCCTGGAGAAGCAAAAGGGCCTCCTCCGTAAGTTCTTCGGCTCTGACTTTATGTGCGGAGGTGAGTGGCGAAGTAGCTTTCGCCTTTTTATTTCCTGGGGCTCTGTCTGCCATTGATCAGGTGGCAGGCTGTGTTGGGAGCCAGGCACAGCGTTACTTTAGGTAGCCCAGAGTGATTCATGGGTGAAGTGATAAAAACACGGGTAACTTATAATATATACGTTGATCTCGCAGTTCTTTGGTGTTTAAGCAATAAGTGGTGGAAAATGTAAATGGAACTAAACGTAAAACAAAAAATAGATAAGTAGATGGTGTTACAGGGGTCTCTCATCGCACCGCTCACTCGGCCATGACGTCACCAGAAGACTTGGAAGTCTTGTTCTCTTGATTTTAAGTCTTTTGTTAAATTGATATTTGTAGGTGAGTGTCTAATCACATCAATGTGCCAATTGTGTTGGTTCATCTTAAAAGCATGGTCTTTGTAGGAAAGGCAGATGGCATCAGTATGTATGAACCGTCTAGAGTTTGTGTATGGTAAGTTATTTGTAGACATATTAAACATCAGTGCCAGGACAGCACGTTTATGGTAGCCCGTTTTTCTCCATCTATCCCAAGAACAACACTTGTAAGAGGTGACTCAGCCTTACTCATTGCAGCACCAACGTTTTGGAACAGCCTTGTTTCCTCACTTAACATCATAAATTTTCCTTCAAAGCATATTCTGAAGCAGATTAGTGCTGGATAAAGCCACATTTGCCAATGTGATTTATAAATTGATTTCGTAACAACGTATTGAGAGTTAGATTTTAATGTACAATTTGTATTAAGGGACTGTGTGTTGTCTTGGTGTAGTCTGGGACATATTCTTAAGTTTTTTTCGGTGAAGTCACGTAGGTAAAAAAATTTAAATTAATAAAAGTAAAATAAAATAAAAATCACGACGTTTCGGAGGCAACGTCGTGATTTTTATTTTATTTTACTTTTATTAATTTAAAATTGTTTTACCTACGTGGCTTTACAGAAAAAACCTAAGAATACGAATCCTTGCAGTCACGAAAGCTTCAAATCTAGAAGTAGTCTGGGACAGTTTTTGCTGTTGTTTTACTGCCTTTCCGAAGCTTTGGAATTGATTATGCAATTTTAACCTATATACTATATTTATTTATTTAAGGGACATCATGGTGGCTAAAAGATGTAGTCTTTCTCGCCTGGTATGCAGGAGTTCGGGGGTTCGAACCCAACTCTGACGCCTGTATATTTGGACGTCGCATGTTCTCCCCGTGGTTGCGTGGATTTTTTTCTGAGTCCTCCGGGTTTTCCCTCCACATTTAGAAACATGCGTTTAGACAATTTAGATGATTTTACTGCCATAAATGTCCAAATGATAAGCTACTTTGTTGAGCTAGAATTTGTGACCAGGTCGCTTTTGAACAATAAGTGAATATCTCAGTGGGCTTTGTCTGACAGGTTGGGGATGGTTTAGTTTTAATTGTAACTTTTAAGGTCATTTGTTCAACTTTATTGTACTTTGCACTCTATCATGTTTTGCTGCAGTATAAATACATACTCTGATTCTGATGTATCTTGTCCCCGAGGGTAATTCCGAAGCATATTTTTCTTAGAAGCATCTTTTGTTGCCAAGACTGCCCATCTATAAAAAAAAAAGCTTTGGAAATACAAGCCCTGTTTTGTCATTTCTGGTTCTATTACTCTGCTAGAAGCCACTTTTGATCTAAATAGCGAGGGCTAGTAATTGGTTGCACGTGGTTATTTCGGGAAAAACCTACATGTTTGAAGTTTAGGGTTTGTTTTACAATGGGTCTAATTCTCTTTAAAATGTATCACTCAGGTTTGTAGTGTAGCTGAGGGGTAATTTTAGGTCGTAGCTTGTTGGCATGGATGGGTTCTCACCTGCTTTGTTATTGCAAAAAATATTGAACCTCCTCAATATTTAAGGCATCTTCTTGTGATCCTCGATGACACGTGAATTAAAGGAAGTGGGCAATTTTGCAGCTCATCTTTCCATTGTTGTCAGAGTTTTAACGTCCAGGCCACACTCTTTCCTGGCTTTCATCTTAGAGCATTTTCCATTTTTGTCTGCGGAAAATAGTTGGAGAGCTTAAGATTCACTTGGCCGAGATGATGCCATTTTTACTATTTTTTTAAAGTTCTGTCTACGTCTGCCTTGTCCACTTGGATTAGCTGAGTGGCCACATGTTTGCATGAACCTCTTCCTCTTTTGTGTTTGGTGGACTTTTGTTGTTTTACTCACAAAGCCTCTATTGTACAGCGTTTCACGCTGGAAACATTTGAGAAAATGGAGAAAAAGAACACGGAGCAATCATACAAGTTGTCCGAACGGCGACTTCGTAAACTATTTCAATACGTGAATGAGATGGACAAGGAATTCATGCAGCCTGGGGGCTATCAGAGATACAAGGCAGCAATGCGGAAACTGGACGAAGAGTATCATGCTACACAGGGACTCGGAGAAGAGGTGACGTACACCCTTCATGTGCATCTTCTTTCTGACGTTTCCTCCATTCTGTAGAGGTTGTTCTTCCTGCTTTTTTCCATGTATTCCTGTCCTGGGACATCATCTAATTCTTACTTCACAGCCCCGCATATACTGCTCACCTCTACACACAACCTATATATAGAACTGCCTCTTGCTCTCTGCCATAATTCTTCCATTTTAAGCATCTATAAATATAAACCACTTTACTATTTGGTTCGGTAAAGTCACAAAGAAAGAAAATCAATTAAATAATAGAGTATGACGTTTCGATTGCCACACAAGCAACCGTCATCAGGTAGAACTAAATTTGAGAGACAAAACACAGACACGTAGACACACAGACAGACACACAAGCAGAGAGAGACAACACAGACACACAGAGACCCAATGCCTCGAGGCCTTAAATAGAGAGAGAGGGGGGTGGGCAGAAAGAGAGGTGGGTCTTCTTGAGCAGCTGCTGGAGCAGAGAAATTAGCATGTCAATGAATCCACCGGGAAGCGGCTGAGGGAAAGAAGATCGAATGGCTCTATGAGAGCCTGGTAAATTTTAGAGAGAGAAATCGTTTGAGAAAACTAAATTTAGCAATTTTTTTGAAAATGTAATGTAATGCAACACAGAGAGTCGGCTAACACACAGTTAACGCATAGCCTGGTTGATTACGATCTACCAAAGATTGCTAAAATTGGAAGTGAAGTGTGAAATTTGACAGAGACACACAGAGAGATGTGTGGAAATCCACTCCGAAGCAGTCAGGGGAGAGAAAGAGCGAATGGACCTATGAGAGCCTGGTAAATTTTAGAGAGAGAAATGCGCTAACACACAGTTAGCGCATAGTCTGGTTGATTACGATCTCCAAAGATTGCTAAATTTGAAGTTAAGTGTGAATTTTAACAGAGACACAGAGAGAGAGAGAAAACAACTTACATCCTCCTGTAGAGGTGTTTCAAACTTGATGTGAAGCTTTCGTGACTGCAGGAATTACTCTTTGTTTTTTTCAGTAAAGTCATGTAGAAAGAAATTTAATTAAATAGAGTACGACGTTTCGATTGCAACACAAGCAACCGTC
Source organism: Lampetra fluviatilis (assembly GCF_964198595.1). Classification (NCBI taxonomy): domain Eukaryota; kingdom Metazoa; phylum Chordata; class Hyperoartia; order Petromyzontiformes; family Petromyzontidae; genus Lampetra; species Lampetra fluviatilis. The sequence goes on along the minus strand of NC_136345.1, from coordinate 648,696 downwards.
ATCAGGTAGAACTAAATTTGAGAGAGAGACAAAACACAGACACGGAGACACACAGACAGACACACAAGCAGAGAGAGACAAACAACATAGACACACAGAGACCCAATGCTCATTACCAAGGGGACTAAAGAGACAATGTCAGAGCAAGCAGGTTACGGGAGTACCGAAAGGACAGGAGTACATTGACCTCTCCTGGCCACAACCCATTTGGTGGAGCCAGGGGGAGTTCAAAACCTCTCCTGCCTATTGCAGACTATAGATGTCTATGAAACAGCACGTTGCTGATAGTCTTGCACTGTCAGAAGTGGCACAAAGACCAAACTTACTAGAATTATCATGAATGACTGCGAGTGTCATTCACCGCTACCCTTTCACGCTCGTTTTTCTCCCTCAATGTCGATGCATATGTATCCTTTTACATGGCACAGAGTGGTCTTTGCTGTTCTGTCCTTCCAGAAAGACAACGCCTACAAAGATTTCATGGAAAAAAATAAGGATCGTGGACAAAGTATCCTGATGGTGGACAAGACCCTGACCCAAGTTCAACAAGAAGAACTGAGTAGGATGCGTTTCTTTTCTAACTTGTTGGTGACACGAATTTGTTTGATTATATTTTTCTGAGTAACTAGGATTTCCACGATATGGCGATATTATGATATATTGCATAATATTCGGTCCGTAATTATTGCATAATTAGTTTCGAAAAAATATTGTTAATGCACGATTATTGTTGCCAGATTTATTTTGTCATGTTTAAAATCATAAGGAAACCATCAAAAACTAAGGCATAATAATCAAAGTAAGTGGAATATTTATTACCCATTAAATTTGGCCTTTGCTGAATGTATTCCAGAGTTATTGATATCATCTTTTGCAGAGTATGTAGACAAGCGCGTTACTAAGAGGAGAAATAATTGTGGTAAAGTGACTGAAAACATTTAATAGTGGATGCAGACATTCGACTTTTTCAAACTATATTTGTACTTGATTTGAAGCTTTCGTGACTGCAGGAATACATACTCTCTGGTTCTTTCGGTAAAGTCACGTAGGTAGAAAAAATAATAAAAGAAAACACGATGTTTCGGTTGCAACACAAGCTTCCATCTTTAGGTGAGAAAAAGTATCTGCTGTTGTGGCTTTATATAGGTGTTGTGTCTTAGAACTAACCACACGGAGACATATGCTAGAGGCAACGCGTTTATTACAACAACTCTTAACAACTCTGCTAAATACTACTGTTACACGAAGGGGTACAGCCCCTTCCACCCGATAGCCTAAGGGAGAGACAGCCTCCCTTCTAGCGTATCCGACGCACTCTGGGCTACACTATACGCTGGTTTCCTTGCCACGACCCTAAGGGAAGACTGGATTGACTGACCCACCCAGGGTACGGGACTCGCCCCAGGTCCACTGCAACCCCGGCTCTACCCAGATCCTCGGGGAGGGTCCAGGAGGGTCAGGCTCACCTCTGGCCCTCGCTACCTCGGGTCCACTACAACTGGCTCTAACAAGAGCCTCGGTTGAGGGTTCCCGGGTGCTGGTCCAGTCTTTAGGTCTTCAGATGTCTTCAAGCTTGAGTTGGCGAACATTGCCCGGCCTGTCCAGAGGGCCGACCTTTTATCCCCTGGTCAGGGTCACCACTCCCCTCATTACCCCCCCCCCTCCAGAAACTTCGGGAAGGTCTTAGGGGGTCTTAAATCTTAAGTGGTCTTGGGAAGTGGTGGGGGGCCCACATCCCCCTCAGCCCCCACCCCCTGGGGGGTCTGGGGTATCAACCTCTGGTCGCAGGGGGGCGGGGGTTTTACCTTCGGTCAACCCCTACACACCTCACTCTCTCTCGGCTGCCCCCTGTCGGCCCGTGAGCGTGGGGTGGCAGGTCAGCTGCTTACAGCGCCTTATTATGGCGCAACATCGGCACGGGGGGGGGGGGGGGGAAGGGGGGAAGGAGTTTGGCTGTAGGAGTTCACAGGAGAGAGGGGGAGGGTTTGTGGCGTGCATGGACGGGTGGGGATGGAGAAATTAGCAAGTAAAGGGACTTGAATTAGTAATCGGACAACAAGACACATGGGTGGGTGAGTGAAAATCATAGCAGTTAAAACTTGACGCGGTTTATCACATCCTTCCAATGATTGCTCAATCTGAATTCTTCTTCTCGATTAAAGTGTTGTCTGTGTTTATATATCTGGATGGCTTCATGAACAAATCTCTACTGGTGGCCCGAGGGTTTGCAGAGCACCTTAGTCTCGGAGGAAACAATGTCATGTGTGCCCACAGCGTTGAAACAATGATTCGCCACCGCCGAGGTGTTGGTTCTGCCCTGTTTCAAATCCACTTTGTGTTCGCGAACCCGGTCTGAGACACGGCGCTTCGTGTCTGCGGCAGCAGTTACATTAGTGAAACGAAGCAATGTGTCTCAGACCGGGTTCGCGAACACAAAGCGGATTTGAAACATGGCAGAACCACACCTCGGCGGTGGAGGATAATTATTTCAACGCTGTGGGCACACATGACAATTGTATTCTCCGAGACCAAGGTGCTCTGCAAACCGTCGGGCCACCATCAGAGATTTGTTCATGAAGCCATCCAGATATACAAACATAGACAAAACTTTAATCGAGAAGGATTCAGATTGAGCAATCCTTGGAAGGAAGTTTAAACTGCTGTGATTTTCACTCACCCACCCGTGTGTCTTGTTGTCCGATTACTAATTCAAGTTAATTTACTTGCTAATTTCTACAGCCCCCACCCGTCCATGCATGCCACAAACCTTCCCCCCTCTCCCTGTGAACTCCTATCGGCCAAACTCCTCCCCCCCCCCGTGCCTATTTATAGCCACAACAGCAGATCATTTTTCTCACCTGAAGACAGACGCCTGTGTTGCGACCGAAACGTCGTGTTTTCTTTTTTCTATCTACGTGACTTTTCCGAAAGAACTAGAGAGTATATATGTGTACTCTACACTTAGTTAAGTAATGGAACCAATAATATAATTATCAGTGTAGGAAATTTATTTCTTAAATTATCAGATATCCCAGCCCAAACATGTTTTAGTAAGTGAGTTGTCTTTGCAGAGACCAGAACATTGGAAAGGCAACGAAAGCAAGATTCGGAGGTTCTGAAGAACGTTAACAAAGACAGGAAATCAGACAAATCACACTTGAAGAATCAGCAAAAGGTAATAATGTCACCACTACTACCACCATCATCATAATTACATCCCTTCAGTCAAAGTAAAAGTGACACTGAGGCCAAATTAATGTCTGTGATGCTTCTCTTTCCTTACCGAGTGTCACTGCTTGATTCAATCCCAATCCTGTATCTTCGCATGCATCTGTCCATCCATCCATCTGGTTTTGACATCGCTACACCATAGCACTCGTTGTGTCTGGATTGGTTAAGGGTAACTGTGGACGTCCTCCAAGAATTTATGTGGAGTGCTTTTGCAAATAACATCTAGAAACCTAACAGCTTTTTATGAAAAATAAAATTTTAAAACACCAAATAAATACCTTTTGCAAGGCATCAAGTCTGCATTAACTACATATACGTGTGGCAAACATGTGTAACAATGCTCGTTTAGGCGACTTCTGGAATCCGACTTTTATTCAACTTGTATTACAGCTTTCCTTCACGCTGCTGACAGGCACACTGCCACGTGGCAACCCGGAGCCCCGCTCCCGTGTGGCCCCCTTCCTCTGTTCGTTCCCGTTCTGAACCCGTGTCGATCGTCTCCACCCCTATTTAATATCCGGGTCACGTGGTACGTTTCCGCCAATCCTCGTTAGCCTCCATGGAATATTCCAGGCCCCCTCATAAGCTCCCAGGACCACGCCCCTAACTCATCTCCCCATTGGCTGTGGCCAAAGCCAGCAGAACCAATCCTTACAGCTGTCACCTTTCCATTACGTCAGGGCCACGCCCCTAGGCTTCCCCCCATTGGCTATTAACCAGGACCGGCAGAGTCAATCATCATGACGAGTTGTGATACGTCAGTGAGCCGGATATATCCTCACATTACATCACCCCCCCCCCGTGTAAAAAGTCAGCCGTCTCGGCTGGGAAAAGGTTGACAAGCCGAATCCCATTTGGATAAATATTAGGGCATCTAAGACGCATTATCAAGGTAAGGGGGGAGTAGGCGTCTACGCGTCGAGGAATGCAAAACATTTAACAACAGACATACATTAGGGCGCCCCTGTAGCGCAGTAACAACAGGGTGACAGACCGCAAGGTAATCAATACTAGCGAAACAGAAGAGATTTCGACCGCGTACGCGACGCCGGACCCTCTCCGTTGTTCGCTCGTGGTTGCCTCGCCGACTGATCAGCAGGAGGTGGTTGCCGTGGAGAAGAAGAAGAAGAATGTTCGGTTTCCGTTGTATCTGGGACAGGTCCTGTTGGAGGAGGGATGTCCGGGGTCTCGTCATCCCTCAAAACCTGTTCATCTGCGGGGGATATAACACAGCCCCGCTGGGGATCAACGGGCGAGGCAAGTGGCACATTCGGCACGCCAGACCCCGGCAGGTCAACAAGTGGAGATGAAGGGCCAGCACGCGGGTCAACTTACGGTTTGAGTCGCGACGAATGGACATACCAACGACGTTGGCCGTACTGGATGCGAACACTCTGGGGATTCCGAATGTCCACCAGCCTCACAGGCCCCCGCCAAGGCTTGTGCAGTTTAGGGGATGTGCCCACTGGCACCTGAGGGCAATGGAGCCATGCCAGATCGCCCACCAACCAGGGCATGTCAATTCGCGATCCACGCGCATACCTCTCATTCCTTGCCTGCGTACGGGCCGTCGCACATCTGGCGGCCTCTCGCGCCTCCGTAACCCATTTAAGTGAGTCCCGTACGTGATCAGGCAAGGAAGGGGACGGTTGTTTACCCACCGCACCCAGTTGCACATCAATCGGGGGTACATTCTCATGGCCATACATCAGGAAAAATGGCGAATATCCTGTGGACGCGTGCGGAACCATGCGGTATGCCGCCAGGACGCCCGGTATGTGCAAGTCCCAATCGGTTTGTTTTTCACTCACCGTGTGACAGAGCATGGCCGAAAGGGTGCGGTTAAACCGTTCCACCATGCCATCCGTTTGCGGATGGTAAGGGGAAGTGCGGATTTTCTTTGTGCCCAGCGCAGCGCATACATCCTTGAGCAATTTGGAGGAGAAGTTACGTCCTTGATCCGTGAGCAGCCCTTTGGGTGCTCCTTTATCCATAACGTAACCATTCAAGAAAGCCTCGGTGATGGACGAGGTCGTTTGGTTAAGCAGAGGCCAGGCCATAGGCCAGCGAGAAAAATATTCGACCCCGACCAAAAGGTATTTGTTTCCCCTAGCCCAGGGGTCGGCAACCTACGGCTCCGGAGCCGCATGCGGCTCTTTACGGGCTGCTTCTTGGCAATATGTACGTATGTACAGTATGTACTCAGATGCATTGCGGCTCTTGAAATACTGAATTTTGTACCGAATTGGAAAGAAATGGCTCTTCTTGTTATTTTGGTTGCCGACCCCTGCCCTAGCCGATGGAGGGAACGGGCCCAGGATGTCCAGAGCAACTAGCTCATTAATACGGGACACCTCAATTGAACGTAGTGGCGGAACATAATTTTGCCAAGGCAGTTTCCTCTTTGCACAATCATGGCATGACCGGATAAAGTTAGTGACATCTGCCGTCATGACGGGCCAAAAGAAATCCTGCTGCATAGCGGCCAACGTTTTCTGCACGCCGAAGTGCATCAGTTTGTCGGTGTGCAGAGCACGGAGCAGGTCGTGGCGAAGGGATGTCGTCACAACTAGGCGTGAACGGTTAGACAATCCATCCATACACATCAATAGTCCCACCTGGCCCCGGGACATCTGCCATTTCCATCTTGCCAAATGAGATCTCGGTTTCCCGATCAGTTTCCGCAGCGGAGCCAGAGAGGCATCGGCCGCCTGCTCGCGTAGCCACAATGAGTGCGGCAAATGCAGCGTATCGTCAGCGCCAACGGGTACATCCTGGCCTTCATCGTTTGACATCGCCCCCATAACCGGACAGGGCGAAGTAGGCAGCGCTGCACAGCGATGCGTACCCGTCAGACAGGCGCAGGGAGGAGTCGGGGGCAACCTGGAGAGAGCGTGCGCGTTGCCATGGCGAGTACCCTTGCGGTACGTGATATCGAAGGAAAATCCCTGTAATGATTCCAACCACCGAGCCAATTGACCTGATGGTTGTTCCAATTTCAACGAATATTGCAAGGCCGCGTGGTCAGTGCGCACGAGGAATTTCCTTCTATACAGGTACGGCCGGTACTGGCGAACAAAATGTACGATTGCTAACAGTTCCCGTCGCGTCACGCAATATCGCGTTTCGGCAGGGGACAGAACCCTGCTGCCGTATGCCACCACCCGCTCGACCCCGTCTTTCCGTTGCGACAAAACGGCTCCTATGCCAATATCGCTAGCATCCGTGTCAAGGATGAACGGCTGGGAAAAGTTCGGGTAGTCGAGTGTCGGCGCGGTGACGAGGTGATCCCGAAGAGATTGAAAAGAGCGCTCCTCTTCCGGGCCCCATTTAAATCTCTGATTTTTCCCCGTCAGAACATGCAGTGGCTTAGCCAGCGTCGCGAATTTCTTAACAAAACGGCGATAGTAGGATGCGAACCCAATAAACTGCCGTACGTCGCCCACCGAAGTGGGCGTTGGCCACTCTTGGACACACGCCATTTTCTGAGGGTCCATGGACACACCGTCCGAGCTGACGATGTGACCCAAGTATCGGACGGACCATTGCAAAAGGTGGCACTTCTTTGGTTTAAATTTAAGTCAGCCGAGCGCATCCTCTGAAAGACAGTCTCCAGGCGTTAGAGGTGTTCTTCGAACATGCGGCTGAATACGATGATATCGTCGAAATATATGAGGCATGTTTCCCACTGCAGCCCCGCTAGCACCAGTTCCATCAAGCGTTGGAACGTCGCCGGTGCTGCATTCAAGCCCATAGGTAAGTGGTTAAACTCATAGAGGCCTTGTGGTGTGCGGAATGCCGTTTTTGGTTTGGACGCGTCATCGAGGGGAAGCTGCCAAAACCCAGACGACAGGTCGAAGGTGGAAAAAAAATTTGCCCCTGACAAAACGTCCAACGAGTCGTCCATCCGTGGCAAGGGGTATGCGTCTGCCACGGATATCTTATTTAATCGGCGGAAATCTACACAAAACCTCGTCCCACCATCCTTTTTCTTAACCAGCACCACCGGCGCGCCCCAAGGACTGTTGGACGGCGAAATTATATCGGACGCCAACATGTCGTACACCGCACCGCGCACGTGTTCCCTTTCAGCAGGGCTCATGCGATGCGGGTACATACAAATTGGTCCCGCCGCACCGGTGTCAATATGGTGCAACAAGAGCGAGGTATGGCCCAGATACAAATCGTATTTACTGAAAATGTCAGCGTACTCCAACAATAATGAATGCAAAGCACTCCTTTGCGTGGCCGACAAAGATGTATTTTCCCCGCACAAATCTGCGATCCATCGATCGTGTGAACGATCATATCGAGGGCCGCCAGCGGCCATTTTAGTGGGTGGTTTACCCTCAAAGCTGTTGAAATCGGTAGTTGCGTGAGCCAATACCGATCCAGCCGGGACAACGACCCGGTTCGGGCCCCCATTTAACACTTGTATGAACGGGGCCTGACCAGGCCGAACGATAATTTGAGCCGCTACTAGGGAATAGGATCTTGCCACTGAATTCGACGGGGACAACAGCACACCCGTCGCACCATCCACAGCATCCAAACGCTTTCAGTAACGCAGCGGAACAAGCATTTGCGAGCCCGACGGCACCTCCACCGTGACAGCAACAATCGCGTTAACCGCGTTACCCGGAGGCGAACGGCCCAGCAGGGAAGGCAGGAACGACATCCTACGGCCCCCTGGCATTTCTAAGCAACCTTGGTCGACGAGTATCTTAACTGGCATGCGGTGCAAGAAATCAGTGCCCAATAGGCATGGGACGGCCAGTGAATGAGAAATCAACACTGGTCCCTCCGCGGTGATATTCCCGATAGCAATGCGCACATCAACTTGCCCCAAAATACCCATGCTACCCCCCATTCGCAGCAACGCACGCGTCATTAACGGGTCGGATCTGTGACGTAGGAATGGACAGGAGATGAAAAATTACATCGGAAATGATGGTGGCAGACACGCCTGTGTCCACCAAAATACTAACATCGATCCCATCGATGGTACCCCGTACCGTCGATGAGCCCGACGCGGCTGCTATCACCCTACGGGCCAATTTTTTCCATTGTGTCGCAGAGTGCGGCATCGACACAGGTGTACCACAATTTCCGTCCTGAGCGCAAACATGTGTGCGAGTGGATGGGTGATGTGACAAGACCTGCCGGGTGTCCGATGTGTGCCGACTTGCCCGAGGGTGTCGTGGATCTGCGTCCGGTGGAGGAGATGGAAGCCGGCCCCACGGGAGCTGAGAAGGCTGAGGTCAGCAGTGGCAATCCCGGGCGAAATGGCCTCGCCGGCCACACTTAAAGCACGTGGCCGTCGTCGCCCGGCGGTCGCTCGTCCCGGGCCCTGCACATGGTCGACCAGCCCCATCACGCTGGTTGCGCAGCCAGCATTTCGGGACCAAGCGAGGAACAACAAGCCATCACCTCGTCGTCGCCGGAGTCATCGGAGCCGTGGACTACCCGACCTGGAGACCACCCAACGGTGGACCGTCTATTTCGAGATTCCCCGTCCATGCCGCCATCTGATCCCAGCGCTTCAGGTTGAACTTAGCGTCCAAGCATTGCGCCGCCCATCGCGACGTAAGCGGTTCGTGGCCGCATACCGGCAACGAGATGTTTAGTTCCTGGGCCAGCTCAATCATTCGGGAAAGGATGAGAGGATCCAGGAGATCAGCTGACGAGTCGGGGTAGACGGCCATGGCCAGCCCTAACAGCGCCCCTCGGTAGGCCTAGGGCGATTCCTCTGGTCCTCGACGACGTGACATAAATTTCCTGTTAGCCGCCGTCGGTGGTTCGTAAAACTCCGCCATTTCCGTGAAAGCGTCACGAAGCGTCTTCTTCATGGTCGCCGGGATCGATCGGAACACCGCCAGGGAGACATCATCTAGCAGCGTGGGCAGCGCCTCCAGGGCCTCCGCCTCCATCCATCGTATGGATCGAAAGGCTGACTCGAACCGCCATGTGAACGCACTCCAATCGCCCCCGTCGACAAATTCCTTGATTTGAGGAAGGCGATGTCCGCGGTGAATGTTCGACGCCTCGAGCGTCTCCATTCCCGCTTCCCGCGTATTTCGCGGCTCCATCAGAATGGTGTCCGGCGGCCGCGTCGCGGCAGCCCTGCCCAAGATGGCGTCCAGCGGCCGCATGGCAGCAGCCCCGCCCAAGATGGCGTCTGGCGGCTTCATCGCAGCAGCCCCGCCCAAGATGGCATTCGGCGGCCGCGTGGCAGCAGCCCCTCCCAAGATGGCATCCGGCGGCTTCATCGCAGCAGCCCCGCCCAAGATGGAGGCCTCTCCCAGTGCGGCAGGAACAATGGCGGACGTCGATTCCCGCTGAAAATCCTGGTCATCGGCACTTGGTTGAAATCCACGCGGCCGACTGAGGGCCGCTGAGGATGCGACCACCGTCACCAGATTCAGCACAATCGCGCAGAGCGAATCAATTTGCTCCGCCAGTCGCCGCCATCCCTCGTCCGCAGTCAAAGACGTCGCTTCTCCAGCCTGTCGGCGATGAGCGGCGTCGGGGAGAGCAACATCCGGAGGCAGAGGACCCGCAGCTCCCAGCAGCTCGTCCTCGTCCGCCTCAACTTCTTCCTCCGACAGAGGGTCCGGTGGGTTCTTCTTCTTGAGGTGCTTGGACATCTTAAAGGATCGCCCAAACGGTCTCAAGAGATACTTCTGACACCAATGTAATAAAGCTCGTTGAGGCGACTTCTGGAATCCGTCTTTTATTCAACTTGTATTACAGCTTTCCTTCACACTGCTGACAGGCAGCGTGAGAGGGACAGATAGAGAGAGAGACACACTGCCATGTGGCAACCCGGAGCCCCGCTCCCGCGTGGCCCCCTTCCTCTGTTCGTTCCCGTTCTGACCCCGTGTCGTTCGTCTCCACCCCTATTTAATACCCGGGTCACGTGGTACGTTTCCGCCAATCCTTGTTAGCCTCCATGGAATATTCCAGGCCCCCTCGTAAGCTCCCAGGACCACGCCCCTGACTCATCTCCCCATTGACTGTGGCCAAAGCCAGCAGAACCAATCCTTACAGCTGTCACCTTTCCATTACGTCAGGGCCACGCCCCTAGGCTTCCCCGCATTGGCTATTAACCAGGACCGGCAGAGTCAATCATCATGACGAGTTGTGATACGTCAGTGAGCCGGATATATCCTCACATTACACATGCAAACAAACATGCTCTGATAATTATATATGCATTTTTGTTTAAACTGATTGAACAATGCATATATTATCAGAGCATGGTTGTTTGCATGTTTTTCCACAAGTGTGTGTGGTTAAATCAAACCTGATGCCGTGCAAAAGGTATCTATTTAGTGGTTGAACATCTTAACACAACTCCTGTTTCATTGTCAGAAAGGGTAAACCCTATTTTTATTTTTAATCATATTTGATACTGGAAAGAAGGACCCATGGATAAAAGCAGCATTTTTTGTTTAATAAGCCGTACTCTGCTGATGAGAACCATAAGGTCAAAATCAGTCCAGAGTTTGCTCGCTTAAAAAAAATGCTGATGGGATAATATTTGTCTGGAAAGCCAAATCACTGACTGACTAAAACGTGTTGAGACATGGAGTAAAGTTCTGCTTGTGTATGCTTTTTTCCAAACAAAGCTCCACTATAACACAACGAGGGCTTGTGCTTGGTGTCACTAATATGACGTCGATTCCAAGCAGTTGTTGACGTCACTTTTGTGTTATTTGATCATTCTTACCGCTTCCAAATAATTATACATCATAGAGAAAAACAACATTTTATTTCACCAAAAAGATATTCAGGAGACACGATTCATGTACACTTATCACCACTGTTGGGGCACAGCCGGGGAATTATGAGTGGTGAAATTATCGATTGCAGGGGTGTTTCTGCCTCTTCATACCCCAGTGCCACTGAAGCATTGCTCCTAACATTAAATGAATGGGGATCAGCGTGCAGCTCTGGGAAAGTCCATGGTAAATGCCGATGAATAGCTCCGGATCAGCCGCTATGCCCATTCTTTTCACGTCTGCCGTGCATTCGCACACTTTTTTCACTCTGATGTTCGAGAAGGGTAAGGGAGATTAAATTCGGCATACGAACAGAAACATCAAAACGAAAATATCTACATTTCGCATTTGGGCCCAAACAATCAAGAATTTGCCATGTGTAAATGTGAGCACTCGACTCTGGCCCGTGTGAAAAAATAAACTATTTTAGATGGTAGAAAACACCATGTAAAATTGGGTAATTAATTTCCTCTGACTTCACTCCACTCAGCTAAGGCTGTTCGATCGGGTTCTGTGCAGGGTCCTATTCTATCATCAGTCTATGTAAATGCTATGACATAAATTGTATCTCATTGTAAGTATCACACAACGGACTTTGTGACTGTTTTACAGCCGTCTGAAGGGGCAACACCAAAAGAATAACGCGTAGGCTGCGATATTTATGAACCCAAAATTACGCATGCTAAGCGACCTCCAATCAAATGCATTACACTCTAAGAGCAGAGATCTGGAACTTAATGGAAGTGGTGTGTGCTGTTGTATAGGGTAAAGTTGCTGCACTTGTTACTACATAACATGTGTGCAGTCTCCACCTTGCGACGCAACGCCTATTAACAGAACACAATTGCGTACAATCAATGACCCACCTCACAATCACAAACACAATCCAGAGCATACCATCCAGACACGCTCAATTAACCACCTACCCACGTAATCCCAATAAAACTGGCGTCTGGGTACTGTGGGTATGAGGTGTAGACTTTCTCCCCAATTGTGCCGTCGTGATGACCTAACGACGTGGTGTCATGCATTCGATAAAAGTTTCGCGGGTATCGGTTTTGTTTAAGGTCACTGGTTGACATCGAGATAGAGCCCACGGAGGACTCCCAGGATGCCGGTCAACCTCGTTCCACCCCCGCACTCGATCCTTACCTTTGCCCCTCGGCCCGTAATCAGTCCTTCCTGGTCCTGGCCCTGAGACTGGAGTCCTGGTCGCTAACTCAGCCCACGCACTTGCAGTGGAGTGGCTCGACTCAGCCCTGTCAGCAACCTCAACTTCTTCCTCAAATTCTTCAAGTTCTTCATCAACTTCTTATTCAACTTTTTCTGCTTGGATTGACCGACTCCAATGCGAGTACAGTCCTTCAGCCCTGCAGCAGCATGTCCCGTGTTTGATGGGAGATCTCAGGCCACGTTTTCAGGGGACCCCGGCTCTCATCTATTAACCTGGCGGTTGTATTTCTCCCTTCTTCTCACTATCTCTCTCACGAGTTTTCTCCCTCTCCCGTGCTTTGTGCTCACCTTTCACGCAGTTTTTCTTTCCTTTGCAGTTGTAGAATTGGCATGGTCAACCCATGCCATCCATATCACACACACACACACACCCCAATGTCCTTACCATTGTTCTTACAATGTCATGGCGCTATGCATAAAAAGGCAGAAAAATTTAACATCAACCAAGGAAAGAAGAACCGAGGAAGACATTTGAGAATAACTAAAGAGAGATAAAACCAGTTTAAACAGAGATATTTTTAAGTTGAGATTTGGAGATCTGGAAGTGTCCCGGAAGTCCCCTGACCTCGAAGGGGCAATGTGTTCCATAGTTTAGGTGCCGCAATTGCCAAGGCGCCGTCATTACTCCCAAAGTGTGAAGCCTGGAGGCCGTAGCAACAATGAGCAATGCACAATGTGAGGATCACCGCAATGTCCTTACCATTACGTGTACATACGTGTCGGCTCGTATAACGAGCAAGATGCGTTCCACGAAAATTGCTTGGTAAGCGAAAACTCGTTAAATGACCACCGTTTTCCCATTGAAACTCTCCCATGTTGCAAGCTGAGATACGTTTCGGCCTCAAAATGTTCCCACTCTTGAACAAACTTTTTTTCTCACGCTGGAAATACAAATCATGAATTTTAAAATAAAGCAATACAAAATGTAAAACTGACCACACTCGAAGAACCATAGCACTTGCGGGTGTCGTGCATTTGTGTTGTGTGAAGAGTAGTACATGATGTTAGTCGGTGGAGGGAGTAGAAGGGGCCCATGCAGGATCGCTGGTTCAAATATCACTCACCACTGATCTTAGCCGTGGTTCTGAATCGAACCAGGGTCGCTGTCATCACCCCAAGTATGAAGCCTGGAGACCATGGTGACAGTGAGCAATGCACCATGTGAGGATCTTAATGATCCCGATGGAATATACATGGCTGAAGGTCATGGATGTAGGGAGGAACAAGTCTTAGACATCCCACAACACCAAAGTGCATTGTAGCTCGGACAAACAATTGCACGGTTATTATTTATGTTTGTTAATGATGCCTCAAAAACCTGAAATTCCATTTCTTTCCGAAATGTCCCGTGGTTAATCTTCCATTTAAATCACCATCCAATGTTAAGGTTTCAATTCTGTATAACGTCACCTTATATATAAAAGGGACATTTGTGGATATGTGTGTGTGTCTGTTCGAAATGTTTAGCATACTTCCCAACATGCTACAAACTTGAAATTTGGCATGTGGGTACGTTCCATACTGTACACAATTTAAAAAGTATAAAATATAAAAATATGTATATTGGGGGGGGGGGGGGGGATGACCATGAAATATGTGGCGTCAACCTGCAACACACCTGAGTTAAGCAGTCTGTAATGCTTTCCCCTACCAATGCTTACCCCTACCATATGGCTCTTCGCACGCTGTAGTTCTAGAGCTGTTAACAGCGTGCCGGGAGACTTTATGTGGCGCTTTGTTCCTGGCCGATGAAGCCATTGGCTTCTCGGAGTTTGAATACATATCCATGCGAAGAACGGGTACAACTGCTATCTTAAATATAAAGCAGAAAATGCATCTGTTTGTGTGAAGCAGCAAAAACTCTCGAACGCTGAGCTCTGACGTCATGAAATTTGCACAGCTGATGCTGTCTGGAATTTCTAAGTGAACGCGACTATTTTCAACTCGCCCACGTCATTCCCTTCCCGAGTTGCCAAAATAGACCTTACGTATAAGTGGGATAAGGTTGAATTTCCTTGAGTGAAAAACATCAGATTTAGTTACGTTGATTTGTTTAGGATTTTTTCTTTCTTGCAAGCATTACATTTTTTTCAGGGTTTTTCAGACAATAATCCAAGACCCGGGCAAAGCCGGGTAGTAAAGCTAGTATTGTATAGACAACATACACCTCTGTTCACATACTAGTGCGATACTTATCGTTGATATATTTATATTTTTCCGTCACTTAATTTAGCTATATATGGTTTAAAAAAGTAATTTGTCTGAGCCAATTGTCGCTGAAGGAAATGTATTTTGTTTTAATATTAATATTTACACCGTGTTCAGTCTCTTCCGTAAGTAGCATTCTTTTTGACTCTAGTTTATATTTGGTTGTCTTTGCTATGATTTATACTTGCTGCGTTAATGTGCAGTAGAACCCATCCTCTTAACGACGGTAATTGGTTCCACGAAACCGTTCGTTCAGTGATTTGGTCAGTAAACGAGTATCGCAAACACACGTCCCCTATCATTCGTTCTGATAGCATCGAACATTCCCCCTTTTTCACCCCAAATAATTACTTTCTAATTTTTAAACAATTGATATTAATACATAAGTATACTAAAAACATTATGAACATATAATTAAAGAAGAATGTATTTATGAATACTTACTCTACCTACATCAGCCTGTCGTTAACAGGGGAATAGTCAGTAAGGGAATACATTGGGTTCTATAGAGGCACTGCAATATACACTACTATACACTATACTACTGTAGGACTTGTACTCTCGTTATCTTTCTTGTCTCGTTTATTCACGCATAGAGTTCACACCTCCTCATCATCGCTCCGTGTCTCTCCGTTCACTCCGATGCCCAACCCGCCATTAACAACACTCCATGTCTCCCCGTTCGCTCGCTCCGCTCCGCGACTTTACTCGCTCACTCTCCTTCTCTCTCAAGGTCCGTTACTCCGCTACTACCCTACTCTGTACTCACTCCATCCACTGCTACCACTGCTACCTTACACTGTATTCTCTCTAGCCACTGCTACCGTACACTGTGTTCTCTCTATCCACTGCTACCGTACACTGTGTTCTCTCTATCCACTGCTACCATACACCGTGTTCTCTCTATCCACTGCTACCGTACACTGTGTTCTCTCTATCCACCCTTATCATATCTATTCCTGCTCACTGCTGCTCCGTCTCTGTCCCGGGCACCAACCACTCCAACTCCAACACCAACCAAGGCTCCCGTCTCTCCGTTACGCTGTGCCCTTTATCCCCGCACCAATCAGTCCCAATCAATTATCTTACCCCCCACTTTGCTACTCGTCCCCAGGCCCCCAGCCTCACGTGACCATGTTATTGCCGCCAGGCCGGCGCCGGTTTTTAGCCACTCACCCTCCTGACCAATCACCGGCCTGCGTCCTCAGTCACCCCTAACACCTGTCGCGCCTCTTAACGACCCCCCCTTAATGCCACTACAACAACAACCGTGTCCTTAGATGCTCCCACTGTACTATGCTCGCTTGCCTAGCAACAGAACGCGTGGCGCATGATATTTCAAGTCCTACACTACTATACACTACACTATACACTTCACATCGGGCTCTATGGAAGCCTGTCGACAAGCGATTAGTTGTTAACAGGGGTGGTTGTTGAGAGGGGCTCTTCTGTACTTTTTAAAATCCTTTATATTAAGTTCGCTTGCTTGCTTGCTTG
This sequence comes from Lampetra fluviatilis, assembly GCF_964198595.1. Taxonomy (NCBI): domain Eukaryota; kingdom Metazoa; phylum Chordata; class Hyperoartia; order Petromyzontiformes; family Petromyzontidae; genus Lampetra; species Lampetra fluviatilis. Next base: position 632,743 of record NC_136345.1, on the reverse strand, counting down.
CGTGCTTGCATGCTTGCTTGCTTGCGTGCTTGCTTGCTTGCTTACGACCGTGCAAATCTTTCGGTCGTTTTTTAACCCACTTCCCGTGATCCAATCGAGCTGACATTTTCCACACAGATTCGTTGTGCGAGACAATTAATGTTCGTGAAAATGTTTTTCTAAAATTTTACACTTTTTAGGCAAAAACAATTATTTTACATATATTCAAATAGAACTCATTCATGGCTTTGGCTGAACGTCACAGTATAAGAGCCCAGAGCGTAACCCCTCCACAGGCCGTGGCGGAGTAGCGCAGTTGGTAGCGCCCTCGCTTCCCATGCCAAAGGTCGCGGGATCGATCCCCGCGTCCTCCACAGGCGAATATATTTTTAAATCCTTTAGATTAAGTTCGCTGCCACACATATAAAGGATTTATAGTGAAAAACTTTGTTTTTACGGGTTTACTTGTTATGCTATTGCTCTAGTCACATTGGGCACTGATCACTTTCTTGGTCTCTTGACTTTCACCCAGTTAAACAAAATACAATAAATGAAACACCTGAGAACGATTTAAAACCATTTCAAATCAATATGTTATCTATACACGGATCACCCTGCATTGTGGCGACCACCTGTCATGCATTTTTCAGGATTGTTCTCTCGTTAGGGTCATTATCCTGGGGAATCTGTCGGTCTAGGACTTTGAATTTGGATATTTAAAAATGCTTTTTGTAAGTTGTGTAATAATACACCACACTAGCAGGCCATGTGGGCTGGTACTGTGACTCACAAACTACTGGTTACCACCGAGCGACATCATCTCCCACTAGTAGGCAAGTGGCAACTTTCAGTCTGGGTTCACACCTTGTGCCACACTGGGACAGCTGCTACCATGGGGTAACCCTATGACCCCCGAGCATGACACTACAGCAGGCCATCTCGCACCCCCCGCGGATGCGTGCACCCCAGGTTAAGAACCACTGGATTACAGTAACACCTCAAAGATTAACTCGGATGGTAGTAGACATTGGGACGAAACGAGCACTACACTTTGAAATGCCACTGTCATGATGAGTGACCGTTGTTGTTTGTTTGTGGTTTACGTCTCCGCATTGCTCTCCTGATTGCGCAGGTCATGACGGAGTTGTTTGACGAGAAGCTGAA